>NW_028317926.1:627500-1255000 GCF_062004578.1 Staurois parvus | reverse complement strand
AACATAGGTTAAAAAAAGTCAGTTAAGCCGTGACTGCATACTGCGTTTATGCGCATTTATGTGCGTTTGCGTTTAGAAGCGTTTTTAAAAGATAACCTCAGGAGACCTTCTCAAATGCCCAGAATGCACTGAAAAATTGTAAATAATTAACTATTTCAGACATTTTGAGAGGAATAGAGAGAGCAGAAGCAGATAGAGCAGTATTTGTTGAGATTACCTGTCTTTTCTGGTTGTATTCACTATGGATCCCATCATGAGCATAATGCAGCACGTTCTACCATTTTTTCCTTCACTCGAAAACTGGAACTGACTGTGCTGGTGTACCGGGTCCATTGGAATACATGGAAAACGCTTTGCATGCATTTCTGATGATGAAAAAAGGCTCTGAACAGCATCTGAACATGGAACATTTAAAAAAAGGTTTGGTGCGTTAAAAAAAAATGACTGTAAACTCAACTGCCTGTAAATGACTGTAAACGACTTTGTGTACATGGACACATAGGAAAACATTAGGGAGAGTTCAGGGGCTGCTGAAAAAAAACACTGAACAGCTCCTGAATGTCAGTTTAGGAGCTACAGTGCACATGAGCCTTTAGGGTGGCTCACAATCAACAGACATTGCTGGCAATCAGGTGAGTTGGAGTTTTCTTGTCTGATGTTCTGTTTATTGTTTATTTACAGATAAGCAAATCTACCTGGGTTTGCTTTGTTGAGGTTTTTTTTAATCTTTCTTGAACTCCATGAAACCTGAAGTTAGCAGTGAAACCTATTGAGGTTTGTAAGGGAGACTATTGATACAAAATTATGGCCATTTACATTTTCAAAAAATGGCGTGAGGAGCTGGACACTGCAAAGAGGACACTTGATGGTTAAGTTCACCTTTCATAACATGTTACATGTTACACCCATATTCACGTTGTAATTTGTTATGAATGCACCAGGATCTTCTCCCCGCATCACTAGCTGTCAAATTAAAACGCCTGGCCGCGTCACTCATTCACTGTGTTCTGTGAATGAGAAACTACAAGTCCCAACAGCCGTAGTGGCTGTCGGCTTGTAGTCCTCAATAAACTACCACGGGGCTGTGCAGTACCATTGTAGTTCATTGAGTCTTCCTGTCTGTATATCTGCTTGCCCATACATCCCATACCAGCAAGCAGATATACTGAGAGATCTGTAGGAAACTTGCATGGCACCAGCAATCTGCTGATCGCTGATGCAATGCTTTAGAGGCTCCTGCAACAAAAAATAAAAAAATGCACATTTTTTTACCTACAAAAAATGTGCATTTATTATTTTTTGTATAAAGGTGATCTTATGCTTTAAAGCAAAAAAAAAAGATTATACCATGCAGATGGGAGAAAGTCCTTTTAATTTAACTTCAAGGACAACAGAGAAAACAACAATCCTTTAAACTACAATCTTGGGAGATGCCTTTAACCACTTACCCTACAGAGGATTTACCCTCCTTCCTGACCAGGCCATTTTTTGTGGTTCGGCGCTGCTTTACATTTGCGTGGTCATGCAATGCTTTACATAAATTAAATTTATTTCCTTTTTTCCGCCACAAATAGAGCTTTCTTTTGGTGGTATTTGATCACCTCTGCATTTTTTCATTTTTTGTGCTAAAAACAAAAACCGACAATTCTGAAAAAAAACCACCCAATATTTTTTACCTTTTTGCTATAAAACATAAGCACTGACACTGTATTAATGACACTGAGCAGGTAGGGGTTAACATCTGGGTTAACTGTATGCTGTGTGTGTTTTACAGTATGTGCTATGTTGTGTTTTACTATGGAGAAATGCTGCTTTATGCTGTGCAGAGAAATACAAAGCAGCATGTCCTTGCTGGCAGGAGAGAGACCTGTGTTGTTTGTCAGTTGTGCCGATGATCACCGAGTCCTGCCGGAGAATCGCTGGCCGGGACCCCGTGATTGACATGTCCAGCAGCCAATGGTGGTGTGGGTAGTGCGGTGTATGCGCACGTGCCCCCTACCTGCAAATGAAAATCACGTGTATATATATATATATCTATATATCGATATCTATCTATCTATCTATCTATCTATATATATATATATATATATATATACAGTGGGGATCGAAAGTTTGGGCACCCCAGTTAAAAATTTGTATTAATGTGCATAAAGAAGCCAAGGAAAGATGGAAAAATCTCCAAAAGGCATCAAATTACAGATTAGACATTCTTATAATATGTCAACAAAAGTTAGATTTTATTTCCATCATTTACACTTTCAAAATAACAGAAAACAAAAAAAATGGCGTCTGCAAACGTTTGGGCACCCTTCAGAATTTATAGCATGCACTGCCCCCTTTGCCAAGCTGAGACCTGCCAGTGTCATGGATTGTTCTCAATCATCTGTCTGGGAAGACCAAGTTATGTCAATCTCAAAGGTTTTAAATGCCCAGACTCATCTGACCTTGCCCCAACAATCAGCACCATGGGTTCTTCTAAGCAGTTGTCTAGAAAACTGAAACTGAAAATAGTTGACGCTCACAAAGCTGGAGAAGGCTATAAGAAGATAGCAAAGCGTTTTCAGATGTCAATATCCTCTGTTCGGAATGTAATTAAGAAATGTCAGTCATCAGGAACAGTGGAAGTTAAAGCAAGATCTGGAAGACCAAGAAAAATATCAGACAGAACAGCTCGCAGGATTGTGAGAAAAACAATTCAAAACCCAAGTTTGACTGCACGATCCCTCCAGAAAGATCTGGCAGACACTGGAGTTGTGGTACACTATTCCACTATAAAGAGATACTTGTACAAATATGGTCTTCATGGAAGAGTCATCAGAAGAAAACCTCTTCTACGTCCTCACCACAAAAATCATTGTTTGAACTTTGCAAATGAACATATAGACAAGCCTGATGCATTTTGGAAACAAGTTCTGTGGACCGATGAGGTTAAAATTGAACTTTTTGGCCGGAATGAGCAAAGGTACGTTTGGAGAAGAAGGGGCACGGAATTTAATGAAAAGAACCTCTGTCCAACTGTTAAGCATGGGGTTGGATCAATCATGCTTTGGGGTTGTGTTGCAGCCAGTGGCACAGGGAACATCTCACGAGTAGAAGGAAAAATGGATTCAATAACATTTCAGCAAATTTTGGATGGTAACTTGATGCCATCTGTGAAAAAGCTGAAATTAAAGAGAGGATGGCTTCTACAAATGGATAATGATCCTAAACACACCTCGAAATCCACGGGGGATTACATCAAGAGGCGTAAACTGAAGGTTTTGCCATGGCCTTCACAATCTCCTGACTCCAACATAATTGAAAATCTATGGATAGACCTTAAAAGAGTTGTGCGTGACAGACAGCCCAGAAATCTCAAAGAACTAGAAGACTTTTGTAAGGAAGAATGGGCAAAGATACCTCAAACAAGAATTGAAAGACTCTTGGCTGGCTACAAAAAGCGTTTACAAGCTGTGATACTTGCCAAAGGGGGCAGTACAAGATATTAACTCTTCAGGGTGCCCAAACTTTTGCAGAAGCCATTTTTTTGTTTTCTGTTATTTTGAAAGTGTAAATGATGGAAATAAAATCTAACTTTTGTTGACATATTATAAGAATGTCTAATCTGTAATTTGATGCCTTTTGGAGATTTTTCCATCTTTCCTTGGCTTCTTTATGCACATTAATACAAATTTTTAGCTGGGGTGCCCAAACTTTCGATCCCCACTGTATATATGTATATATACATGACTTTGTACAGCCCTGCTGCCCTGTAGCAGTACTGCTATAGGGCGGTGGGAAAGTGGGTAAGCTGTAAGTGGTGTTACACCATATTTTGCCATCAGATATTTTGGATGTGTAATTGATGTTTTAACTGTTACATATATCTTGGCTTAAATACAGCACCACAATCTGATTAATTTCAGCTTAAAAAAATCCTTTTTAGGTAGTTTTGGCTGTGACATCTGTTTTTTTTTTATATTCAGAGTTAATAGACCTGTATTGAAAAAAAAGTAGCCAAGCTAAAAGCTATAGAGGGTTTGTTCTTAATAAAAAAGTAAAGCTTCAATTCTCAACATTATATCAATTAGCCAGTAGCACAACAGTTTATTAGTATAGTTTGTGAGCTTTTTTCTCAGTATCACAATGTATTGCCTAAAAGGTTAATAAAATGTCAAAACAAAGTGCACAAAAACACCTCAAAACCACAACTCAGTGGCGTCCCTAGGGTTGGTGTCACCCGGTTGCAAATGAACATATAGACAAGCCTGATGCATTTTGGAAACAAGTTCTGTGGACCGATGAGGTTAAAATTGAACTTTTTGGCCGGAATGAGCAAAGGTACGTTTGGAGAAGAAGGGGCACAGAATTTAATGAAAAGAACCTCTGTCCAACTGTTAAGCATGGGGTTGGATCAATCATGCTTTGGGGTTGTGTTGCAGCCAGTGGCACAGGGAACATCTCACGAGTAGAAGGAAAAATGGATTCAATAACATTTCAGCAAATTTTGGATGGTAACTTGATGCCATCTGTGAAAAAGCTGAAGTTAAAGAGAGGATGGCTTCTACAAATGGATAATGATCCTAAACACACCTCGAAATCCACGGGGGATTACATCAAGAGGCGTAAACTGAAGGTTTTGCCATGGCCTTCACAATCTCCTGACTCCAACATAATTGAAAATCTATGGATAGACCTTAAAAGAGTTGTGCGTGACAGACAGCCCAGAAATCTCAAAGAACTAGAAGACTTTTGTAAGGAAGAATGGGCAAAGATACCTCAAACAAGAATTGAAAGACTCTTGGCTGGCTACAAAAAGCGTTTACAAGCTGTGATACTTGCCAAAGGGGGCAGTACAAGATATTAACTCTTCAGGGTGCCCAAACTTTTGCAGAAGCCATTTTTTTGTTTTCTGTTATTTTGAAAGTGTAAATGATGGAAATAAAATCTAACTTTTGTTGACATATTATAAGAATGTCTAATCTGTAATTTGATGCCTTTTGGAGATTTTTCCATCTTTCCTTGGCTTCTTTATGCACATTAATACAAATTTTTAGCTGGGGTGCCCAAACTTTCGATCCCCACTGTATATATGTATATATACATGACTTTGTACAGCCCTGCTGCCCTGTAGCAGTACTGCTATAGGGCGGTGGGAAAGTGGGTAAGCTGTAAGTGGTGTTACACCATATTTTGCCATCAGATATTTTGGATGTGTAATTGATGTTTTAACTGTTACATATATCTTGGCTTAAATACAGCACCACAATCTGATTAATTTCAGCTTAAAAAAATCCTTTTTAGGTAGTTTTGGCTGTGACATCTGTTTTTTTTTTATATTCAGAGTTAATAGACCTGTATTGAAAAAAAAGTAGCGAAGCTAAAAGCTATAGAGGGTTTGTTCTTAATAAAAAAGTAAAGCTTCAATTCTCAACATTATATCAATTAGCCAGTAGCACAACAGTTTATTAGTATAGTTTGTGAGCTTTTTTCTCAGTATCACAATGTATTGCCTAAAAGGTTAATAAAATGTCAAAACAAAGTGCACAAAAACACCTCAAAACCACAACTCAGTGGCGTCCCTAGGGTTGGTGTCACCCGGTGCGGGAACACTTGGTGACACCCCCTCTCTTTCTGCCCGTGTTCTCCCCCCTCCTCTCTGCCCTCTTTCTCCCCCCCCTCCCCTCTCTCTCTCCCCCCTACCTACTACATGAAGCTGCAGTGCTGTCACCAGGGTCGGGGATTACACACTGACCTGCTGCATACTCTGCCCGCCCCTCCAGCTCTCCGACTTCAGCACCCGTGGCAGGGATGTGGACCCGCCCCTCTGCTGAAACTCCGAGGAGGAGAGGTGTCCGAAGTGCCTGCCTCACTGTCTGTCCCCTCAATGCTTGCTTATTTCAGCAGCGACACATACATGGATGGACTGAGTCTCTCAGGGGCCCTGTAGTGACCCCGGGCCCTTGGTCAGTGCTCCCCTGGTGGAGCGGGTCTGGTGTCACCCCCATGCAAAAAGGTGTCACCTGGTGCGGCGCACATCCCTCGCACCTGCCTAGGGACTCCCCTGCCACAACCCCTCATTCCCTAAACCCATTCCCATCTCTGTATCACTAATTATTTCCCCCAGAAATCAAAGTATAGGCTTCAGGTATGCATTTGGTAGAAATTGGTTAGAATCAGGACAGTTCATGAGTGCTTGGACAGACAGAAAATGTAAAAATAGGCAGAATGTAAAAAAAAACAAAGCAGGTGTTAACTTGCAATAAAAATGTGAGTGTATAGCCACACATTTTGTTCAGTGGCTGGACAGTATGTAAGAATCTTGGGTAGGCAGCAATATGAGATTGTGGATTGCAGTTGTGAAAAATTTGTGTGGCTGTTTTACAGTGCTGGAGAATTGGAACAGCCCAGCAAACATTAGGCCAAATGTGTGTTTACCACTTCTAGTGCTGGAGCGCTTGAATAGGCCAGGAGAGGTGATAGGAGCTGGTAATGGTTGTGGTAAGTGGAAAAAATATTCTATGTGGGTTTGGAAATACATGTCAGTGCAGACCTATTAGTATCACCAGCAGAGTTTTTTTAATGAAAGTGAACCAGTCTGTACTGTTAGGGGACAGGCAGATTTGACGCTCAATAATAAAGCCTTTTGCTGTACTAAAGGCCCACTCAGACAGCATACTGGTCCTCACTGCATCAGTCCTGGACCTGATGTAGTAAACAAACATTTGGTTCAGGTACTACCTGTGAGTGGTGCCTGAAACTGGACCTGTGTATTGTGTTTTAAAAAAAAACTCCTAAAAGTAGACACCACTTCTGTTCCGCTTTTCTGGGATCAGTGGATTGGAGACAAGTTGATCTTTAGAGGGAAAATGTTCTAATGCAGCACCTCCTCAAAGTGCTATATTTTGGACTACCTCAGGGGTAGTGTCAGTAGATCAATCGTTTTATCCTAGTATCAGGGATTCAAAGAGTGTGTGCTCCTCATCGCAACTCACCATTTTAGTCACCTCTTCAAAAGGTGCCAAAATG
Organism: Staurois parvus; assembly: GCF_062004578.1. NCBI lineage: Eukaryota > Metazoa > Chordata > Amphibia > Anura > Ranidae > Staurois > Staurois parvus. Next base: position 1,247,992 of record NW_028317926.1, on the reverse strand, counting down.
CTACACATGTCCTGAATGATGAACCACTGATTCAGTGAACAGAAAATCTGTTTCCCAGAACCTTGCCTGACTGAAGATGGTGTGGAGTTGGCCACACCTTAGCTTGGGACTGGAGAGCTGCAAGAAGCCCTGGTCCAGTGTGGTTCCTTCCTCCCAGGCATACAAGTTGCAAAAAAGGCCACTAGAATGTCGTATATGCTCTGGGGTGCTTGGAGGGGGGAAAGGGGCACAACTGGTCTTGATGAATTGGAGAATGAGATCAAGGAGCAGGGAGTATAGGTGACTGCTCTCTCACTAATGCGCAACAGCATGGTCCAGTGACACAGACACATTACATTTCATATGCTGGTGGAGGGGCAAAATAATAGTGACTAGGTACCTGCCATTGTGGTGTTGCACAGGTCATACATTCACAGAGGGAGGCTTATTCCACAAGTCAGAATGGGAGCATCTGCAAAGCTCACAGTTTTGCCAAGCTGTCATTATGAAGCTGGGCATGGGGGTGACTTGGAAACAGTTTATTCTTTGCCCCGGGAGCTGTGGAAGAGACAACGGTCTTTGGAAAGATGCTGCTGGAGACAGTGGGTTGAATGTAGAAGAATTCTTCAGAGGTCCAAGCCTTCACTTGACCCTACTCTGTATGGCACTATGTCCCTGTTTGATGTAATATCGTGTTATACATGCATTGTTGTTTGTTTAACTTTAAATCGTTTTGTCCCTTCATCACTCCATAGCTAGGAAATGCTCTATATAGCTGGTCCCACTCTCTTTTCAGTGTGTCTTTAGTTTCTGTTCTTAGCACATGTAATTGCTGAAGCTGGACATACTATGATTTTTTGACCTGATCTGATGTTCATCTGTGAATCTGCACAAGTTTTTGAATAAGGCTTTCTATGATCTGCAATATGTCATTTGGATCAAGTCACTATCTGCTAATGCTGCTGAGATTGTAAGTTATAGCAATCTCACAACAACTGGATCATTTATAGTGATCACATTTGCAAATTGGGGAAGCAGAGCAGTCAAAAAACAAACTATAGCTTCAGTCAAAAATCATCTTTAGCTCTGGAATACACAGTGAGATGTGATATGGACTCTGGGTATACAGAATCTTAGGACTGTGCAGCCATTTTCAGACAAGCCTGTACATGCCTGCATGGTAATTGTAGCATCCTACAGCCTAAAAGAGATCAATAATCTAGTATTTTTCTAACGGACCTGTGTTATACAAGTTGTGTATCCTATATGTACAGTATACAGTGGACGCTGTCTGCAGTACTACATGCCATTCTGATTTCTGCTTATAATACAGCTGTCCATCCAAAGTCCAAACACAGACATGTCACAGTTCACTAAATACATGCTTCACAATGAGCTCATCAAGACAGTTATATCGTTTTGGGTGGGCCAACGCAATATTGAACCCTGCAGACTAAATCTGAAATGCCTTTAACTGCCTCCCACCCGCCATATAATGAAATGACATGTGCAAGGTGGTTCTCTCGTTCTGGGAGGACGTCATATGACGCCCTCCCACTCTAACCGCACGTGCGTGGCTCCGGGGGCGCACAGCGTGGTGATCGGTGGTGTGCTGTGTCCCTCGTACACAGCGGATCACCGATCAATCGAAAGAGCCGAAGACGTCGGCTCTGTCATGTGATCAGCTGTCTCCAATCACAGCTGATAACATGTAAATAAGGAAATGCTGGTTATCGGCATTTCTCTCCTCACAAGCTGTCACGCTGACAGCTCGTGAGGAGAGGAGAGCCGGTAATCGGCATTCCTCAGAGGGGATATGTACACTGATCATCAGGGCACTGATGATCAGTGTGCCCTGATCATCAGTGTAGCCCCATCAGTGCCACCTGTCAGTGCCCATCAATGCCAGCTGTCAGTGCTAGTCAATGCCACCTGCCAGTGCCCATCAGTGCCACATCAATGCCACATATCAGTGCCCATCTGAGCTGCCTTTCAGTGCCGCCTATCAGTGCGCATCAATGCCGCCTATCAGTGCCCATCAGTGCTGCCTATCAGTACCGCCTAACAGTGCCAGTCAGTGCCGCCTATCAGTGCCAGTCAGTGCCACCTATCAGTGCCATATATGAGTGCTGCCTTTCATTGCCCATCAGTGATGCCTATCAATGCCAATCAGTGCCACCTACCAGTGCCTCCTCATCAGTGATGCCTATCAGTGCCCATCACTGCAGCCTCATTAGCACACATCAGTGAAGGAGAAAATTCACTTATTTGCAAAATTTTATAACAGAAACTAAGAAAAAACTTTTTTTTCAAAATTTTCAGTTTTTGGTTTGATTAGCAAAAAATATAAAACCCAGAAGTGATTAAATACCACCAAAAGAAAGCTCTATCTGTCACAAAAAAAATATACAAAATTTCATATGGGTACAGTGTTGCGTGACCGCGCAATTGTCATTCAAAGTGTGACAGCACTGAAAGCTGAAAATTGGCCTGGGCAGGAAGGGGGTATAAGTGTCCTGTAGACAAGTGGTTAAAGTTCATGTGCATGTAAAGGCAGGCATCCCAATATTTTTGGCAATATAATGTATATACGCTTACCAGAGAACATATGACTTTATGTATGAGAATTCAAGAGAGCTTGTACAAATCTGCCCAGCAGTCAGCGGTACATACAAATCCATCACTCCACCACATCATATGTACCTCCACCACCACCACCACCATCACCTCATATGTACTCTACCACATAGATTTTCCACTATTTAGCTATACTCAACTTTCAGGTAATATAAATTCCTTTCCAAATTAGAGAATAATCTGCTATCTAAATCTAAAGTTTGTAATGAAACAATCCTCACACTGTAGGGAAAGCTTACCCAGGAGGTGAGCATCTCCTACAAAACTCATCACATTAACTGGGAAAAGACAATCCTCTCAACTACTTGGCATACCGGTCTCACACTGGTGAATCAATATGGGGAGAGCGTTGGTACTACTATGGAATAATTTTTCATGTTACTGGCCAGCCTAGAAAATGTATGCACCATGACCAATAATAAAAAAAACACTATATAAAATAATATCTATTTCCAATAATGGGGATACTTGTAATTTAAAAAAAATCAATTCAGGAAATTAGATCATGGAAAGTTAATTAATTAGAACTGAACTTAATCAAGAAACAGCCCAAGAACTTTATCTGGAGATCATATGCATATAAACTAGCTTTGATTTATGTCTTTTACATTTTATTTTTCTATTTAAATGGCTTTAATTTTCTCAGTTAAAATGCCTCTGTTTTATGTAATAAAAGTGATGTGCTTTATAATCTAGTAAAAACAATGAACCAAGCTCAGTAGAAGATAAGAGTGTCAATGATTCATTAAGGCTGAAAGGTTTTCCCCTTTAGCTTTTCAATCCTACCAGGGTAAATCTAGTAATATATCAGACATCCAGACAGATTAGATGCTGTCTAAAAAACAATAGGTAGGAGGCTCTGGTCTCATTCCACAGGTTAATGTAGAGTTGAAGGTTGAACTGTGTTAATACTGGGCAGAAGGATCTTTAGAGCACTTCAGATTGAAACCAAAAGGACAAGTAGGAGCATTATGCCTGAATTTTAACATTCAAAAATACATGTGTATTTAATAAGATAATAAATAAAAACAAATAAAACAAATAAAAGATCAAGTGTAACCAAAGTGTTTCAGTGGCTCAAAGATTCTCTGTTCTTCAAATGACATAAATGATTTAAACATTTGTAAGTATGACATGTAAAATGGTGAACCTTACTGAAAATTAGATGGGATTCTGTACCCTGTTACTATTTGTGCATTTCCACTACTTCTAGGATGTTCCACTAATCTGTCTTCCTCTTGCATATTAGCTGTTTATTTGCACCTGGTTTAGGCCTGTGTCTCTACCCAATTATCAACTTTTTCATCCACTCTCACAAATCTGGCAATATTGGTACACAATCTGATCTTAATGTAATTGTTTACATTAGATTGTGCTTCCCAGCTTTCCATGTCTTTTTGTTAATTTGCTTGACCTTTGTACTACTGAGATACCTATAAGGGCATCAGATCAAGTATCCGAATTATGCTTCCGGGTACAGGGAATGCACATGTGTAGTGTGTACAGTGGTCTCATCATCTCAGAATAGAAAAAAATATTGTTTATCCATCAGAAAACAATTAATAATTATATCTCAAAAGATTAATGTTTCTGGCAATGCTCATAGCTCAGGATTGTAGATTTATTTTTCTGGGGGGAATCATTAGGCGATGCAGCCAGTGCACCATGGTGAATTGTGGATGTGGTAAATTTGCTAACAGTAGGAGGGGCTTCAGCTTTAGCCTACTCCCAGTATTCACAGTAACATACAATATATTGTCAAAAGTATTAGGATGAATGCCTTTACACGCACATGAAATTTAATGATATCCCAGTCTTAGTCTGTAGGCTGTCCACAAGGTTTAGGAGTGTGTGTATGGGAATGTTTGACCATTCTTCCAAAAGCGCATTTGTGAAGTCAGGCACTGATGTCCGACGAGAAGGCCTAACTCGCAGTCTCCACTTTAATTCATACCAAAGGTGTTCTATCGGGTTGAGGTCAGGACTCTGTGCAGGCCAATCAAGTTCCTCTGCCCCAAACTCACTCATTTATGTTTTTATGGACCTTGCTTTGTGCACTGGTACGCAGTCATGTTGGAACAGAAAGGGGCCATCCCCAAATGTCCCCACAAAGCTGGGAGCATGAAATTGTCTAAAATGTCTTGTATGCTGACACCTTAAGAGTTCCCCTTCACTGAAACTAAGGAGCCAAGCCCAACCCAAACCCCTGAAAAACAACCGCACACCATAATCCTTCCTTCACCAAATTTAACACTTGGCACAATGCAGTCAGGCAAGTACCTTTCTCGTCCATCAGATTGCTAGACAAAGAAGCGTGATTCGTCAATCCAGAGAACACTTCTCCACTGCTCTAGAGTCTAGCTGTGGTGTGCTTTACATCATTGAATCCGACGCTTTGCATTGTACTTGGTGATGTAAGGCTTGGATGCAGGTGCTCGGCCATAGAAACTCATTCTGTGCACTGTTGTTGTGCTAATCTGAAGGCCACACAAACTTTGGAGGTCTCTAGCTATTGACTCTGCAGACAGTTGATGACTTCTGCGCACGGTGCACTTCAGCATATGCTGACACCGCTCTCTCATATAACGTGGAATACCACTTCGTGGCTGAGTTGCTGTTGTTCCCAGTTGCTTCCATTTTGTTATAATACCACTAACAGTTGACTGTGGAATATTCAGTAGCAAGGAAATTTCACAGATGGACTTATTGCACAGGTGGCAACCTATCACGGTAGCATGCTGGAATTAACTGAGCACCTGAGAGCAACCCTGTGATGGACACACAGGAGCTGAGGACTGAAAGTCTTCCTAGAAGGAAGTTAGAAGATAAGCAGAACTGCTGAGAAATATAGTCTTGTATGGGCTCTGCTTCACTTTCTAAACTGCTGGGACTTGTAGTTTCATATTGTCTATGTGGCTCCCTGGACACTGACTCTGCTCTCCTCTTCCTGCAACTGTTGCCTGTGTGGTCTTGAAGCTGCAGCCTTAGCGGATGAGTCACTCCTAATTAACCCACAATGGAAGAAGCCTGCTGCCAAGGCACCCCGAGCTGCCAGGATGCCCAGCCCTGCACCATTGCCAGATGGGCCCCCAAACAGTGCCAGCCCCATGGTCCCTGCTCCAACCTTGTCCAGACACTTCACAACAGGCCCCCAGACCTGCCTTAGATAGGTGTTGTTTTGGCTGTGGGCAGACTGGTCACTTTCAGGTCATCTGCCCTGCCAAGAAACAGACTAGCTTGCCCAAGCCAGTACACTATGTGGATCTGTACCAGGCTCCCAAGGAACTACCTCCACCCCCTCCAGACTGGAGTCCCGCTCCCACTGACAAGGACATCCCCCCAGGAGTCTTTGGCCTACAGCCTGTGGGAACCCCTACCCGAGTCTCCAAGGAAAGCACCTGTAAGAGGTTACTGTGGATGGACAAAAGGCAGTTGGATTCCGAGATTCAGGGGCCTTGCTCACTATTGTGGACCCCCGGGAGGTGCGCCTTGGTGCTCTACAGCCTGGCCCTGGGATAGTGATCCAACTAGCAGGAGGCACCAAACGCTTCATCCCTCTTGCTACTGTCAATCTGGACTATGGGTTGGGGTCTAAATGCTGCAATGTGGGAGTAATGGGAGGACTACCTGCAGATGTACTTCTTGGGAAAGATGTGGGCGACCTTTAGTGTCACTTTGTTGGAGCCATCATGCAAAGTGAAGCCCACTTGGGAAGCCGATGGGAGGAAGGAGGCACCCCAGCATGTGGATAGAACTCCGCTACCCGTAGTGACTCATACTCGACTGCTGACATTACTGGGGTGATATGGGATGAGGACAAGTTTCAAGGGGACTTAGCCACTGACCCTTCTCTGACAAGCTTCTGGGCCCTGGTAATGCTGACTAGTCCTGGAACCCGGCAAAAGGATAGTGCAAGAAAATGGGTTGCTGTACCGAGTTGTAGAGAACATTGCTGAGTGGGGGGGACCCAGACCGTTGCTAAACAGCTGAAGTGCCCCAACAATTCTGGACCCAACTGCTGCACCTTGCCCATGACATTCCCTTGGCTGGGCATCAGGGAAAGCTACGAACAGAAAAGAGGTTGGCCCCGGCCTTCTATTGGCCTGGGATGTCCCAATCGGTAGCTCGCTACTGTCGCACCTGTGATACCTGCCAGTGACACGGGAGAACTGGTGGCCTTTGGGCACCTCTACAGCCCTTACCCATTTTTGAGGAGCCGTTCTAACGAGTAGCTGTTGACATCCTGGGGCCCTTAGCTCGCCGCAGCGAATCTGGAAAGCGGTACAGCCTGACCATCGTAGACTATGTTACTTGTTATCCCAAAGCAGTAGCTCTGTCCAGCATCACAGCACCCAAAGTTGTGGAAGCCATGGCTACCATTTTCACACGTCTGGGCTTCCCTGCTAAAATCATATCAGATCATGGGACTCAAGTCATGTCAGACCTTCAGTTCCTCTGGCAGACCTTTGGGTGCGGGCTATATGGACCACCCCATATCATCCCCAGACAAATGGACTGTGTGAACACTTCAACGGGACCCTGAAGGCCATGGTATGGGCCTTTGTGGACCTAGAGCCAGATTGGGAATGGTACCTGCCCCACCGCCTCTTTACCTACCGGGAGGTACCCCAGGAATCTACAGGATTCCTGGGGTACCTCCCCCAGGAATCTACAGGGCCCCCTGACCCTACTGAAAGAATACTTAGAGGGTCGACTACAGGATACTGGGGTCCCTGTGGTGTCCTACATCCTGGAACTGCGTAAAAGGATGGGCCAACTAGCCTGCCTCGCAGCTGACCATCTCAAAATAGCCCAGGTTCGGCTATGGTATGACTACAAGGCTCACACCCGGAAGTTTGCTGAGAACCAGCAGGTCCTCATGATTGTCCCAAACCCTCAGAACAAACTGCAATCCACATGGGAGGGTCCGAATCATTAAGAAAGTGAATGAGACTAACTTTGTTCTTGCACTGGATGATCGGGGGAGGCGGCAGAAAACAGTGCATGTCAATATGATCAAGGAGTACCATGACTGAAATCCCCCTGTCATGGTCATCTGCCCGATACCCTCTGAGGATCACGAAGAGGCCGTGCTGGATCTCCTGAAAGCAGCGTGCCATCCAACTGATGTGCACCAGGTTCCCCTGGGTCTGCAGCTTAACATGGGACAAAAGATGGCCATGAATGCTTCAGCTCCGTTTTTTCTGCCTGGCCTGGAAAGAGCACTATCACCACTCACCATGTGGAGACCCAGCCCCTCCAACAAGCCCCATGTCCCAGGAACCGTTAAGAACACTATGAGAGAGGAACTGAACAAAATGCTGGATCTGGGAATTACTCAGCCCTCCCAAAGCCCATGGGCCTCCCCTGTTGTTCTTGGCCCCAAGAAAGACGGCAGCATCCGATTTTGTGTAGACTACCTACGCCTCAGCAATCACATGGTTAGTGATGCCTACCCAATGCCCCATATCCATGACCTGCTGGACCGTCTGCTGGGAGCCCGCTATGTCACTACCCTGGACTTAAACAAGGGCTACTGGCAAATCTCATTAATCGCAGAGGGTCGGGAGCGCTCCGCCTTCATCTCCCCCCTCGGCCTGTTCAAGTTTCTCAAAATGCCCTTTAGAATGAAGAATGCCCTGCCACCTTCCAGCTGTTGTAGGGCTGTCATGACTTTGCCTGAGCCTACCTTGATGATATCGTCATGGTTAGCGAAACCTGGGAAGACCACCTCTGGCATGTGGACCTTGTCCTGGACCAAATTGCAAGGGCCAACCTCACTATCCGGCCAGACAAGTGCCAGAGGGGGGAAACTGTACCCAGAACTGGCTAAAATAGAAGCCATTAAGGGAATGACCCACGCCCAAAACTAAGAAACAAGTTATGGCTTTTCTCGGCAGTGCTAATTATTATTACAAATTTGTTCCCCATTTCAGCATAACTGCAAAGGCACTGATGGACCTCACCAAGAAGGCCATTCCCTGGATGGTAACTTGGACCCCGGCCTACCAGACCTCTTTTGACCTGCTGAAAGAGGCCCTTTCCCATGACCCCGTCCTGGCAGCTCCCAACTACAGCAAAGATTTCTCATGCAGATGGATGCCTCTGCTTATGGTCTGGGGGCCATCCTCAGCTAGGTAAATGAGGAGGGGAAGGAGCACCCTGTGGCCTTCCTTAGCAGGAAACTACTGGACCGGGAGGTAGCCTATGCCACCATAGAGAAGGAGTGTCTGGCCATAGTGTGGGCATTGAAAAAACTTTAACACTATTTGTATGGCTCTCAGGGGATGATGGCCGCCTCTTACGATGGAGCCTGGCCTTACAACCTACAAGCTAGTTACATCGATTGTTGCCATTGCATGGGTGTGCGCAATTTTAAACTGTAACATGCTTGTATCTATATACTCGGCGTAACATCATCATTTATATTTTACAAAAAAATTGAGTTATGTAGTGTGTTTTTTGCATTGAAACTCAAAAAAGTGTATTTTTTCAAACAAATTGTGTTTGTAATACTGCCGCACAAATACCGTGTGACAAAAACATTGCAAAACCCACCAATTTATTCTCTAGGGCTTCTGCTTTGAAAATATATAATGTCTGGAGGTTCTAAGAAATTTTCTAGTAAAAAAATACTGATTGTTACATATAAACAAAAAGAGACAGAAAAGAGCTCTTCAAATGGATATTTATTTATTTAATTATTTATTTATTACAGGTACTTATATAGCACCGTACATTCACATCAGTCCTTAGCCTTCAAGGACCTCTGATCTGTATGCTCATGACCTATTGCCTATGAACCACTGTTACCCTCTAAAGTTCTCAACAAACATTCATACATACATATACTAGGGCCAATTTAAACAGGTGCCAATTAACCTACCAGCATGTCTTTGGAGTGTGGGAGGGAACTGCAGTACCCAGAGGATACACATGAAAGCACAGGGAGAACATGCAAACTCTATGCAGGTAGTGTCCGTGGTTGGGATTCAAACCAAGACCATAGTGCTGCCAGGCAGAAGTTCTAAAGCCTTAGTCAATGATGTCATAAGGCGCTGGGATCAGCTTACTGACCAAATATAGATAATTCCATATATAATCAAGTGACATCACAAGGTGACCTGCTTCTTTGTTTACTTCAGCAGTGGGGGGGAAGCTGAATGTCATTCGGCGTTAGGCATGCAATGGGAGTGGTCGAGTGTCAATGTTTTTTTTTTTTTTGCCTGCAGGTCGGTAGCCATCGATCATCTTCATTTTATTTTCCAATAATTAGAAAGATATCATGTCATAAAAGTAGTTGTCAAACAGCGCAAGAAACACATGGTTTAATAAACAGAGGACATATATTAGGAAACTAGAGAATCTGCTTTCAAACAACTGGGTAATTCAAGTAGAAAGTTTCCAGAATTAATCCGACTATATACAGGTAATAAAGTTAGTGGTAGGGCAAAGGGGAAAGGGAGGCTAGAGAGGGATGAAAAAGGAGGGTCAGGGATCCTGATAAATGGGAAAGGGAAGAAAACCAGTGTTCATAAACCCAATAATCATACAGAACAAATGTTGCTAAAAACATGACAAACGTAGTAGGGCGAATAAGGAGTAGTCTCAACTAGCCCCGGAGAACAGAAAAATAAAAGGGGGGATAGTACAATGTAAAAAAAAAAGGGTAGACAGGAATGAGGGAAAGAGAGGGTCAAATCGGGAGATATCAAGGCACAGAAATGTATTGAATCCACGGGTCCCACGTTTTATCAAATTTGTTAGTATTGTTGTGTAGAATACAGGTGAAAATGTCATTAATCATGATCCAATTCAATTTATTCTTAACATATTCAAGCGGAATAATTGATCTCTTCCAGTGTTTAGCAATAGTGATTCTTGCTGCTGACAGCATATAACTGAGTAATTTAAGAGATTTATGAAAGAGGGCCGTCTCCAGGGATCTACGAACATTCATCCCCGTCACTGTGTAGATGAAGTTAAACATGTGGATCCAAAATCTGGTTGCATTGGACATTGCCACCAAACGTGAAGCATGGAGGCCATCTAGTCGCAATCCTGAAACACATCGGTGAGGCAGATGGATGCATCCTCGCAGTCCGGGTTGGGACCAAATACCATTGCAAAAGTGTTTTGTAATTTGTTTCAATTAAGGTGGTATTGATGGAAACTTTAGATGATGCCAAAGCTATGTCTTGCCAATCAGATTGTGATTAACATTCAGGTCCTGTTCCCAGTGATCCATATAGGGAAGTTTATAACTATGATCAGTAAGAAGGGCGTACACCGTAGAAATACAGCCTCTAGAGAAATTTCTGTTCTGGCATGGAAGTTTGAAATCGGTAAGCATGGGTGGTCCATCTAATAACACAATTTTCAAAACAAAATGGGTTTCCTGTAGAGCAAATATATCAGCACCAAGAGACTTATAACGAGAAAAAACCTGGAGGAGCCCAATCCGTGCACATTATGGGAAAGTAAGCAAATAGCACCACTATTAGATCTTAAAGTAGACATTGAAAAAAATCAAAGCAGCTATAGTAAGACCCACACACCCACCAATGGGAGATACTGAGTATCCAAGATCTAATAGGAGATCCCGAAATGACCCTCAAAATAGAAACTATGAAAAAAAGTAAGAAAGAGAAAGATAGAAAGGAAAAGAGACAAAAGATACAGAGCCCACAAAATGGCCAGCATCAAACCAGGTGGCAGAATAACAATATGCAACATAAAACAGTAAAGCAACAGGTATCCCAGACACGAGGTCAAGGACTGGAAGAGTCTCCACCAAAGCGAAGCAATAGGAGAGTCTTTCGATTAGGGAGACCGCATAGACTCTTCCCGGGACCATGGGGTTTACATACGACATATACATTAAAGGTTCCCAACAACGGAAAACGAATGTATCCAGCATATAAACAGTCAAGCCAATAAACAGTTTAAGGTCAATATGACTATGGTGCAAAACATACAAAAACAACTCAAAAACTGGCGGAGGCCAATGCCCCAGAAAGGGACCTCGAAGAGGTCCCTCCAAACAGAAAGTCAACTAGTAACCAGCAGAGTTCTTAGGCAGCCTGACATGGGGTAGCAGGTTTTTTCTTCCTGGGAGAGGAGGACCACAGAGGTGAAAGTGGGGGAGGATAGAAAAAGGAGTAGGATTTGCCATTGTAAGAAAATTGTAGGTGAAATGCATAGTTCCATCTATAGCAGATGTCTCGTTGGATCCGCAAAGACTTGAATCTTGTATCTGTCTACTTCCAAATATGGATATTCCCTGGCGTGTCGCATCACCGCTTCCTTAATTCTTAAAAAATTAGGTTTAACGATAACATCCCGAGGATGCCCATCTGGTTTTAAGGGGACCAGAGCTCTGTGGATACGGTCTATTTCCATGTGGATTTCGTCAGTATCCGGCACTGCTGATTGTATAAGGCAGTGGGCAACTGAAGAGATATCTGTAACCGTCTAATCCAGAAATTGTACTGGTGGGTGTGGTTCTCAAGATCATCTATTTTAGTATAAGCTTCATCTAGGCGATCTTGTAGGTTGGCAATCCTGCTGGAATTCTGAGACACTCTGTGAATGGTATCATTAACTTTAGATTCAATGTTCTCCAGACGTTTGCCAATCTCCCTAAAATCCTGTTTCAGGTCAGAGGCCAATTTAGTGGTAGCTTTTTCCAATTCCCTCTGAAGTAAATCAGCAAAATGAGCAATAAGAATGGAATCCCCTGAATAGTGCGGGGGCACAGATGGATAAGCAGGAGAGTCCACTGGACAATCAGGAGCTGAATCATGGCCGCTGCTTTGGCTGATGAATATATCAGCCATTTCCCTATCCAGCAGGGAAGAAGCCTGGGAATCATGGCCTGGTGACAGGGCTGCAGCCTGAGATGGAGACGTGGCAAGACTAGAGAGAGACCTGGGAGGAGCAGGAAGAACACTCATGTGAGCCAGGGAGCCAGGAGAGCCATCACTTTGTGTCCCAGGGCTAGAGGAGGAGGGTTGGGTCCACTGTGGTGGAGGCTTTGATCCCTCTGCAGCTGAAGAGCTCCGGGAGCCAGTGCCAGTCGCCATCTTGCCGCCCCCTCCCTTCTTTACCACGGCAGTGCGGGAGCTGCCCGTAGACTTTCCAGATGGACAGGTGGGCATTGGGAGGTCCCCCACATCCTCCGCAATTAGGCCAGGTAAGTGGCGGGGAGGAATGGGGTCAGGAGCTGCTGTTTATACCCCTTAAGGCGCCGGGAATGTGTGGAGCGATTAACACTGCATCCACTCTGGCCGCCTGCGCATGTGCACTCCTCCGATCATCTTCATTTTAAATGTTTTTTGGTCAAAAACTGTGTTTGTATTTTCAGGCGCACTATGTATACCTTACTTATTCACATGGAGGAACTGGGATCTATCTGAGTTTACATTCTGCTGACAGCAGTGATGAGTCACTGGTTGTTAAAGATGCCACCGGGTGCCCTTTCCATAATAACCAGCTGTGCACTGGTTGTTAAGGACATAAGTGATCTTATGTAAACCAGCCATGGAGTTTTTGAGCAAGTGTAGATTCATGTAAATTGAGATAATTGGGCTGCATAAAACCTACTTCATTTTCTTCTACAAATGCATTGTGTAGGATTAGTATAGAGTTATAGAAATATGGGTAATTTATTCATTTTAATTACACAGAGTAGCTCTTGCAAAGATATTTTAAGGTCAGATCAATCTTTTAAATCACCTGTAATTTTATTAGACAGTAGGAATATAGAGTTAACAGTACATAGATTGTTGTTTGCTTTGGAGAGTTTAAAGCCAAGACGATCTAATAAGATCCCCACTTTAAATCAAAATTTAGCTATTCAAGTTAGGTTATGTACTTTTGCATTTAAAGGCTCATTGGAGGATTATCTGTTTATATTGTTTACATCTGAAGGATTAGTGAGAAAGGTGTGATGGTCATCAAAATGTAATTGGCAAAAAGTAAACATTTATGGTTGCTGATACTTCATTTATTGATAGTGTGATATTATTCTATGGGTATAAGGAATAAAATAGGGGAAGAGATAGCTCTGGATAATGCAATGTTATTTTATCAGGTTTATAGCCTCTAATGAGGGATTTTGGTTGTAAAAGATATACAGATTTTAGAAATACGTTGTCAATTTTTAATTTCTGAAGAATTTAAAGACTGCTGAATACACTGTTGAGGTCAAGGTAGAGAAGCCTGGTATAACAATTAGGTTTTTCTGTCGTATAGAAGACTTTGGATGTGGGAAGTGGAGGTGATTTAATGAAAGCAAATAGACTGTTCACTTTGCAAGGGGCTTTTACAATGGCATTTTCCTTTAGTTTAGGAAATGAGGTGAAGTTTTGTTGGTGTCTTTCATCCATTTATGGGCAAGCCAAAAATACTGTTATTTTGCCTTGCATGTCATTGGGTGTTCTTTGCAAATACCCATGCAAAGTGAACATCCTATTTTTCATTAGCATATCAACTCCTGTGGGTAGGGTTTGACCTGTGGGGGTTTTTTTACTAAAGCTGGAGAGTCCAAAATCAGACTCCCTTCTGCATAGAAACCAATCAGCTTCCAGGTTTCATTGCCAAAGCTTCATTAAACAAGCTGAGGTTAGAAGCTGATTGGTTTCTATGCAGAAGGGAGTCTGATTTTGGACTCTCCAGCTTTAATAAATAAACCCTGTGATGTCTAGGCACAAAACCTGCCCATCATATGCTAACAACTTTCTAAGAATGTAATAAACCTATTAGCATGTCGTTTAGTATAGATATTATGGGATGGGTTATAAATGTGCACAGTTACAGTGGTCCTTGTTGGACTTGGGTTTTTTATAATTTTGTAAGCAATGTTTGCTTCGCTAAAGAGGTCTCCAGCTTTTAATTGAGACAACCAAGTGGAGAGCTAATAGAGTGAAGAATATTTTTTATAGTTTAGATAGATGAAACCATCTAGTGCATATACGCTCTTTCTGTATTGAACTGTGTTGTAATTGTACAGTCCCCTTTTATTGTAAAGCGCTGCACAAAAGGTTGGCGCTATATAAATCCTGTATAATTACATTAATGTTTGAGTTCATTAATCTGTAGCACAGGGGTGGACTGACAACTCATGGGGCCCCCGAGCAATAGGAAATCATGGGGCCCCTGTGTCCTCACCCACACTCAAACCACACCCAAAAAAGCCTATGAAAGGTACCAGGGGCATTTCATGGGGGCCCCCTACTGACCCCGGGCCCTCGGGCAGTGCCCGAGTGGCTAAATGGTCAGTTGGCCCCTGCTGTAGCATAACATGTAACATAACAACATAACATGTTGGTAAAGCCTTATCCCAGCCAAAATAATAAACAAAAAGATCAGCACAAGGGATATAACTTACAGTCAGTAGAATGTGTCCCTTGTACTGATGCCTCTTCTTTTCTCCTTCGTCCATGCCCATGCCTCCACCTCTGCCACTAATCTTCTGGTGCTGCAAAGGTTAATAAAACTATACCCACCCTTTTCCCCAGCTGCTCCATTCATAGAAGCTGTACTACAGCTTCTATGAATGGAAAGCGATCTGTGAATGGAGGATGGGCAGATGATTGAAAGGTCTGCCTACTCCATTTATAGATTGTGTTTAATTTATAGATGCTGCAGTATGATCATCTGAATGGAGCAGCTGGGCAGAAAGGGCAGCCATGGTCAGGGTCTCTTGATGAGAGTCAGTGGCAGCCATTTAGCAATGGAAGATTGCAGTGGTAAGTGCATAGGTAGCAGAGGATTACATCTAAAAGAAGAGGCATCAGCAAAAGGGACATGTCCTTCTGGCTGTACATTATGTCCCTTGTGCTGATTTTTCTGCTTTTTATTTTGGCTGCACTTAGGCTTTAATGTGTTATATATCGTGTAAAATAGATTTTCCCTTTAGTCACTATCCTTTCTGGACCTTAACCACTTAGCTTTCCTTAGACTGATAAAAAAAAAAATAAGGGAAATTGTGGAACTGAGAGGTACATACAGTAAGGCACGTCAATAGCACTACTAAGCAGAAATACAAATCTTTAAGTGTAGTAGAAAAAATATGCCTTCCCCAATGTATATATAAATAAAATAATACAAATTTTTACACAATAAGATTATGTATATTAATATGATCATTTTCATTTGTTAATCTTTTATTTCATTAAAATTGCCAGTCCCTTGAAAGCAAAAACAATTCTATTCCAACATAGAAAGACTGAATCTGGTCAGTCAGCATACTGTATGCTAATATTTCGCATTTTCATTATAATTTGTTTGGCTCCCTATGGACTAATCATTATAAAATTATCATGAGCTTTCAAGAAGAAGCATTACAGATATAAGATTTTGCATTTCTTGGTTGAATCTTTTTAATGTACATAAACAGTTGGAATTCCTGTACCTGCTGAGGAATAGTGGTTCGTTATTTCATAGTTTGTGGTCTAGCAAAATTTTGTTATATAAACAGTATATATATATATATATATATATTTACATCCCTTTAACCCAGCGGTTCTCAACCTGGGGGTCGCGACCCCTTTGGGGGTCGAACGACCATTTCACAGGGGTCGCCTAAGACCATCGGAAAACACATATTTCCGATGGTCTTAGGAACCGAGACACCGCTCCTGTCTCAGGCGATCTGTGGGCGGGATGATATGCTGCCCCTGTAACCTGGCCACACCTCCGGGATCACTCAACAGCTCCGCCTCCTCGCCGCTGATTGGCCACCGGAACTGTAGCTCAGGAGAGGCACACAGGCGGCCAATCACCGGCGAGGAGGTGGAGCTTGGAGAGGAGGAGCCGAGCGGCAGCGCGCGGAGATCAAAGAAGATCGAGGGAGCTGCAGGAGCGAGTGAAGAGAGAGGCCAGAGAAGGAAGACAGCTGACAGGTAAGTGCAAATTTTGCTGCTGCAGCCAGGTATGCAGGCTGTAGATGGGAGAGGGAGAGAGCGAGCCCAGGCTGGAGCAGGAGTCAGCAAGGTAAGTATCATTGGTGTCAGTGGAAGGGATAGTGCCCCATCATTTGTGTCACTAATACCAACGATGGGGCACTATTCCTCCCCCCACTGACACCAACGATGGGGCACTATTCCTCCCCCCACTGACACCAAGAATGGGGCACTATTCCTCCCCCCACCGACACCAACGATGGGACACTATTTCCCCCCCCCGACTGACACCAATGATGGGTCACTCCCCCCCCACTGACACCAATGATGGCTCACTATTCCCCCCCCTGACCCCAATGATGGGGCACTATTCCCCCCTCCACCACACTGACACCAATGATGGGGCACTATTCCTCCCACTGACACCAATGATGGGGCACTATTCCTCCCACTGATACCAATGATGGGGCACTATTCCTCCCACTGACACCAATGATGGGGCACTATTCCTCCCACTGACACCAATGATGGGGCACTATTCCTCCCACTGATACCAATGATGGGGCACTATTCCTCCCACTGACACCAATGATGAGGCACTATTCCTCCCAATGACACCCACAATGGGGCACTATTCCTCCCACTGACACCCACAATGGGGCACTATTCCTCCCACTGACACCCACAATGGGGCACTATTCCTCCCACTGACACCCATGATGGGGCACTATTCCTCCCACTGACACCCACGATGGGGCACTATTCCTCCCACTGACACCCACGATGGGGCACTATTCCTCCCACTGACACCAATGATGGGGCACTATTCCACCCACTGATACCAATGATGGGGCACTATTCCTCCCACTGATACCAATGATGGGGCACTATTCCTCCCACTGACACCAATGATGGGGCACTATTCCTTCCACTGACATCAATGATGGGGCACTATTCCTCCCACTGATACCAATGATGGGGCACTATTCCTCCCACTGATACCAATGATGGGGCACTATTCCTCCCACTGATACCAATGATGGGGCACTATTCCTCCCACTGATACCAATGATGGGACACTATTCCTCCCACTGATGCCAATGATGGGGCACTATTCCTCCCACTGATGCCAATGATGGGGCACTATTCCTCCCACTGACACCAATGATGGGACACTATTCCTCCCACTAATGCCAATGATGGGGCACTATTCCTCCCACTGACACCAATGATGGGGCACTATTCCTCCCACTGATACCAACGATGGGACACTATTCCTCCCACTGACACCAATGATGGGGCACTATTCCTCCCACTGATACCAATGATGGGGCACTATTCCTCCCACTGACACCAATGATGAGGCACTATTCCTCCCAATGACACCCACAATGGGGCACTATTCCTCCCACTGACACCCACAATGGGGCATTATTCCTCCGACTGACACCCACAATGGGGCACTATTCCTCCCACTGACACCCACAATGGGGCACTATTCCTCCCACTGACACCCACAATGGGGCACTATTCCTCCCACTGACACCCACAATGGGGCACTATTCCTCCCACTGACACCAATGATGGGGCACTATTCCACCCACTGATACCAATGATGGGGCACTATTCCTCCCACTGATACCAATGATGGGGCACTATTCCTCCCACTGACACCAATGATGGGGCACTATTCCTCCCACTGATACCAATGATGGGGCACTATTCCTCCCACTGACACCAATGATGGGGCACTATTCCTCCCACTGACACCAATGATGAGGCACTATTCCTCCCACTGACACCAATGATGGGGCACTATTCCTCCCACTGATACCAATGATGGGGCACTATTCCTCCCACTGACACCAATGATGGGGCACTATTCCTCCCACTGACACCAATGATGAGGCACTATTCCTCCCAATGACACCCACAATGGGACACTATTCCTCCCACTGACACCCACGATGGGGCACTATTCCTCCCACTGACACCCACGATGGGGCACTATTCCTCCCACTGACACCAATGATGGGGCACTATTCCTCCCACTGATACCAATGATGGGGCACTATTCCTCCCACTGATACCAATGATGGGGCACTATTCCTCCCACTGACACCAATGATGGGGCACTATTCCTCCCACTGACACCAATGATGGGGCACTATTCCTCCCACTGACACCAATGATGAGGCACTATTCCTCCCAATGACACCCACAATGGGGCACTATTCCTCCCAATGACACCCACAATGGGGCACTATTCCTCCCACTGACACCCACAATGGGGCACTATTCCTCCCACTGACACCCACAATGGGGCACTATTCCTCCCACTGACACCCACAATGGGGCACTATTCCTCCCACTGACACCCACAATGGGGCACTATTCCTCCCACTGACACCCACGATGGGGCACTATTCCTCCCACTGACACCCATGATGGGGCACTATTCCTCCCACTGACACCCACGATGGGGCACTATTCCTCCCACTGACACCCACGATGGGGCACTAATCCTCCCACTGACACCAATGATTGGGCACTATTCCTCCCACTGACACCAATGATGGGGCACTATTCCTCCCACTGACACCAATGATGGGGCACTATTCCTTCCACTGACATCAATGATGGGGCACTATTCCTCCCACTGATACCAATGATGGGGCACTATTCCTCCCACTGATACCAATGATGGGGCACTATTCCTCCCACTGATACCAATGATGGGGCACTATTCCTCCCACTGATACCAATGATGGGACACTATTCCTCCCACTGATGCCAATGATGGGGCACTATTCCTCCCACTGATGCCAATGATGGGGCACTATTCCTCCCACTGACACCAATGATGGGACACTATTCCTCCCACTAATGCCAATGATGGGGCACTATTCCTCCCACTGACACCAATGATGGGGCACTATTCCTCCCACTGATACCAACGATGGGACACTATTCCTCCCACTGACACCAACGATGGGGCACTATTCCTCCCACTGACACCAATGATGGGACACTATTCCTCCCACTGATACCAATGATGGGACACTATTCCTCCCACTGACACCAACGATGGGGCACTATTCCTCCCACTGATACCAACGATGGGGCACTATTCATCCCACTGACATCAGTGATGGGGCGCTAGTCCTCCCACTGCAAAATTACAGTTATGAAGTAGCAGCGAAAATAATTTTATGGTTGGGGGTCACCACAACATGAGGAACTGTATTAAGGGGTCGAGGCATTAGAAAGGTTGAGAACCACTGCTTTAACCCCTTCAATACTGGGCACTTTTACCCCCTTCCTGCCCAGGCCAATTTTGAGGTTTCAGAGCGCTCACACTTTGAATGACAATTGTGCAGTTATGCAACACTGTACCCAAATTACATTTTTATCATTTTGTCCACACAGCTAGAGCTTTCTTTTGGTGGTATTTAATCACCTCTGGGGTTTTTATTTTTTGCTAAATTAACAAAAAAAAGACCAAAATTTTGAAATAAAACTCACGTTCTTTTTTGTTTCTGTTATAAACGTTTGCAAATAAATAATTGTTCTTCATAAATTTAGGACAATATGTATTAATATCACAAACTGTGGGATATATCTGAAAATTGATCAGTCCTGAAGTACTGACAGCCAATCTGATTTCTTGAGGCCCAAAAATATCAAAACAGTACCGATATCCCCCAAATGACCCCTTTTTGCAAAGTAGACAGTCCGCCATATTTCATAAGAGGCATGGCAAGTTTTTTGAAGTTGTAATTTATTTGACATAATTTTAAGTGAAGAAATTTAAAAAAATGTTTTCACAAATTTTTTTTTACATACTGTCATCAGTGCATTACAGCATAATCATATAACTGGTGTGGCAATGATCAGTGACACTGACTGGTGACAGTACAAAAAAACATTATCTCTTTTTTTCAATTTTTTTTAATTTGTTTTTTATTTTTTATAAAAAATGTTTTCTTTTTTTTAAGATTTTTTTTTCATCTTACACTATGCCCAAAGTAGTATAATGTTACCATAGTAACATTGTACTACTTTGGGGAAGTGAGCAGTTTTTTGTTTTTGTTTTTTTTGTGATTAGCTGTGATTGGCCATGGCTAATCACATGATACAGATAGGCTGTGATTGGCCCAGCCTGTGCATGTGATCACTGTGACCATTCACAGCTGGACACACTTGTATACAATGGATGGCATGAAAGGAAGCCATCCATTGTATACAACTGTCACGTGACCTGCTGTGATTGGTCACAGCAGGTCACATGGTACTGGCAACAGAGCCGGTGCACAGATCTGTCATCAGCCGTGTCCGAGGTACACAGTTGGTGACAGATCTCGCCACAGTGCTGCCCTGCAGGCACGCACAATGTGTGATCCGGGAAGGACGTCATATGATGCCCTCCCGGAGAGACGAGAGGCGGGAAGTAGCTAAGCAACAGAGCGCAGACTTGCCTGAGTTGATCTTTTTATTTCACTTTCAATAATTAATATATATATTTCCAAATTAACTGGAGAGTGCAAAATCTGTTGCAGCTCTGCATAGAAACCTTTCTGTTTTTTTTTGTCAAAGCTTAATTGAACAAGATGAAGTTAGAAGCTGATTGGTTACCATGAACAGTTGAACCAGATTTTGCACGCTCCAGTTTTAGTAAATCAACCCTTTTATGTTGTACCAACATATTTTATTCTTGTTCTGTAATATTTCTGTTATGTTAAAGTTACTGATAATTATTTGTGGTTTAGTCAGGTCTAACAATGTGTGACCCTTTTGGACTTTGACATATCCAGTCTGACTGTCAGAAGTTTTCTAAGCTCTTTCAGGTGCATATATTTTCTTGCTTCTAATTCAGGTCTATTCTTTCTAGCAAGCCCTTTAGTTGTAGCCAAAATATTTCTGCTTTTGCTAACTCATATCATATCCGAGTGTAAATTAATTATTCATGTACACGTAAATTTAGCACAATTTATATGCAGCTTTATTAAAAAATAGATGTTACTGCCCTTGTAAACCAATATACTTTTCGTAGAGATTTTCGAGATGAGCGAGGCTTTCGATTGGTTGATTTTGTTTTTCACATACACACCCTACATTTTACAACCCTATTCCAGGCTGGATTTCTGCATAGAAAACGATTACCTAGAATATTAGGGCTAACACCCAGCTGCCTACACACTGTTGTCAAGGTCCTACCTTTTCCCAGAGGTTATGTTACTTCATGTGCTAGCATCCATCTTGGATTTCTGCTGAGCATGATGGGAATCTTTTATGCCTTCAGGTCTCTGAGGTCCATCCCCCAGAGGGGTGTGGCTGAGTACATATAAGCCTGGGATCTGCACATGCTCTTTGCACTTGTGTCTTGTGTCTTTGTCTTGCTACAGCTCTGTGTATACGCTCGTGACTCTTCTGGTATTCTGACTCGGCTTGTGACTAAGACCATTCTCTGTGTTTCCCTTTGATCTGACCTTCCGTTGCTGAACCCGGCCCGTGACCTGTGATTCTCTGTCTACTGTTCTGTACTGTTTTGTCCCGTTGTTATTGACCCGGCTTGTCTGACTACGCTATTGTCATTCTCACCAGCTACACGCCATTGGCGGCGGCCATTACCGCAGCTGGGGTGTCTCGGGGGCCGCGACCTGGTCCCTGGTTGCGTCAAGTCCATCCCCACCATCAGGGGCCCTGGTGAAGGGCAGCCTGGGACTTAGACTCCGCGCCCTGAGGGACTTCAGTCTGTTGGTGGTGGTTGTCGTCAGCCAGTGCGTTACCCTGCCACTAGGCCTACCTGTCCGTTCCACAGCCCTGCCCTGACACTACACAAGTGCCATGAATCCTGACGGTGCAGGTAGGCCTTCACTTCCAATGTTGGTCGCCAGACTGGATCAACAGGATCTCCTGTTGGATCAGTTCGCTCAGGCGTTGCAAACTCTGCTGGCACGCACCACGCACCTTACTCCTGGTGTTATTAGGCCGGTGGTCGCTCCCGCTGCTGTTCCGCTTGCTGTGCCTACCGCCGCGGCTGATGCGGCGCCCGCGGTGTCCAGAGGTATGACTGGTTCCGCCCCTCTTCCACAGCGCTTTGGGGGTGAGCCGAGTCAGTGTCGTGGGTTCCTTAACCAGGTGGGGATTTACTTTGAATTAATCCCCTACGCTTTTCCGACTGAGAGGTCAAAGGTGGGTTTCCTCATCTCACTTCTCTCAGACAAGGCCTTGGCCTGGGCGAATCCCTTATGGGAGAGGAATGACCCAGTGATTCACGAGTTTTCCGGTTTTGTCGATGCCTTCCGTAGGGTATTCGATGTACCGGCTCGCTCCGCCTCGGCTGCCAAGCTGCTCATGTCTATGCATCAGGGTTCACAGACCGTGGCCGAGTACGCCATAGAGTTTCGTACCCTGGCAGCAGAGGTGGGTTGGAACAATGAGGCTCTGGTGGCTGCGTTTTCTCAGGGTCTTTCTGATGCATTGAAGGACGAGATCGCAGCCAAGGAATTGCCTGTGGAGCTGGAAGCACTAATTTCCTTCCTGATCCTGATTGATACTAGGCTCAGGGAGAGGCCTTCACTCAGGGAACGCCTGCGGAGGCCTTCCAATCGACTGGCACCTGCGTTTTCTATCCCACCCATTCCTCCCTCTCCTCCCACGCCTCCTGGGGACAGATTGTCTGGTGGTGAGCCCATGCAGCTGGGGTTTGCTCGCCTTTCCGAGGGAGAGCGGGTCGCTCGGCGTCGGGAGGGTCGCTGCCTGTACTGTGGTCTTGGTGGGCATTTTCGGCAGTCCTGTCCGGTCCGTCCGGGAAACGCTTGCACCTGAGATCCTGTCGGGGACAGATCTTGGGTGGAGTCTCCTCGTCCCCGGCGTTCCGCAGAGATAAGCCACTGATCACCGTTGTCCTCTCTTGGGCGGAGGGCTCGGTGACGGCCCAGGCGTTGGTAGATTCTGGGGCCGGCGGGTTGTTTATGGACAGCTCGTTTGCTGCCCAGCACTCCATTCCCCTGCAGGCTCGAGTTACCCCATTGGTTCTCGAGGCGATAGATGGCAGGCCCCTGCAACCACCGCAGGTTACCCACGAGACTATGCCAGTTGAAGTAGCTGTTGGGGCTGTTCACAGGGAGTTGGCCTGTTTCCAGGTGATTTCTTCTCCGCACTATTCGGTGGTTTTGGGGTATCCCTGGCTCCAGATGCACAATCCAACCTTCAATTGGCAAACTGCCGAGATTCTCTCGTGGTCTCCACAGTGTGGGGCCGGGTGCATCCGTGGGCCGGTTAAGGTGTTGTGTGCCTCCTCGGACTCTGCGTTGCCCACTGATTATGGGGAGTACCAGGACGTGTTTGATAAGGTACGCGCTGGTGCCTTACCTGCTCATCGTCCTTACGACTGCGCCATATCCTTGCAACCCGGTGCCACTCCTCCGCGTGGCAGGGTGTATCCTCTCTCGGTTGCGGAGAATAAGGCCATGGAGGAGTACGTTGCTGATGCACTTTCCCGGGGGCACATTCGTAAGTCTACTTCCCCAGCAGGAGCGGGCTTTTTCTTTGTAAAGAAGAAGGGTGGTGAATTGAGGCCTTGCATCGATTATAGAGGTCTCAATCGAATCACCACTAAGAATGCATACCCGATTCCCTTGATTACTGAGTTGTTCGACCGCCTTAAGGGGGCAACAGTCTTTACCAAACTTGACCTTAGGGCGGCGTACAACCTCGTACGGATCAAACAGGGGGATGAGTGGAAGACCGCGTTTAACACCAGAACCGGGCACTACGAATACCTGGTGATGCCCTTCGGGTTGTGTAACGCGCCCGCAGTGTTTCAGGAATTCATAAATGATGTCCTTCGTGACTTGTTGCAGCAGTGCGTGGTAGTTTACTTGGATGACATCCTGGTTTACTCTGCCTCCATGGAGTCCCATATCCAGGATGTCAAGCAGGTGCTGCAACGATTACGTGAGAACGAACTTTTTTGTAAACTTGAGAAGTGCGAATTCCATCGATCCCAAGTTGCCTTTTTAGGCTACATCATTTCTGCGGAGGGATTCTCCATGGACCCTCAGAAGGTTTCGGCAGTTCTGCAGTGGCCTCGTCCCAATGGTCTTCGGCCCATTCAGCGCTTTTTGGGTTTTGCCAACTACTATCGGAAGTTCATCAGGAACTTCTCCACGCTGGCAAAACCTCTCTCAGACCTAACCAAGAAGGGCAGCAATCCTCACGAGTGGCCACCCGAGGCCATCGTAGCTTTTGAGGCTCTGAAATCCGCCTTCACTTCGGCTCCGATACTGTCTCATCCCAATCCTGGATTGCCCTTCGTCCTTGAGGTTGATGCATCCGAGACGGGAGTAGGCGCTCTCCTGTCTCAACGTCGGTCGCCCGATGGACCCCTACTTCCCTGTGGGTTCTACTCCAGGAAGCTTTCCTCTGCAGAGTGCAACTACCAGATTGGAGATAGGGAGTTGTTGGCAATCATTCTGGCTCTCAAGGAATGGAGGCACCTGCTCGAGGGCTCCGCAGTTCCGGTCCTCATTCTTACCGATCATAAGAACCTGACTTATCTTTCGGAGGCCAAAAGATTGACACCCCGTCAGGCCAGATGGGCCTTGTTCTTGTCGCGGTTCAACTATGTGGTCTCCTATTTGCCTGGTTCCAAGAATGTCAGGGCTGATGCATTATCGCGGCAATACTCTGAGTTGTCCAGGGAGGACTCTGAGCCAACCTCGGTCATACCTCCGGATCATATCCTGGCTGCCATTCGTACCAGTCTGACTTCTCCCCTTGGGGAGCAGATTTTGGCGGCTCAAACTGACGCTCCTCCCGAGAGACCGGAGGGTAGATGTTTTGTACCCGAGGGGTTGCGCACCCGTCTGCTGCGTACCTACCATAACTCCAAAACTGCCGGGCATCCAGGGAGGAACCAGTTGTCTTGGGTCGTCTCTCGGTTGTTCTGGTGGCCAACTCTCCGTGCCGACATCGCCTCTTATGTAGCGGCATGTTCGATCTGTGCCCAGAATAAATCTCCACGGCATCTTCCAATGGGTCTTCTGCAACCCATTCCCAATGGGGAGCGTCCTTGGTCACACCTGGGCATGGACTTTATTGTAGACCTCCCTGTGTCTTGGGGCCATACGGTCATCCTCATGGTCGTCGATCGTTTTTCCAAAATGTGCCATTGTATTCCACTCAGGAAATTACCAACAGCGCAAGAACTGGCCACGATCTTTTCCAGGGAGATTTTTCGCCTGCATGGGTTGCCCAAGGTGATTGTCTCGGACCGCGGGAGTCAGTTCGTGTCCAGATTCTGGCGCGCCTTCTGCTCCCAGTTGGGCATTAGTCTCTCCTTTTCTTCAGCCTACCACCCGCAGTCCAATGGGGCTGCGGAGCGTTCCAATCAGGCCTTAGAACAATTCCTTCGGTGTTATATCTCGGACCATCAGGACGATTGGGTCGATCTCCTGCCTTGGGCAGAGTTTGCCAGGAACTCAGCGGTCAACTCCTCCTCTGGGATGTCCCCCTTCATGGCCAACTATGGGTACCAACCCGCGGTATTCCCTGAGAGGTTCTCACCACAGGACATTCCGGCTGTGGAGAACCATCTTGCTGCCCTGCGTTCTTCATGGGGGCAGATCCAGAGGGCTTTGAGGGACTCGGCTCAGCGTCAGAAGTTCCAGGCTGATCGCAGACGGTTGCCCGCTCCTTCATACCAGGTCGGCGATCGGGTGTGGTTGTCTACTCGTAACCTCAATCTTCGGGTGCCCACACCCAAACTAGCTCCCCGTTTTGTCGGTCCTTTTCGCATTCTCCGCAAGGTGAATCCGGTGGCCTATGCCCTTGCCCTTCCACCTGGGATGCGGATCTCCAATATCTTTCATGTATCACTGTTGAAACCTCTGATCTGCAATCGCTTTACTACCTCTCTGCCTCGGCCCCGTCCCATTCGGGTTGACGGTCATGAGGAGTATGAGGTGAGCCGGATCCTGGACTCTCGATTGGTGCGCGGCCGATTACAGTTCCTGGTTCATTGGCGTGGTTATGGTCCCGAGGAGCGTTCCTGGGTTCCTTCCGCGGATGTCCATGCTCCTGCCCTCCTCCGCGCGTTTCATACCCGCTTTCCTCAGAAACCTTTTGTTGAGCCGCGGAGGGGGAGGGGCCCTTGAGGAGGAGGTACTGTCAAGGTCCTACCTTTTCCCAGAGGTTATGTTACTTCATGTGCTAGCATCCATCTTGGATTTCTGCTGAGCATGATGGGAATCTTTTATGCCTTCAGGTCTCTGAGGTCCATCCCCCAGAGGGGTGTGGCTGAGTACATATAAGCCTGGGATCTGCACATGCTCTTTGCACTTGTGTCTTGTGTCTTTGTCTTGCTACAGCTCTGTGTATACGCTCGTGACTCTTCTGGTATTCTGACTCGGCTTGTGACTAAGACCATTCTCTGTGTTTCCCTTTGATCTGACCTTCCGTTGCTGAACCCGGCCCGTGACCTGTGATTCTCTGTCTACTGTTCTGTACTGTTTTGTCCCGTTGTTATTGACCCGGCTTGTCTGACTACGCTATTGTCATTCTCACCAGCTACACGCCATTGGCGGCGGCCATTACCGCAGCTGGGGTGTCTCGGGGGCCGCGACCTGGTCCCTGGTTGCGTCAAGTCCATCCCCACCATCAGGGGCCCTGGTGAAGGGCAGCCTGGGACTTAGACTCCGCGCCCTGAGGGACTTCAGTCTGTTGGTGGTGGTTGTCGTCAGCCAGTGCGTTACCCTGCCACTAGGCCTACCTGTCCGTTCCACAGCCCTGCCCTGACAACTGTATTGCTGAAGAGAATAGCATATTCTCATATGTAAGAATAAAAAGGTTTAGACTACTCAGTCTGCCAATTCCATTTGACTGTTCAGAAGGCAGGCTCTGTGGAATGCGTGACACAGCAGTGCCTGCTCACAGGGTACTGCCATGGCAAAAAGTTTTGAGAATGCCACAAATATTTATTTTTACAAGGTCTGCTGCTTCTGTGTTTTTAGATCTTTTTGTCAGATGTTACTATGGTATACTGAAGTATAATACAAACATTTCGTAAGTGTCAAAGGCTTTTATTGACAATTATGTTATTAACATTATGTTTATGCAAACAGTCAATATTTGCAGTGCTGACCTTTTTTTTCATGACATTGGCAATTTGCCCTGGCATGCTGTCAATCAACTTCTGGGCCACACCCTGACTGATGGCAGCCCATTCTTGCATAAATAATGCTTGGAGTTTGTCAGAAGTTTGGGGGGGGTTTCTGTTCACCTGCCTCTTGAGGATTGACCCGAATTTCTCAATGGGATTAGGGTCTGGGGAGTTTCCTGGCCATGGATTCAAAACATCGATGTTTTGTTCCCCAAGCCACTTAGCACTTTTGCTTTATGACAAGGTGCTCCATCATGCTGGAAAAGGCATTGTTCGTCATCAAACTGTTGTTGGATGGTTGGGAGAAGTTGCTCTCAGAGGATTGTTTTGTACCTTTCTTTATTCATGGCTGTGTTCTTAGGCAAAATTGTGAGTGAGCCCATTCCCTTGGCTGAGAAACAACCTTGCACATGAATGGTCTCAGGAGGCTTTACTGTTGGCATGATGCAGGACTGAGTGTAGCACTCACCTTTTCTTTTCCGGACAAGGTTTCTTCCGGATGCCCCAAACAATCAGAAAGGGGGATTCATCAGAGAAAAATGACTTTAAGGGGATTAAGGAAAACTATTATTTGTGTCATTGTCAAAAGTTTTGGTCATAGTTGTATAGTGAATATGGGTCACAGAATTCAAGGATGTAAATATCTGAGGATCTTCACAAAGTAACTTTACAAACTTTAAAGTGGTAGTAAACTTTTGTGTGCCCTTTTCACCTATAGGTAAGCTTATAATACAGTTTACCTGTAGGTAAAATGAATATCTCCTAAACATGCACCGTTTAGAAGATATTCCAGAGAACAGCTTCTGGTGACCTCACCAGTACATGTGGTCTGAGGGAATGGCATATCTGTGCCGTTCCTTCAGAGCAATGTGGCATGGCTAGGGCTCCCATGTGCATGCGTGGGAGTGACATCATTTTAACTCGGCCGGAGCCCATGAACCTGGAAGGAAGACCAAGTGAAGATGGAAGCCCTGTGAGTTGGGACAGCGCACTGCTGGAGGGCTTCATTTTAAGGTTAGTATTTCATAATGTGCTAGTATGGGATGCATACTAGCATACTATATTACCTTGCAGGGGGAATTTTTTTGTTTCAATTTGGAGACTTTAATACCACTTTAAGAACATTCAGATTAATATGTAGTATGTTAGAAACAATTGAAATACAATGTAGAAATGAATATGTGATTTTACATTAGCGGATGATTTACCAAAACCAAGGAGTGCAAAATCTGGTGCAGCTGTCCATAGTAGCCATTCAGCTTCTAACTTTAGCTTGTTCAATTAAGCTTTGACAAAACCCCCCCAAAAAACTGGATTGGTTTCTATGCAAAGCTGCACCAGATTTTGCACTCTCCAGTTTTAGTAACGCAACCCAATAGGCTTACATAGAGGGGCTTTCACAGGCTGAAAAAAAACCAAACACCTGTAAAGGTGTAAACCCAGGATGCATGAGGCCTAAAACTGCATGTCCACAGGGTGACAACACTGAAGTGATTTCACTGCAAAAAGAACAGTGCTGTCAAACCAGTGAAGGACGTAGGCAATCAATGGATCTACTGATAGCATCAAAACCATAGTAGCTGGGAGTTACAGTGGGGCTCAAATAAACAGTAAACGCTGTGTTGTTAGTATTGACAGACTGCACCAGATATGTCATTTTTTAATTTACTAAATATTTCCCCAAAACGACTTTTTGATACATTTGTCTTATGGATTGATTTGTTATAGTGATAAATGGACAATCAGGAGAATATACCGAAGTGGAACCCTGTTGTTTGTTTGATGCATATCCCTTGGAGTTAGATTACTTTCTGGAGGGTGATCTGGTTTCTCAGGCTAATGTATAAAAAGTGAGTGAATGTATGGATTATTATTATTCCATATGCTTGGGTTGTATGATCTTGTATATATACTATTTTTGTTCATTAATCACTCCTAGGAGGGTTTTGTTCTTTTCCTTCCCCTGATATCTCCCCATGACCTGAAATGGAATAGATGATTCCATAAATCATATATGTTAATATTAATTTTAATATAAGTATTGTATGTGCTTCTAATATGATTGTGTTTTTTTTTCTCTAAGCACTATGGCAGACAGCCGCACACATCTATTTATGATGTTTATATATAATTTGATTGATAGTTTGATTTTTGTGAATTACATTTTTTAACTGATTGATATATATTATATTGTACTTCTGTCCTCTTTGTAGATGGATTGACCTTCTTTTGCCAAGTAATGTCCTAATGTAACCGCAGTCCTGAAGAAGCAGAATATTCACAAAATGCATAGACCAGTGTTTAAGTTAGGATATGTTTGGTTACAACATGTCCTTTGAATTATTTTATTGTATAAAAGATGGATTTTAGATGTTTGTAATAAAGCATTTTTATTGAACACAATTTTGTGTAAAATTTTATATTAGATCAATGTGAAAATAAAGATTTATACTTTTTTATTAAAATTCAGCCACAATTTGAGTCATTAGAGGTAACCACTGTTTCTCCATTTAGTGGGAAGTTTTTTTCTTTTGTAATAATTTTTTTGTTACAATGACAACTTTACTATAGTGTGTTATTGGAATGGTATATACTTCTTTAATTAATGAACCTCAGGCTTGCTCTCATTAGTCGTTGTAATAAAGCATTGCTTACTATTTTATATATTCAGTATATCTGAGAAAAGTGTCTGATCAATATCTTTCTGGAGTAGTTATGGAAAAACACATTATTATCTTTTTGTTTTTTTTATTTGTTACATTTTTTGGATGACAAATCCAGGAAATTATCTATGAAATATTTTTTTAGTGGCTTCCACACCTCTGGTTGAAATATAGTACAGGCTGTGGAACAAAATGGGCGTTATTTGCTAAAACTGGAGAATGCAAAATCTGGTGCAGCTCCACATAGAAACCAATCAGCTTCCAAGTGTTATTGCCAAAGTTTAATTGAACAAGCTGAAGTTAGAAACTGATTGGCTATCATGCACAGCTGCACCAAATTCTGAGTGCACCAGTTTTAGTAGTTCTCCCCCAATGTGCCACCTTCATTTGATATTGTTGCCTCTATTGTCATCTACAATCACAAACTGTTGTTATTTCCCTACTACAGTAGTTTAAAAAAACTCTTTAACTTATATTACTTTAACTTACAGTTGTGATAAACTTTCTTTCTAGGATTGTACTTGTCTATTGGTTTGCATGTTTATTTCACACATGCAAACTCCTAGAAACATAACAAAGTTATGGTAGAAAAAGAGGTCCATTGAGTCTGTATTTTCTTTCCATTTATTTTTTAATTTTCAATAGATTTTTATTAGGTTTTGAAAACAGGTACAAACGTAAAGTGCCAAAGGCAGCATGGAAATAAGGAGTACAAGTATATATTCAACATAGAGTAACATAAATTGGGGTAAATGCTGACGGCCCCAGGAGTCCAAATAGCATCACATTTAAAAGAAATAGTTTAAAAAGGGTACACTATAAGGGTATATATAGACTAGAGCCATTATTCGGTAATCCAGGTCGACCAGGGTTTCCATTTCCTCAATGCTAATGTATTTTCATACAAGTAATGAAGTTTGACCAAAACAATAGTTTCTAATGCTAGGTGTTGCCACCATTGTCTGGTTCTGGTGATTCTGGCTGCTTACAGAATTTGTGTGAAAATCATGTGGAAATAAACTGAAACAGTGCCAAGCTCCACTTGAATACCAGTCGCCTCAACTATATACATTTTTTTTTACTTTTTGTTTGAGTATAGATTTATGTTTGTCCTAAGCATGTTAAATAATTTACTGTTGACTGACTCACTACCTCTACCAATTACTACATATCAGCTTTCATATAGGCATTGAGTAAATTACTGCATGTAAATGTATACAAATAACCTTTGCTTCTGTATATCTTATCATTAGCATACATCTGCAATTTAAATGAATTGTTCTTATTAAACAGTTTCTTGAAGTAGGGGTCTTATAATGTGTTTTCCATAGCATTTCCAGCTACATTAGAACAGATTGGGATTTCCTCATGTGAAAATAATGTCTTGGCCTTCTGATAAACATTTGCTGAGATAAGGCAAAGTGTTTGTGGGTTTTTATTCTCTTATCCTTTTTATCCTCCCCCTCTGCCCTCACCACCTTCTTGCTTTGTTTGCAACACAATGATTGTTTATTCTCCACCTCTCTTGTTACACTGGAATGCTTGCAAATCCCTCTGCATTGGATGGGCAGTCATCAGTTAAAAGACCTCTAACCATGAAGCCATTGGCTTTAATTATCTTCAAGTCTGGGGAAGCTGCATCCCCTTAAAGAAAAAACACGATGACTACTAATATAATTGTTATGTTGTGCTAAAATCATTGTTTTTCTTAATGATCTCAATTTAAATCAATAAAAAGCTACTAAGGAATAAATCAACTTATTAGACCCCTACATCTCATTAACCACTTGCCTACCAGACACTTTTACCCCCTTCCTGCCCAGGCTAATTTTCAGCTTTCAGCGCTGTCGCACTTTGAATGACAATTGAGCAGTCATGCAACACTGTACCCATATGACATTTTTAGAATTTTTTCACACAAATAGAGCTTTCTTTTGGTGGTATTTAATTATCACTGAGTGTTTTATTTTTTTTGTGCTATAAACAAAAAAAGTGCAAAATAAAAAACTTTTTCTTTGTTTCTATTATCAAATTTTGCAAACAGGTAATTTTTCTCCTTCACTGATGTGCATTGATGAGGCTGCACTGGTAGGCAGCAATGATGGGCACTGATGAGGCAGCACAGATAGGCAGCACTGTTAGGCAGTCCTGATGATGCAGCACTGATATGCAGCAATGATGGGCACTGATAGGCGGCACTGCTGGGCACTGATAGGCATCACTGATGACGCTGCACTGATAAGCAGCAATGATGGGCACTGCTGGGCAGCACTGATGGGGGCACTGCTAGGCACTGATGGGCACAGGTGGGTGACACTGCTGGGCACTGATCATCTGTGCCCTGATGATCGGTGCCAATCTGTTCTCTGACAATTGCCGGTTATCGGCAGTACTTTCCTCACACTGTGACAACGTGAGGAAAGTGCAGCCGATAACCAGCAATTGCATTTACCCGGTGATTAGCATGTCATTGGACACAGCTGATCACGTAGTAAAAGGATGTTGTGATTGGCCTTTTACCTCATCATGTGATCAGCTGTGTCCATAGGACACAGTGATCATGGAGATCGCCAGCTGCGCGCAGCTGGAGGCACACGGGAGAGCATGTTCAGGGAGGACGTCATATGACGCCCTCCCAGAACTGGACAACCACACTGTAGCCATCATTCGGCTATAGCGGGGTTGCCAAGTGGTTAACATTTGTTTAACAAGTGATGTGGTTTATTTATCTATATACATATTAAACATAAATATATATAAAAACTTTGTTTATAGGGCACTCTCAGTTGTTGAATACTCATGATATTTGATATAAAAATAATGCAATCTAATTTGTAACTGTACTGTCCCCCTTTATTTTGTACAGCAGTGCCAGCGCTATATAAATCTTGTATAATAATAATATCTTGAAACCACTGTAATAATATGATATGGAGAGCCATAGAGAGAGAGTGGTAAAAAATAAAGCACAACTTTAGCCATGTCTGGACACAAATTTATAAATGAAATATACTTTATTTATATTAAAATATTATAATATTGCACATGCAATGTGAAAAATATTATAGAAGATTAAAGCAGTTGAAACTGACAATTCTGAACTTGGGGGTTACTAATCAGTGCTAGCATTTACAAACTTTGTAGAAATATCCACTAGATACTGTAAGCTCTAACGAGCAGGGCCCTCTGTTTCCTCTTGTACCAAATTGTTTTGTAACTATAATGTCTACCTTCATTTTGTGAAGTGCTGTGCAAACTGTTGGCACTATATAAATCCTGTATAATAATAATAATAATACTATATATAGGGTTGATTTACTAAAAGCAAATGGGCTGTTTATTTTGCAAGAAAGTTGCACTTTTCCTGGAGTTTAGCGAATGAGGTGGATCTCTTTTGATTTTCATCATCCAATCATTTGTAAGCACAAATGCTGTTTTTGCATGTAATCGGGTATTCTTTGCGATGTGAATTTTCACCACACTCAGTAATCGCTGGTCAAAATTCACTTGCAAAGTGAACAGACTTTTATTTAATCAACCCTACAATGTTTTGAAAAAAGTTATACTTTCAACAGTATAAAAAAAACACCTATACATATAAAAAAAACACCTATACAACACTTACATTCTACAGTATACAAAAATGCATTCTTTATTGATTTTTTAATTTTTTTCACAGGGATCAAATTTTTTCAGTAGTGTGTGTATATATACTATATTTTCATCCAAGGAGCAGGGCCCTCTAATCCCTCTTGTATTGAACTGTATTATTACTGTATTGTCTCCCACTTTAATGTAAAGCGCTGAGCAAACCGTTGGCACTATAAAAAATCCTGTATAATAATAATAATATGGCATGGGTTAGGTAACAAGCCCATTGCCACACTCACAAACAGGGTTAGTTAGGGTCTTTTATTTTACCAAGTGTCAGTAAATGAAGCATATTTGGAAATGTTAGGGACATAGTTACCAGATTCAGGAATAATTTTCTGTTTCTGCTTTATATGGCACATGAACCTTAGGCTCTGAAGATAACCCAAAAAGTAAATTACTTTTTACGTGCAAATTGCTGCTGTTTGATGAGAGATCCTACATGTGCTTTAATCTAATTTTCAGAAAACTCTTCCTGTACGATGCAAAACATTAGCCACAGTATATATTCTTTCACTCTCAGGCATTCAGACAGTCTCCAACATCCAAAATGTAGTGGTTTACTAGAAAAATCAATAAATTAGATAGTAATTAAAATTTTGATGCTGTTGGGCTTATTATTTATTTCTAAGATGTCTTCTAAAACAATATAATCTATTCCTTGTATATTAGTCCACAGTGACTAAAACGCTATTGTTGTACAGCATGACTCATTTATCTGTAATGCTCATTTAACTAGATTAATAATTTACTGCTGTTTTTGTTAAACTGCAAATACTACTTATGTGGTATGTCATTGTTTTATGAAAGCTAAATTAAAACAATCTCCAATGACCCCATATATACTTGAAGTTCACCTGGACTTCAGAATTGAGGGTTCACTGTGTTATAGAGAACATCTGTGTCAACTGTGCCTAAATAATACCTTAAAAAAGTACCTATTGTCTTGAAATGCTCCTTAAAGTTAGCAGTGCAATTTCTGTTCTTTAATTCTGCCTGCGTACTCCTTTGCCAATTCATAAATAGCTCTATATCTGCAGAGTGAGATCTACGGTACTGCTGCCTCTGACTGCTAGTCTCAGGAGATATGGAGTGACATCTTGTGATATCACTATTGTACTGATCGCTGTTCTCCTTGCTGGATGCTCTACTGCCAAGAAGGCCACCCCATGCAGGGACACAATGTAGAACCAAGCATGGTAAGTCAGTAATGTGGAAATTATTATTATTATACAGGATTTATAAGGCACCAACAGTTTGTGCAGTGCTTTACAATATAAAGGAGGACAGTACAATTACAATACAGTTCAATATGGAAGGAATAGGAGGGCCCTGCTCATGGAGCTTGCAATCTAAAGGAAGGGGCAGGTACTACAAAAGGTGATAGCTGCAGGGGACGATCTGATGGAGATGGCTCCACAGTTCTTAGGTGGAGGTGGGGTAGGCTTCCCTGAATAAGTGAGTTTTCAAAGATCACCAACAGGCGGACAGGGGTGGAGTTTGACTGGACAGCAGGCGAGCATGGGAGGAGGTGACAAGGGAGCTAGAGAGCAAGATGTCTTGGGAGGAGCGGAGCAGACGATTTGGACGATATCTGCAGATGAGGTTGGTGATATAGCTAGGGGCAGTGTTGTGGATGGCTTTGTATGTCCTGGTATTTTGAATATTATACATTGGCTAATGGAAGCCAGTGAAGAGAATGGCAGAGAGGGGCAGCAGTCGCTGATTGGTTGGTAAGATGTATAAAAGTCTAGCAGCAGTATTCATAATAGACTAAAGATGGGAAAGCATGTGTAAAGGTAGGCCAGTGAGGAGGGAGTTACAGTAATCAAGGCAGGAACCAGGAGTCACAAAGGCCAAGGGAGTGGAGTTTACTGAGGAGGAGCAAGTGGTTGACTGTGTCAAAGGCAGTGGAAAAGTGTAAGAGTATGAGTATGGAGTAATGGCCATTGGTTGTAGCAGTTAGAAGGTCGTTAGTGAGTTTTAGTAGGACAGTTTCAGTGAAATGTTGTGGGCAGAAGCCAGACTGTAGGGTATTAATAAGTTGTTGGTGAGGTAGCAACTCATATGGTTGTGGACAAGGCGCTCAAGAAGCTTGGAGGAAAATGGGAGCAGGTATATGGATCTTAAGTTATTTAAACACATGGGGTCAAGCAACATTTTTATAAGCATGGGGGTAACTAGTGCATGTTTGAGTGGGGTGGGAAGGTGCCAGTGGAGAGGTTGAAAATGTGGGTTAGATAGTTTAAGATAGAGCAGGCAGGAGGCAGCAATAATTGTAGGGGGACAGGGTCTAGAGGACAGGTGATGAGTCGAGCCTTAGAAAGGAGTTTGACAGCTTCCTCCATGGTAACAGGGTCAAAGGAGGACAGTGTTGGGTGTGGTGTTGGGTCTGGTATGTTGTTTGGAGGAGAAAGCTTGACACTGGAGATCTCACAACGAATTGTGTTAGTCTTGTTCTTGAAAAGACTGGCAATCTCCTGGGCAGTAAGTAAGTTGGTGGGTAGAGGCAGTGGGAGATGAAGTAAGGAATTAAGGGTAGAAAAGATAGAGAGTGGTGTAGTAGATTTGTTTGGCAGTGTGGAGGCCGGAGTTGTATTTGAGAAGAGCAGATTTGTTGAGGGCGATGTCTTGCAGGGATTAATTTTACGTCATGCTCGATCAAGAGCACTGGGGAAAGGGAGAGAAAGTGTTTGCAGGCATGTCATTATCGCAAAAGTTCATAACTGCAGGTAGATGGATGGCTTGAGCCACTGGGAGCTGGATGGAAAGGCAGCCACTGGAGATGAAGAGGGGATGGGCACCTTAAAGAGCGGGATGCAAAGCCTGGAGCATAGCAAAAAGTGTAGGAGCTTCAGCTGCTGTGTGCGCTGGTGAATTTGTGGATCAGCAGATCACTGGAACTGAAAATTCACTGGAAAGGACTGCTGTGCAGGAAAGGATGAGCAACCTGGTAACACCACTGGGGAAGCGAGTGTGTGTGACTCTAGGGAATGCATTTTCAGAAGAAAAACAAACTTCCTTTATCAGACTTGATCAAGAGCACGGCTGTGTCTCTTGAGACTTCTGGTGTCATATGTTTGCATTGTTGTAGTTCTGTGTGTAGAGAGAGGAGCAAGTTTGTCCACAGAGGACGATAGTAAGTTGTTGTAGACAGATGTGACCAGGTCTGGGCAGGACAGGGGTGCAATTTTATCATAAAGGCACTTAGGAGCAGAGTGAAGGGAAGGGCTGAGGTGGTTGAGGTTTCTATGGGTAACTGTTTGCTGGTTGGAGGCATGGGAGGTAAGAGACAGGGAGAGTGTGAAACTGATAAAATTGTTATCAGAGAGAGGAAAAGGGGTGTTAGAGAGGTTGCAGGGAGTGCATAGGAGGGAGAACACAAGGCCAAGAGTGTTCCCATTGGAATGAGTGGTGGTTTGTGTCCATTGTGTTAGGTTACAAGAGGAGGAGGTAAGGTTGAATAGTTAAGAAGTGGCTGAGGTGTTAACATTGGCTGGAATGTTAAAGACACTGAGGATGATGGCAGATACCTCAGAGGAGAGAAAGTAGGGTAGTCATGCAGAGAAGTCATCAAGAAAGCTTGACACTGGTCCAGGAGGCTAGTAAATGACTGTGATCCTCAGACAAACAGGAGAAAAAAAGACAAATACAGTGCACTTCAAAAAAGCAGAGGGATAGAGAGGCAGGTGTAGGAAGAACCTGGAACGTGTAAAACTCTGTCCCCTTTTCGTCCACTGGGTCTGGGTGAGTCCAGAAGAGGCCCCCATGGGAGAAGGCAGCTGGGGAGACAGAGTCAGATTCCTGGAGTCAGGTTTTGGTAACAGCAAGTAGGTTGAGGGAGTGGGCACATAAAAGGGGGGCTGGCTTGTGGAAGTAGGGGAATTGAGATAAGAGAGTGAGGATTGCAGCTGCTGCCAGAGAAGGGAAACTGCTGCTTCTGCAGGTGGGAGTTTGATGATGGAGGGCCAGGATTTGGGGTGATAGCTCCAGTTAGTTATTTAGTAGTAGCAGGAGGGTGATGTAGGTGAGGTGGAAGTGGGATTTATACAACGGCAAATGCTGCAGTTATTTGGGAGCGGTGACATTACAGGTGAAACTCGAAAAATTAGAATATCGTGCAAAAGTTCATTTATTTCAGTGATGCAACATAAAAGGTGAAATTAATATATGAGATAGACTCATTACATGCAAAGCAAGATAGTTCAAGCCATGATTTGTCATAATTGGGATGATTATGGCTTACAGCTCATGAAAACCCCCAAATCCACAATGTCAGAAAATTAGAATATTACATGCAATCAATAAAACAAGGATTGTACATAGAACAATATCGGACCTCTGAAAAGTATAAGCATGCATATGTATTCAGTACTTGGTTTGGGCCCCTTTTGCAGCAATTACTGCCTCAATGTGGCATGGCATGGAAGCTATCAGCCTGTGGCACTGCTGAGGTGTTATGGAAGACCAGGATGCTTCAATAGCGGCCTTCAGCTCTTCTGCATTTTTCGGTCTCATGTCTCTCATCTTTCTCTTGGCAATGCCCCATAGATTCTCTATGGGGTTCAGGTCCGGCGAGTTTGCTGGCCAATCAAGCACAGTAATCCCATGGTCATTGAACCAGGTTTTGGTGCTTTTGGCAGTGTGGGCAGGTGCCAAGTCCTGCTGGAAAATGAAGTCAGCACCCACATAAAGCTCGTCTGCGGAAGGAAGCATGAAGTGCTCCAAAATCTCCTGGTAGACGACTGCGTTGACCCTGGACTTAATGAAGCACAGTGGACCAACACCAACAGATGACATGGCTCCCCAAATCAACACAGACTGTGGAAACTTCACACTGGACTTCAAGCATCTTGCAGTGTGTGCCTCTCCATTCTTCCTCCATACTCTGGGTCCTTGGTTTCCAAATGAGATGCAAAAGTTGCTCTCATCAGAAAAGAGGACTTTGGACCACTGAGCAACAGACCAAGTCTGTTTTTCTTTAGCCCAGGTAAGATGCTTATGACGTTGTTTGTTGTTCAGGAGCTGCTTGACAAGAGGAATACTACATTTGAAGCCCATGTCCAGGATCCGTCTGTGTGTGGTGGCTCTTGATGCACTGACTCCAGCCTCAGTCTACTCTGTGTGAAAGTCCCCAACACTTTTGAATGGCCTTTCCCTGACAATCTTCTCCGGGCTGTGGTCATCCCTGCTGCTTGTGCACCTTTTTCTTCCACACTTTTCCCTTCCACATAACTTTCTATTAATGTGCTTTGATACAGCACTTTGGGAACATCCAACTTCTTTTGCAATTACCTTTTGAGGCTTTCCCTCCTTATGGAGGGAGTCAATGATGGTTTTCTGCACAACTGTCAGGTCAGCAGTCTTTCCCATGATTGTGATTCCTACTGAACCAGACTGAGAGACCATTTAAAGGCTCAGGAACCCTTTGCAGGTGGTATGGCTTAATTAGCTGATTAGAGTGGGACACTTTGAGCCTAGAATATTGCACCTTTTCACAATATTCAAATTTTCTGAGATTGTGGATTTGGGGTTTTCATGAGCTGTAAGCCATAATCATCACAATTATGACAAATCACAGCTTGAACTATCTTGCTTTGCATGTAATGAGTCTATCTCATATATTAGTTTCACCTTTTAAGTTGTATTACTGAAATAAATGAACTTTTGCACGATATTCTAATTTTTTGAGTTTCACCTGTATGTGGGAAAGAGCAGGAGATGATAAGTGCAATAGTATTGAGAGGGCAGTGAGGGTGATATGTACAGGTTGTGAGGTCAGGAGGAGGGGTAAAGAAATGAGAATTTGAGGAGAGAGGGCATTAAAGCAAAAAGGAAAGTTAGTAAGAGCATGTTGGAGGGTGAAGAGAAAATGTATCCACTTGCCCTCCAGGGGATTTACCCCCCTTCCTGACCAGGCCATTTTCTGCAATACTGCGCTGCATTACTTTAACTGACAATGGCGCAGTCATGCAATGCTGCACCCAAATTAAATTTACGTCCTTTTTTTCCCACAAATAGAGCTTTCTTTTGGTGGTATTTGATCACCTGTGCGTTTTTTATTTTTTGCGCTGTAAACAAAAAAAAAGACCAAACATTTTGAGAAAAAAACAACATTTTTGACTTTGCTATTAAACATGTTTAATAAAAAAATTTAAAAAAATCAAATTTCATCATAAATTTAGGGTAAAATGTATTCTGCTACATGTCTTTGCTAAAAATTATTTCTAATATGTGTAAATTAATTGGTTTATGTGAAAGTTTTAGCGTTTACAAATGGCAGTATATATACTGGAATTTAAAAAACAAATTTTCTTTTACTAGTAATGGCGGCGATCAGACACTTATAGCGGGACTGCGGCGGGCATTCTGACACTGGGTGGAACTGACTTGGTGTCACTGACATCCCCAATGACACCAATACAGTGATCAATGCTAATAAAAAGCACTGACACTGTAATAATGACACTGGGCAGGAAGGGGTTAACATGAGGGCGATCAAAGGGTTAACTGTGTGCTGTTTCACAGTATGCTGTGTGTGTCCTTTCAATTGTAAGCACACTGCTTTGTATGGCTCTGCTATGCAGAGCCATACATAGCAGTGTGCAGGAGCTGACGGGAGAGAACTGTATTGTTTACATACAGTTCTCTCCCCTGTCAGTAATACTCGGTGAGCACCGGGTGCCAGCGAGTAATCACTGTCCGGGACCCGGTGATTGACAACCGAAGCCACGAATGGCGGTGCCTCTACCTGGAACTGCAAAATCACGTATTTAGCGCCACCGTACTATGTCCACAGTCTCTGGTCATCTCCTGTACTATGTCTGCAGTCTCTGGTCATCTCCTGTACTATGTCCGCAGTCTCTGGTCTTCTCCTGTACTGTGTCCGCAGTCTCTGGTCATCTCCTGTACTATGTCTGCAGTCTCTGGTCATCTCCTGTACTATGTCCGCAGTCTCTGGTCATCTCCTGTACTGTGTCCGCAGTCTCTGGTCATCTCCTGTACTGTGTCTGCAGTCTCTGGTCATCTCCTGTACTGTGTCCGCAGTCTCTGGTCATCTCCTGTACTATGTCCGCAGTCTCTGATCATCTCCTGTACTATGTCCGCAGTCTCTGATCATCTCCTGTACTATGTCCGCAGTCTCTAGTCATCTCCTGTACTATGTCCGCTGTCTCTGGTCATCTCCTGTACTATGTCCGCAGTCTCTGGTTATCCCCTGTACTGTCTGCAGTCTCTGGTCATCTCCTGTACTATGTCCGCAGTCTCTGATCATCTCCTGTACTATGTCCGCAGTCTCTGATCATCTCCTGTACTATGTCCGCAGTCTCTAGTCATCTCCTGTACTATGTCCGCTGTCTCTGGTCATCTCCTGTACTATGTCCGCAGTCTCTGGTTATCCCCTGTACTGTCTGCAGTCTCTGGTCATCTCCTGTACTATGTCAGCAGCCTCTGGTCATCTACTATACTGTGTCTGCAGTCTCTGGTCATCCCCTGTACTGTCTGCAGTCTCTGGTCATCTCCTGTACTATGTCAGCAGCCTCTGGTCATCTCCTGTACTGTGTCCGCAGTCTCTGGTCATCCCCTGTACTGTCTGCAGTCTCTTGGTCATCTCCTGTACTATGCCCGCAGTCTCTGGTCATCTCCTGTACTATGTCCGCTGTCTCTGGTCATCTCCTGTATTATGTCCGCAGCCTCTAGTATTCCCCTGTACTGTCTGCAGTGTTTGGTCATCTCCTGTACTGTGTCCGCAGTCTCTGGTCATCCCCTGTACTGTCTGCAGTCTCTGGTCATCTTCTGTACTAAGTCTGCAGTCTCTGGTCATCTCCTGTACTATGTCCGCTGTCTCTGGTCATCTCCTGCATTATGTCCGCAGCCTCTAGTATTCCCCTGTATTGTCTGCAGTCTTTGGTCATCTCCTGTACTGTGTCCGCAGTCTCTGGTCATCCCCTGTACTGTCTGCAGTCTCTGGTCATCTCCTGTACTATGTCCGCAGTCTCTAGTCATCTCCTGTACTATGTCCGCTGTCTCTGGTCATCTCCTGTACTATGTCCGCAGTCTCTGGTTATCCCCTGTACTGTCTGCAGTCTCTGGTCATCTCCTGTACTATGTCAGCAGCCTCTGGTCATCTCCTGTACTATGTCTGCAGTCTCTGGTCATCCCCTGTACTGTCTGCAGTCTCTGGTCATCTCCTGTACTATGTCAGCAGCCTCTGGTCATCTCCTGTACTGTGTCCGCAGTCTCTGGTCATCCCCTGTACTGTCTGCAGTCTCTTGGTCATCTCCTGTACTATAGACTTGGGCGGGTGGCCACTTTTATGCATGTTTGAGTTTTTGGTACGTGGGTGCACTAGGGCCCTGGTTGCCATTGTGCTACATGCTGGGGTCCAGTGCACTCCTTTGCCTTTAAGAGGGGTGGCTCCCTCAGGTCCACCTGCCCTTGATCTATCCATTAAATGCATGTGCCTCTACTATGGGGACTCATAAATTTTTGAGTTAGGACCACAGATGATCAGGGTGCCGTGTCGTGGCTCTGTGGCTTACGTATGTATTTGCAAATGTGTGCTAACTAAACCCCTGTTATAAACGCATACTGTTAGACAGGTTAATTCGGTTGTTAGCAAGCTGGCTGGCAAGTTGTCCAAGAACATTGTTCTCTCCCCCTTTTTTTCACTATGTGATGCCTGTTTATGTGTCCTTGCTTCATAAGCCAGTTATAGACTTGGGCGGGTGGCCACTTTTATGCATGTTTGAGTTTTTGGTACGTGGGTGCACTAGGGCCCTGGTTGCCATTGTGCTACATGCTGGGGTCCAGTGCACTCCTTTGCCTTTAAGAGGGGTGGCTCCCTCAGGTCCACCTGCCCTTGATCTATCCATTAAATGCATGTGCCTCTACTATGGGGACTCATAAATTTTTGAGTTAGGACCACAGATGATCAGGGTGCCGTGTCGTGGCTCTGTGGCTTACGTATGTATTTGCAAATGTGTGCTAACTAAACCCCTGTTATAAACGCATACTGTTAGACAGGTTAATTTGGTTGTTAGCAAGCTGGCTGGCAAGTTGTCCAAGAACATTGTTCTCTCCCCCTTTTTTTCACCATCTCCTGTACTATGCCCGCAGTCTCTGGTCATCTCCTGTACTATGTCCACAGTCTCTAGTCATCTCCTGTACTATGTCCGCTGTCTCTGGTCATCTCCTGTATTATGTCCGCAGCCTCTAGTATTCCCCTGTACTGTCTGCAGTCTCTGGTCATCTCCTGTACTGTGTCCGCAGTCTCTGGTCATGCCCTGTACTGTGTCTGCAGTCTCTGGTCATCTTCTGTACTATGTCTGCAGTCCATTGGTTCAGAATATTTTTTTTTTCTTGTCTTCTTGTTTTTCTCCTCTAAAACCTAGGCACGTCTTATGGTCAGGTGCATCTTATGGAGCAAAAAATACAGTAACTTAAGACAACTTACGGTAACTTAAGTACAACAGCAATTACAATAAGTCTAACAAGGCAGATGATTTCAGTCATGCAAGATAGCTTAGTGTTTGAGGAAGGAGTGTAATCAGTGGCTACCGAGGTCAACAGCAGGCAGATGTCAACTGCAGATGGGGAAAGTAGCTTATTGTTTGAGTGAGGAGTGGATTCAGTGGTTACCTGAAGGAGCAGAGCAGAGGAGACATGATAAGAGGATGAAGA
Organism: Staurois parvus; assembly: GCF_062004578.1. NCBI lineage: Eukaryota > Metazoa > Chordata > Amphibia > Anura > Ranidae > Staurois > Staurois parvus. Next base: position 1,204,307 of record NW_028317926.1, on the reverse strand, counting down.
GATGTTCAGCTGGAGGGAGAACAAAGGCAATACTAGTGACTGGTCCCTTGCTCTCTAGCTACCTTTTTGGCACAGTTTCTCTTTAACCACTTGTCAACAGGGCACTTATTCCCCTTCCTGCCCAGGCAAATTTTCAGTGCTGTCACCCTTTGAATGACATTTGCGTGGTCATGCAACACTGTACCCATATGAAATTTTTATCATTTTTTGAGACAGAGAGCTTTCTTTTGGTGGTATTTAATCACCTCTGGGTTTTTTATTTTTTGCTAAACAAACCAAAAACAACTGAAAATTTTGAAAAAAAAAAATTTTTTCTTAGTTTTTTGTTATAAAATTTTGTAAATAAGTGATTCTTCTCCTTCACTGATGTGCGCTAATGAGGCTGCAGTGATGGGCACTGATAGGCAGCACTGATGGGCACTGATGAGGAGGCACTGATAGGTGGCACTGATGGGCATTGACAGGCATCACTGATGGGCACTGAAAGACAGCACTCATATATGGCACTGATAGGCGGCACTGACTGGCACTGTTAGGTGGCACTGATAGGTGGCACTGACTAGCACTGTTAGGCGGCACTGATAGGCAGCACTGATGCGCACTAATAGGTGGCACTGACTGGCACTGATAGGTGGCACTGATTGGCAGCATTGATAGGTGGCACTGACTGGCACTGATAGGTGACACTGAAAGGCAGCTCAGATGGGCACTGATATGTAGTATTGATGTGCACTGGTAGGCACTGATATGTGGCATTGATGGGCACTGGCAGATGGCATTGATGAACACTGACAGCTGGCATTGATGGACACTGACAAGTGGCACTGCTGGGGCTACACTGATCATCAAGGCACACTGATCATCAGTGCCCTGATGATCAGTGTACATGTCCCCTCTGAGGAATGCCGATTACCGGCTCTCCTCTCCTCACGTGCTTTCAGCGTGACAGCTCGTGAGCAGAGAAATGCCGATACCCGGCATTTCCCTATTTACATGTGATCAGATGTGATTGGACACAGCTGATCACATGACCGAGCAGACGTCTTTGGCTCTTTCTGTTGATCGGTGATCCATTTTGTCCGAGGAACACAACGCACCGCCGATTGCCACGCTGCGCACTCCTGAAGCCGCACACATGCGGTTAGAGTGGAAGGACGTCATATGACGTCCTCCCAGAACGAGAAAACCACCTTGCGCCCATCATTTCCTTATATGGCGGGTGGGAGGTGGTTAAAGCACAAGTTCACCTTTTCACAAAAAATGAAAGTGAAAAAAACCCCACCCACCCAAAGCCTCACCCCCACCACCACAAAAACTGTGGTCCTCCTTGTTCTCTACTCCCACCCAGTCATCCGGCTGTCTGACAACTAAATACTTACCTAGCCAAGTGGTTGGTATTGCATTCACTGCTCTATTAGCCAGTCAGTTCAAGCTCTGAAAACTTTTGGAGCATGTTCGTCGCTAATGGACGATGCCTAAAGCTATATTTCTCAAAGATGCCCAAGCAACACAGCCAACTACTTCTTCTCACATGTAATACGGACCTCTGTCATAAAGTAAGTTGCTGGCTTGCATACATCAGTAAATCATCCACCAGCTTTACATCACAATCACCACATAATATTGAGTGACAATGAGAAGAACATTTTCCTGCACTGCTTTTGGGGAAACCAACACATACTCTTTTCATAACTCACATCTAAACTTTTAGCAAAAAAAAAAAACAAAATTGGATAAAGTGATGAGGAAGCCAGTGGAACCTTTATTCATTTAAAAAATTATCTCCTGGACTTATAAATACAGAAAAGCTGTCCTGTTACCTGGCTAACCTGTCATGTTCAGCCATGATCTTCTCAACGAGCAATGAAACATGGCCAGTAACCAGGGGCGGACTGACCATTTGGAAACTCGGGCACTGCCCGAGGGCCCAGGGTCAGTAGTGGGCCCCATGAGATGCCCCTGGTACCTTTTTCATAGGCTTTTTGAGTTTGGGCAAGGACACAGAGGCCCCATGATCCCCTATTGCCCGGGGCCCCGTGAGTTGTCAGTCTGCCCCTGCCAGTAACTATATATAAAGCAGCAAAGCATGGATAATGTGTTTCCTTTTTTAAAGTGTATCCAGACACTCCCCACACTCCTCTAGTAAACTGTTCTGCCACCCATTTTGCTTTTCAGGTTTCCCAAATTTAAAAAATATGTCTCAAAATCTGGACCCTGGCACTTACAGGGTGACAATGATGCCTTGCTTTGCCCTGTATGCAGCATCAGTGCTGATGTCTAAAGGAGTGCTCTCTTTGGACTACAACTGGATATACAAAGTGGTGACATGTCCTGCATCATTAGAATTCAATCACCAGACATTTTAGGACTCAAAGGACTAGAAGGCTGTGTGTGCTAAGAGAACTAAATGGCAACACCATACATGACGCTGTTTGCATAAAACACCTAAAAGTAAATGAAAAAGTCTTTATAACAAAATAAGATCTTGTTTTACTGATAGAAAATAACTGTATGGATTTTTAAAATGTGTTTAATGGTACTTTATGCAGTAGCAGCAGATTTCATAGCTACAAGAAATGCAACAATCAATTTAACAAATAGCCGCTCCTGTCCTGAGGGCTCCATCCTGTGTCCGTCCAAAGCTGCTTGTCCTCAGCCCACACTATCCTTCACCCACACCGGCTTCCTGCCAGCCTTGTGACGCACTCCTGATGCAGCAGACTTGGTGTCCTCCAGGGGAGGACTGACAACTCATGGGGCCCTGGGCAATAGGGGATCATGGGGCCCCTGTGTCCTTGCCTAAACTCAAAAAAACCTATGAAAAAGGTACCAGGGGCATCTCATGGGGCCCCCTACTGACCCTGGGCCCCCGGGCAGTGCCCGAGTTTCCAAATGGTCAGTCCACCCCTGGTGTCCTCTATACATGCCATCACAGCACAGTCGGTACTGTTTTTCACCTTCATCATCTATACCTATTTGGTGTCTGGGACATGGGTAAGCTGAGGCAACGCAGGTGGTTCCAGTAAGTTTTTCACATATCATGTTTCAGCAAGTTTCATGCTTACTCCTGTGACTTTTTTGGACAATAATAAAAACCACTTTCTGTTCGACCAACTCCACTGAGGATTGTGGACTATTTGTTATATAGTAGGTTTATTTATTTTCCTTGGTGCTCCTCATACTCTCAGTAATGTTTGATTCATGTGGTTCATTTGGAATTCTGAGCTGCCAGAACTATCCATGCCACCACCTTCATGCACCTAATACTAACTTTCACCTATTGCACCAGGTTTCCTATACAAATTTTCAACAAGAAATGTAAGAACACAATCAAAACAGCTAAAATATAGTAATAGTAGTAGAGTAGTAGAAAAAAAAAGCTAAATTCTTCGAGCCTATCAATAGTAAGAAGTGAGGAGAAATAATTTAGGCCCATAAAAGACGATCATGGGAAGTTGGTCACAAATGGCAGGGAGAAGGCAGATGTATTAAATACAAGTTTCTCTTCAGTTTATACAATGAAACCCTAAGGATAATAACATTTTATTGAATGTACCTTAGTGACTGACAGAAATCCAGTTTCAAAATTAACTAGAAAAACTTTATGTGAATAAATTACTAGGAACTTTCATGACTTACACTCATGAATCCTCAGAGATCCTAGTCTTATTATTAAAAACCATTGTTTCCTACATTTTAAGGACACCCTATTGACTAGAATGGTTCCAACTGATTGGCCTAAAGCAAGTGTTCCAATATTCAACAAAGGGTTGAGATATATAGCAGGAGACTATAGACAGTGACTATATATTAATAAATTACCTGCAAAACTTGTATCAGAAGAAGCAACCAACATACATTTGTAAAAGACCGTTCTGGTAAGATAAGCCTATTAATGTTTTGTGAGGAACTGAATAGTAATTTAAACAGAGAGAGGATTATGGACATATTACTATTGGACAGATTATTTATCTAGATTTTGCTAAAGCAGTCAGTATAGTACCTCATAAAAGCCTAATTTACAAATTACCACCATTGAAGATGTTTGTACTTAGAAAAATGGTTACAGAAACAGGTTCAGGGAGTAGTGATAAAAGGTTCATTGTCTAAAGGACCTAAGGTTGTGTGTGGTGTACCCCATAGGAAGGATGTAAATAAAACAGACACAGCTCATAGAAGGGCAGCAAAATCAATAGGGAGCTGGAGGACCTCCGTTCTGAGGGACAATTATAAAAACTAAACATATTTAACCTGAAGAAGGGGCATTTAAGTGGGGATATGATCACAATGTAAATGGTGATTGCAGTATCATTAATAAAATGTTTACTCTAAGGACCCTGAGGAAGATACACAGCCAAAACCTGAGAGTGGATAATCTAAAACTGTGTAGGGGGTCTTTACTGTTACAACAGTGAAAATGTGGAGCTCCCTTCCCCAGTTAGTGGTAATATACAGGGGTGTAGGAGTTTTTAGTGACACACACAAAACTGGATGAACCAGTGTCTTTATTTCACCCTGTCACGTAACTATATAACAGATCAGGGATGAGTGTGGCCTGCTGAAGAAGATCAGGCCAGGTGCTAAAGAAGGAAGAATTGTGCCATGCATATATAATTCCCCCAATCTTTATATTTAAGAACGTATTGATATTAAAGCAATATGATAAGAAAGACCCGCTTGGGGTCTGACTTGCCACTTATTTACTGTTGTCGTCCTATACGGTGTTCAGAGAAGGTGCCATACAGGAGTAATGAACAGTAAATAGGCGTATTCCAGATGTTAAAGGGTAAGGATCTTAAGTTGGATCTGCAAAATGGAGGAAGGCGAGCCACCAGCAGAATGAAAATGGGGCAATCTCTGAGAGTACCTTGTCTTGAAGAGTTCCTAAAGGTGGGGTTGGAAACTTGTATGTTGCAGAATGAAGTCTGGACCCTGTCCCCTCACAGCTCCTACGGTCACCCTCTTCTTCCATCCTATGCTCCCTCACTCACATCTTAAATCTTTCCCTCTCCACCGGTACCTTCCCCTCCCCTCTAAAGCACACGCACATCACTCCCATACTTAAAAAACCCTCCCTGGACCCCACCGACCTGAACAACTTAAGAAACATCTCCCTACTGCCATTTACCTCTAAACTCCTAGAACGCTTAGTCTATAAACGCCTGAGCTCCCACCTCACCGACAACAACTTTCTCGACCCTTTACAGTCTGGCTTCCGCCCCCTACACTCCACTGAAACTGCCCTACTCAAACTCACCAATGACCTACTAAACGCCAAAACCAATGGCCACTATACAGTACTCCTACTTCTCGACCTCTCTGTGGCTTTTAGACACGGTTGACCACCCCCTCCTCCTCAAAAAACTCCACTCTCTTGGCCTCAGAGGCTCCGCTCTCTCCTGGTTCTCCTCCTATCTATTGCAACGCTCCTTCAGTGTTACCTATAACGCTGCCACCTCCCCTACACTCCCTCTTTCTGTAGGGGTCCCTCAAGGTTCTGTCCTCGGACCCCTTCTCTTCTCCATCTACACCTCCTCCCTTGTCCAATTGATAAACTCCCATGGCTTCAATTACCATCTCTATGCTGACAACACACAAATCTATCTCTCTACCCCTCACCTCAGTCTCCACTCGTATCACTAGCCTAATAAGTGACATATCGGATTGGATGTCACTCCACTTCCTCAAACTCAATCTTTCCAAAACTGAGCTCCTAGTTTTCCCCCCAGCCCGTGCCCCCCCCCCCGACTTCTCCATCAAGATCAACAACACTATCATTAGTCCCACCCCTCATGCCAGGGTGCTAGGTGTAATCTTAGACTCCAATCTGTCCTTTCATTTCAGCCCCAGGTCCAATCGTTGACAAACTCGTGTAGATTTCACCTCCGCAACATCTCCAAGATACGACCGTTCCTAACCTCGGAAACCACTAAGCAACTCATTCTCTCCCTTGTTATATCACGCCTCAACTACTGTAACTCCCTCCTCTTTGGCCTACCTCATCGCAGGCTATCCCCACTTCAGTCCAATATGAATGCTGCTGCCAGACTCATCCACCTTTCTAACCGTTCTGTAACTGCCACCCCTCTCTGCCAATCCCTCCACTGGCTTCCAATTGCCCAATGGATAAAATTCAAAACACTAACACTGACGTATAAAGCCGTTCATAACACTGCCGCAAATTACATCACCGATCTTGTCTCTAAATACCACCCAAACCATACTCTCCGCTCCTCGCAAGACCTCCTACTCTCTAGCTCCCTTGTCTCCTCCTCCCATGCTCGTCTCCAGGATTTCTGCAGGGCTTCTCCCATCCTCTGGAACTCCCTACCCCAATCTATCAGACTATCGCCTACTCTGCTCACTTTTAGGCTCTTCAGGGAAGCCTTCCCCACCCCCAGCTAATACTGGAATCCTCTACTCTTCCAACCACTCCATCCCCCACAGTTATTTACATTTTGTACCACTATCCCCTCCCTCCTAGATTGTAAGCTCCAAGGAGCAGGGCCCTCTAATCCCTCTTGTATTGAACTGTATTGTTACTGTACTGTCTCCCTCCATAATGTAAAGTGCTGAGCAAACTGTCGGCGCTATATAAATCCTGTATAATAATAATAAGTCCTTGTAATTTGTGCCGGGACAAGGTCATTCAGTGCCCAGGGAGAAGATGGCAAACTGCGCCCCACCCCAAAATTGGGCTAATAGTGGTGTAAAGTCTGTAATGTTTGTAACATGCACTGAAATAGTACTTACAGTGTTACGCTGCAGCAAACTAGATAGTATAAATATGTTGCACACATATGGTGCACACTTTGGTGGTGTTACTGGAAGGAAAAATGTCCCTTTGACAGGAAATTATTGAAAGGATAACAATTTCTGCATCGGTGGTGTCACTGGAGGGAAAAATGTCCCAACAGTGTTGGTCTCCCTGGGGAACATTGTTCCTATATCTGTAGTGTCACTGGAAGGAAAAAATGTCTCTGTGTTGATGGTATCACTGGTAATAAAATATCTTGCCATGTTGTTGATCTCAGTCAGCGGAATCTATGTGAGTGGGATGAAGGAGAGGTGGTGGACTATAAGTGGTGACATTGAACTAAGGAGCCCAGTGAGGGGGAGGGGCACAGCACGTCTCCGGTGGAAGAGATTTAGTGCACTTAGACTGAACTAAGTGGGAGGAGCGAGGCCAGTGTAGGAGAGAACACTGCGAGGACACTTAAACCCGTGCCGGATGCAAGGTTACCAAGAGGCAAAAAATAATGCACTTGACTTATCAGCAGGGGCTCAAGGGGCAGCTGCTTTGGGGCTCACAACAATGACTGGGTCCGGGGCAGCTGCCCCTTTTGCCCTGAATTAGGAATGGTCCCTGTTGGAAGGAACAGAGGAGTCAGGGAATCAGTACCACGTGCGGTGAATATGAAGCACAGTCACTCCTATCAGCAAGGCAGGATCAGAGGCTGAAGTTCTCAGTGCGCCCCCTCACCACAGATTAGGACAGGGCCCAGGGCAAGTGTCCCTTCTGCCCACCTCTTGTCCTTCCCCTGCCTGTAATGGCTTCACTGGTAAAAGCCAAAAGCTAGAATGGCTTGGACCCCTGTCACACTAGTGGCCCTAGTGAGAATTTGGCATCACCATAAAATACATGAAGGACTCATTCCTGTTTTGTATGTGTGGTTTCCTTTCTGATTTAAGAAGTAATGGAGCAACATCTTCACTATTGAAGCTAGAGAGGGAGTAACACATGCCAGCAGGTGAGTCATGTTAGTTAGATCTAGAGTTGTGAAAAGATATAAGTATAGACTTATGGTGACATTATTTAAAGGCAAGATAGGCTGTTAATTTTTACCATAAGCACATTTATTAAGATTCATACAGCTCTTCAAGTGTAGAAAAATATTTAAACTGCACATGGAAAACTTTCTTCATTAATATGTTTAAAGTGTTTGTAAAGCTTCATTCTTATAAATTAAATTTAAAAAAAATTCCTCCTCTTCTCAGACTCCCGCTGGCGCTCCTGGCTCCTCCTCTTCATCCAGTGCCCCCAAAGAAAGCCGTCTCCTATGGGGGCACTCATGCGGGCTGTCTCCCGAGTCCCACTGCCTGCATCCATAAACATGGCCAGCGGGGCACAGCCCTGCCCCCCGCTCCCTCATCACAGAGTTTGATTGACAGCAGCTAGAGCCAATGGCTCCAGCTGCTTTGAATCTGCTCAGTGAGGAGGGACAGAGCCAGGAGAGCTGCTGCTCTCATGCACAGTGCTGGATTGTAATAGGGCTCAGGTAAGTATATGAAAGAGGGATGGGGGTATCCCAGGCACAGAAGGTATTTTTACATTAATGCATTAATGTGAAAAAAAAAACCCTTAAGGCTTTTCAACCATTTTAAAAGATTACAATGTAGATCTGACGTTATAGGCATTGAACAGTACTAATTCACATCTGATACAGATGTTAGACAGTAAATCAAACTGAATATGGTTTGTTTGCCAAGAAAAAGTAAGCATTACACTTAAAGTGACTGTAAACCCTCACCTTGTAAAACAACCCATTCAATTTCAAATAGAAATTAAAGGCAAAACAGTTGTGTATACTGTAGATATAAAAAACATTATTAATACCTTTCCCCCCGTTTTTATAAGTGATCACATACCCTCTGTTCTGAGCTGCATAAGAGTAGGGGAATCAGCAGCACACTGATCTTCCCAATGAATGGCTGTGCAGGGGGAGTGTGTCAGGACAAGTCTGATCATTGCAGGAGAGCACACTAGAACTCTGCAGGAGAGCATAGCTAGAGAATTGACCATGTTGTGTTCTCCTGCTTAGTGTGTTCAGTTTTTTAATAGGAAAGCAAAGGAACTGGCAGGAACACTGGGGATTTCACACAAAGGAAGCAATGCAAAGAGAACAGGATACTTTTTCATACAAGTATATGGTACAGCAGGCAGGGCCATGGATAACAGGGTACCACCAGTCCACCTGCACAGGGCCCAGGCCAGCGGAGAGGCCCAGGCATCTGGTTGAATCAGATGTGGCTTCTTCTCCTTTCCCTCCCACTGGCTTTCAGCTGCTGCAGAGAGAGCCATACAGGGTCAGTTCCAGTAATTGCCTCCACCACACCCATCACCCTCCCCAGTTCCCTATGCTGCCCAGGTCCCCTTGTGTGCCCCCACCCCCACAGTGCTGCCGGATTCACTCCTATCCTTTCCACCGGCATATACAAACACACAATAGGATTCTTCAGGATGGAGAGTGGGGGAAATATGTCACATTTACCAGTCCCTTCTTTTCCTGAATGAAAACAGTGACTGATTGGTAACAATCACTTACTGTGTTCATTCATAACTGGAGCATAGTAAATAGTTTTTTTTTTTGTTTTTTTTTTGGTGGAGGGGCTCTGTCAGGTTAGCTGTATGGGGCCCCACGGTTTCTAACAGCAGCCCAGACAGCAGGCACATATCAGGAATATGAAATGTTGGGTTTACATATTCTTTAACAAGTTGTACCATGAGTTATCATGAAAATAAAACTGGGAGTTATATTGTGTTATAGTAATGAGATAAATATATGGTGGTCAGGTTTCTAAATGCTCCATGTATCTTACAGGCCTCCATGACAATGTGTAGTACAGTTATTATTTATTCAGCTCTTGCTGATGCTGATACAACTGGTTTAGTGAAATGCATCAAACTGGCCATTAACAGCTAGAAAAAAACCCTTTTCAGGTTGAACAGCATTGGATTGCTGAATAATTGAAAAGTCCATTACATGAACAATATGGGATACTAGCACAGAAGAAAAAAAAATCACTCCATGGAGAGGTGTCTGCTGGTGTTAATGAACATTCATTGTAAATAAATGGCATTGCAGTAAGTGTTCCCTACTGAGAGTAATGTACATTATTTTATACATGACAAAATTAGCTATTTGGTGCTGACCTGCACTTATTTTCCTTGTGTGTAATGCCACACAATTAGTTTCAGTTTTAGCCATTCTCTTTACTAGCAGTCCATGTATGTATTTGCAAAACTACTAACCCATAAAAACTACATATACCGTATTTTTCGCTCCATAAGACGCACCTGACCATAAGACGCACCTAGGTTTTAGAGGTGAAAAACAAGAAAAAAAAATATTCTGAACCAATGGACTGCAGACATAGTACAGGGGATGACCAGAGACTGCGGACATAGTACAGGAGATGACAAGAGACTGCAGACACAGTACAGGGGATGACCAGAGACTGCGGACAGTACAGGGGATGACCAGAGACTGCGGACACAGTACAGGAGATGACAAGAGACTGCAGACATAGTACAGGGGATGACCAGAGACTGCGGACAGTACAGGAGATGACCAGAGACTGCAGACATAGTACAGGAGATGACCAGAGACTGCGGACAAAGTACAGGGGATGACCAAGAGACTGCGGACATAGTACAGGAGATGACCAGAGACTGCAGAAACAGTACAGGAGATGACCAGAGACTGCGGACACAGTACAGGAGATGACCAGAGACTGCGGACACAGTACAGGAGATGACAAGAGACTGCAGACACAGTACAGGGGATGACAAGAGACTGCAGACACAGTACAGGGGATGACCAGAGACTGCGGACAGTGCAGGGAATGACCAGAGACTGCGGACAGTGCAGGGAATGACCAGAGACTGCGGACAGTGCAGGGAATGACCAGAGACTGCAGACAGTACAGGGAATGACCAGAGACTGCAGACAGTACAGGGAATGACCAGAGACTGCAGACAGTACAGGGAATGACCAGAGACTGCAGACAGTACAGGGGATGACCAGAGACTGCGGACAGTACAGGGAATGACCAGAGACTGCAGACAGTACAGGGGATGACCAGAGACTGCGGACAGTGCAGGGAATGACCAGAGACTGCTGACCTTTGGGGAGGGAGGGGGAGCGGGTACCTGAATTTGACAGGTACCCGCTCCCACTTCCGCGGAGTTGCCTTCCCTCTTCTTCCCGGGCCGGCTTCTGTGACAGCCGGGTGCCCACTGCGCAGGTGCAAGAAGCGCTTCGCTTTGTGAATGGCCCGGCGCCTTCTGTGACCTTTCATGTGTCCCAGAAGAGACCGGATCATTCACAAAGCGCAGCACATGCGCAGTGGGCACCCGGCTGTCACAGAAGCCAGCGCGGGAAGACTGTGCAGCGCTGGAGCGAGGAACAGGTAAGGCCCTGCAGGGGAGAACAGCTGAGCGGCCGGCCCGGTATTCTGACATGGTGGCGGCAGAAATACCGGACCGGCCGCTTTACATTCGCTCCATAAGACGCACTGACATTTTCCCCCCTTTTTGGGGGGGAAAAAAGTGCGTCTTATGGTGCGAAAAATACGGTACATATATTTTATATTGATTGTCAGCATCTGTAGGAAAAATGCTTGTTTTAGGCATAGCAAGAAGAGCATTTACCTTATTTTTCACTCCATAAGACGCACCTGACCATAAGACGCACCTAGGTTTTAGAGGAGGAAAACAAGAAAAAAAAATTCTGAACCAATGGACTGCAGACATAGTACAGGAGATGACCAGAGACTACAGATATACTACAGGAGATGACCAGAGACTGCAGACATAGTACAGGAGATGACCAGAGACTGCAGACATAGTACAGGAGATGACCAGAGACTGCAGACATAGTACAGGAGATGACAAGAGACTGCAGACATAGTACAGGAAATGACCAGAGACTGCAGACATAGTACAGGAGATGACCAGAGACTGCAGACATAGTACAGGAGATGACCAGAGACTGCAGACATAGTACAGATGACCAGAGACTGCAGACATAGTACAGGAGATGACCAGAGACTGCAGACATAGTACAGGAGATGACCAGAGACTGCAGACCTTTAGGGAGCAGGTACTCAAATTTGACAGGTACCTGCTCCCACTTCCGCTGTGATCGCCCAGGCGATCAGAAGTGGAAGTTGTCCTCCCTCCACATAGTCTTCTGGGACACGTGACAGGTCCCATAAGACTACGAGGCCATTCACAAAGTGCAGCGCTTCACGTGCATGCGCAGTGGGCACCCAGCTGTGAAGCCGCAAGCTGTCACAGCCAGGTGCCCACACTAAAGATGCTGGTACCAGAGAGATACGACAGCCGGTGAAACCAGCGGTGGTAAGGACCCTGCTGGACTGAGGAACAGGTAAGTGGCTGTATTTTAAAAGTCATCAGCTACAGTTTTTGTAGCTGTTGACTTTTTAATTTTTTTCAGCTGGAACTCCGCTTTAAGGGGCAGCTGCTTTGGGCCCTGCCTGGTGCTGCCACAGAAGAGCCGGCCTGGTAGTCTAACAAGGTGGTAGTGGCGATGGGGGGGATACCAGTCCAGCCTCTCCATATTCACTCCATAAAACACACAGACATTTCCCCCCATTTGTTTTGGGGAAAAAAGTGCATCTTATGGAGCGGAAAATACGGTATTCCTTTCCTATCTGTGGGAAATTTAAAGTTTTATGGTAGGGCATGGTGAAGTAGCTATGAACTTAAAATACATAAGCAGATAGGCCCCCTTTCAATGGTTGTTCTGATCGGGTCTGCCTGCTCATGTTTCAGGCAGACTGGATTGGAACCTCCATTCTCCTCTATGGAGTGGCAGGTGTAAATGGACATGTCCATTTACACCCGCCAACATCCAATCTGATCCATCAAAAAGAGATGGCGGTGTCCATGTCCACTCTGCACAAGTGGAGCAAACACGGGCTCGTCATTTGCTTGCTTGCTCAGTGGGGATCAGCAGATAGACCCCCTGCTGAACAAGTGGATCCACTGACAGGTCTACCCCGTGTGAAAGGGGCCTTAGCATTTTGTTTCATTTTATTGCAGGGCCCACCATTATATCAAAATTTAACAAAACATAATTTGTCATATAGACCATATACACATTATAACACCATAGGAATCATACCATGTGAAAGACTTGTGGCGCCGCTCCAAGTGAGAGAGAAAAAAAAGAAATTACACTGCTGATGGGGGAGTGGGAGCAGCATCCGAGTCGTTCCAGACGCTGTACAAGATGAGAGGATGGACGCTACTCTACCCAGTCCCTGGAGTGGAGTGGCCTCAGCCACCCCTCTAGCCACACCCACTGATGCGTTTTGCCCTGCCCACTCCAACTGGGGCTTGATCAGAGAGGCAATGCCTCTGTGATCAAGCCCAGGTGAGCAGGGAAAATGCATCAGGGGGTGTGGCTAGAGCAGCGGCTGAGGCCACTCCTCTCACACCGGACTTCAGGGACAAGGTAGAGCTGTGTCCATCTTCTCACCATAGGAATCAGTGCAAAAAATATTTTTTAAAATCCACTTAGCTACCTAGGATTTTGGAGTTTCCTGAACATGTGGGGTAAGAACGAACCATATGACTCTTGAGGCCACCATACAAGCAAAGTCCCAAGTTGTGATAGCGAGTGCATTCCTGAGCAGATATACAGGTGGAAGGTAGCTGCATAGGTTCGTCCTCAGACAAGGCACTGAGAGGGGAAGAATATGGTGTCAATGAAGGTATAGGTTTCTCCTTAGCTGTGCCAAGTTTCAGTCTCCTCTCCCACTTGTGACAATCAATTATGATAGCCAATTATATGGCCTCCTTCAGCAAAGCTGGCTAGGGGTAGTTAATCAAAGCGTCTTTAACTGCCTTGGATAGGCCAATTCGGAATTGACTGCAGAGCGCTGCCTCATTCCATGCAGATTCTGTGGTCCACTTGCAAAACTCTGAACAAAATATCTCAGTGAAGTTTGCCCTTTCTGTAAGTTACGCAGGGCTGTTTCAGCAGGGCTGGATGGTTTGGTTCCAGACTAAAAGCCTAGTACACAATACTACTTTTTTTTTTTTGTTCAGCCCAGTGGGCTGAACGGAAAAAAACTGACAGCTCAGGAGGAGCCACTGTACTAACTATCCCATGTTAGTACAGCGATCTCCCCTGCTGTGCTATAGTGTTCTGACAGGGTGAACAGCTCCCCTATCAGAACACTCTGATCAGAACTCAGCCATTGGCAGAAAGCACGGATCAAGAGCCGATCGGCAAACGTTTTCAGTAACGCCCCTGTCGCGGATCCCCCATACGCCACGCCCACAGCGACTAGCTAACCAAGGCACGCACGTGCGGCCGTGACAGGGGGTACGAGATAATAAAGGGGACTTAACTTTGAATATATATAAAACCGTATATAAGATCAGCCGTGACACACTTTCACAGCCCGCACTACCTTTGGCCACCACGAGATGGAGACTCCACTCCAATCCAGCTGTTCGACCACACACTGGCAGATACAAATCTTATATACAATCTGATGCACTGATTAGAGTTGAGGACCAGCTTAGTAATTACACACCCTTCTAAGGTCCCTCCAGCTACCTACAACTTGAACCCCAGTGTTAATCACCCTTCCACTGTACACCCCCCCTGCACCAGACACACCACAAAAGGTAGCCTGCCAACACCCAACAGTTTATCCGCAGTACGGTCTGTTGAGACACCACACACACACAGATCTTTGTCTGGCAGATCGGTTACCTTTGCAATCTGCATACAATCTGTCCACACACAGTGCAATTGCATACAGATTGGCAATGAGCTTGACCAAGCGTTTAAAGGCATACGATACAATCTAATCCAATCTAATCTCTCCAATCTAATCTCTCCGAAGATATGAGCACGTTTTTAAATTCACAGAAGTCATTAATTATTTTAAGCTTTAATTTCCCAAAAGTGGGCAGTGCATAAAATATGTACAAAATATAAAAAGTTACAGAAATACAAGAAGACACACAAGTGACTATTCACTATAAAATAAAAAGGGAATAAAAGACAGAAGTAAAACTTTACCGGTATTTACCCTGCAACTGGAGCAAGTCAGAGAATCAGCAATCCGTTGGTCGATCGAACCAGCTCTGTACGAATAGCAAATGTCCCAGTGTCTGGGTACCCCATTTATGGGGAAATGGACGTAGGCGGGATATTAGTCCTCGGCCAATTGACCATGCGTGGGTTTTCCTGTACCTGCCCACAGGATGTTCTGGGTGTTGACCTGCCCAAGTTCAATCGGGCCAAGACCGGCTTGAAACACCAAGTCGGGGATTAGATTTCCGACACCAGCGCATCAGTCTGATCGCGACAGTACCACACACCAATCGACTGTCGCCATCCAGCGCCACCTAACCATTTCCTGCATTTTCCTGGCTTTGTCTAAACCACAAATATGATTTTTAGTGCAGATGCAGCCTACAGAATGACCTACAAGAAGGGAGCATGTTCATCTCTCTGCAACTAATGTTTTAGCTTTTATGAGAGATTAAACATATCCCTTTTGATATGGAGGAAGCCAGAATGTCTGGGGGCCACTTCCTTTAAACTGGTTTCACCAGAAGGTGACAACCTTATTAACACAAAAGGTGTCACATCCCAGAAGCCTAATTGATGCTAATTTCCCCAATGACAATGGACTGAATATACATCCTTAATGACAATGGAATGTCCCTACAGAATATACATCCTTAATGACAATGGAATGTCCCTACAGAATATACATCCTTAATGACAATGGAATGTCCCTCCAGTTACAATTACATATTGCTACTGATCACATCTTACCTACTCAAATCTGTACATTTATGTCACCTGCACATTACATCATTCACATGTACGTTACAGCCCCTTTGACAGGAGCCGGCCAAACAGGTGGACCAGATGCCACACACACAGTCCAAATGTCGACTGGTTTCTATTAAACCAACCGATGCCCCTGACATTCGGTCCGTATGTACTAGGTTTAAAGGTCCAGGCCTGGGGTTCACCCTGCAGTAACAAAATTATGATTTTCATTCTGTGTTTCAGAGCCAGACGAAGATGGCTTTAACTTGAAAAAAAAATTGCAACTGTTCTTAAAGTTACAGAACCCTTTAAAGGTGGCATTCCACACTACTATTTGGTGTAGCGCTGCACCATTTATTTTATATTTTGCACAATATCCATTTGGTATATGGTTGGGTGTTAGCAACCCCCTCCCCATAATTGTCATTAGTCCATTTTGAGTAGTGCAGGAGGTCCTTATCATTTTTCTGTGTCTGCTCCGCTGCTGCAGAACAGACACAGAGCTTCTCGCTCTCCTCAATGGGTGGTCAGTTTAAAACGGGCCGCCTGTTCGTTTCCATCTAACCTGATCCGACAGATGGAAGGGGAACTGAATCCCCATCCGTCCCTTTTTGGTGGATCGGATGTCGGCGGGTGTAAACGGACACATGTCTGTTTACACCCACCACTCCATAGAGGAGAATGGAGGTTCTGATCGGGTCTACCTGAAAAATGGGCAGGCAGACCCGATCAGAATGTCTGTGTGAAAGAGCCCTTACAGAACAAAAATAGGGTTTTGATCTATTTAAAAAACAGATATTGAAGGATGCGGATGTAAACAGATGATCGTCGTTTACACTCTCCACACCAGCATGGTATCCTATGTGTCCATGCACACATAGACTGTAATCAACATTTTTTGGCTGGAACATTTTTTGGCTGGAAATAAACCCAGGACTAGTGGGTTTCTACAGTTTTTTAGCTGTAAAAATGCTCTAACACTGAAAAGCATGGCAAAATGCTGTAAAATGCCACAAACCGGAGTTTTTGGACTTTTAAAAAAAAAATAAATTTTTTTTGGGTAAAATAAAACGCTAAAAAAACACAAATGCAGAACAATGTGGGAAAACGCTGCTAAACGCTAATGCAAAAAATCCCACGCTTGTTGTTGCATGGCAGATCTTCTACTATGCTTGAAGCTGTCAGCACAGTGCAGTCAACATGGCTAATCTCTCCATACTGGAAGTGCTGGCAACACAATTAAGCTGGTGAGTTTAATTGTTCACATGCTATATAATGACACAAAGTGGCTTCCTTTTGGTGCCATAGACTTCAATGGGAAGTCTGTCTTACCTAAATGACTCTTAAATATGGTTGCAGTTGGCCAAGGCGTGCCAAACATTTAACGGTTATTGGATTACTTGTACTTTAGTTTATATTGTTCTCCTTGAGATTGCCTGCATTATATGTAGACCTGAACTCGTAGGTGTCACAAGTTCAGCACTGCGTCAACAGGGGTGTCATTCGACTAACAGGCAAGACAAATGCTAGGGCGGTATATGCCCTCAATTAGATGGTGTCATGATACAGCAGTAGGTCTGAATTGTATTTTCATTTATTGTCATGATCCAGCCTGGAAAAAGTCCTTTAGAATATACAGGCCATTGTAACAATGCAATCTCCAGAGTTCATTTAGAATATTTTAATTGGAAGCACACATTTTCTTTGTTTACCCAAATCAGTGCATAGAATTACAAATAATAATCTGTTACTGTGCTGTCTTACCTTTCAAAAATAATTATGAGAACATAGTAACAAAGAAAAAAAGGTCTACCAACACAGAAGCTAAAAAAAAGAATAATCTTTAAAAATGAATACAACATGACAAATAAATATTTATTCATTCAAACATTTTTTTTTTCATCAGAAAGTGTTTTTTTATGCTAGAAAATATATATCTGGATATATTTTAACCACCAAAATAAAACATTAAAAAACAGACCCAACTGAACATGGGGTCACTCAGGATTGAAGTAACAGATATATATAAATGGCCAAAATAAACCTTGGAGTGACCTCTTATTCATTATAGATCCACTATCAACAATGATGATAGGGCACCAATCTCTATAGATATTGCACACAGAGGTATACAGTATAATGTCTCATATCCATCCAAATCTATCACCAGATTGCAAATACATAATTTTTATATCATAGAATACTTGGCATCAGAGACAGTTCTAGGTGCAAATGATTTTGTTTTATCAGACTTGTTTTCCAGCAGACATATAGCCAGTTTAGATATATCCAAATATTTCCATTATCACAGGTGTTGATAACACTACATAATGGAGATTGAAATTATCCAACAGGTAAAAATCTGCACTGCTGTTCTCCTGACTTTCCAAATGAAATACAAAGGTTATAAAATATGCACAGTGAGGGTCACGAATATCCAAAAGGTCATAGACCGATACACTCGCTCCAACTGATGAGTGAAAACCTTTATGTATATTGCAGGATGTCAATCAATTGTGGAAAAACAATGGTTATAATAGTCCAATAACTCAAGTGAATAAATTAGCAAGGTCAACTGGGAAACAAATATATATTATTCAACCAGCAGAGTAGACCCACCAATCTAAGCAATATATACAGTATGATTCAATCGATAAGATCACCAGATAAATGTAAAATGGTTCAGAAGCTCATTGTAACATTGTGCAACAATTTCCAATGATCATTATTGACCCAATCATTTATCATATGGGAGCTGGCTCAAAGTCTATATATAGACTCTAGAAGGAACATCTGCTTGTTATGATGATTAAGTGAGTAAGTGAGGATTACAACCCCTGTCAGGTATTTTGCCATCTTTGTCCCACTGCAGAGATTTCCCTTCACCAAAGTAGGAAGAGAGAGAAAATCTCTCCAAACTGAGGGAATACCAGTGTATTACCAGGGTCACCTGGGATTTTCTTTTACTTTCATTTTCATTGATAATTGTAATCATGACAAATAAAGAGGGTAAATTTCCCTAAGAAGGACACAGACAGCAATAAAAATCTGAAAAGGGTTCTAATCCCTCTCCACTCTATCCAAAAGAGAAAAAAAAAAACACCTTTATTGACACTTTACTAAAGTTCATAAATGGAGGACAAAAAGTAGTTGTACAACATCCAACCAGTGTATGGCAGTTCCATTCAAAAATGAACAATGGTCAGTGTGTGTACACATGGAGCAATGGATTGGCAGAGCTCCATGTGGACATGCACTGACCATTGTTCTCTGTTGGGTGATGTGCAACTACTTTGTGTCTTCTAATTATCCACATGCCGCCCAGCCACTCTATAAATACGGAGGCAGGGTGGCACGGCTGGGCAAAAGCACATTTTAAAACATGTGTTTTGTAAACAGGCTGCCCTACCTGTCTCGCCGTTCACAGCCGCGGATGTCAGTCGCCAGGTCACAGCCGGTCGTTACCGGCTATGTCACAGCGATCGGCGGCAATCGCTGACAGAGAGCACAGCTGCAGTAGCTGTGCTTTCTGTCAGTTCCCTGACAGCTCCAGGACAAGCTGATTCGGACAGAAGAGTTTCCCTCTTCCGATCAGTGGTGTTCCCTGCAGTACACCCCCCCCCCGCCCCCTAGTAAAACACTCCCCTCACACAGTTAACCCTTTCCCTGAAAAATAAACTTAACCCCTTCCTCCCCAGTGCCATTAGTACAGTGTCAGTGTTTTTTTTTTTGCACTGATCACTGTATTGGTGTCACTGGGGATGTGAGTGATCCCAAGTCAGTGCCCTCCAATGTCAGAATGTCCGCCACAGTCCCGCAGTCCCGCCATAAGTCGCTGATCGCCGCCATAAGTCGCTGATCGCCGCCATTATTAGTAGAAAAAAACCTAAAAATCCTAGTATCTTTCCCGCCATTTGTAAACGCTATAATTTCACGTAAACCAAATAATTTACACATATTGGGTTTTTTTTTAGCAAAGACATGTCGCAGAATGCATTTTGGCAGAAATTTATGACTAAATTTGATTTTTACATTTTTTTTACTGGACATGTTTTATAGAAAAAAGTCCAAAATATTGTTTTTTTTTCCTCAAAATTGTCAGCCTTTTTTTTATAGTGCAAAAAATAAAAACTGCACAGGCGATCAAATACCACCAAAAGAAAGCTCAATTTGTGGGAAAAAAAGGATGTAAATTTCATGTATGTACTGTATTGCATGACCGCGCAATTGTCCGTTAAACTAGCACAGCGCTGTATAGCAGAAAAATGGAGTAAATTGCAGTATTTATACCATAGTTTGTAGATGCTATAACTTTCACACAAAGCAATCAATATACACTTATTGGGATTTTTTTTTTACCAAAAATATGTAGCAGAATACATTTTGGCCTAAATTTATAACCAACTTTGAGTTTACTATATATTTTTTATAGCTGTAAGTAAAAAATATTGTTTTTCTTCAAAAATAAAAAGTGCACAGGTGATCAAATACCACCAAAAGAAAGCTCTATTTGTGTGAAAAAAAGGACGTAAATTTCGTTTGGGTGCAGCATTGCATGACCGCGCAATTATCAGTTGAATTAGTGCAGCGCCGAGTAGCAAAAAGAGGCCTGGCCATTAAGGGGGGTAAATCCTCTGGAGGTCAAGTGGTTAAGAACTACAGTATATTAACCAGCCGATGTTGTGCATGATGGCAATATAGCTGTTAGTATATGTGTTTTGATTTTTTTGGCTACTACCATGTGTTTGGATTGGGGAAATTTTGGGCTCTTGTGATAATCTGCCAGTGTGCTGGTTAATTTCCAAAGACTTGAAATGGAGAGTGGTGCCTCAGGCAACGTCAGCTTCCCTCAATCTATCCGTGACATTTTTGTTGACAGTAGTTAGATTATTTAGAGCAGTTAGTGTCTGGGTTTAGTTATTATACCTTGTAATAAAGGCTGGAATTCCTTGCAAGTATTCAGTCATCAAAAAACACTCTTCTTAAAAGAGACATATTTACAAGCAGTTGTTCCCATTCCCGGTTTTCTTTTCTATCTTTTATTTTTAACAAATTCTTTGAAATGGCGACCACTGAGAGGCTAACCTCCTATAAGCAACAATCCAAGGAGACCCTGATTGACCTCTGTGAGCTAAGAGAGATCCATATGGCTGACAAGACATGGACAAAGCAGAATAGCGTACCTTCACATTTAAGCCCAGCAACAGTGCCACTCCAAATGACTGTAGAAAATTTGTGGCTTGGTCCTCAGGCCCTCTCAGCTGGAGACATTTCCACTCACCGGGGGTTTGTCTCTGAATGAGCCCTACAGTGTCTATAAACGCACTACCCTAAGTTGTACATTCAGCTCATTTTGCAGCTCCAACAAGCTGAGAAAGAGCACAAACTGAATTGCCTGATTCCAGCAAAGGTTGCATTTTTACATCCACCTGCATCAGTATATACAGAAGGTTGGCCTACATTTGTGTATACCTGAAAGTGTTTTAACTGTGACCTAACTGGCCATGTCACCGGCCACTGTCCAAAAGGTTAAGGCCCATTTCACCAGCAAGTGCAAAAAGTGCATACTCTCCATTGTCGTTTGTTGAGGAAGCTGTTTTGATAACCTACAGTCAATTATCATGGGTAACAGAGGATAAGTTTGTCCAGAATATCCAGCTGTGAAGATGCAAACCCCGGGAGACGCCATAGTTGCCATAGGACTTGGAAGAGTCATTCCTGCAGTGCGTATGGCTTGTGTTTCCTTAAATCTGGATTCTGGAAGCAAAGGTAGAGAAGAAGGCATATCATATCACACTAACATTTTACCGTGTATTGACCTGGACAACCAAGACTTCCAGTGTGTTCCTAGTACCCAGGAGTCAGAGGTTCCTAATATTTCTGCGACGACTCAGAATGTTGGGGGTGGGTAAAGGAAAAATAAGTATTTAAAAACATGCTTGAGACAAATACAAATCTATACTCAGACAAAAAAAAGTAAATCAAAAACCCCACCTGAATAAAAAAATGGAGCAGGCTTGATGGACCACTTGGTCTTTTTTCTGCCATCACTCTTGTATGATTTCTATGTTTTCACGTTCCTGCCCCCCAAGATTTTGTGTCCTTATGTTTCTGCAATCTATGAGTGTGTTCGGGGTGGGCAGGGGAGGAAGGAGTGTTTCTCTGTATTAAGTCCGGATAGTGCTCAGGATGAGCAGAAGGAAAAGTAAAGTTTACCTGCATTAACCCCTATTGTCTCTCTTGATCTACAGCCTGAGAATACTAGTAGTATGCATCAGGATGTAGAAAAATTGTATGGTAAATGTACTAAACCCTAGGGAGGAAAGAATTGTGTTTAATGTAGCCTTATGAGAAAAATGGTTATGGTTCTGAACCCATTTATGAAGAAAAGGAATGGGTTTCTGTAGAATCTTGTGAAGAGAACAGGCTTGTCAATACACAACCTTGTGAGGACAAATGATATGTGACTGTAAACCCTTATGAGATAAAGGGGTAACTTTTCCTAAAACTGGAGCACTCACAATCTGGTGCAGCTGTGCATGGTAGCCAATCAGCTTCTAACTTCAGTTTGTTCAATTATGTTTTGGCAATAAAACATTGAAGCTGATTGGTTTCTATGCAGAGCTGCACCAGATTTTGCATTCTCCAGCTTTAGTAAATAATCCCAAATTCTTATTTATTTATTACAGGTACTTATATAGTGCCGTCAATTTACACAGCGCTTTACATATATATTGTACATTCACATCAGTCCCTAACCTCAAGGGGCATACAATCTAAGGTCCCTAACATACACATACTAGGGCCAATTTAGACAGGAAACAATTCACCTACCAGCATGTCTTTGGAGTGTGGGAGGAAACCGGAGTACCCAGCAGAAACCCACGCAGGCACAGGGAGAACATGCAAACTCCAGGCAGGTGGTGCCATGTTTGGGATTTGAACCAACGACCCTAGTACTGCCAGGCAGAAGTGCTAAGCAACCAGGCAGAAGTGCTAACCAGCCTGGCTAAAGTGCTAACCAAATAACCCCAAACTCTTAACAGCATCTTCCTTTGCTACCACATTTTGCCATCCTTCCTTGACAGATGGTCAGATCAAACAGTAGACAGTGGCAAAGTCAGCAGATTGAAGGTTTATTCAGTCAGAGGCAATCCACTCCTAAACAGATTTCAGGCTCCAGGCAGGTGAGCAGAGTGTTGAATGACAATAGTATGCACTCTGTTTACCTGTCCAAACAATTCACAGGAATATTTAGGAATATAAACAAATTGCAGTTAGACAGATCTGACAAAAGTAGTCTGTCAGAAGTCAGCAAACCAAAATCCAGGGCAAGAGCACACAGGCTAAAGCAAGTCATAGATGATGCAATTTTCTATCGTGCAACCACGGTTTGTAAGAAAGAAAATTGCTCGATTCCCCCATCAACACTAAGTGAATTTCCCCCCACAGCGCTGTTGTATTCTGCTGGAGGGGAGCCTTCAATACTGGCAGGACACAATTATTACTTCTGGTGACCATAGCAGTAATCATATGCAAAAAATCCAGCAGGCTGGTTGTACTGAAGTCGATCAATGGAATCGAACTCAGTACAACCAGACAGCCCATAGATTGAGCGAATCTCTTCAGGTCCCTGCTGAGTTGGTCAAGATTTGATCCATCTATGGCCATCTTAAGCCATTTATCATGTACAAGCTAAAGGTCCAGCAGTCTATATTAAGCCTTTTTTAATTTGGACAGGTGTGCACTGCAGATACATGAGCTGCAGAGCTGAGTAATAACCAGAAGGTGCCAAAGAATCAAGGATAATCATTACATTACGATAATAACATTCATGACTATATCTCTCCCAGAAGGTGAATGTCGTTAACTCAATCCACGCAATTCATCATGCTATCTTATCTAACAATACCAGTGCATAGAGGTGTATTTATTGCTCACTCTTTTCACACACTATTTTACTACTTTCTAGCAATCCCTAAATCACAGTTGTGAAAAATGACAAAAGGGTACACAACCAACTCCTCATAGCTTCAGAAGGTCTTCTGAAGAATTACCACTGCAGGACGATACATGGAAAGGGGCGAAGTCGGCGATTTTAGTAATGCAATACATTGTAGTGGTCATATTATGAAAGTGAGCAGCATTGTGTGACAATAGTGATCAGGCTGGACTTCACAGTGTGTAATGTAAAGGAGTGCACACACCTTGTGGACTCACCTGAATTATGACTTTTTTTATTTGTGGATCGTTCACAGTATTTTGGTTACTTAACACTTCATATGTGAACTTTGAGATGTATTTTACATATTAACACACTTCTGTAATTATTTATTATGATTGTGCCATAGTTTTCACACAGTGCTGTTATGTTTTGCAGTTTTTTTCACCATTATTTTTATATCACTTCATTATTGAAAATGTTTTCTGTGAATTACGTTTAGTGAGGGTAACGCTGCACTACATATTTTGCTCTTGGTACACATTGAGGTGGGGAGTTATCACCTGCTAGTTTGCTCCCTGGCATGATTGTGATATTTGCGTAAATTGATATTTGTTATTTCATTCAGTTTAGAATAGCGTTGCAAGCATTGTGCTTGTGCTACTTTTATTAATTCCCCCTATGTGCTTATATATAGGTGGACAAGTTCCTTATAAACTGTATATACTGTAACAAAAATTCAGGGAAGTGATATGAGAATTTTTTTATAAATAGCAATATACAGCTCACATAACTGTCTTAATTTATGCAAATTGCAAACTTCAAAGACACCACAAGAGTAAATCTGGACTTAAAGCTGCATCATCTTCCATCCAAAGCATCTCACTGTCATCCTTTTAGAGGACTGATTCTAGACCAAAGCAAAATCATATCCCATCCAAGGCAGTGGAATACTTCCAGCAAATAAGCCTGGCACAGATTTTACGCTCCATTTCTTTATTTGTTTTCCAGTAAAGAAAGTTTTGTACAAGGCGGCAGACTTTGTTGGAATTTCAAAGGATATAGCCATCCACATCATTTTGTTTAGAAATAATTTTTATTGCGGTCAACAAATTTTCCTCTCGTTTAGGACTTTGACTCTCTCTAGATACGTCCTTTAATGAAAACACACCTTTCAGAATCTGTTTAAGAACAAAAATATTGCATTTTGCCAGACTGACTCAGTTGTACCATCGGTTTTATTGGCAATAAGCTGCTGAACTGTGACAGGAAGAGCAAAATTGCCTAGAAAGTGTTGACAAGAGACTCTGAAGATCTAAGTTACATTGGATGTCTGCCACTATAACTCCAATGTCCTTCTGAAAAATATTATGAAACTGTGTCTTTGTAGTTCAGTGATTTTTTTTTTTTCATTTTATCTGACCAGATCTCTTCATCCTATAAGATATATATCTATTACAAAAAAATCTTTGAAACCTAAAGTAAAAGCTACATTATATAATAAGTAATGTGTCATCAGCAGGTGGAAATAAGTGCAATATACAGTAAATGGGTGGAGACTTCTAAAGTGTCGTGAGTATTTTATGAACAATGGATAGCATGAGTCTTGTTAAAAAGGTACCCCCACAAATACGATAGCTATCTGATGTTACAAGTTGGTGGCCCTCAGATTAGCCCTAATGGTGACAACCATTGGTGTTTGGATGGTGTTACTATTTTTGAACTTTGAGAAAGCCAGAAGTGAAAAGGTATGTTAACCCCTTGGTGTCGGTATACCTCCCGGACCTTTAAGGCATTTAAAATGCTGGGAGGTGGGGCGGGGTTTATGATCAAGTGACTGTTGTGAATGGCTATCACCAAAACAGGAAGAGAGAGAAAATCTCTCCAAAGAGAGGGAATACCAGCCTATCACCAGGGTCACCAGAACTAGTGTCCCCAAAATTTTAGATTTTTTTTCCCTTTCGTTGATATCCGTAATCATGACAAATAAAGAGGGTAAATCTCCCTGACAGGGATAAAGACAGCAATAATAATCTGAAAAGGGTTCTAATCCCTCCCTACTGTATTCAAAAGTTTAAAAAAAAAACATTTTGCCTTTAGTGACACTTTAATAAAGTTCATAAATGGAGGACAAAAAGTAGTTGTACAAAACCCAACCAGTGTATGGCAATTCCATTCAAAAATGAACCATGGCAAGTGTACTTTATGTACACGTGAAGCAATGGATTAGCAGAGCTCCATGTGGACATGCACTGACCATTGTTCTCTTTTGAAAGGGACCACTGTTTGGGTGATGTACAACTACTTTGTGTCTTCTAATTATGAACTATAATAACCAGTCGATGTTGTGAGTGATGGCAGTATAGATATTAGTATATGTGTTGTTTTGTGGCTACTACCATGTGTTCAGATTGGGGAAATTTTGGGTTCTTGTGATAATCTGCCAGTGTGCTGGTTAATTTCCAAAGACTTGAAATGGACAGTGGTGCCTCAGGCAATATAAGCTTCCCTTTGTATCTGTACAACTCGATCCAACCGTGACATTTTTGTTGGCAGTAGTTGGATTATTTAGAGCAGTTACTTTCTTTAATGAAAACACACCTTTCAGAATCTGTTTAAGAACAAAAATATTGCATTTTTCCAGACTGACTCAGTTGTACCATCAGTTTTACTGGCATTAAGCTACTGAACTGTGACAGGAAGAGCAAAATTGCCTAGAAAGTGTTGACAAGAGACCCTGAAGATCTAAGTTACATTGGATGTCTGCCACTAAAACTCCAATGTCCTTCTGAAAAATATTATGAAACTGTGTCTTTGTAGTTCAGTGTTTTGGTTTTTTTTTTCATTTTATCTGACCAGATCTCTTCATCCTATAAGAGATATTTCTATTACAAAAAAATCTTTGAAACCTAAAGTAAAACCTACATTATATAATAAGTAATTTGTCATAAGCAGGTGGCAATAAGTGCAATATACAGTAAATGGGTGGAGACTGCTAATGTGTCGTGAGTATTTTATGAACAATGGATAGCATGAGTCTTGTTAAAAAGGTACCCCCACATATACGGTAGCTATCTGATGTTACAAGTTGATGGCCCTCAGATTAGCCCTAATGGTGACAACCATTGGTGTTTGGATGGTGTAACTATTTTTGAACTTTGAGAAGCGAAAAGGTATGTTAACCCCTCGGCGCCGATACACCTCCTGGACCTTTAAGGGGTTTCAAATGCTGGGAGGTATGGTGGAGTTTGTGATCATGTGACCGATGTGATTGGCTATCACATTGGTCAGATGACTGGAAAGCTGCCGAATGCAGGTAGAGATCAGGAGCGTTCCATTAGCCGCTGGTAACTGTGCCAAGAGCTCACACGGTGCGTGCTCTTGGCACAGTTTTGTTTTTCTTTGGGTGCATATATGTGTGGCCTCTATGCATTAAGGCCCACCCTCTGAAAGCCACATATATGCATGTGGCAGGTAGAAAGGAGTTAATTTAGTGATAAAAAGATGATTCAATAAAGAGACACTGTCACTTTAGCAATGTAGGGCAAAGTAATAGGGTCTGTAAAGAGCCCCTCAACCCCTCCAGACCCACCTAGTTCTCTAGCTATCCTGTGTGGTTCCTTCCTCTACCTCAACTGGTGAAATATACTGGGTGAGTATGGGTATGGGGAAGCAGGTCACCTCCTCCTATGTAATGGTATTCAAGTCTAGTAATCAATCACTTGATTTGAGCACTGTCACATGAAAGAGAGAGTGATGTCCCTGCTTCCTCTAGGTTTTGACATGAACGGGCACTAGGTATTTGTTACCAGTTGCAGGGAGAAGTATCAGTTGTATGGGGTATCAGTGGTTGGGCATGGGGAAAGAGGGGGTAGTTGGGAGGGAATTTTTACTTTTTAAAACAGACGTTTGGGATTTTTTTTTTAAGTTATACTTACCTTCAATCCAATGCTGCATCTGTCTGGCTCTAAGGCTGAGAACTGAGTGATCAGACACTGCTGATCACTCAGTTGTCCTTGTTGTCCTAGAATGCGATGGCTGTCTGCTCTGTCCCCCAGCACTCACTGGAGCACTGGGCTGTGGAAGTGGCGGGAGCGGCTGGCTCAGGCTCTCAGCAGCTCGCTGAGAGGCTGAGATAGGTGCCGGCCCAGGCTCCTGGATGGATCCCAACCATATGCTCAGGCTCTTTCCCCAGCCTGGACCAGCTGAGTGACGACAGCGTGCTAAAATATGGGTCACAGGAGTGCAGAACGAGCTTTGGCTGTACTTCTCCTTTAGGTTCAGTTCACACTGCCATGACTTGGGATCCGACTTGTGAGACCCCAAGTCACATGACATGTGAAATCCCATGTTAGTCAATGAGCGCTGTCTTAATTTGCACTACTGAAGTTGCTCCAACTATAGACTTTAATGGAAGTCACCTCCAAGTCAGATCCTCATCTATATTGATGTGATTTGGATCCGACATTACAGGAAGATTACCCAGGCGAAGTTGCATGGCATGAAAGCTGCATTAAAGTTGCATCAAGTCACCAGCAAATTGCCAGGAACTCGCTTGGCAAAATCAGACAACTTTCAGTTTGCAGTAGTGTGAACTGACCTTAATCAATTTCTGTAAAGTAGATTACTTCAATATTTACAGTTGTAAGCCTCTTCAGGGCTAGGGTGGTGATTTAGGCTTTGGCACACGCATGCATGTCCCAGGAATCATCATAGTCTATAAATCTCCTATCCCGAGCAGATGATCTAGGACAGGGGTATTGAATTAAAATTCAAGGAGGTCCAGTCACTAAAATTTTCTTCTGGCCAAATAGGGTGTGCCTATCAGCGTGCCCCCTTACATTAGGTGTCGCCATCAGAGTGCAACTTTACATCATGTATTCCCATCACATCAGGTATGCCCATCAGAGTGCTCCTTTACATCAGTTATCCCCATCAGAGTGCCCCTTTATATCAGGTATCCCCATCACAGTGCCACCTTACATCAGGTATTCCTTCAGAGTGCCCCCCTACACTCAAAGTACCCTTTTCTATCATATTCCCCATCAGAGTGCCCCTTTCCACAGTATGTGCCCATTTGTGCCCCCTTAACATAAAATGTGCACATCTGAGTGCCTCTTAACATAAAATGTGCCCATCAGAGTGCCCCCTTAACATAAAATGTGCTCTTCAGAGTGCCCCTTAACATAAAATGTGCTCATCAGAGTGCCCCTTAACATAAAATAAGGGGCATGCTGATGGGCACATTTAATGTTAAGGGGCACTCTGATGGGCACATGTTATATTAAGGAGCATTCTGATGGGCACATGTTATATTAAGAGGCATTCTGATGGGCACATTCTATGTTGTGCCCATCATAGTGCCCCTTAACATAAAATAAGGGGCATTCTGATGGGCACATGTTATATTAAGGAGCATTCTGATGGACACATGTTATATTAAGGAGCATTCTGATGGGCACATGTTATATTAAGGGGCATTCTGATGGGCACATTCTATGTTGTGCCCTTCAGTGTGCCCCTTAACATTCAATACACCCACCACAGTGCTGCTCTAAGACTACATTCTACCTTGAGGGCAGACAGGAGCTGTGCCGGAATCCTTGCTGGACGCTTGTGTAAAGGCAGGGAGTGGGAGGTGGAGAGACAGTGAGCTGAAAGGGGCGGGGCGAACAGGTGATGTCATGTTACAGTGACGACCACCCTGCTCAGTTGCGGATCTATCATTGCACGCGTTCCAGGCGGCAGCGCTGCTGGGGCCATTTACGAACCGCAGTCCGCCATTTAGTGATCTCTGATGTAGGGGATGTTCACTTTCATTTATTCCAAAATCATAATAAACAGATGGAATATAGTAAGCATTCTGGGCTGCTCCACATTGCAATTGAAAATCGCCAATATGATAGAGCGACAAGTTAAATTGTTGCCAAATGTTGATAAGCACCATAAACATTTGTATTGGAGGTTCATTTATTTGCCTTCAAATTGAATGATTTCAGCAACAAAGTCTTACCTTGGAGATTAATCATGAATAAGTGCATACATTATACACAAATAATAATAAAAAAATGATATGAATGTATTAGTATTCTATCTTCATTTCGCTCTGGTCACATAGTTTGACTCAGTTGTATTGTTTTTATCCTGGTCACGTAGTTTTATTGTTCCACATATCACAAAATATCAATAGACGTCAAAGCATTTGGCACACCATTTATCAAAAGAAGTCATTTCGCATCTCCTAGTTTTGGTGAGGAACTCTCTGCTCTGCTTTTTTGTTTAGTTATAACATTTTCTGTGTATTTTTTCTGTGATTGGAAATTTCTGGTAGTTTAAAAATTTAGGCACTCTATAACAAAAGCAGATTCATGCTGCAGGTATGAAGAAGGCATTTATTATTAAGTGAAGCTGTGAAAATATGAAGCATTTCCATAAAGGCTTAGAAAAACTACCAAAGGATGTTTGATGACTTATGTGATGGATTGTGTTTAGCCTTTGATATTGTTTTTCTCCCCTTGAGTTGTGAGGTCATGCACCTATTTGCATCAGTAGTAATAAGCAATATCTTTCTATTTGATTTCTAAGCATGGCCATAGACATAACAGTGGTATGTGTTTTGGACATTTAATCTGTACATAGTTCTGCTAAAGGTAATTTGTCTGCAGAAATCTGCCTAACATACCGTATATACATTGATGCAGTATTTTTTTTTATCTAAAGCTGACGATAGATGAATCGAAATTCAGCCAATTCAGTAGGGACTGGACAAATTTCGATCCACCTATGGCCATTCCCATTCGAGAGGAGTCTACCTATTGATCAACTAATCGACTGCAATGCTGATCAGTTTATTCTGTCAGTAGCAGAGTTCCACTGTTAGAATACAATATACATCAAATGGTTGTATGGGAGAATCTGTTCAGTTTCAAATAATCTAGGAATAATACATGTCCAGCTTAAGTCCCATACCTAAGGGTGCCTTAAAGGCATTATAAACAGCTTATACCTTCTGCTTAGAACCCATACAAAGCAAAGATTCCAAAGTGTTCCTTCCTTCTACCTGAACTATGACAGATGAAGCTTGTACATCCATACAAACAGTGGCCGAGCCATTGCAGAGTATAAAAAGAATAGCCACTGCCCTCCAGCCCTTGGTCCAAGGACAACCAAACACATTGACAACCAAACACATAGAGGAGGTGCTGCAGTGTGCTAAACCAGGGTGATTTAGTCATAATAATTTCAATGTTAAAACAGATAATTATTGTAACAAAAATTTAGTCTTTAATTGATGCGCTAAAGTATTTTATAACTAATCAAAAGTGTGAATTTTATTCTGGGACTTTAAAATTATGTTGCTACTACAAAGCATTTTTAGCAATGTGACACTACAAAAAGAACATAGGCAAATGTAAAAAGTTTACATCCAAATGGTTAAAATGTAAACCATTGCCACTGCAAAGCAGTCAGAATAAGCCACTGGCTGGATCAAAAGGAATTTTGAATAAAGTGCAAACTATACATATATACACTCACCGGCCATTTAATTAGGTACACCTTGCTAGTACCGGGTTGAAACGCCTTATTCCTTTGTGGGATAGATTTAACAAGGTGTTGGAAAAATTCCTCAGAGATTTAGGTGCATATTGATATGAGTTACTGTTGTCTTTTTTTATCATCTCGAACCAGTCTGCCCATTCTCCTCTTACCTCTGACATCAACAAGGCATTTTCATCGACACAACTGACACCGTCTGGATATTTTCTCTTTTTGGATCATCCTCTGTAATCCCTAGAGATAGTTGTACGTGAAAATCCCAGTAGCAATTTTTGAAATACTCAGACCAGCCCATCTGGCACCAACAACCATGCCACATTCAAAGTCACTTAAATCCCCTTTCTTCCCCATTCTGATGCTCAATTTGAGCTTCAGCAAGAGGCCCCATGATCCCCTATTGCCTGGGGGCCCCATGAGTTCTCAGTCCGCCCCTGCCCCCCCTTTATACTCACTAAGCTCTCTCACTACTGTTTCCTCCTTCACAGCTCACTAAAATAAACTGAACTTCAAAGTATAGAGGAGCAGGTAACCTCCAGGTGCAGGTGCCGCTCACGGGATATTTTCTCTTTTTCGGACCATTCTCTGTAAACTCTAGAGAGAGGGTTGTACATGAAAATCCCAGTAGATCAGCAATTTTTTAAATTCTCAGACCAGCCCATCTGACACCAACAACCATTCCACATTCAAAGTCACTTAAATCCCCTTTCTTCTCCATTCTAATGCTCAATTTGAGCTTCAGCAAGTTGTCTTCACCATGTCTAGATGCTTAAATGCATTGAGTTTCTGCCATGTGATTGGCTGATTAGCAATTTGTGTTACCAAGCAATTGAACAGATGTACCTTATAGAGTGGCTGGTGAGTGTATATTAAAAAGTACACACTGTTATTAAAGTTTATTCGGGAGGATGTAATGAATTTTGTATTTTGGGTTTATGGATACTTTAAGCATTGAACAGACTCCACTGGCACCAAAGAAAGCTTGTTAAAAAAATTTCAGAGCCACTTTTTTGCAGTGAAAATTTATAATAGGTTTTAGTGTGATAATACAAGTGATAAGAGTGAGAATCATAAATACAAACAAGAGTAACTAAAAAAACCTCTCTGGTAGTGCCATAATAATATGCTTAAATATTATATAAGTGATCTTAACAAACCAATATAAAGTACCAACGTCCACAATATTTAAATATTCATCAATTATTCCATATATTGATCAGTGATATCTTCATAAATTCATAAGTTATTCAATAAAACAGTCAATGTTCTTCCTTCAAATACACCCCAATGGTTGTGAAAATCTTCCAATCCTCCATCACAGTGTAAAAAGTGCTCACCACTCTCCATAAAACACCACACTCACCAGAGTCTATTACCTCTCATTTTAGTGATCAGCAAATGAAGCATTCAAGGTAATCCCATTCACAGTTACTGTTCCTTTTTAAACAATCCCATCAGTTTTATGTACTCCTCCATATAATACCATGTCTCGGAAGAAAGAGTGGCCAATTTAGTGTAATCCCATTTAAACTATTGTTATTAAAAATAAATGTTAAATGCACTCACAAAAGTAATTCTTTAAGAGCCCATCAAAACAAATCACCCTCAGATGTGCCTAAAATATCAAGTCCACGTCGCACCACATTCACCAAACTATGTCCTTTGTGTCTTATGTCACTTCCGGCCACATGTCTAACAACACATCTAGTCCCCGTACAATGTGTTTCGTAAGTTCAACACAAAGGATACTACAGATATAGGTTGCCATTGCTGACTCCTCCTACTGTATAAATACTACTTTATAGGCTTTCAAACTTTCCTTCTTCATACTTTGAGGTACTGACCAACGTTGAGAATCTAGATAAGGTCTTCTAACTTGTCTCTGTCTTCCTGATTTGTGTACTTGTTCAGGTCAGCAGCATAACCGGCAACAAGAATTTTCGAAAGGAGATCAACATTGTGAGCCCTCTTATTTCTCCAAAGAGAGGTTTACATTAGGTATAGGGTAAGTACGTTTAAAGGGATACTGTTTTCTTGATCATCCAGAGCAAAATGGCTGTGTATCTGCAAAGAGCCCCCCCCAGGGGCGGACTATTTGGAAACTCGGGCACTGCCCGAGGACCCGGGGTCAGTAGGGGGCCCCATGAGATGCCCCTGGTACCTTTTTCATAGGCTTTTTTGAGTTTGGGCAAGGACACAGGGGCCCCATGATCCCCTATTGCCCAGGGGCCCCATGAGTTGTCAGTCCGCACCTGCCCTCCTCCTTCACAGCTTGCTAAAATAAACTGAACTTCAAAGTATAGAGGAGCAGGTAACCTCCAGGTGCAGGTGCTGCTCACTGGATATTTTCTCTTTTTCAGACCATTCTCTGTAAACTCTAGAGGTGGTTGTACATGAAAATCCCAGCAGATCAGCAATTTTGGAAATACTCAGACCAGCCCATCTGACACCAACAACCATGCCACATTCAAAGTCACTTAAATCCCTTTTCTTCTCCATTATAATGCTCAATTTGAGCTTCAGCAAGTTGTCTTCACCACGTCTAGTTGCCTAAATGCATTTAGTTTCTGCCATGTGATTGGCTGATTAGCAATTTGTGTTACACAAACAATTCAACAGATGTACCTAATAGAGTGGCAACAAGAATTTTGAAAGGACATCAACAATGTGAGCCCCCTTATTTCTCCAAAGAGAGGTTTACATTAGGTGTAGGGTAAGTAAGTAGAGGGATACTGTTTTCTCGACCATCCAGAGCAAAATGACTGTCTCTGCAAAGAACCCCCCCTTTATACTCACTAAGCTCTTTCAGTGCTATTTCCTCCTTCACAGCTCGCTAAAATAAACTGAACTTCAAAGTATAGAGGAGCAGGTGACCTTCTAAACTGTAACAGTGCTCAAGTCTACCAACCTAATGCTTGGCCACTGTAGTGACCAGGAAAGTAAAGTGACCGCTGCCCCACAAGGGAGCACTGGTAGGGTAAGTTCAGGAGGGTTATGGAGGAAGGGGGTTCCTTTTGAAGATATACTGTCGCTTCGCCCTGCATGGGCAAGGTGACAGTGTCTCTTTAAAGTTTTAGGGGTTTATTTATTTATTTTCTAAGTTCCGATAAATTTGATTTCAGGTTTTATAAATGTGTTGGTGCCCAAAGCTACCACGACAATTTTATTTAAAAATAACAAACAAAACCAAAAACATGACACTTTGCTTATGCCAGAGAACCAAAGGGCAATAGAGATCAGCTGTAGAAATCTAACCCACCAAATTCTTTTTGCTGAGGGCTTATAGACATTTTGGTTGTTGTCCAGTTTTGCGTGATTGGACATACTGTAGGTCATTTCTCCTGGCATTTTCATTTTGTGTACTTCCATAGTGTTTAACATTTTTTTAATGGAAAGGCTAAGATCACCTTTTTGGGGCAGAATTTCACTTTTCATGATAAATAGAAGCCTTTTGTAATGTAATTTCTGCCCCAGCCATCCCAATGTGCTTATCTCTCTTACCTCATTTATAGTAGCTTTAAATTTCATTTATTTCAGTTTTTTTAAAAAAAGCTTTCTGCTTCCATTACTTCCTGTAGATCATGTGACATCTAGGAAGCTTTGAATCCCATCAAGCACTGGCTTGCTGCATCACAAAACAGGGCATGTTCACCACTCCGGTCCACACCTCCCCCATTACTATGCCACCCACTTTCTGTACAATCTGATTGTCCAACTTTTCTTTAGCCCTGGTTCACATCTGTGCAGCCGTGCTGGCTGCTATTTGAATGGACTCCCGTGCCCCGGGACACGTAGGGAAGAAGTCTCTGCACTACTTTACTGTATCAAAGCATTTCACATACATTTTGTCCTGAGTGTCTTTGTCCTGTGCCCTGCCTGCATTTGTACTGTTCTTTCTGCCTGGAAGCTGAGAAATGTCCAGGGGCGGACTGACCATTTGGAAACTCAGGCACTGCCAGAGGGCCCGGGGTCAGTAGGGGGTCCCATGAGATGCCACTGGTACCTTTTTCTTAGGCTTTTTTGAGTTTGGGCATGGACACAGAGGCCCCATGATCCCCTATTGCCTGGGGACCCCATGAGTTGTCAGTCCGCCCCTGGAAATGCCCATGGCGTCCAAAAAGCGTCCCTTTATGTCAAAGCAATTTTAGACCAGCTAGAGAACAGCAATAGTAAATTAGAACCACTTGCAGAATTGAGTGATAATGATTCGTGGGGAAATTCGTCATCAGACACTGAAAACGATTTTGCGACTAAGATCAGTGATGTGCGAACTTGACGCTGTATTTCAAATTTCAGTGTTTTTAGTTTGATTACATTATTGAATTAAATTTATTATTTTTTATGTTTATTAAATTATAATTTATGATTTCGTGTTTCAAATTTTATCATACCCAAAATGTTTACTAGACTCTTGTTTGGACAGATTTCAGTGAGTTATTCCTAAAAATTACAGGCCTACAATAAATAAACGACATATTTCCATGCAAAAAAAGTACCACTTTGAGCACAGAAATACTGACATAATCATACTGCTAGGGAGGCTACTGGCCGAAAGTGTGACTAGTTAATTTTAGATGTATAACGGTGGTCATACACTATACAATCTGATTGTACAATCTCTGTACGATTTCCTTTAGATTTTCCAAAACTTCAAGGGTCATTCAAGTCAACCCAGGACTTTTGAGTTTATATAATAAAAGAACAAATTTAAAGGAATGGAAACTGCATTTATTTTTCGATATACTCCCCTGCTACATTTATACACTTATCCCAGCATTTACCTAATGCCTGGAAAGCTTTGGCATAGAAAGATTTGTCAGTACGTCTGAACCATCCTATTACAGCCTGCTTCACTTCATCAACATTGTGTTCACCGTTCCCACAGAAAGATTTGTCTCTTGTGCAATTTCTGGACAGGCTTTGCGTTGATTATCCAGGATCCCTGCGCTGAATGTTCACAGAAATGACTGCAGTGGTCTGGTAACCACCATTGTGGCTGTCACTGATGAACGGATGGCCATCTTTGAAATGTTTACACCAATCAAATGTCTTACTGTGGCTGAGCATCTCATCACTGAGCTGTGCTTGAAGTCTTCTGTAGATCTGCGGGTTTTACGCCTTCATTCACAAGAAACGTTGTCACCACACAGTGTTCCATGGATGCACTAACACTGCTGTCTGCCATCTTGATTAACGGTCTCTGGACTGGCACACGACATGTGCGCCACCTATCAGTAATAGAACACACTTGCCACTTGCTATTCTATGTGGTACTACCACACTAGCATCCCTTTTATACCTGTAAAAATAAAAAGTCCTTGTATGACTTGAATGCCCCTTATATATAATTGGAAGACACACCACCTATCCATCCAATCAGGTAGGCCCTTACACTACATAGCTGATGGTAGATCTAATGAATATTGTACAGATAGATTGTATAGTGTATGGTGAGCTTAAGGCTGCATTCACAATTGAGCATTTTGTAGTTGGAAGCTCGAAGCTCCAAAAAAGCTCAAACTTAAAAAAATCAATTGTTCTCTATTGTGCCTGTTCACACCTGATCATGCAAACATACACCATAGAGAACAATTGATTTTTGAAGTTTGAGCTTTTTTGGAGCTTCGACCTTCAAGCTACAAAAACGCTCAAGTGTGTATGCAGCCTTAAAGACTTCCAGAGACAGACTTCTCCTGTTTTCAATACTAGAGCTCTGCTCCACATATTGTAGGCTGTTATCTGATTGCTCAGCTCCTGCACACTCTGCCAAATGAATGATATATGCAAGATTATTATTATACAGGATTTATATAGTGCCAACAGTTTGCGCAGTGCTTTACAAAATGAAGGTAGACAATATAATTTGGTACAAGAGGAAACAGAGGGCCCTGCTCGTTAGAGCTTACAATCTAGAAAATGAAGGTAAAGTAGAAAAAAAAATAGATGTCTGTGTAATTAGTGAGAACAGTAATCATTGATTGCATGGGAAAAGCATGTATCTGTAGATGTAAATGGAAACAATCTCCTGGAAGGGCAGGGAAGGTGCAGGGTGTGTTACTGAGGTCTGCTGCTGAACTCCTTTCTTTAGCTGGCCATACACCATACAATTTCCTTTAGATTTACCTTCAACTATGTAGTGCAAGGGCCTGCCTAATTGGATACAATTGAAAGTGTTGTTTAGGTTTGACCTCATATTATATGGCTTTTGGTAAATTTAAAGCAAAATTCTAAAGAAAACTGTATAATGTATAGCCATCCTTTGTCTTAATAGTTTTCCCAGCTCTCTAGGAAGAAATGGAGAAGATGTTTTTATACAACAAACTGGATGCTGAGGTAATGCCTGATCTAGGACAAACAGAAAACAATTTCATTTTTGCAAAAAAAAAAGGTACATTAATGCACATTCAAAATCCCAAATCACAAGAACAATGAACCCAGACAAATCCACCAAGACATACCCATATCATTGAACCTATGATCCTACAGATAAATCCTAGGGTTTTGCACAGCTGTAGAGACTCCTCTCTTGTACTTACTGTACACTGTGAGCATCCCATGATATGCATTAGAAGCTGAAGCAAGTCAGAGAGAGCCTGTTTCATGTCCAGGCTTAGGGACATCCAGCAACATCTAGCTGTTATTTCCCTAGCCAAGTAATCCTTACCTTGCTCAGCATCACATGTGGGTGTTACCAGGGGCGGTCTGCAAATGCAGACTGCCTAGGAATATCAACTCTTCCAGACTGACATCCGTCCATCAAGGCATTTTGATATTTGCATAACCCCTCCCAAGATCAATCCTACTCTTTGCATCAGGGCTTAGGGAGTACTGGCCCCTCCTACCAGCCATGGACTTCCAGCATTGCATTGAGAAGAACAGGGTTTATTTAAAAATGTCATTAGTATGCTGATGAAAGAAGGAGGGAGCAACAAGTACAGGCAAAATATATGCACTTCAGCTTTAATTATGTGTATACAGACTACAAGTGGCATAATTGATTCAGTGATAACTTGCAGGCATGGAGCATGTGTGATTGTTAGAACCCATTATAATCATTCCTCCTTGGTGATGAAAGCTTGCTTCTCTTTTTCATAGCAAGAAACAATCTTTTCATTACTCATTTACCTGAATCAAGGAGACAAGTCACTGTGGATCCAGTGATGCACAAATAAACACAATGAAAGAAAAAAGTCTCACTGGCCATAATTATGAGATATGTATATCTATCTGTTGGCAACCGCACATAGAAGTTTGGCTCCTTTTAAACTCCTGTGCAGCCCCCTATGCCTAGAGTTCTTTTGATGAGTTTAGCAACTAATGCCGGGAGTTATCGAAGCGAGGGAAACACAAAAATGCAATATTTAAATTTTGAGGCTTGGTGCTGCATCTTTAGCCCTGATGCCTTAGGTAATGTTCCACAAGTGTCCTTTGTTAAAACCAGCCCTGCACTGGGTATGACCAAACATTTCCAGACACCAATCTTCCTGGCAGCAAGGTTTCAGCTTCAGCAAATGGTTCTCTGATATTATCTGATAATGTCACACCTGATAATGTCAAATGTTTGACGAAATGCGTTGGGCAGTGCTTAAAGTGACATCACCATGCACAGCGGCCACTGGCTGGAAGGAACCCATTTTGTAGATGTTAACCACCTCCTGCACAGCCTATGGTCAAATAACGGCCGGGCAAACATCTTGTCCCTCCGAGAGGGCGTCATATGATGTCCTTCCCGGATCGTGCTTTGCGTGTGCCCCCAGTGTCGTGCTGTGGCGAGATCTGTCACCGGCCCTGTACCTCGGACACGGCCGATGAGAGATTTGTGTAGCAGGCCCATTGCCAGTACCATGTGACCTGCTGTGACCAATCACAGCAGGTCACATGACAGTTGTATACAATGGATGGCTTCCTTTAATGCCAACCATTGTACACAAGTGTGTCTAGCTGTGAATGGTCACAGTGATCATGCCAATTACAGCCCATCTGGGTCATGTGATTAGCCGTGGCCAATCACAGCTAATCACAACAAAAAAACCCTGAATGAATCGATTTCCTTCAGTTAAATGCTTGCTTATAGCAAAGAAATTCTTTGCTATAAGCAATCAATTGTGTAAAAAAATAAATAAAATACTGATCACTCCCCAAAGTAGTACAATGTTACTATGGTAACATTATACTACTTTGGTCATAGTGTAATATGACAAAAAAAATCTTAAAAAAAAAAAAAATATAAAGAAATAATTAAAAAAATAAATTATCATTTTCAGTGTCCCTGATTACTGCCACACCAGTTATATGCTGATGCTGAACTGCACTGGTTAAAAAAAATTGTGAAATTTATTTTTTTAATTTCTTCATTTTCCTAAAAATTATGACAAAAAATTACAATGTCAAAAAACTCTCCATGCCTCTAATGAAATACATTGGACTGTCTACTTTGCAAAAAGGGGTCATTTGGGGGATATCTTTACTGTTCTGACATTTTTGGGCCTTAAGAAATTAGAGTGGCTGTCAATACTTCAGGATTGATCAATTTTCAGATATATCCCATAGTTTGTGAACTCTATAATTTTCCTACAGACTAAATAAAAAATACTGATTTGGGTTATTTTCACCAAAGACATGTAGCAGAATACATCTCGGCCTAAATTTATGAAGAACAATTAT
Organism: Staurois parvus; assembly: GCF_062004578.1. Classification (NCBI taxonomy): domain Eukaryota; kingdom Metazoa; phylum Chordata; class Amphibia; order Anura; family Ranidae; genus Staurois; species Staurois parvus. Next base: position 1,164,533 of record NW_028317926.1, on the reverse strand, counting down.
TTATTTGCAAACGTTTATAACAAAAACAAAGAAACGTGTTTTTTTTTCAAAAGTTTTGGTCTTTTTTTGTTAATTTAGCAAAAAATAAAAACCCCAGCGGTGATTAAATACCTCCAAAAGAAAGCTCTAGTTGTGTGAAGAAAATGATACAATTTTAGTTTGGGTACAGTGTTGCATGACCGCGCAATTTTCATTCAAAGTGTGAGAGCTCTGAAACCTGAAAATTGGCTTGGAAATGCGCACACTTAACAGTGGTGCATGTCAATATATGCCCAATGCTCCTGTACACCTTTTGTCGTGAGAGAGTGTGTGTGTGCGCATTAAAGTGGAATTTCACCCTCTCAATCAGCATTGACTATTTTTAATCCTTATGCTGCTAGCAGTAGTAAATAGATAGGAAAGTATATCATATTTACTTGTTTTAGACTCTTTAGTTTACATTTCTTCATTTACTTCCTGGTTTCCATGCCTAGGCAAATGATGTCATACACCCCAGGAGTTTTCAGGAGGAGAGGCTTTCTCAAGTAAACACACCCTCCTGCATGCTATACACGTATATACACGTGATGTTGCATCTCCGAGTAGGGGACACATGTACGCCACGCACGCTCTACCCGCGCCACTGTTGGCGGCTTCAGCTGTTGATCACCGGGTCCTGGCCGGAGATTCCCCACCGGCACCCGGCGATCCCGAGGAACACTGACGGGGGAAAGGTCTGTATGTAAAGAAGCAGAGCAATACAAAGCAGCATGCTTACACTGTAAAACACACACATAGCACACAGTAAAACAGCACACAGCACACAGTTAACCCTTTGATCGCCCCACATGTTAACCCCCTCCTGAACAGTGTCTTTAGTACAGTGTTAGTGCTTTTTATTAGCACTGATCACTGTATTAGTGTCACTGGGGATGTCAGTGACCGTTAGTCAGTCGCTGATCATGGTCATTACTAGTATGAAAAAAAACAGCCATTTGTAGACGCTATAACTTTCACGTAAACCAGTTAATTTTCATGTATTGGGATATTGGGATTTTTTTTAGCAGACATGTAGCAAAATACATTTTGGCCTGAATTTATGACAAAACTTGATTTTTTAAATTTTTTTACTGGACATGTTTAAAAACCACTTGCCTACCGGGCACTTCATGCCCAGGCCAATTTTCAGCTTTCAGAGCTGTCACAATTTGAATGACAATTGCGCAGTCATGCTACATTGTACCCATATGAAATTTTTATCATCATTTTTACACAAATAGAGCTTTCTTTTGGTAATATTTAATCACCGCTGGGTGTTTTATTTTTTGCGCTATAAACAAAAATAGAGCAAATAATTTAAAAAAAATTTCTTTGTTTCTATTAGAAAATTTTGCAAACAGGTACTGATGTGCATTGATGAGGCTGCACTGATAGGCAGCACTTATGGGCACTGATAGGTGGCACTGTTGAGGTGGCATGGATAGGCAGCACTGATGGGCACTGATAGGCAGCACTGATAGATGGCACTGATAGGCGGCACTGATGAGCTGGCACTGATGCTGCTGCACTGATATGCAGCAATGATGGGCACTGATAGGCAGCACTGATGGGCACTGATAGGAGGCACTGATGGGCAGCACTGATGGGCACTGATGTGTGGCACTGACTAACGGCACTGACTGGCGGCACTGCCGGGCACTAACTGGCGGCACTGCTGGGCACTGATGGGTGGCACTGCTGGGCAGCATTGATGGGTGGCACTGCTGGGCAGCACTGATGGGTGGCACTGCTGGGCACAGGTGGGTGGCACTGGTAGGCACTGATGGCCACAGGTGGGTGGCACTGCTTGGCAATTGTGGGTGGTACTGCTGGGCACAGGTGGGTGGCACTGATGATCAGTGCCGATCTGTTTTCTGACAATTGCAAGTTATTGCTGTGACAGCATGAAGAAAGTGCAGTTGATAACCGACAACTGCATTTACCTAGTGATTGGCTGTGTCATTGAACACAGTGATTGGCCTTTTACCACATCACAAGATCAGCTGTGTCTGTAGGACATGGAGACCACCAGGTGCACGCCACTGGGGGCGCATGGGAGAGCACATTCTTGGAGGACGTCATATGACGCTCTCCCAGAACTGGACAACCACGCTGTAGCCTTCATTCAGCTATAGTGTGGTTGCCAAGTGGTTAATAGCAAAAATTCAAAAATCTTGTTTTTTTCTCAAAATTGTCGGACATAAATTTAATTTGGTTGTAGCGTTGCATGACCGTGCCACTGTCAGATAAAGTAATGCAGCGTCGTATCACAAAAAATGACCTGGTCAGGAAAGGGGGTAAATCCTCTGGAGGGCAAATGGTTAAAGTAACACAGCACCGTTTCGCAAAAAATGGTCTGGTCAGGAAGGGGGATAAATCATCTGGAGGGCAAGTGGTTAATCTTCTGCCCTTACTCAAGATGGCCACGGCCAAAAATGCTAGGGGGGTTCAAAGTGATTTCTCTCTAAAATAAAGCATAGAGACATGGATGGGTGAGGTTGCTCTGAATATTAAAAATGAATTAAAAAGTAGTTTTGGTTTGTGGCGCCCAAATGAAGTGTAGTTCTGCTTTAACCTGATAAAAGGGACCTGTAATGTTCCAAAGTGTTGTGCCTGTAATGTGATCTACAAGATGTTTAGACACAGAGTCTGGACCAGGCGCGGACTGACCATTTGGAAACTCGGGCACTGCCCGAGGGCCCGGGGTCAGTAGGGGGCCCCATGAGATGCCCCTGGTACCTTTTTCATAGGCTTTTTTGAGTTTGGGCAAGGACACAGGGGCCCCATGATCCCCTATTGCCCGGGGGCCCCATGAGTTGTCAGTCCGCCCCTGGTCTGGACTTTATTCAAAGACCCAAGGTGTGCTAACAACATATCTTAGACATGTCTACAATGCAAATTGACAACAGCCACAGCACTCTACCTTTGGAGGACGATTCAAGCAAGGTGTGCGGTGGGAATATTTGAAATATAAGTGTGTACTTTTGCATAAATGGCAGATGCTCAAGAGATTTGTGAGCGCTTACATCATTTAATAACAAACCACTGCAATTAAATGTGTATAGATAGTAAAGGATGTACAAAGACACTAAAGCTTTGTGAAGAAAATAAACATGGTCTATTGACTGAGTATATTTTTGTACGTATCTTCAAACCACGATCACACGCTAAGAAAGCAATATAAATATATACTAGCTCATATAAACTATATGAGACATAATTTTGATTTAGCAGTGTTTTTACCAAATAAAAGACAACAGCAAAATCTTCCGGAGTAAAGGCTGTTTCATCTTCAATAAAAGCTTTCTTTCTAAGCAGGTTTAATACCACTGGTTTCTGTTTTTGAAGGAATTAGATGTAAAACTATTTTCCTGCTTTTTGGTTTCCTTTGTCTTGTGGTATATTGCTCCCACAGCACCATTATAATGAAAGAAGCTTGCTGAAAAACCCAGACGACAACAAACAAGCAAAACACTTAAAAAGGAGGATCTGAGGATCAATGGCTTGATGAGGTTTTACAATAGCATTAGACGAATCCTTTAGAAGCTCTAGATCTCATCAGACACATATAAAACATTCACCTTAGGAAAATGTACAGACTTGTTTACAGAATAAGGTATAATTAATTGAAATGATGGCTTTGCGCATTGTGGGAGAATTAAAACACCTACACTTACTGTCTTCCTGTTCTGGATGTAAATGAGTTTGTACATATCTGACAGTAACAGATAGCTGTATACTCTGTGAGGTTTGTATTGATTCGTCATTTGAAGAAGGGATTTAGAAAGTACGACAGCTGATTTGTGGACTATCAGTCCCTTGAAAGACATATTTTTTTTTAAATGCCTGTATATTGTTAAAGTATATGTGATCCCTCACCTTGTAAAACAACCCATTACGTTTACAATAGAAATGAAAGGCAAAACATTTGTTTGTAAATATAAAAACATTATTATTATTATACAGGATTTATATAGCGCCAACAGTTTGCTCAGCGCTTTACAATATAACGGGAGACAATAAAGCAACAATACAGTTCAATACAAGAGCTCCTTGGAGCTTACAATCTAGGATACATTTTTTCTCTTTTTTATAAGTGATCACATACCCTCTGTTCTCAGCTGCATAAGCAGCTCAGAGAGCTGAGAGAAGAGAAACAGCAGCACAATGGTCTTCCCAGTGAATGGTTGTGCAGGTAGGGGGAGTGCCAGGACAAGCCTGGTCATTTTAAAAAAGCAGGCTGAGTTCTCAGCACAGCTAGAGAACTGATCACACTGTGCTCTCATGCCTAGTGTGGTCGTTTTTTTAATAGGAAAGCAGAGGGACTGATAGAAACACCAGGTATTTCACACAAAGGAATACAATGCAATTTAAATACAATGAGAACAGGATACTTTTTTATGCAAATAAATGTTACTGGAGGAACAGAAAAAGGGCGCACCGACCTAGCACTCTTCCTATAAGTGTAAGTGTTTACACATTTATTATATTTATTATATGTTTTTCTAATATAGTTCATGATCATTATTTAATTAATTATTATTATTATTTTTTTTGTTCAATTTTGATGCTAACGGGTCATTTGATGTCAGGCTCCGCCTTCAGGTGGTTCCGTTACAGCCCTTTTGTTATCATTTAGTAACTTATATAAAGAGAAGTGCAGACTCCTGTAGTGTTGGTTCTGAGGAAGAGGTTGTGTCCTCGAAACGCGTTAGCCAGTTGGTCATCCAGGGTTCCATCTTATGGACTCAGATGTTGTTTGGATCATACATCTTGTTCAGTTTGACATGCCTGTGTTTTTATATCTATTGTGAGTATGATACTTACTTTGTTTCTTCAATAAATATTTTAAACGATAATGCACTAGGTCGGTGCACCCTTTTTCTCTTTCTCCATTTGCATCCAGTGTATTTGGACCACCCCGGTCTGTTGAGGGCAGCAAGCAGTGCATATTCCAGAAAATTCCAGAACATCCCTATTGGGTCTACTGAGTCTTTTCCTAGCGCAGGAGAAAAGTGTTTGTTGTGTTAAATAAATGTTACATCAGGCCCAATAAACTGTAAGTTGTATGAGAAATGTTTATAGCAGGAGTCTTCATATGTTTGAATCAAAGGGCCAGTTTACTGCCTTCAAAATTTAGGGGGGCTGAACTGTGGCCAGTGGGAGTAGAAAATGCCTTGGCATTGGTGGGAGTAAACAATGATATAGGCTTGGTGGTCAGTGGGAGAAAAAAAAATACATTATTGGTGTCAGTGGGAGGAATAGTCCCATATCTGGCTTCCACCCCCTACACTCCACCAAAACTGTCCTACTCAAACTCACCAATGACCCACTAACCGCCAAAACCAATGGCCACTATACTATACTCCTACTACTTGACCTCTATGCGGCTTTTGACAAGGTTGACCACCCGACCCCAGCTAATACTGGAATCCCCTACTCCTCCTACCACTCCATCCCCAACAGCTAATTACCTCTTGTGCCACTATCCCTTCCCTCCTAGATTGTAAACTCCAAGGAGCAGGGCCCTCTAATCCCTCTTGTATTGAACTGTATTGTTACTGTACTGTCTCCCTCCATAATGTGAAGCACTGAGGAAACTGTCTGCGCTATATAAGTCCTGTATAATAATAATAATAATATCATTGGTGTCAGTGGGAGAATTCGTTTTTTTATCTCTGTTGTCAGTGGGAGGAATAGTACCCCATTGTTGGTGTCAGTGGGAGGAATAGTGTCTCATATCGGTGGAAGGAATAGTTGCGGCCATGGGATCACACTAACTGCTGAACATTGCCAAGCTATCTCAATACAATGGGGTTGGTTTACTAAAGTCAAATAGACTGTGCACTTTACTAGTGCACTTGCACTCATTTTCCCCAGAGCTTAGTGAATGTGGTGAAGCTCTGCTCATCTTCATCATCCAATCATGTGCAAATAAAATGCTGCTTTTTTATTTCCCTTGCACCTGACTGAGTATTCTTTACAAAGGAAGCTTCACCACATTTACTAAGCTCTAGGGAAAATGAGTACAACTGTACTTGCAAAGTGCACAGTCTCTTTGCTTTTAGTAACCACAGAGTCTACATAACAATTTTGAGTCCATTAAAGCAGATTCTATATATTTTAAGCCCAGATGAAGGGGATGGCATGATCTTCAAAATAATTTGGGTGCAGCACCTAATATACTCTTGGAATAAAACCCCAGTTTGGACTCTAATACTGCTCAAACATTGCTTCCGAATTCCGAGGTTGTTGTAGTAGTTCCTCAGTTCACAGCCCACTTATCACCCAGACTCCCTCAACTGAATACCATCAGTACGGTTTTGGCAAATGTGCTAATAGTAGAATAGAATTATTTACCTAAGTTTCCAGTGCCATCAATCTAACACTTCATATAGCACAATGAGACAGTGCAGAGTGGTTACAAAGTACCTTGAAAATTGCTTACTTCTGTTAGAAAAGCCAACCCCATCCAAATTTCCATCAGCATGGGACCCAATCAAGATTTGACAGTTCACCCAATTGCTGCTGTCAATTGTAAAAGCAGAAGCCAGCAGAGGAATTCTTCAACTACTCGTTTCCAATACCACACTGTGCATTAGATGATGTAATTTGTAATCTGGTCAGAGGCGTACTTACAGGGGTTACAATTGTGACCTGGCCCCATGCTGTAGGGGGCCCATGTACCCCACCTATATGCCTGGATAGGAAGAGCAGAGGGGGCAGCTGCATATAGAGGAACTGTTCTCCCCATGTTCTTCCTGCAGCCGCTGAATGCCTGTAGGAGGGAGAGGAGAAGAAGCTGGCATTCAGTGGCTGCAGGAGGAACATGGAGAGATCGGTTCCTTGATATGCAGCCACCACCGCCGCTCCTCCATCCAGCATTTTTCTGCTGCCCCTGTGTGCTCTCCAGCCCCCCTGAGCTCTTTCCTGGCCCTCTGCTGGGTTCCCCCCCCCCCTCTCTCTTTGGCTGCTGCAGGGATCTGTCAGCATGAGGAGCGAGGAAGGGGCCTGAAAATATGTCATTTACTGTCCCATTCCTTTTCCGAATGGAGAGTCAGTGATGTTTCAGTTTGTGAATAGAGGGGAAACTGTACAGAGCTATTGTTGTCCATTCACTTGTTCATTCATTTTTTTCTTTATTTTTCAAACACTTGTGGCAACAAATGCTCACCATGCCCCTTAGCAAATACCTTGGAGTGTCTACTTTCTAAAAATGGGTAATTTGGGGGGGGGGGAGTTCTACTATCCTGGCATTTCAGGGCCAACATTAGAAGTCTATGCCACACATCACCCACTCTTCTAACCACTTGAAGTCCAATCCTTTATTGACACTTTTTGCTTTCATGAAAAAACATTTTTTTTTTTGCTAGAAAATTACTTTGAACCCCAGCAGAGGGCCTAGAGAATAAAACAGTGGGTGTTGTCATTTTTATGTCACACAGTATTTCCTTAGGCCCTTTCCTTATCTGAATAGACAGTGATCCGTACCGATCACTGACTCTGTCCATTCATAAGTTAAACATAGTAAACTGTGTTTACTATGTTTCAGTTTGTGAATAGAGGGGAAACTGTGTACAGAGCAGGGGCGGACTGACAACTCATGGGGCCCCCGGGCAATAGGGGATCATGGGGCCCCTGTGTCCTTGCCCTAACTCAAAAAAGCCTATGAAAAAGGTACCAGAGGCATCTCATGGGGCCCCCTACTGACCCTGGGCCCTCGGGCAGTGCCTGAGTTTCCAAATGGTCAGTCCACCCCTGGTACAGAGCTTATCTTGTTCATTCACTTGTCCATTCATACTGTGCAGCTGAAGCTGCAGAGATGGAGATTGAGGGCTGTGTCTGTTTAGACCCCTGATAACTCACCAAAGCCCCCCAACGGGGCTGCTAAAAAAATGTAAAAAATTATTTTAAAAAATTTGTAAAAAAAAAAAAAAATAAATAAAAAACTACTGACACCAGTGGAGGAACTGCCAGGGTCACAAAGGTTGCATTTGCAAACGGGCCCTAACATTCTGCCACCAGGTTCAGAGGGAAGGGCCCTGGCCAAGGGTCAGGTGGGGCCCTTCATGGTTTCTTGCACCGGGGCCCTGAAGGTTTTAGTTATGCCACTGAATCTGGTTATATTGTAAAATACCTTTAAATGATGCTGGATCATTCTTCTTGCTGCCTCACACATGTATAAGCCAGGTATAAAGAAGTGCAAATATTAAAACAAGTACCAATCAGATTCAAACATACAGTGGGGAAAATAATTATTTGATCCCCTGCAAATTTTTTTGCCCACTTATAAATAAATGATGGCTCTATACTTTTTATCATAACTGTCTTTTAAATGATAGCGACAGAATATCAACCAAAAATCCAGAAAAAATATATGATACAAATGTAATAAACTGAGTTGCAGTTCAGTAAGTAAAATATGTATTTGATCCCTAAACAAAACATGACTTAGTACTTGGCGGGGAAACCCTTGTTAGCAAGCATAGAGGTAAGACCTTTCTTGTAGTTGGTTACCAGGTTTGCACACATCTCAAGAGGGATTTTGGTCTACTCTTCTTTACAAATCTTCTCAAAATCCTTAAGGTTTCTTGGCTGTCGCTTGGCAACTCAAAGTTTCTGCTCCCTCCATAAATTTTTTATAGGATTAAGGTCTGGAGATTGGCTAGGCCACTCCATGACCTTACTGTGCTTCTTGAGCCACTTCTTTCTTGCCTTGGCAGTATGTTTTGAGTCAATGTCATGCTGGAAGACCCATCCAAAACCCATCTTCAGTGTTCTGGAAGACGGAAGAAGGTTCTCATCTAAGATTTTACAATACATGGCCCCGTCCATTGGCCCCTCAATGCGACAAAGTTGGCCTGTACCTTTAGCAGAGAAAGCATAATGTTTCCACCTCCGTGCTTGGCTGTAGGGATGGGGTTGTTAGGGTCATAGTCAGCATTTTTCTTCCTCTAAACATGGCAAGTCAAGTTAATGTCATAGAGCTCAATTTTGGTTTCATCTGACCACAACACTTTCTCCCAATCCTTCTCTGAATCATTTAGATGTTTATTGGCAAACTTCAGATGGGTCTGTATATGTGCCTTCTTGAGGAGTTGATCTTGCGAGCGCTGCAGGATTTCAATCCATGGTGGTGTATTGTTTTACCATTACCAATGGTTTGTTTGGTGACTGTGGTCCCAACTGCCTGGAGATCATCCACAAGCCCCTCCTGTGTATTTCTGGGGTGATCCCTCACTTTTCTCATGATCATCCTTACCTCATGAAGTGAAATCTTGCATGGAACTCCAGACTGAGGGTGATTGATGGTTATTTTGTATTTGCCTTTGCGGATAATCACTCCAACAGTTGTCTCCTTCTCACCAAGCTTCTTGCTGATGATCTTGTAGCCCATTCCAGCCTTGTGCAGGTCTAAAATCATGTCCCTGATGTCCTTTGGCAGCTCTTTGGTCTTGCCCATGGTGGTGCCCAAGAAAGAGATTCTGTGGACAGGTGCATTTTATACACATAACGAGTTGTCGTAAGAAGCACCTTCTTAAAGTGACAGGACTAATCTGTGTACCAGTCTGTTGGAGCCAGAATTATTGTTGGTTGGTAGGGGATGAAATACTTGTTTTACTCACTGAACTGCAATTCAATTTACAAAATTTGTATTGTGTTTTTTGTGGTTTTTTGGTTAATTTTCTGTCGGTATCATTTAAAATACACCTATGATAAAAATTATAGACCCTTCATTTCTTTGTGTGTGGGAAAACTTACAAAATCTGCAGGGGATCAAATAATTATTTTCCTCACAGTACTTTTTAAGTTTGAATGTACTTAGTGATGCTGGGAGGAAAAAGAAAGAAAGTCTTCAGCAGATTGTTTAGGAACTACACTCATATGGAGCCATGTGGGCTTATTTTGCAGGAGATTACACAAAAACTCTGATTAAACTAAGCTGAATAAATTTTCTAATTTAATTACAATTGCAGTGTTTACTGGACTCAGTAAAGCTCACAAGCAGCTCATTGAAATGCATTTACTTGTTGCCTGGAATAGTTTTTTTCAGAATTCACTATACAATACACTAGTTTCTTTTCCTGTTACAAAAGTGGTAGAAATTATCACGGCACCTTAACCACTTCCTGACCGGCCGTTGCATATAAACGGCCGGACGGTGGCACTGCAGGGTTGGGTGGCCGTTTATAAACTGCCTCCCCGCACCCTGCTTGTCACAGTGAAACACCGATCGTCGGACGGGACCTCTGTACGAGGTCCCGATCATGTGATCACTGATTGGCCAATCAGTGATCACATGCAAAGTAGTAAGCAAAATGTCACTTGTGACATCATTGCTTACTACGTGTGAAATCTGTGAATGATCACAGAGGTCACATGGTAAAAGGCTATTCACAACAGCCTTGTACCATGTGACAAGCTGTGACCAATCACAGCTCACTCAGTACTTCTCAATGAGTGCAAGAATGCAGCCAGAGAGAAAGAGAAATGATTGCTTTTACATCCTATATGGGTGTAAAAGCAATCAGTGTAAAAAAAAATAAAAAATCTTCATCACCCCCCACAAGTAGTACAGTGTCACCATGGTGACACTGTACTGCTAGGGTGACAGTATGTAAAAAAAAATAAAAATAATAATAATATAAAAAAATAAAATAAAAATGTAAAAAAAAAAGTTTAAAAATTATAATTTTTGGTTATAAACTAATTTGGATCTTTTTTTTTACTAAAAAGATAACGGAATAAATTTTGGCCAAGATTTATGATGAAATATTATTTATTTGCAAAATTTTATTAAAAAAAACACTTTTTTTCAAAATTTTTGGAATTTTTCATTTACATAGCAAAAAAATAAAAATCCCAGTGGTGAATAAATACCACCAAAATAAAGCTTTATCTGTCTCAAAAAATGGTAAAAAATTAATTTGGGTACAGTGTTGCATGACCGCGTAATTGTCATTCAAAGTGTGATAGTGCTGAAAGCTGAAAATTGCCCTGATCAGGAAGGGGTTAAAAGTGTCCGGTCTGGAAGTGGTTAACATGTAATGGCAGTCAGTCAGCAGGGTGTAGTACACTGTAAAACATATACAATATATATACGTACATGAGAATCCAAAAATCTGATTTTTAAATAGTGATAAGAAATTGCCTAGCAAGAATGGAGAAATATGGAAATATGCACAAATAAAGAAAATTAATATAAAGTACATTTTGCATTACAAGGAAGTAATAAGCATTCATTAAAAGCACACCACCATTTTCCTTTAAAGGGTATGTTTTGCTTTATTTTATTTGGTGGTATCCGGTGGACACAGCAGTCAAGGCGGGGGCGCACTGTGTGCCTGCGCTCGTGCACAGCACCCCCCTGTGTTAATACAGGCAGAGCAAAGTACCCGTACGTCGCTTTGCCTGTAGCTGCCGCCCGTCCACAGTAAAAGTACTGTTGGCGGTCGGGAAGTGGTTAATAATAAGTGTTCACTTACAGTTTTCTCTTAAAACTGATGCAAAGTCCCACATGCTGTCATACAATAGCCTTTAGCTCTAGTATAAACATAACTTGTAAACATAAAAAATGTAAAGTGATTTTAAAGCCTTACATATACCCAGCAAAGTAACTGGCTTCAGGTGATACACAGAAATGAAACAGATTCTCCTAAATAAGTTGTACCTGTTTATCTGCAGTATCTCTTCTCTACATCCCTTCAAAGTGCTGAATTTATCAAATGTGTCTGAGAGTTCAGAAAAAAGGGGGCGGAGAGCTAAAATTACACTGTGCAGAGCGCAGTGAGGAGAGCACTCAGAGCTGATTGGAGGGAAGAGATGCACCCCCCTCTAAACAACAAACAGGAACAGAGCTGAGACTGTCAATCTGCTGGTGGTCCCTCCCCTGTCACCATTTTTCTCTTGCTACCAGGAAAACTTGTCAGAAGTGATTCATGCTGCTAACAGAGGAACAAAGCAGCACACAAGAAGTGACACTTAGTGCTCTTAATTGAGACAAGTACACACTATAGAAGGATATGCTTTGTTCATATTTCACGTCTGATGTTTACAACCACTTTAACTAAAACTAAAACTGACCAAATAAAATACATATATATTATTTTATATCCCTTTATTTTTTAGTCCAATCATTTTGTATCTTTATGGTGCTGTTACATAGTTAGATATCCCTGTAAAAATAACAGGTAAGATACAAATGAAACAAAGAGAAATGATCACAGCAGCTATTTTTAGATCACGCTTACAATAGTAATCACTGTTGACCCATGAAGAATGAATGTAAAAGTCGTACTGATAACACTTCTGTAATGTTCATTGAAGGATTGCTTTTTCTCTTTAACAGTTGTACTCTCTCTTCGTCTCTGGGTAAGTGATATGATGGACCTCTCTTATAATCTGGAAAGCCAACTGAAAATGAAGCTGCCTTGCAATATAATACTTCCACTTGAGATCTAAAAGAAACGAATGCTGTATAAAGCCTCCAATCTTCTTAGAAAGATGTATTGGAACTGCAGTGTAATCACAGCCGGATCTAATGTGAGGCCACCAAAGCCACAGCAGAATTTATGAGTGTGACATAAGTTCAGAAGCTTGTTCCCAGAAATAATAGCTTAAGGTCTTGGTACAATCACCAAAAGGCACAGCAGAATATGTTGAAGCAGTGGAGACCAAATAGGGCCCCTGGTTATCCTGCTTTTCTACGAACAGTCCGCCTTTATCATCCCAATGTATTTGAAGTGGTTCTTTCACTTGACAAAAAAAAAAAAAACTTCTCAAAACGAATGTGTTGTAAAATGGTATCGAAAAAAGTGATAACAAAGCAAGAGAATAAAACAACAAGACATTGCCTACAGAAAGTGGCCTGGTCACTCCGCTGTTCATTTCCTTACCTATATCATGAGTGAACCACAAAATGATTTATGAATTATACTGTATAGTATATTATGATATATTGTACATTCTGTAGCTGCAACAAAACAGTTCATCAGGACAAGGAAAAACTGAAAATTTTATAGCAAACTTGGAAACAAATTAAACATTCAACCATACATACTGGCCAGTGCATGGTGGATTATAAATAAAATATACAAGCATTGATGATGCATGGTTTGTATCCCTATGTGTAAAATCCTTAGACCATACACTGGAATTGTAGTCTCAATAGGTTTTTTTTTTCCTTTTGATAGATAAACAATCATATAGCTAACATTTTAGTTCTCATGCACACTTGACGTTTTTAAAGCGGCTGTTTTTGGCTTTTGATGTTTTTTCTACAGCTAGTAAACCCCCCAGCATGTTATCCTATGTGTCCATGCACACATAGACTGTAATCAACGTTTTTTGGCTGGTACGTTTTTTGGCTGAAAAAACCCCCAGGACTAGTGGGTTTCTAGAGGAGTTTTTTAGCTGTAAAAACGCTCTAATGCTGAAAAACGCTGAAAAATTAGGCAAAATGTGGTAAAACGCAGCAAACCTGCGTTTTTAGACTTTTTATGACCAAAAATAAATTTGCGGGGTAAAAAAAAGCTAAAATACGCAAATGCAGAAAACTGTGGGAAAACGCCACTAAACACGGAAAAATGCTGCTAAATGCTAATGCAAAAACGCTCGAAAAAGCTGAAAGACTCAAGTTTTTAACGTGACTTTACACAGCTAATGTTACCAGCGTTATCAAAACATCAAGTGTGCATGAGAACTTACCCCTGGTTCACATATATGCGACTGTGCGGGCACGAGAGCCCATTCATTTGAATTGATTCCCCTGCCCCATGACACGCAGGGAAGAAGTCCCTGCACTTCTTTTGAAAACGCAGCCCATACGGGAACCTCGGTTCCCAGTACAGTTGCGTTTTCCAGTGCGGGCGGCGTGCCATTAAAACTAATAGCAGCCGCCTGCGGGTCCGCATTTCTCTGTGCGAGTGGTGTGGCTGCAGAGATTTTCATGCAGATCCGCAGCGGCACCACCTGCACATATGTGAACCAGGCCTTAGGACTGGCTAAAGCCTACCTCCAGCCAAACTTTAAAACAGAAAACTGTTAGAATCCAGGTTTTATTGTATTCTGTGTCCTTAATGTGAATAAATCTCCTATAGAGACACAGACATAACAAAAGTCACATTTTTGCAAGGGTTAGAACCTCTGACAATATTTTTATTTGCTGTCTTTAAAGCCCCACTCCAAGCTAAAGCTATTTTTTTACCATCCATTCCTCCCACTCCCAACTAATCCATGTTACTATGCATTTCTACCTCCTTGCCTTGTGATGCCAGATATACTCACTATTGTCCTGCTTCCAGATCCCTTGCCACTGCCCATTCCAGGTGGGGGGGGACTGCCGATCAATATTGCGATCTCCCCCAGGATTACCGATCCCCTGTGATGACATCATTCTCTTCTAGATTGTGAGTGGAGTTTGCTGATGGACATCCAATGGGAAGCGTCCATGTCATACAGCCACAAATGTGGACACTTGAAGAAGGACCCTTCCAGAAAATATACTTAAGAGAAGTAGACTGAAGACTGCAGCATCACGTGACCACCACCAAGTAATAAAGGGAGTTCCACAGCATCAGCTACTGGACTAGATAGATTATGTGGGAAAAAAAGGGAGAGAAATAGGAAAGATTCTGCCTTAGAACTGCAGTAACTGTACACTGATTGGTTCAAAGATGAATTAAGACAGAATGGGACCCTAGGCAAGGTAGTCACTTTGGCCCACCCATCCCTCTGACTGCCATTGATAAGAGTGAAATAGGTATAGAAAAGCTGCCCTGTCTGTATTGTCTGTACTGAAATGGCCTCATTATATGCAAATTGCTAACAATTGCATGCTTACTTGGCATTATAAATAAAGCATCGCACTGTTTGCTTTTTTTTATTTTTATTTTTTTTCAACTTTGTTGAAATAACATTTGTATTTAACTTATTGTGGATTCACACATGGGCGGTGTGGACTGAAGCTTAGGTTTTAGGCTCCATGCACACTGAAGCATGGTCAAAACAACTTCCAAAAATGCCGGTTTGCCGCAATTTACTGCATTTTACCACGTTTTTCAGCGTTAGAGTGTTTTTACAGCTAAACGACTTCTCTAGAAACCAACTAGTCCTGGTTTTTTTTTCCAGCCATGGACACATAGGATAACATGCTGGGGGGTTTACTGGCTGTAGAAAAAATGTCAAAAGCCAAAAACAGCTGCTGTAAAAACATCAAGTGTGCATGAGGACTAACAGCTAATTAACACAGCAGTTGTTCAGCGGTTCAGGTCAGGTTCACATCAGGTTCAGGACAGGTTAAGATCAGGTTCAGGTCAGAATTTTATCAACTGATGGCATGTACGGTTTAGAAATGGTTCCCATAGAAGTCAATAGCCTGTAATCCGCACCTGAACCTGAAGGCACTGCTCAGAAATTGGACAGGACTCTTTTTCAATCCGCAGTGCACCATAAATATGTGAACAGGCATCATAGGAAGCAATGTTATTTCACACGTCATGCAGATTGGATGTGGTTCAAACCATAGTTGAGTGCAATTCAGTGTACTACCTTGCAGCACGCTGCACTGAAAAAGAAAATACAGCGTGTTCTTCTTATTTTCAGCTCGCACCACTACAGCACAGTTGTGGGAACAACAAATAGGACTCAAGGCAAATTGCCTTGTCTATGCTTTGGGAATGTGTCAGGCAAGTCGTCCCAGTGAAGGACAATGCATAAGTTGTAAACGGGCCCTAAAATCAATACCTAAACACAGTGTGTTATGTCTCATGAAGTCAAGGAAAATATATAAAGCATAAATCAGTCCCCTGCACTGCTGTCATTCAGTTAAGCAGAATGTGTTTTACTTTACACTGTTCAACCTGACTGAGAAACACAGTTTGCATTAAGCATTAACACATTAGGCAATGAAATACTTGAGATTTTTTAGTGTTTGCTTACGTATCTTTAGTGAATACAGAAAACTGCTAATTCAGAAACTAATAATGAATTTTCTTTTAAAAAAAAGAGTATACTTTAGAATGACACTAATCATGAAATATACTGTATGTTAGTAATGAAATAAGAATTAGCATCTGTTTAGCACTAACATACATCTGAAATTTGTTTGAACAAAGTTCATTGTGTGTACATAGATAACAGTGGCTAGCCATATCAAACTTGTTACATTAATGTGGTTGAGATTACACTATTAACATTCATCTTTTATTATTCTTATTGGATTTTTTATACCTTAATATAAACCCATCTAAGCTCAGAAATGGTTGAAAATAACTTTATTTCTATCATTGAACTGCCCTATTGTTTACTATATTCACTTCAAAATCTTTAGCCAGCTCCTTACAAGCTTTAGCAGAGGAAGTACCTCCCCAGGCAAAAACAAAATCTCTTTGTGAATTATTTGATAAGGCTGAATGAAGACTCCAGTCCATGTGGTTCAACCTGTGTGTGTGTACGTTTGTGTGTGTGCATGTGTGTGTGTCTGTACCATTTCCCATATCCCTGTACAGTACTAAACATTGAATAAGTACTGATATTATGTTGATGTTTTCCTTCTTTTTTATCTCTTCATATCTACTTGGTGCTTGCAGTTCACTAGATTTTCGGAGAAGTATCAACAACTCTTTCTGACTTCACTAACCGTCCACTTCAGTAGGCCAGCCCCCACTGTGCCTCAACAATGTCAAGTGCAGACCAGTCAATACAGCCTGTCATCTCTGTCCAGCCTTACTTTGGTTTTTAGGAGCGATGTAGCGTTGTGATTCACTACTTGGGATGAGTTCTAAATCTGGATAAAAAATGAGAACCTATGAAATTTACAGTTTGGGAAAATGGCAATCTAATGTGGCCACTCACTGCTGTAGCAATTGATTACTAATAATGCACGTCCTGGTCTTTGAAATGTGGTCAGGTAGCTTAAAAGGGCAAATAATGGGGATTTCTAATTTGTCAGCCCCCTCGTTATAAATATCAGGGTTCCCAGCAGCCTTTTGTCAGTGTGTGTTGAAGACTTTGAGTAAACATGGAGAGGTGACAGTGTATTTTCAGGGAGAAAGTAGTGTCCAGTGTCCTGCAGTTTGGTGATGGTGACAAAGCAGTCCCCTCTACCTCCTCCTCTTCCTCAATGGCCTAATCAGGTGACTCCTTAGAACCACCAGTTACCACTTAGTGACCCAGGACCTATGCAGCTCAGGCAAGACAATGCCATGCTGTTTTGCAACTTGGATGACAGGAGCCACACCAATCCAGGGAAAGTCCATACACGTGCCTTGTTTGGCACATGCCCTGAACCTTGTAGTACAGAGGTTCCTGGTTAGGTATTCTGGCTTACATGATGTCCTGATGCAGGCCAGAAAGGTATGTAGCCACTTTAAGTGGTTATAACCAGAAGATGTTCACCGGGTCAAAATACAGCAACGGTGCAGGCTTCCTTCCAGCCACCTGATATTCATCTTTGCATTTGAGCTCCATGTTGTCCATCAAACAGAAAGGACTCTCCACTGTCATTTGAATCCCACGTGCTAGAGGCAAGTTTAGCCATCCATGTTTATTAACCAGAAGCAAAGAGAATAGCTGATGCATAGCAGATGCATCACAAAAGTCTTCTTTTATTGTATACATTGTCCATAAGCATGACAAAAACAGTCCCCACCCTAGGACCACTCCATGATGCATTTCACCCAATCAGGGCCACAACCAAAGAGATGATCAGTACGATTAAGCCATGATTGGGTTACACACATCAATAGGGAATTCCAAGGGAAGGGACTGTTATTGCTATGCTTGTGGATAATTTATACAATAAATTAAGACTTTTATGATACATCCAGTGTGCAGCATATTTTCTGTTTGCTTCAACATTGGCCATGTTGCAGTGGTGACACAAGCAGCAGTGCACCATGTTAGTGGCTTCTGATTCAGGAAAAGTGCAACATCTTGCCACTATTCAATGAACAAAATGGTGACCCCACTGGAGTATATACTGTGTGATGTCAATGACTAGGCTCTGAAGGCACAGAAGTAGGAAAAATAGGAGGTATTTCCTGCTGTCTAAGGGCCAGCTGGATTCTTTGCCTACTGTCCCCATCCCAGTGAGGCAGAGACATCAGAAGGTAGAGCTGAGGAGGATGATGAGGAGGAGAGTTGGAATGCTGTCATTAAGGAGTAGAAAAAAGGACAAGCCTTCAGGGGATGTTTGAACCCTCCCAGGTCTAGGAGTCGTACATGAGTGGGTTGAGATCATGGAGAACCATATTGTTTTCAACAACATCTAGGACGCAGGTTCTTTTGCTGCAGGCAATTTGTGGCGAATAGGCTTAATAATACTGAAATGCGTGCGCAAGAACCACATGACTCAGACTATGAAGGAAGGAAGGGGTTGACCATCCTTTTGGATGCCACAAAGGGAAAATGGCATATATCATGCAACCATCCCAAAGGGAGAAAAATGCACTCAGTGTTGCTCGGAGAGAACCACTTGGTCTCATATAGTGGCAGGATCCCCTCTCATGCCCGCTGTGCCTCTAATCCTCAGATCACTGAAAGGAGGAGCAGCAGTGATGGTAGCTACTTCAGTGATGATTTATAGTTGCTTTTCAACCACAGCAGACAGGACTGATTGCAGGCAGCAGTCAAAAGCAGCACCTAAATCATATGATTGCAAAGTATCTGGGGTCCAGGGCTGATGTGGCCATGCCTCAAAGTAATTACAACATGTAATATTGGGTTTCTAGGCTGGAGCTTTTGGTTTGCCCTGCAGCCAGTCTGCAGTCTGGGAGGGCTTTCAGCAGGTGGTTTTATGACAGAGAGACAAACTGACTTGCCCTCGATACTCTTGACCAGCTACATGGATTAGCAATGATTAAAAAAACCCATGCTGCTGATGCTATTGACCACATTTTTCTTTGTAATCTGGTCCAAAAGAAAAATGTTACCTTAAACTATTACCAGCTCAGGCCACCTCTGCTGGCCTATCACTATTGCCAGCGTTTGCCCTTTCTGCTGGCCTGCCACCATTACCAGCTCCTGCAACCTCTCCTGGTCTGCCTCCATTACTAGCTTCTATCATCTCTCCTGGCTTACCACCATTACCAACTTCTACCACTGCTTCTGAACTTCTGCCTTTCAGAGCTCCTGCTACCTCTCCTGGCCTACCACTGCCACCATTAACAACTCCTGGCCTTCCATTATTACCAGCTCCTGCCATCTCTGCTAGACTATGATCTTTACCAGGTCTTGCCACCTTTGCTGGCCTGCCAAAATTACCACCCTTTGGCCTCTGCTGGCCTGCCTCAATTACAAACTCCTGCCACCTCTCCTAGCTTGCCACCATTACCAATTTCTGCCACATTTGCCGGATTATGATCATTACCAGCTATTGCCACCTCTATTGGTCTACCTCCATTAGCAGCTCTTGCCATCATTAAAAGCTCCTGTGGCCTCAACTGTACTGCCACCATTCACAGTTCCTACCACCTCTCCTAGCCCACCACTGCCACCATTAACAACTCTTGCCCTTCCATTACTACAGCTCCTGCCACCTCTGCTAGACTGTGATCTTTACCAGATCTTGCCACCTTTACTGGCCTGCTACCATTACCAACCTTTGGCCCCTGATGGCCTGCCTCAATTACAAGCTCCTGACACCTCTCCTAGCTTGCCTCCATTACCAATTTCTGCCACATTTGCTGGACTGTGACCATTACCAGCTCTTGCCACCTCTATTGGCCTACCTCTATTACCAGCTCTTGCCATCATTAAAAGCTTCTGTGGCCTCTTCTGTACTACCACCATTACCAGCTACTGCTACCTCTCCTGGACTGCTATCTTTACTAGATTCTTCTACCTCTCTTAGCCTGAAGCTGCCACAAATACCAGCTCCTGCAACCTTTCTTGGCTTTCCACAATTACCAGCTCCTGCCACCTCTGCTGGATTACAACCATCACTAGCTCCTGGCACGTCTTCTGGACTGCTACCAATACCAACTCCTGACATCTCTGCTGGATTGATGCTAATACCAGCCTCTGTCACCTCTTATAACCTGTCCTGTCACCTTTACTCACTCCTACCACCTCTGTTGGCCTGCCACTCTTACCAGATCCTGCCACCTCTCCTGGACTGCCACCAATACTAGCTTTTTCAACCACTGCAGACCTGCCACCATTGCCAGCTCAAGCACTGCACAGGTACACACATAATGTTTTTTGTGGCTAATCCATAAAGAATTTTTTTAAAAACATTGACAAATCTTAAATGTTTGCTGCAGAACAAATCATGCTCCGTGTCTTCTACTTTGCAGCATATTTCAGTGTTTCGTCACTCAAAACACTCTGTTGCTATGTTCACTCTAAAATAATACACTAATGTTTATTTCAAGACAAAAACTGAATTGTCGCTTCTGCATACCTTGCAGCCTAATCAAGTTGTTTACTCTTCAAAGGATGTAAAATATTTATTGGTTATTGTCTCTAAAATTATAGATTCTATTTTTTTATGCTAAAGCCTGCCCTGTCTTTCCCTCTTACCTGATAAAGCTGTTTTCATACAGTGCATCAACTGTACAATATTTATGACTGTTGTCTGATAGTGCACACTCAAATTTGTATTTATTGGTGTAGCCTGCCTGTACAGTATCTCCCTTTTAAATTGCTACCTAATAAAACTGCTTACGTACTGTGCATCAAACGTGTAATTTCTGTGGGTATTGTCTGGGAAATAATGTTCTTTATTTTTTTTATTTCTTGAAAAAAGCAAACAATCTTTCACTCTCACTGTGCGGCTTATTAAAGCTTCTTACATACTGTGCATTAACTGTAACATTTTTGTGTGTATTGTCTGTGAAATATTAATTCCTGATAAAGCCTGCCTTACTGCACCCTCATAAATTACAGACTAATAAAGCCGCTTACATACTGTGCATCGACTGTAAAATTTTTGTGGGTAATGTCTGTGAAAAATTACACCGTGACATTTTATTTTTTTGATAAAACCTGTCTTTTCCATCTCTTTTAAATTGCAGCCAACTAAAGCTATATGTATACTATGCATTGACTGTGAAATGTTTGTGGATGCTGTCTGTGAAATACACTTTATTTTCTTTAAAAACCTGCCTTGTCTCTCCCTTTTTAAATTACAGCTTAATACATTTGCAGTATATTGTGCATTGACTATCAAAATGTTATTACAAATTTGTTTGTTAAATAATACAATGTAATTTTATATTATTTATTGTATAAATTGTCATACATTATACACTGTATAATTTTTCTAAGCTGATGTGAATGTAAAATATATTTATGTGTAAAGTGCTGCGTAAATTGACGGCGCTATATAAGTACCTGTTATTAATAAATAAATAAATAGGACTTTTTTTAAGTTTTGGGGTGTTTTTGGATATTCTTCGTCCTCTATTTTTATCACATCCCTTTGAGAGAACAAAAAAATTATACAGGCATATATATATATAGCTGTTATGAAGATCATCATTAGTGGTCTGAAACTAAACATAGTAAATAAATGATATATTGCTTTAAAGAAAGGCAGAGAACAGGCAATCAGCAATCGGTAATTGCATAAAATAAGATAAAAAGCCCTACAACATATTTGGAAAGTAGAACCCAACAAAGTAACTCTCCAAAAAAAATCTTTCTTTTTATACTTACAAAATGCACCTTGTATATCAGAAGACCAATAAACTCCCCAGTAAGGTAATGCTTAGAACCCACAACTACAGAAATGGAAACATGTCATGTGTAAGAGAAAGAGAAGCAGAATGGTGTACAAGCAAACCCTATAGTTGGTGGTTCTTACCAGGGCTCAAAGTGGTTATGTCACAATGTCTACTGTCTGCATGGTCTGAGAGACATCTCCCACCCTTCGACACAACCATTTTTATCCCCCGCCACACACCACTCAGCTGAGCCTCTCAGCTAGTTAGTCAGGACAGGTTCCCCTGCTTCTTCCCTAGCGCAGTCCACAATGGAGTGAACCTCTGGCATTGTGACATCACTGTGCCCATGGTACATCCTTCCCCCATGCACTGGCATTGACAAATATAGCTGTCAGTGGAGTGGGGAGAGCCTCTGAAGTTCACTTACATTACCACTCTCACTATGGGATTAACCATTTAAATACCATGACCAAGGCACCTATTAGATATTGCTTGGTGGATGTAAATTTGCAAGTTGCTGTCTGTGTTCCTAACCTAAAAGAATAAGGGAGAAATAGGAGGTGCCACCTAAGTGCAGTATTAAAACAATAGATCTATTCACAAAGGGTTAAAAACACACAAGATATTGAGTAGTATAAAGCTCATCTAGCAGTACAGTATTGGCTGCTCCTCTCTGTCCCGTAGGTACCACAAGCCGGTATCCTGACAGCTGTAGTGTTGTGGAATTGGCAAGGGCGTCTTATAAGATACAGGACGTCCACGCCAACCAGCATGGAATGCACGGTCAGATATGACATCATTGAAAGGGTCGGAGGACTGGAAGACTGTCAAGCAATGACAGGCTATGCGCTCGGAGCCTCTAGTTTCTTCTACAGGCCTGGGAGTACATTACTATTTACAGCTATTTATAGTGTGTAGAGCACCATGGCAATGGAACTACAAGGACCAGCAGTCTGCTTGTCATTCATCAGGAAATGAAATGGGAATGTGGAAGAAGGGGAGGATCAGAGAAGACAGGTTCAAACATCCTTTTTACACAATGCAGAGGATTAACCCCTTAAGTTCCACAGTGAGTATAACAAGAATGCTTTACTGCATATACAGACTGATTTTACTGTCGTGGGTTTAATAACACTTTTAATTTCTATTTTGTATTGCATAAACAAGATAATAGGTGCATTTTCATTATAATCTCCATAATGGTCTTCCCAATATAGAATGACTCACAGTTGCATTTAAGAAGGTAAATCACTCCAGTGATGTTATAATTCACATTTTTTTTAAATACATGTATCCTACCCTTAGATGGGACAATTGTTTCTTTGTGTTGAGAAATTTACACTAGGTGCAGGAGCCACATCTAAATCTCTCCCTCCAAAATTGTAGCCTACTAAAGCTGCTTACATTATTTGCAGTGGCAGTATACTTTTTGTGGGTATGATCTGTAAAATAATGCATGCTAATTTTTTTTTTCTTGCTAAAAACTGCCTAATGTCTTTTTTCCTAAATTGCAGTAAGTTGCAAGTTGTAAATTGCTTACATAAAGTGCATACATTGTAAAAAATTGTGGGTATTGTCTATGAAATAATAAGCTATACATTTTATTTTTTGTAAACCCTGCTTGTCGCTCCCCTTAAATTCTCCCCTTTTAAGCTGCATACATGCTTTACATTGACTGAAACATTTTTGTTAATGTGGTCTACAGAAATAATACACTTTAGCTTTTATTTCTTTATTATACCTGAATCATCTTTCCCTCGTAATTTGTGGATTACTAAAGCTACTTACATACTGTGCATCAGCCTTCAATATTTCTGGCTATTGTTTGTTAAATTATACACTCTAATTTGTATTCTTTATTAAACCTATGTCGTCTCTTCTCTTAAAGTATGGCTTAAGAAAACAACTTACATATTGTGTATTAACTGAAAACTATTTATGGGTATTTTCTTTGAAATAAAGCACTCTAAACTTTATTTTTTGATATAATCTGTCTTGTCTCTCCCTCATACTTAGCAGCTTCATACTCACTGTGGATTGGATGTGTTGAACCTAATCAGATTGATGCTCTGCTGCTGTATTTAAGCCAAGCAATAATCTAAAAGTAAAACAAAACTATTATACAGTACATACAAAATATTTGATTCCAGAATATGGTGTAGCTAATGCTGTCTCTGAGAATCATACTATTCTGTTGCCTAAAGACATCTGCCAGGCATGTAATTGAAAGGATTGGCATTTATTCCATATCGCCCTCCAAGTCACATAGTCACATCCTCTCCCTGTCACACAGTATATTAAAACATTTGTGGCCATTGGTTCAACTTCCTTCATGCCAGTGCCTAGCCCCTATGCCTTTTGTTTGATAATTCATTGCATATTAGCCTTGAAAAGGGTCATAATTGATTTTCAAGATTTGCCCCTCCCCCCATGCACTTCGATAAGTTTGCAATGTTCAGACTGTACACTGTTGGACCCAGTACTGCTTCCAAGCTACTGGGTGTAGATAGGCCCAGTGCACCCAACATGACAACCTGGACATTTGCCTCAGATGTTGAGGTGTGGCAATGCCCAAATATTAAGGGCATTGTGTGAAATTTTTGTTTAGGCTGTCTGAATTTAATGTCTCAAAAATTATAGTCACTTAAAGCTCATCTCTGGGAACAATAACCATAAAGGTTTAAAGCAGTAAAATATTCATTTTCCTGAAAAGCAACCTTGCATAATGCGGGCTTTCTCCTAGGTCCTGCACATCTGCTTGTTTTAGTACTTGGATTAATACAGCTACCACTATTCTTCCAGGGCCACTCAGATGTAAGCACTGCAGGTCTCATAGACCACAGCACTAGAGTCATGTCTTCACCTCTCTCTTCCTGACAATCCAAAAAATGGAATCTAGGATTGTGTGTTTTGTGAATGGCCTGGAGGAGAGTGGGAGGGAGACACAACCACAGTGCTTTTTTGTTAAAAACTGGGCATTTTAGCACCATGCATCCAATCCTGGCTTTTTTAGGTAATTTGCGATTCGTAATTTTTAGTCTTTGCAATGGGTTCAACAAGTGCTCTGCTAATTGGAACTAGACACAATCACACATGCGTAGTCACTGCTTGCTATGATGTCAGTCACATCACAATGTATTATCAGTGGAGAATTGCCCCCTTACCTTGATGGTCCATGAAGGCGATCCCCTTACATCAGTGGTCAGTACTTAAATCGGAGTTCAACTAAAAAGTGGAAGCTCTGCTTATTTTCCTCCTCACCCCCTCCACTGCCATTTTTGACACCTTTTGTGGGGGAAGGGAGAGCGGGTACCTGGTTTTGACAGGTACCTGCTCCCACTTTCGGCTCAGTTCGCCACGACGAAGTAAGCCATAAGTTCGGCCCCCTCCTCCCTCCCGCAGTCTCCTGGGAACTTTCAAAGGTCCCAGGAGACTGCCGGACCAATTAGGAAGTACAACTTGAGTTGAGATGCTGGCGCCGTGGAAGAAAGAAGGGGAGAAGGAACCGCATGGGTAAGAACATCGCTGGACTCCGGAACAGGTAAGTGTGTGTTTATTGAAAGTCAGCAGCTACAGTTTTTGTAGCTGCTGACTTTTAATAAACACAAGAAAATTTTAATAAACACAAGAACGGCTGGAACTCAACTTTAAGTGTCACCTTACACTGGCAATAAATGTAGTGATCCCTTTACATTGATAGTAAGTGGTGATGTGCCCCCTCACATTCGTGGTTAGTGGCATAATTCCTTCATATGTTGGGAGCCAGTGGCGAAGTACCCTCTTTGTGGACTTTGGTGAGGTGCTTTATTACTGTTGTGGTAAATGGAGAAATGGCCCCAGTACATTGGTGGTTCCTAATAAAGTTTCCAGTGTCAAACCCCGACATATAGTTGAGAGTCAGTACAATTTTTATTCCTCCTAGGACTAAAGCAGATAGTCAACATGTTTCAGGGGCTTAATCAATCCCTTTATTAGGGCTATAAATAATATATGAAGCTACCGCTATTCTTCTGGGACCACTCAGATGTGAGCACTAGAGATCTCATGGCCACAGCACTGGAGTCATGTCTTCACTTCCCACTCTTCCTGGCCATTCAAGAAATAAAACCTAGAACCATGTGTTTTGTGAATGGCCTGGAGGAGAGGGGGATAGAGACACAACAACAGTGCTTTTTGTTAAAAACAGGGCATTTAGCTCCTATGCATCCAATCCCGGCTTTTCAGGCACAGGTGCAGAATCAAGCCCCACTGCTTGTAGCCTGTCAAAGTCTATGATAGGCTTAAAGTGGTTGTAAACGTCAGACATGAAATATGAACAAAGCAGATCCCTCTATAGTGTGTCTCAATCCAGGGCACTAAGTATAATTTCCCTCTGCTACCTGTATTAATCACTTCTGACAAGTTTTCCTGACAGCAAGAGAAAAAAAGTGTGTCAGGGTCTGGAACTGAACCCAGGACCTCTGCTGTGTCTGAGCCATTGAAGCTGGATATCTTCTTGGACAATTCCTTGAATGATGCTGCCTTGAACCTTGTTTGTCTTGAACCTTGAACTCATTGCTCCTCCCATGAACTTTATGATTTAAGCCATATCTCTGCTCTTCCTGTTTTCCAGATTATTGTGCTCCCTCGAGCCAGTATCTTGCTTTTGTCACTCCTGCTGCCATCCGTATCATTGCTACTATTTGTTACTGACCCTTGGTTTGTTCCTAAACTGCGTTTTTGCTTGATCCTAACCTGTAACCACTCATTACCAACCTTTGGCTTGTTTTCAGACTACACTTCTGCTTGATCCCTACCTGCTACATTTGCTACTGGACCCCGGCTTGCTCACCTCCTGGTGGGGCGATTCTGAGGACCCCGACCTGGTACTAACATGCAGCTAAACCCATCTTCACTATTAGGAGCTCTGGTGAACACCGGTTAGTACTTAGACTTTGCACCTCCGGTGAGCCTGTAATCCACTCGTGTGACCTACTTGCATATCTATTTTGCTGATCAGTGGGTGCTTCGGTACTGCTATAGTTACTGTCCTCCGAGTCTGACTCCAGATCGTGACAAAGTGACAGGGTAGGGACCTTCAGCACACAGACTGTGATTGGCGGCCTCAACCCTATTTTGGTGTGCTGTGCGAAGGGGGGGGGTCCCTTCTCTCCAATCACCTCTCAGAGCTCTGCAGAGTGTAACTTCAGCTCCCTGCCCCCTGCTTTTCAGAGCTGAGAGATCCTGTGCAAATTTTGCACTTTCAATGTATGTAGAAAAGAGGCCAGTCACTTCACTGGGTATATGTGAGGGTTACAAGCATTCTATGCATGAAGGTAAAAAACTTCTCTGTGCAGCATCCCCCCCAGCCCCCCCAGTACTCACCTAAGCACCCTCTCAATCCAGCAATGTGCACTGGAGTCTCGGCTAGCCCGGGACTCCCTCTCCTCATTGCCTGAGACAGAAGCTGGAGCCAGTGGCTCCCACTGCTGTCAATCACAGCCAGTGAGCCAATGAGAAGATGAGGGGGTGGGGCCGAGCAGCAGGTGCCCCCAGCAAGCTGCTTGCTGTGGGGGCACCCAACAGGAGGGATTGGCCAGGAATGCCTGTGGAGACCTAGAAGAGGAGGATCCCCGCTGCTCTGTGCAAAACCACTGCACGCAGAAGGTAAGTATAGAATCTTTTTTTAAAATAAGCCTTTAGAATCATTTTAAGTATGCTGTGGCTGGATGGAGATGGACGTGTGTCTAGCATTAACAGTCACCAGGTGTCCCACATATAAAATGAGTCCAGTAACTCTGCTTACACTGGTCTATCCTTCCTGGCCCTTGCAACTGAACGGATCAGTAGTGGCATGAAAAGAGAAGTACGTATATGCTGAAGTCTAGGCAAACAGCTAAATAAATAAAAGAGAGCTGTTTTACTTAGTAAATAATTTGAATTTCTCCTCATCCAGTCCGGAGATTTACACAGCTCTTTCACACAACACATTCTTGCCTGCCAAAGGTGGGGTCCTGATTATTCTCTGCTGTAGTTTCACTTTCACTTTCAGGGCTCTTCCACACCCCCACCATGTCACTGGACAGTAAAAGGAGAAGCCCGATATTGATAAGTTTACCTCTCTGCCAGTCTGCTCTCCTCCTACCAGTATTCTTCTTGAACTGAAATACACCTGATTGGCTCTTTGTGCTGCTTCTCCCTCCCCTGTCTGAGTTCTGCTGCACAGGAGACTAAATGAGGTTGATAATAGGTCAACCCAGGTAACTACATTACTTGCATTTAAAAAAAAATGAATAATGTACTTATAACAACTTAGCTGCATTTATTTGTACCTTTCGTATTTGCCTGAAGTGCAACTTTAAAGTGAGTGAGTAGTGTCGCCGTACATGCACTTTAATTTCAGTTTACTTGGAGTATGAAAAAATAACCATATTAACTCCACCATTAGCTAAACTGGCAGTGAAATATGTACCAGAATATGTCCAGAAAACATTTAGGGGATAAATCTGAATTTTCTCACATAGCAACAGCTCACTAGAGACTAATACTTCAAAGAAGCATGATGTTTAATAGCTGCTTAGTATGCTTATATAATTTTAGTTTGAAACTGTTCACACCCTAAAGATTATGCTAATTATAAATCTGCTAAGTATGAAATTGGCTAATATCAATGATGAGGTATTAGAAGTCATCTACTGTAGGTATGTTTTTCTGCATATACCCTGTTTTAACTATGTTGTATATTTGGTCGTTTCTTTTGCAATGGTTAATACATTTTGGCTGCTTCACAGCATGAGCTTATCACTGCCAAATCCAGAAAAACAATAATCAGACTGGAAAAGAATCACTTCTATGGACATATGATCACACAGCAATGTTTGCAGACACTTCCATGTCAAACGATCTTGGGGAAAAAAAATGATGAAACTTAGAGAAATGATTCACTTCCCTTTTATGTTTGTTCAGTAAAAGTATAGCTAATTCATTTTGGGTTTTATTATTATTATTATTATACAGGATTTATATAACGCCAACAATTTGCTCAGCATTTTACAATATAAAGGGAGACAATACAGCAACAATACAGTTCAATACAAGAGGGAAAGGAGGGCCCTGCTTCTTGGAGCTTACAATCTAGGATACATTTTTTACATAAGTGACCACATATTCTCTGTTCTCACCTGCATAAGTCATTCCCAGTAAATGGCTGTGTAGGTAGGGGGAGTGCCAGGACAAGCCTGGTCATTTTAAAACAGCAGGCTGGGTTCTCAGCACAGCTAGAAAACTGATTACACCGTGCTCTCATGCCTAGTGTGGGAGGGGCTGGTGGTACAAAAGGTAATAATTGTGGGGGATGGACTGGAAGGAGGAATAGAAGGAATAGAAGATTCAATTATTAGCTGAAGGCAGGATAGGCATCCCTGAGGAGACAGGTTTTCAGAGATCGCCTAAAAGTGGGCAGAGTAGGCGATAGTCTGATAGATTGGGGTAGAGAGTTTCAGAGGATGGGGGAGGCTCTGGAGAAGTCATGGAGACGAGCATGGGAGGAGTGCTGTCCAGTGCCTTTTTTCTTCATCAAAAATGCATGCACAGCGTTTTCCATGTATTCAAAGGGACCTAGTACACCAGCCTAGTCAGTTCCAGGTTTTGCGTGCAGGAACAAATGGTAGAACGTGCCGCATTATTTCTGCACAGAACTGTACTGGAACACATCAAAACACAGCAAAAAAGCACAAGAAGTGTTGTGTGCATCCAGAGGCATTACAGTCATTACAGCACTATATAGCTTCTCCCACAGTGCCAAGCATGTTTCATGAGCCACTTTTGCTACAGTTGCAACACCCATCAGAAAGTAGTTGTCAGGAATGGACTGGCCAGCAATGGTGGGACTCACCTGCCTTATGAGCTGCAGTACCAGGGCTGGCCAGTGGGTGCTCCCAGCAATCAGAGACTCAACCTTGCAGCCAGCAAAACA
Organism: Staurois parvus; assembly: GCF_062004578.1. Classification (NCBI taxonomy): domain Eukaryota; kingdom Metazoa; phylum Chordata; class Amphibia; order Anura; family Ranidae; genus Staurois; species Staurois parvus. Next base: position 1,134,893 of record NW_028317926.1, on the reverse strand, counting down.
CCTGAAACTGCTTATGCTGGTGTATTTAAGGGATGGCCAGACCTGCAGACTCTGCCTTGGTGTATGTTTTTCCTGGGCCCTGTATCCTGTTCCTGCTTCCTGTTTCTGTTCCTGTTCCTATTCCTGTTCCTGTCTTGTTGCTGACCCGGCCTGATCTATACCTCTGCTGACTTCTCCTGCTCTGACCCCGGCTCGTTCCTGACCATCCCTCTGCCTGACACTCTGTACCATGCTGCCCGCTACCTGCTGACCCTGGCTTGTGACCCCGACCATTCTCCGCTTGCTCCCCCTGTACCTACCTGCCCGATTGATATTGACCCAGCCTGCCTGACGAAGCTCGCATTGTTTGTACTGTTATCTGTGGGTGGTTGGTTGGGTTTGTTTGCACTGTATTATGTTTAGTATTGCACTGCGTTTATGTTTGTATTGTTAGTGTTAATAAATCGTATTGTTTATAACATATCTGAAGTCTGCGTTTCCCTGCGTCAGTCACATACCTCTGGTCATACCTGGGAGCTCTGACATTACACCAAGGCCAATCCTGACCAGAAGTGGCTGCACAGGGAAGCCATCTTGGTTTGTTGATGGGAAGGATGGATCTGGATGAGGTTGCGTATTTATATCTGCTAGTGTTTGATGACAGGGAGTATGATTATCAAACTCTGAAGGAGTATACCCGGGATGAACTGCTAGAATGTATACGGCTCGCTCATGTTCTAGTAGATCAGGGCACAGAATTCTCTGAGGTGCAGCCATTGATTCAGGTTTGTGTGGAGTTGGTTTCATCTGGTACCCCCGAATGCAGGGATGAATTTTTGCCACCATTTAGTGCAGACCAGGTAGAGTCCCTGGTGTGGTTATTGGAGGATGATGTGGGTTACTTTCTGGAGCGTTATTCCACATGTTCACCACAGGTACTAAGAGATTGTATAAACGCAGTGCAGTCTTTGGTCAGACAGGCTTTGTGTAAGCTCAGCTTTGTTCAACCCATACTGCAGACATGGACAGATTTGTTACACCCAGCCTCAGTCAGCTTACAAAGACCCAGTCCTGCTTCTAATCTATTTCCTCAAAGCTCTACTCCTGTATTCCCAACAACTCCTCCAGTTACAGCCCAGTATACTTGGCTATCTACCGCATGTCAGTACCCTGTTCCCACTCGCTGCACCTATCCTGCCTTTAACCCTGTAAAGAAGCCCTCTGTAGCAACTGTTCCATCCTCCAGCTCTTCTCTGTCTCCAGCTGCTCCATTCATTTGCAGACCTGCGTTTACTTGCAGTGCCCCAGTAGTTAAAACCAGAAAAAAGCGAAAATTCTTTCCAACCAGTACCATCCTGCCAGTATCCAAACCGGTCAGCCTGCCGTCCGAGAACCTGCCTTCCGTGGTTCAGCCTGATGCCTCTCTTCAGCCTGATGCCTCCACTCAGCCTGATGCCTCCACTCAGCCTGATGCCTCCACTCAGCCTGAAGCCTCCACTCAGCCTGAAGCCTCTACTCAGCCTGAAGCCTCTACTCAGCCTGAAGCCTCTACTCAGCCTGAAGCCTCTACTCAGCCGGATGCCTCTACTCAGCCGGATGCTTCTACCCAGCATAATGAACTGATCCAGCCTGATGATCCTATTAGGCCAGTTGACTCGATGCCCGCTGTTGATCCAGATGATCCGGTACCTGATCCGGTGCCCGCTGTCGTGCCAATTGACTCAGAGCCCGCTGTCGTACCTGGTGACTCGGTGCCCACTGCCTTGCCAGATGACGCAGTGCCCGCTGGCGAGCCAAATGACCTGATGCCTGGTGACCCAATGCCCGCAGTCTTGCCAGACGACTCGGTGCCCGCTGTTCCGCCAGTTGACTCGATGCCCGCTGTTCCGCCAGACGACTCGGTGCCCGCAGTCTTGCCAGACGACTCGGTGCCCGCTGTTCCGCCAGTTGACTCGATGCCCGCTGTTCCGCCAGACGACTCGGTGCCCGCAGTCTTGCCAGACGACTCGGTGCCCGCAGTCTTGCCAGACGACTCGGTGCCCGCAGTCTTGCCAGACGACTCGGTGCCCGCTGTTCCGCCAGTTGACTCGATGCCCGCTGTTCCGCCAGACGACTCGGTGCCCGCAGTCTTGCCAGACGACTCGGTGCCCGCAGTCTTGCCAGACGACTCGGTGCCCGCAGTCTTGCCAGACGACTCGGTGCCCGCTGTTCCGCCAGTTGACTCGATGCCCGCTGTTCCGCCAGACGACTCGGTGCCCGCAGTCTTGCCAGACGACTCGGTGCCCGCAGTCTTGCCAGATGACTCGGTGCCCGCAGTCTTGCCAGGCGACTCGGTGCCCGCAGTCTTGCCAGACGACTCGGTGCCCGCAGTCTTGCCAGACGACTCGAAGCCCGCTGTTCCGCCAGTTGACTCGGTGCCCGCAGTCTTGCCAGACGACTCGGTGCCCGCAGTCTTGCCAGACGACTCGGTGCCTGCAGTCTTGCCAGACGACTCGGTGCCCGCAGTCTTGCCAGACGACTCGGTGCCCGCTGTTCCGCCAGTTGACTCGATGCCCGCTGTTCCGCCAGACGACTCGGTGCCCGCAGTCTTGCCAGATGACTCGGTGCCCGCAGTCTTGCCAGATGACTCGGTGCCCGCAGTCTTGCCAGACGACTCGAAGCCCGCTGTTCCGCCAGTTGGCTCGTTGCCTGCAGTCTTGCCAGTTGACTCGGTGCCCGCAGTCTTGCCAGTTGACTCGGAGCCCACTGTCGTGCCTGGTGACTCGGTGCCCGCCGCTCCGCCTGGGGGCCCGAGACCTGTCGCTCCGCCTGGGGGTCCGGCGCCTGCCGCTCCGCCTGGGGGTCCGGCGCCCGCCGCTCCGCCTGGGGGCCTGAGATCTGTCGCTCCGCCTGGGGGCCTGAGACCTGTCGCTCCGCCTGGGGGCCTGAGGCCTGGGGATCCGGCGCCCGCCGCTCCGCCTGGGGGCCCGAGACCTGTCGCTCCGACTGGGGGCCCGATGCCTGTCGCCCCGCCTGGGGGCCCGATGCCTGTCGCCCCGCCTGGGGGCCCGATGCCTGTCGCCCCTCCTGGGGGCCCGGCGCCCGCCGCTCCGCCTGGGGGCCCGATGCCTGTCGCTCCGCCTGGTGGCCCGGTGCCTGCTGCTCCGCCTGGTGGCCCGGTGCCTGCTGCTCCGCCTGGTGGCCCGCTGCCTGCTGCGTCGCCTGGTGATCCGATGTGCCTCTGCCCGGAGTCCTGCCCTATGTGCCTCTGCCCGGAGTCCAGCCCAATGTGCCTCTGCCCGGAGTACAGCCCGATGTGCCTCTGCCTGGAGTCCAGCCCGATGTGCCTCTGCCCGGAGTCCAGCCCGATGTGCCTCTGCCCGGAGTCCAGCCCGATGTGCCTCTACCCGGAGTCCAGCCCGATGTGCCTCTGCCCGGAGTCTAGCCCGATGTGCCTCTGCCCGGAGTCCAGCCCGATGTGCCTCTGCCCGGAGTCCAGCCCGATGTGCCTCTGCCCGGAGTCCTGCCCGATGTGCCTCTGCCCGGAGTCCTGCCCGATGTGCCGCTGCCCGAAGTCCTGCCCGGTGCGCCTCTTCCCGGTGTGCCGCTGCCCGATGTGCCGCTGCCCGGAGTCCTGCCCGGTGGGCCAGTCTTTGATATCCCGCCAGTTACCAGACCCGGGCGGTGGAACATTTTGCCCAGCTAGGACTGTTTGGAGCGTCCTGAGGCCGCTCCTTGAGGGGGGGGGGGTACTGTCAAGAATGGACTGGCCAGCAATGGTGGGACTCACCTGCCTTATGAGCTGCAGTACCAGGGCTGGCCAGCGGGTGCTCCCAGCAATCAGAGACTCAACCTTGCAGCCAGCAAAACACCTGAAACTGCTTATGCTGGTGTATTTAAGGGATGGCCAGACCTGCAGATTCTGCCTTGGTGTATGTTTTTCCTGGGCCCTGTATCCTGTTCCTGCTTCCTGTTTCTGTTTCTGTTCCTGTTCCTATTCCTGTTCCTGTCTTGTTGCTGACCCGGCCTGATCTATACCTCTGCTGACTTTTCCTGCTCTGACCCCGGCTCGTTCCTGACCATCCCTCTGCCTGACACTCCGTACCACGCTGCCCGCTACCTGCTGACCCTGGCTTGTGACCCCGACCATTCTCCGCTTGCTCCCCCTGTACCTACCTGCCCGATTGATATTGACCCGGCCTGCCTGACGACGCTCGCATTGTTTGTACTGTTATCTGTGGGTGGTTGGTTGGGTTTGTTTGCACTGTATTATGTTTAGTATTGCACTGCATTTATGTTTGTATTGTTAGTGTTAATAAATCGTATTGTTTATAACATATCTGAAGTCTGCGTTTCCCTGCGTCAGTCACACACCTCTGGTCATACCCGGGAGCCCTGACAGTAGTGCTCTCTGCTTCTGCTCGCTCTATTTCTCACAAAATATCTGAAATAGTAATTTATTTACAATTTTTCAGTGCATTCTGGGCATTTGGGAGGGTCTCCTGTGGGTATCTTTTGAAAACGGTTCTAAACGCAAATGCGCATAAACGTGGCTAAATGAACATAAATGCGGTAGGTAAACATGGCTAATGTCAGGAATCCAACTGCAGTAGCCTCTAGCACTCCACAGACCGGAATCCCCCAAGGCGCGGAATCTAAGCTCCGACCTGCTTGTTCACCAGAGCCCCTGATGGTGGGGATGGACTTGGAGCAGGCCGAGACCAGGTCACAGCCCCTGGGTTCACCCAGCTGTGGTAGAGGCACCGTTGAAGGTGTATAGCGGTTAAGAGTCTGATGTGAGGAGGTAACTGAAGCAGCGTCAGGCAGGCCAGGTCGGTAACATTGGTGGCGGTGTAGTACAGAATAAGCAGGCAGAGGGATAAACAGGTCACAAGCCGGGTTCGTCAACAGGAGGTCAGAACGTATGGGGTTAAACAGGAGAATGGTCAGACAAAGCCAGGGATCAGAGCAGGAGACGGACAGCAAATCAGGATCAGGCAGGGTCGGCAACAAACAATCTACTCACAGGAACTCAGGAACACAGATAAGACCATAGGCGCTTGAGCATTGCAAGAGCCAGGTTTAAATAGCCCGCCTGACTCCTGACAGGCGCTCCTGGGTCCTAGTGCTTGCCCGGTGCCGTCATTGGTGACAGGCGCGCCTGGGTCTTAGTGCCCGCCTGCCTGTACATTTTGTCAGGATTCTACGCATGTGCAGATTCGTTCGCCGAGGCGATCTTTCCATTCCCTGACAGCTAAACTGACATTTTTGACCTACGTTTTCTAACAGTCAGTTTCCAGTGGTTAGAAAAGTTTTCCAAACACCCTGTGTACATTAGCCCTAGACACTATTATTTTGTCTAATGCATAAAGTAGTTCTAAAGGCTGAAGTCTTTTTTTAGTTTGGGAAGGCTCTAAAGGTGAGAACTGCGAGAGCAGACACCGCTGTTCATTTAGTTCTCCCTGCCACTCTGAGCAGAGTCAGTCTACAGCTCTCTGCTCTGCCCCCCCAGCTCTTACTGGGGCACTTGGCTGTGGAAGGAGCGGGTGCGGCTGGCTTAGGCTCTCAGTGCCGGTCCAGGCTCCTGGATGGATCCTGGATGGATCCTGTGGATACTGGCTGAATAATGTCAGCTGACAGCAGACTTTAACCCACTGTCAGCTGAAAATGGGTCAGAGGAGAGCAGAACGAACTGTACTCCTGTGATGCACAGGAGAAGTACAGCCAAAGGAGCTTTCTATGTGAATGACAGCAGAGACTCTCTTCACTCTCTCCCTCCTCATTGGCTCAGAGACAGCAGTGGGAGCCATTTGTCCCACTGCTGAAAATCACAGCCAGTGAGGAGAGAGCGAGGGATGGGGCCAAGATGCATTCTGTGTGTCTATGGACACACAGCACTGGCTTGAGAGCAAGCCTGTATGAGTGCCTCCATAGCAAGCAGCTTGCTATGGTGAGCACTTGTCTATGGGAGAGGAGCCAGAAGCACTGGTGGGGGACCTCAGAAGAGGAGGATCAGGGCTGCTCTTTGCAAATCCACTGCACAGAGCAGATACGTATACATGTTTATTATTTTTTTAAAAATAAAATGTGATCCTTTTCAATCACTTTAAATCATGATGGTATACTTTAAATTTAAAGTCTTGAGGAAGAGTAATAGAGGGCAGCTAGGTAAGAATTACCTACTCCAAAGGCACTTTAGGTGATTGCCACCTTAGGTAACTGGTTAAAAGATAAAAAAAACTGAGCACATGTCCTAGCACAGAACAACTAGACTTTTATGAATGTTTATCCACTTAACCACTTCATGTCCGGACACTTTTACCCCCTTCCTGCCCAGGCCAATTTTCAGCTTTCAGTGCTTTCACACTTTGAATGACAATTGTGCGGTCATACAGCACTGTACCCATATGAATCTTTTAGCATTTTTTTGAGACAGATAAAACTTTATTTTGGTGGTATTTATTCACCACTGGGATTTTTTTTTTTTTTTTTGCTATATAAATGAAAAAGTCCAAAAATTTTGAAACAAGTGTTTTTCTTATAAAATTTTGCAAATAAATAATCTTTCTTCATAAATCTTGGCCAAAATTTCAGTTACATTTTTAGTAAAAAAAATAACCCAAATTAGTTTATAACCAACAATTATAATTTAAAAATTTTTTTTTTTTACATTTCGATTTAATTTTTTTTATATTATTTATGGCCTTTTTAATTTTTTTAACCGCCTCCCGCCCACCATATAAGATAATGACAGGCACAAGGCGGTTCTCTTGTTCTTGGAGGACATCATATGACATCTTTCCATTCTAACCGCACATGCGCGAGTCTGGGAGCGTGCAGCTTGGCGATCGGCGGTGCGCTGTGTCCATCATCGATCTATGGAAAGAGCCAAAGATGTCAGCTCGGTCATGTGGTCAGCTGTGTCCAATCACAGCTGATGTCATGTAAATAGGGAAACGCCGGTTATCGGCATTTCTCTCCTCACGAGCTGTCACGCTGACAGCTCATGAGGAGAGCCAGTAATCGGCATTCCTCAGAGGGGACATCTACATTGATCATCAGGGCACTGATGATCAGTGTGCCCTGATGATCAGTGTAGCCACAGCAGTGCCACTTCTCAGTGTCCATCAGTGCCAGCTGTCAGTGCTCATCAGTGCCACCTGCCAGTGCCCATCAGTGCCACATCAATGCCACATATCAGTGCCTACCAGTGCACATCAATGCCACATATCAGTGCCCATCTGAGCTGCCTTTCAGTGTCACCTATCAGTGCCAGTCAGTGCCACCTATCAATGCCAGTCAGTGCCGCCTATCAGTGCTGCCAATCAGTGCTGCCTATCAGTGCCAGTCAGTGCTGCCTATCAGTGCCCATCAATGCTGCCTATCAGTGCCGCCTAACTGTGCCAGTCAGTGCCGCCTATCAGTGCCAGTTAGTGCCGCCTATCAGTGCCAGTCAGTGCTGCCTATCAGTGCCACCTATCAGTGCTGCCTTTCAGTGCCCATCAGTGATGCCTGTCAATGCCCATCAGTGCCACCTACCAGTGCCTCCTCATCAGTGTTCATCAGTGCCACCTATCAGTGTCCATCAGTGTAGCCTATCAGTGCCCATCACTGCAGCCTCATTAGCGCACATCAGTGAAGGAGAAAAATCACTTATTTACAAAATTTTATAACAAAAACTAAAAAAAAAATTTTTTTTTTCAAAATTTTCTGTGGTTTTTGGTTTGTTTAGCAAAAAAATAAAAAATCCAGAGGTGATTAAATACCACCAAAAGAAAGCTCTATCTGTCACAAAAAATGATAAAAATTTCATATGAGTACAGTGTTGTATGACCGCGCAATTGTCATTCACAGTGCGACAGTGCTGAAAGCTGGAAATTGGCCTGGGCAGGAAGAGGGTATAAGTGCCCGGTAGGCCAGTGGTTAAACATACTGTCACCTAGCAGTACAGTGTCACCAGGGAGCGCACACAAGCAGGAAGGATGAAGGACGTTTATAAACGGCCACCTGCCCCTGCACTGCTCCTCTCTGGCCGTTTATGTACATGAGCCAGATGGGAAGTGGTTAAATACTGCCCGCCTGCAATGTACTGCGGACAGGTGGTATCTACAGGACCAGCGACGTACCTTTACATCGCTGTTTTTTCTGGGTTTGGAGCACACATGAGCTCCCCTTGGTTACCCCTGCCATCATTCGCTGCCAGACATGTTAGTCACAGCAGGTCCCAGCCAATGATTTTTGGCCGGGACTCTGCTGATCTCCTGCACCGAATAGAGAAGCAGAGCTATGCCTGTATTTGTAAATACAGGCACAGAATCTAGCTGGATCCTCTCTCCCTGAAACCTTTTCATTCCAGGGAGAGAGGAAAGACACACCACATGTGAGTAAAAGCAGCACATTTGCACCCACACAATAGTTAGATACATAATAACCCCTTGATTGCCATTTTTAACCCTTTGATTGCCCCAGATGTTAACCCCTTCCTGCCCAGTGTCATTAGTACAGCGTCAATGCTATTTATTAGCACTGATCACTGTATTAGTGTCACTGGAGATGTCAGTGGCAGTTAGTCAGTTCCCCCCCAGTGTCAGTTAGTGTCAGAATGCCCCCCGTAGTCTCACTATAAGTCACTGATCGCCGCTATTACTAGTATAAAAAATAAATAAAGAAACATACCAGTATATATACTGCCATTTGTAGACTCTATTACTTTCATGTAAACCAATTAGCTGCTTGCCTACTGGACACTTATAGCCCCTTTCTGCCCAGGCCAATTTTCAGTTTTCAGTACTGTCGCACTTTGAATGACAATTGCGCTGTCATGCAACTCTGTACCCATATGAAAGTTTTATCTTTTTTTTACACAAATAGAGCTTTTTTGGTGGTATTTATTCACCACTTGGTTTTTTATTTTTTGCACTATAAATGAAAAAAAACAAAAATGTTGAAAAAAAAAGGTTTTTATTTGTTTCTATTATAACATTTTGCAAACAGGTAATGTTTCTCCTTCACTGCTGTGCATTGATGAGGTGGCATTGATAGGCAGCACTGATGGGCACTGACAGGCTGCACTGATGAGGCGGCACTGGTGGGCATTGATAAGGAGGCACTAATGAGGCTACACTGATGTGCCTTACTGATGGGCACTGATAGGCAGCCAAGATGGGAACTGATAGGCAGCACTGATAGCCACTAATAGCTAGCGCTGAAGGGCACTGACTGGCAGCACTGATAGGCAGCACTGACTGGCAGCACTGGTGGGTACAGATTTACAGGACTGCTGGACACTGATGGTCAGCACTGTTGGGCACTGATGGGCAGCAGTGATGGGCACTGCTGGATAGCACTGTTGGGCACTGATGAGCATTTTTCGGACTGCACTGTTAATCAGGGCACTGATAATCAGTGCCCTGATTATCAGTGCAGATGTCTCCTTCGACAGTTGCCGGTTATCGGCAGTACTTTCCTTACGCTGTGACAAGTGTATTTTCATGGTGATCAGCTGTGATTGGACACTGTCCATGTGATCAATTGTGTCATATGATCAGCTGTGTCCCAAGGGCACATATACAGTTGTGTCCAAAATTATTCAACCCCCACTGAAATTGAGTGTTTTGGCCAGTTTGACATTGCTTTTGATCATTCAGTCATCTTGCTTACATTTACATTAAAGAGGCACTTGTAGGTCAGACAAATATAACATAACAGTTATAATGAAATAACCACAAATGTCTTTTCTGTGCTCACAGCATTATCAGTTTTATTCAACCCCCAAGTGACATTCAATCTTAGTACTTAGTACAGCATCCTTTTACAGTTATAACAGCTTTTAAACGTGAAGCATAGCTTGACACAAGTGTCTTGCAGCGATCTACGGGTATCTTCGCCCATTCTTCATGGGCAAAGGCCTCCAGTTCAGTCACATTCTTAGGCTTGCGCACTGCAACTGCTTTCTTTAAGTCCCACCAGAGGTTCTCAATCGGATTTAAGTCTGGTGACTGCGATGGCCACTCCAAAATGTTCCAGCCTTTCCTCTGCAACCATGCTCTAGTGGACTTGGAGGTATGCTTGGGATCATTGTCCTGTTGAAAGGTCCAACGTCTCCCAAGCCTCAGGTGTGTGACGGACTGCATCACGTTTCCATCCAATATCTCCTGGTACTGAAGAGAATTCATGGTACCTTGCACACGCTGAAGCTTCCCTGTACCTGCAGAAGCAAAACAGCCCCAAAGCATGATTGACCCTCCACCATGCTTCACAGTAGGCAAGGTGTTCTTTTCATCATAGGCCTTGTTCTTCCTCCTCCAAACATAGCGTTGATCCATGGGCCCAAACAGTTCTAATTTTGTTTCATCAGTCCACAGAACACTATCCCACAACTTTTGTGGTTTGTCCACATGGCTTTTGGCATACTGCAGTCGACTCTTCTTATTCTTTGGAGACAGCAAGGGGGTACGCCTGGGAGTTCTGGCACGGAGGCCTTCATTACGCAGTGTGCGTCTTATTGTCTGGGCTGAAACTTCTGTACCCACATCTGACAAATCTTTTCTCAGTTCCTCAGCAGTCACACGGGGACTTCTCTCCACTCTACGCTTCAGGTAGCGCACAGCAGTCGAAGTCAGCATCTTCTTTCTGCCACGACCAGGTAGCGTTTCAACAGTGCCCTTTGCCTTGAATTTGCGAATGATGCTTCCTAAGGTGTCTCTTGGTATGTTTAACATCTTTGCAATCTTCTTATAGCCATTGCCCTTCCTGTGAAGAGAAATCACCTCTTCTCTTGTCTTCCTGGACCATTCTCTTGCCTTCACCATGTTTGTAACCACACCAGTAAATGTCTAGAAGGAGCTGAGTATCACAGTCATTTTAAAGCTGCCTAATTGGTGCTTATTATGCTTGATTGCTGCTCGGTGACATCCACAGGTGTTTTCAATACCTGATGGAAAGCACCTGTATGAACCTCTGTTCTTCAGAGTGGTAGTCTTTAAGGGGTTGAATAATTGTGGCAATGAAGAAACCACATAAGAACCATTTACTACTGTATTACATAAACAATTGATGTCATTTTAGTTGCATTTGGGTAGTTACAACGTCCTTGTAGGATTTGATTCTGAATACAATTCCAAATGTACACTATAGTCCCTAAACCCCTTTACAGCATTGGGGGTTGAATAATTTTGGACACAACTGTATACTGTATGTACTGTATATATATTATATACACATGTGTGTAGCATTATCACTTTAAATATGTGCCAAATGTCATAAACATATTATCACTGTAATACTGCAAAATCAGTGGCAATAATAAAATAAAATTAAAAGTTCACCAGAATCCACAGTATAAATAATAACAAATATAGTTTAGAACTTTGCTAAAGATAAATTCCTGCAACACTATGTGAATTCCAGCCCAAAGTATTCCTTCACCACCATCATAAAAACTTGTACCTCTTACCAAATAATGAGACCCCTTATCATAGGAAGGTCATTTGCTTGCCCAACAGCATTGGATAAATGGTAGTCAGTAATAGATTCTCCAGGATAAAGGAAATATTTTACTGATGTGAATTGCTATAATGTTGCACTATGCAAGATTCTAATGCACTACAGTAGGTATTCCCAAACCTTTTGACCACTTCAGGATTGCCCGCCTGCAATGTGCTGTGGACAGGCGGCCTGCACAGGCACAGCGACGTACCCGTACATCAATGGCCTCTTCCAGAAACAGGGCACCTCCGCTGACTGTGTTATTAGACACAGTGGGATTCTGTCAGCAGATCACGGCCAATGATTTATGGCCGGTACCTGCTGACCGGCTGTGTCCAATCACAGCCCAGAGCTCTGTTCTGAAAATCAACACGGGTTTTGTACAGAGGGAACAGTCTCTTTATTTCATCTCCCTACAAAGAGATTTTTAGTAAAAATCAGGACATAATACACACATTAACACTTGTAAGGCACACACTTAACCCCTTGATTTTACCAAGATATTAACCTCTTCCCAGCCAGTGTCATTAGTACAGTGACAGTGTATTAACACTGATCACTCATTTCCCAGTGTTAGTTATTGTCAGATTGCCCGTCGCACTATCACCATCCCACAATAAGTTGCTGATCACCGCCATTACTAGTATAAAATAAATAAATAAATAAATAAATAAAAAATCAAGTATATATATAATATTGTTTGCAGATGCTATAACTTTCACCCAAACCAATCATGGATTGGTTGTGTTGGATAGCTGTATGTTATTATTATTATTATTATAATACAGGATTTATATAGCTCCAGCAGTTTGCTCAGCACTTTACAATATAAAGGGAGACAATACAGCAACAATACAGTTCAATACAAGAGGGTTAGGAGGGCCCTGCTCCTTGGGGCTTACAATCTAGGAGGGAGGGGCTGGTGGTACAAAAGGTAATAACTGTGGTGGATGAACTGATAGGAGGAACAGAAGATTCCGTTATTAGTTGAAGGCAGTATAGGCTTCCCTGAATAGAGAGGTTTTCAGAGATCGCCTAAAAGTGGGCAGAGTAGGCGATAGTCGAATAGATTGGGGTAGAGAGTTCCAGAGGATGGGGGAAGGCTCTGGAGAAGTCCTGGAGATGAGCATGGGAGGAGGAGACAAGGGAGCTAGAGAGCAGGAGTGAAGAGGATGGTTTGGGTGATATTTGGAGACAAGATTGGTGATGTAATTTGGGGCAGAGTTATGAATGACTTTATATGTTATTGTTAATGTTTTGAATTTTATTCGTTGGGCAACGGGAAGCCAGTGGAGGGATTGGCAGAGAGGGATGGCAGATATGGAACAGTTAGTAAGGTGGATGAGTCTGGCAGCAGCATTCATGATAGACTGAAGAGTGTTGTATAGCAGAAAGTAAAAAATATTGTTTTTTTTGTCAAAATGTTTGGTCTTTTTTCATTGATATAATTAAAAATTTAAGAAACCCAGAGAGCTCTACTATTTATTTACATAGTTACATAGTTAGTCTGGCTGAAAAAAGACAAAAGTCCATCCAGTTCAACCATAGAAAAAAAAAAAGTTATAATCCAATACCCACAGTTGATCCAGAGGAAGGCAAGAAAAAACCCAGCAAAGTACGATTTGAAAAAATTATATACATTCCGTTTGGGTACAGTGTTACATGACAGCGCAATTACCAGTTAAAGTAGCGCAGTGCTAAATAGCAACAAATGGCCTGGTCATGAAGTGGGTAAAACCTTCTAGAGCCAAAGAGGTTAAACAAAGATCCGGTTCACTGTCCATCACACTGTTTGCTGGCCAAACTGTGATTAGTAGGCGTAACAAAATACCCTGGCATCATTGGTTAGAAGGAGTAAAAATGCCCCTATGTCGGTGGTCAGTAGGAATAAAACATGCCAATATATCACTGGCCAGCAGGAGTAATATACAGTATGTGCCTGTGCTGGTGGTCATTATGAGTAATTATGAGCAACAATGGTCAGTCTGAGCAAAAAATGCCACAGCTTCAATAGTCAGTGGGAATAAAACATACCCTTGTGTCAATAGTCAGGGAATAAAACATACCCTTGTGTCAATAGTCAGGGAATAAAACATACCCTTGTGTCAATAGTCAGGGAATAAAACATACCCTTGTGTCAATAGTCAGGGAATAAAACATACCCTTGTGTCAATAGTCAGGGAATAAAACATACCCTTGTGTCAATAGTCAGGGAATAAAACATACCCTTGTGTCAATAGTCAGGGAATAAAACATACCCTTGTGTCAATAGTCAGGGAATAGAACATACCCTTGTGTCAATAGTCAGGGAATAAAACATACCCTTGTGTCAATAGTCAGGGAATAGAACATACCCTTGTGTCAATAGTCAAGGAATAAAACATACCCTTGTGTCAATAGTCAAGGAATAAAACATACCCTTGTGTCAATAGTCAGGGAATAAAACATACCCTTGTGTCAATAGTCAAGGAATAAAACATACCCTTGTGTCAATAGTCAGGGAATAAAACATACCCTTGTGTCAATAGTCAGGGAATAAAACATACCCTTGTGTAAATAGTCAGGGAATAAAACATACCCTTGTGTCAATAGTCAGGGAATAAAACATACCCTTGTGTAAATAGTCAGGGAATAGAACATACCCTTGTGTCAATAGTCAGGGAATAAAACATACCCTTGTGTCAATAGTCAGGGAATAAAACACACCCTTGTGTCAATAGTCAGGGAATGAAACATACCCTTGTGTCAATAGTCAGGGAATAAAACATACCCTTGTGTCAATAGTCAGGGAATAGAACATACCCTTGTGTCAATAGTCAGGGAATAAAACATACCCTTGTGTCAATAGTCAGGGAATAAAACATACCCTTGTGTCAATAGTCAGGGAATAAAACATACCCTTGTGTAAATAGTCAGGGAATAGAACATACCCTTGTGTCAATAGTCAGGGAATAAAACATACCCTTGTGTCAATAGTCAGGGAATAGAACATACCCTTGTGTCAATAGTCAAGGAATAAAACATACCCTTGTGTCAATAGTCAGGGAATAAAACATACCCTTGTGTCAATAGTCAGGGAATAAAACATACCCTTGTGTCAAGAGTCAGGGAATAAAACATACCCTTGTGTCAATAGTCAGGGAATAAAACATACCCTTGTGTCAATAGTCAGGGAATAAAACATACCCTTGTGTCAATAGTCAGGGAATAAAACATACCCTTGAGTTAATAGTCAGGGAATACAACATACCCTTGTGTCAATAGTGAGGGAACAGAACATACCCTTGTGTCAATAGTCAAGGAATAAACATACCCTTGTGTCAATAGTCAGTGGAAGTTAAAAAAAATGCCCCTGAATCCATGCAAGTAAAAGCTGCCCCTACATCAGTGAGAGTAATACAGTAAGTGCATGTACTGTATCAGTAGCAAAAATATATGCCCTCATGTCTTTAGTCAGAATGAGGTCCCTGTGTTAGTGAAAATGGTGCCCAATCATGAATTTACTTTCATGCTCCATGTCATATAGACTTATTCATAAAACGCTATACATATGGATTTTATTAATGTTGCTTTTAGCGCTGCATGTTGATTTTATATGTTTTTCAGAAGGTTTAGGGGTTTTTAGCCTTTCATGCTAGCCGCTTTCTCTACTCATATCCAGCGCTCATTTTATATTTTTATTTTTACACCTGTTTACACCTCTTTTACTGAGCTGCAGGATCTCTTATCAGCACTTTTATTTGTTTAATTGTTCATTTATTTATTTTATTGATCTTCTATGGCATATGTATTGTGATTGAGTCTTTCTAATCTAAACCCATCCATATCATAATGGACATTTTTGAATTTAGATCCAAAAGATCGGTTATTTCAGATGATGTCTTTACTTTCACGGAGCAAACTAATGATCTCCATGGTCTTTTTTTGCACTTAACTAACCATACCACTTTGGAGATACGTACCCTATGGGACATCTCCTTTTTGGAAAAATACATTAAAGAAAATATGGTTCCTAGATCCCTGAGATGGGATGTACCACCGGAGACTGATGATATCAGCAGTGAAGCAGAGTGGTACTTGTTTTTTAACAATATGGGTTTGGAATTACTAAAATTTCTCATTTTGAGAAAAAAGAAAAAACTTGTCCACTTAGATACGGAAATTAATAAGACAAGAGAAAAAATGAGACCGTATATGGATAATGAGGAGTATAAAGTAGAATCTGATAGACTAAAACTCCTTTTGGACAAAACAGAAAAAGACCAGAGAACCAAAAAGAAGAAAAAATACATGAGGGATTCACAAGACTATAAAGAGAAGGAGGTATTTAAATGGGAAACTACCAGATATGATTTTTCTAATAATATGCATGAAGATAATGATACTATGCAGCCCTCGGGTGACCACCAACCTAGAGGGATCTTTCATAGGAGGAACTATGCCAGACCTCCTAATAACCCTAGTTTTAATCATCACCAACTCCTTGAAGATACAAACAAACCTAGCCCCAACATACCCACGAGAAATAGATTTGCACCTTTGGAGAATACTTATAGCCCCACTGTTGGATACAGAGACATGAGACTGCATCCTTTAACTAATAATAGGTTGCATCAGAATAACCATAACTATAGACCTAATAATCAGAATTCAGGTAAACCTAAGTTCAGACCCAGACAGTACTCCAGAAGCAATATGGGGAGACATCCGGGAGACTTTGACAGAGGCCCAGATGAATATTGGCGGGATCATCCACAATACCAAGACAATCGTCCACACAATCGAACACCCTCTAGGAATGGTTACCATAACCCAGCTTATCCACAAAGGAAGGGTCCACCACACAATAGAACATATCCTCAACATAACAAGTCCTCGTATCCCAATCATAACTATAACTACAATTATGATCATAATGAGCGGACCTATGGGGATAGCCAAACTAAACCCCAATATTGTTCAGACCAACACCAAGACCATTTTTTAGGGAGAGGCCCAGTACACAAATGAAATTTAAGACCAGAGGAAGAAGAGGAGGAAAGAGGTGCAATGGACAAAAAACGAAGAACCTGAACAAGGAGGGAATTTTTAATCTGAGTAATAAATGCTTGACTAATGAAGAGCTCACACTCTTAAACAAGGGCTTGAAATACACTCCAACTGCTAATCTCAATAAATTTAATACATTTATTGATATACATAAATTTTCTCGAAGGTTAGCTTTAAAAAGATACTTTCTTAGCAATCCTCCCTCCCGAGAAGTCATTAATCAAGGTCAAATAAGTATCAAAACATCTCATCTGAAGAATGTCTCAGTTTTCAACCCTCCGGCCCACTCCCACATTAATATCTTCAGAAACATGGTGATGAGAAATTTAGACAAATTGAGGGTGAATAATTGGAATCACCAGGGTCCTAAGCTAGTGGTCAGGTGTATGGTTAACCTGTTATAGGAGAAAGATCTTGTTATCCATCCTGTGGATAAAGGAGGTGGGGTGGTAATTTTAGATAAGAAGGATTATTTATCACAGGTATATGACATACTTAGTGACAAAGATACATATGCTGAATTGCATGGTAACCCTCTTATCCCCTACAAAAAGATACTTAAGGGTATACCAAAACGGGGCTTTGAAGCAGCAATTATAAATAAAAAGGAGAATGAATACTTGTGTCCCACAGCTCCCTAAACTACCGGTCCTCTGCTGTCTGCCAAAAGTGCACAAATACCCGGTTAATCCCCCAGGCAGGCCTATAGTGAGCAGTATAGGCTCCCTCACTTCGCAAATAGGAGAATATATTGATTACTTTCTTCAGCCACTTGTTAGTAACACCCCAGCTTTTCTTAAAGATACCAAACAGGTTTTGGCAGATTTGAAAGATATAATTTTACAGCAATATACTTTTCTGGTGACAGCAGATGTGACTTCTCTTTATAGTAATATTAAACATGCTGATGGGATGCTTTCAGCAGAATTCTATCTGGATACGGCAGCAGATATCCCTACTCCACAAAAAGAGTTTATTTTGAAGTTATTAGAATTTGCGATGAGCCACAACTACTTCTGGTTTGGGAAGAAATATTACTTACAAACTACCGCGTGGCTATGGGGGCAAAATTTGCCCCTAGCCTAGCCAATTTATTTATGGCAAGATGGGAGGAGGATTTAATTTACTCCAGAGATTGGCCGGACCTTGTATTTTACCGGCGTTAAATTGATGACATCTTGCTTCTCTGGAAAGGGGATGAATTCTCCTTGACTAATTTCTTCACTACTCTGAACTATAATAATTTAAATATTAAGCTTACATATCAACATAGTTATAGTGAAATTAATTTTTTAGATTTGACACTTTTTAACAAAGGCACTAGAATTTTAACTAAGAGTTTTTTTAAAGCTACCGACAGAAACAGTTTTATCCCGAAGGACAGTTGCCATCACCCAAGGTGGTTAAATAATATCCCAAGGGACAATTCCTGCGTATCCGCAGAAACTGTGACAAAATGGATGATTACTTTACTCAAGCAGATATTCTAAAGAAACGATTTCTGGAGAAAGGCTATAATGCCACTACTTTAGATAAAGAGATTAATGAGGTGAGCAACCTCAACAGAGATGATCTCCTTGCCCCAAAAGATAATTTTAAGAGTGAGAGGTTATGTCCATTTATCACTAGCTTTTCAGTCCAATACAAAAAAGTGTCGAGAATTATTAAGAAAAATTGGACATTTCTGAAAAATGACCCCATATTGAGAGAAGCCTTACCTGATTTCCTGGAAATCACATTTAGAAAAGCCCTTCCTTTGAGGAACACTCTGGCCCCCAATATTGTTAACCCACTGAAACAACTTTCCTTCTGTTTTAGCCAAAAAGGATTTTACCCGTGTAATCATTGCATGATATGTGCTAGCAACGGGATCCATAAGAAACCTGTTAGGAGTTTCCATTCTAATAACACCGGAAAAACATATGATATCCAAGCAGTGATTACATGTAACAGTACGCATGTTGTATACCTTCTTGAGTGTTCATGTGGGAAACAATACATAGGCAGAACTACCAGGAGACAGAGAGATAGGCTCAGAGGACACCTGAACAACATTAAAAAAGGATTCAAGGAACATTCTGTCTCAATGCACTTTCGTGAATCTCACAATAAGAACCCACATTGCCTCAAATTTACTGGGATAGATATTGTAATGAAACATTGGAGAGGCACTTTTAAGCACCAAGCTGTCTCAATGCTTGAAACCAAGTGGATTTATTTATTACACACCCTCACACCACTTGGCCTCAACATTGATTTGGACATTAACTGTTTCATCGACACCAGTTAATTGTTTCTGCTTTTTAGGTAATAAATATATCAGTCGCCTACTTTTATTATATTTTATATTTATATTCTACACATTTTTAGTTTACTCATTTTACGTATCATCATGATACTGGTTTTTTACCTACTATCCCTCATAGTAAGTGTATAATATTACTAATGAATGATCCTTTTACTGCCCTCTCACTATCTGAGAGTTTATTTTATCATTAGGTGTCTCAATATATTACATGTACTTTAACGTTTTAATTAAGTGGTATTTTAATTAAAGAAGGGCATTCGTTTCTCGCCCCCCCCCCTCTTCTCATGGTTCTCTGGTCATTTGTTATTTGAGCAAGTATTTGCAACTTTTTATCTCCACGAGTTATTTTAATTAATTCCGTCTTTTAATATTCCTCATTTTTAATCTATTTTGGACTTATTTTATGTTTTAGTGTTATTTTTAGAACAATATAATATACATTGTATTTTAATGTAATGTACATTGTATTTTAACATGTTTATATAGGGAGCTCATGTTTATTATGATATAGGTATAACAAGTCCTAGTTATATGGGTATACCTCCCGTTTTTGGGTTATCTTCCTGGCACTTGTAGTTCCATTATATATGCCTAAACAGCATTTTAATCCCAATTGGCTATGTTGGGTAGCAGGATCCTTTTTAGGATGAATCACGCCCTATATTGGCCCAATATACTTGCTAATAGTAGCCATATCTCGTACATCTTGTGCATTTAAATTGCCATCTGTAATAAGGAAGGGAGAGGTAGTTGTGTTCCTCCCTCTCTATGTAACCAGGAAGTCCCCAATATACGTCTAACCAGACTTGAGCTTCTAGAAAATGGCCGCCGTTCGCACGTTCCACACATGCGTGAATGGACGGCATCGACGTCAGCGATCGGTACTGCGCAGGTGCGCAGTACACTATATAAGAGCTGTCACTGTTGGAGGCACGCTTCCTTTGAAAATGTGCGAGTGTACGAAACATGTCAGGAAGCCGCCCTCAGTGACGTCATACCACGTGGTTTCCTCCGATTAGCCGGCGGCCATCTTTAATACTGTTCTTTAATGCAAAGTGTGAGTTCATCTATTTTTTTATTACTGTCAACCCTTGATCTTATTAAAGCAATATTGCACTATGGGAAATCTTTGTGCTTGGGCTCATTTTGTTATGAGCCTTCCCTTCTAAGGAGACCATTGATGAATTCACACTGCGAGTGTTGGCTCCCTCTGATGTTTACACGATTGTACTACTGATACCTGGAAGCCCTGGTGGTGTGCTGTAGATCCTGCTGATGCCCACCAGATGACCCGGTGTTCCAGATGCTTAGGTGCGGATGAACAGGAGTTGGTTTAATTACTCAAATGCGCACTATTATGTGCTATCTGGTTAGTGCAATCTACATTTGTTCACCTTATCACCATTATCATGGTTGTCCACCAAGTATCAATGATTGATTTTCACTTCACCACATGCACTTTTGAGAAGTCAAGTGTGGCTGTTTCATTATAGACTTATTCATAAAACGCTATACTTATGGATTTTATTAATGTTGCTTTTAGCGCTGCATGTTGATTTTATATGTTGTTCCTTTTGTTGAGGGGACTTTACAGGCACCTGCGACATTGCTGGTTGTTGGTGGGTTTTGGAATTCTATGCATTCCAGCTCCTTCCACCTGCTGCCACTCTGCACAGAAGCTTTCCTGGCAAGCAATGATAAATCTCTGCATGTAGGGGCTTCTCATTGCAGGGATAAATCTACGGCAGGATGTAACTTGGAAAATAATGCACCACAGAAACACTCCATGCTGTATCCTAGAACAGAATGATTTGATTTTAATTGTATGTGAAAAGGTGGTAGAGTGATAAGTTCTAATTCTGCTTGCATTTTTATAATAAAGGTTAAGGCACAGCAAATTGTTTTTGTAAATTGTAACTTCAAAAAGTGTATTGGTGGACCACTGGACCAACTGGTAGGTGAGAGGATGGTTGGGTGTCAAGTTTTTATAGGCAGCTCCCTACCAGCCAGGGTAGGGGCCCATGAAGTGATATAAATAGTATATAAAAAGATAAAAGCGCCACAGGTTACTATCAAATTCAGCTAAAGTCTATTTATGTTGACGACAGGTTTGAAAATAAAAGTAATGTGTTTCAGGGGTTCACAACTTCACCCCTTATTCGAGGCTTGTGCGTTGGCAGTTATTTGGGTTTACTGGACAGGTTGCCAGTATGACAGATTTTTTTTTCCCCAAGTCTAGAAAAAGTTTATTTATGTTAAAAACAGGTCTGATGATGTAGCCAACATGTTACTCAACCCCCTCTTCATCTAGGCTAAAGGCAAAACAACATAATATAATATAAATATAAGAATAGCAAAACACAAAA
The DNA here is from genome assembly GCF_062004578.1 of Staurois parvus. NCBI lineage: Eukaryota > Metazoa > Chordata > Amphibia > Anura > Ranidae > Staurois > Staurois parvus. The sequence goes on along the minus strand of NW_028317926.1, from coordinate 1,113,725 downwards.
GCAATTGTAAAAGTATAGTGTATCAACATAATAACTATATAGTATGACCTCAAACTCAAAAACCATCCTTGTATGTGAAATACACATCATATAGCTTAATACAAATAAAACAAGGAACTTTTAAATGATTTGACACTAATAAAAATATAGAGTAACAAATCAATAGTAAAATAATAATAAAAACAACAATCATAATAATGAAAGCACTGTAATAATAGGAGCAATGTAACAGACGGTGCACTTAGTACAATAATATACATTAGTAAAGTCCAATAAATTAGCACACTCCTAACAAATAAAACAAGAACCAAGCAGGTAAAATTGCCACTAGTAAAGTTTTAAAAGTACCCAAGGATAATATCAGGAGAGCCAAAGAATTGTAATAAAACAGCTCTTAAAGAGCAAGCAGAGGATATTGCAAAATGACACTGGAAATCAGCAGCATTCTGATATATACTGTAAGTTTGAGGTATTCACCTTGCAGCATAAAAGATTACAAACTATAGTAGGTATATACAGTAAAATCCCTTTTGTGCTCCAGACAATACTAAATAATGATATATAGTATCTGTTCCGTACTTTGTATGCTGGCGGTTATTGGAATATACTGGACAGTGAAAAGCATAAAAGCAAGATTCTGTTGAAAATGAATAATGCAAAAGGACCAGGTGATGTGTAAGGAAGCCATAAAATGTAGGCAAAATGGAAGGTGTCAGTGAAGAATGGCAAGGAGAAAAAGTGTTAGAATAGTAGTATAGAAAACAAGGTGATATTATTGTAAGATGAGCTAGCTTTCATAAGAAATAGTATATGTGGTAAAATGAGAGGCATCCTGTAAGATGGGAGAAGGACTATGTGGATAGCGTTAGCCTTACTTGCAAACCTGTGCTCTCTATAAACTTTGTGTTATGTTTTTCACTGTCCAGTATAACCAAATAGCTGTGAATACCCAAGCCCTGAAGAAGGGGGAGCCGTGAACCCCTGAAATGCTTTGGTTATACTCACAGGCCTGTTGTCAAGATAAATAAACTTTTTCTGGACTTGATAAAAACCTGTGGTGGACTCATCCTTTTATATACTGTAGCGCTACCTCCACAGGGGCCACTTTTTTTTTTTTTTTATAATTCAAATATTTATTAATTTTTCATATTTATAAATACATATAAAAAGGGAAAAAGGAAAGAAGAACATAACAAAACATTTCTTCATTGATCTCATATAACATATTTAATCCTATCTCCTTCTATTTCCCCCTTTTTATATCCCTTCCCTCCACCCTTCCTCCCTACCGCGTCCCACCACCCTCCCACTCTGCAATTCTCTCTTACATCTTTCCCTATAAAACCAAGGAACTTCACTTATCACTTCCCATTGCTTCACATATATTCGTTTGATGTACAAAATCTTCCCATTTCCCCCATCTCCTATTGTATATCTCCATCTTGTCTTCTTGGATATAGTACAATTTCTCCATCCTACTAATCTGATTTACTCTCTCTACCCAGTCCTTTTCTCTCGGCACCTCTGAACTATGCCAGAATTTAGGTATCAAACCCTTTGCTGCGTTCACATAGTACCATATACCCAAATCTTTGTATTTATTCACTGGTAGCTCTGTATTATGTAATAAGCACACTTCTGGATCTAATCCTATCTTTATCCCTAAGATTTTCCTTATTAAGTTGACCATTGTCTCCCAGAAGCTTTGGATCTTTGGGCACTCCCACCATATATGAAACCACGTACCAATCTTTGCACACCCCCGCCAACACTCTTGTGCTCTCTCCATACCCATTTTATGTTCAATACTTGGTGTGATGTGCCATCTTACCAAACACTTATAATTTACCTCCACCTCTCTCATGCTGACATTTTCGTGTGTAAATCTATATATTTTCCTCTGTTTATCCTCATCTATCTCTATCCCCAAATCCTTTTCCCATTTTTCTATGTACATTGGTTTTACTTCCGTGACTAATTCAGTGAGAATCTTATAAATTTTTGCCGTACCCCATTTCCCATCTCCCCGTGATTCCAACAACCTCTCAAACAAATTCCACTCCTTTCTCCCTCTCATAGGTTTCGGAAGACCCTCGACAAAGTGTTTTAATTGGTGATATTTCCACTCATCAATCTTAATGAAAAGTTCCCCTCCACCTTTCTTTAAATCCTTCAATGTTTTCAATTTCTGTCCGTCCATGATATCCCTCAGTTGAATATCTTCCTTTTTAATCCATTTTCCCACACTCCCCTCTATACCTGGTGGAAAATACTCCATATTCCTTAGTGACATTAATTGTGAGTTAAAGTCCCATTTCATACACTTATGTAAATTATCTCCACAGGGGCCACTTGATAGTGCTTGTCCCTAATGGTTGTCCTGGTCTTGCAAGCCTCCCGACACCTCTGACACTCCGGGTTCAGACATAGTTCAACAGTATAGGATAATAATGCAAGAGGCACAATTGTTTAGTAACATCTCCATATAGTATTAGACTTGTTCAAAAGATTAAACCACAAGATTAATGGGTTTAGGATATGCAACCCCAGTTAACACATAAAAATAGAACACTTGAAAAATAAGAATAATCAGTTAGCAATGTTTAACAAATTATACAGTTATGAGTAGAAAGCTTCAACTATTAAACTGCAACACCATCAGTAAGAGGGGGAGGAAAAGGCTTGTCGACTCATCCACTCCCTCTAGGCCATCAGCGCAGCAATGGTGGATGCAGAGAATTATGTATTAAAATGAATACTCTGACATAAATAGATATAAGTATCCTAATTTGAAAAATTATGGCTTTATAAGAGAAGAGGTTCATTTAACTAGAGACTGCAGCTTGAGTCCTGTGATGCTTAAAGTTCCTCATATGGTGGTGTCTGTTGTCTTCTGCTAGCAACGGTGGAGCCCATAAACAGTAGTGAATACTGTTAAATTAATGAAGTTAAACAGATAGACTGTGATATTGCTCAAAGCAAAGATCGCCTGATACTGAGGTATAAAGGTGTTTGCATGCAGTGTCTCTAGAGTGATGCCAGAAAGAGGTTGGGCATCCACCCACTCACCAATCTCATGGATAGCACAGCCTCCTAGGAACAACACAGGCTCTTGGCTGTTTGCAGGGATGTGCAGAGATACCGCCTGACAGCCTGTCAGCACAGCATGCAAACATGTCTGTGTGAAGACCGGATAGTGACAGTCCCGATGCAGAGAAGCTGATGTGATCCCGGTGTGGTGGTCAGTGTCACCCCTGTGTTAAACTCATGTGCAGAGTCCTGCAACAGTATTCAAACAATCTGTTTCTGGATCAGAATGACAGTCCCCCTGAGTTCAGCTCTGAATCCCACGTCAAGAGAGTACATTAGTTCCTTGATGTAGAATATATCTGCTCTCCCAGCCACCTTCTGGTTTGTCAGCTCTCTGGTAGTAGTAGTTCAATCAGCCATCAGAAATACAGTATGTATTGGCTATAGGACTACAGGCCCCAAGATCCTATGCTGTCAGAAGAACTGGATCCACTCTGCTAACAGGAAGTGGTGCAGTGGTCCTAGTCCTGGGTGCTAGGGGGAAAAGGATCAATCATAGTCTCATCTGTAAATGTCCCTGAAAGGTAAAATGATATAGCCGGCACCTGGCTACAATACTATAAAACAGGGATCTCCAAACTGTGACCCAAGGGCCAGATGTGGCCCTTTGCTGTCCTTTACATGGCCCTTCGGGCACTATTCCTCGCAGTGACACCAACAGTGGGGCACAATTTCTTCCACTCATATCAATGATGCGATACTATTCCGCCTACTAATACCAATGAAGGGGCACTACTCCTCTTCCAACTGACCACCAAACCCGAGGCCATGTTTATTCTCACTGATGCTGGGCCTGGGACATTTTCTACCCCCACAAGTCACAATCTGGCCCTCGTAAAGTTTGAAGGACAGTAAACTGGCCCTTTGTTTGAAAAGTTTGGAGACCCTTGCTATAAAACAGAATGTGAAATATATTTGTCCATGGGTAAGAAGGACCTCTGTTTGTACTATAGGAAAGTGTGTGTGCAAGTTGGTTTACTCCAAAATTCTTTTAGTAGAGGTAGACTCCACACCGCTGTCAGCCAGAAACGGTTGCTCATGTACTATGTATTGACTAAAGCATCGCCATATGAATTAATGCAAATTATCTTTGTATTGATATATGATTATGAGGTTTACTGATCACCAGTTAGAACATGCCAGCAATTGGAATGTTAAACAGAATACGGAAGGGTCTAATTTTTCCAAGATTGCCATAAGGCCAAAGACCTTTGTCCTCATGACAAAGTACAACTTAGGGGAAGACATATTAGATTTCAAAATGGACCTGAGGCTAAATCAAGTGCCTATACAGAAGTCAGCACAAAGTGTATATCTAAACTGATTTCTACATACAGCTCAACCACTTTCCGTCCGGCCCATGTATATAAACGGCCAGAAGGGAGTAGAGCAGGAGCGGGTTGCCGTTCATAAATGACTCCCGCATTTTCAGCCTGTGCATGCTCCCTGGGAGCGTGCGGCACCACGATCCAATCAATGTACGGGACTTCTGTGTGAGGTCCCGATCATGTGATCACTGATTGACAATCAGTGATCACATGCATAGTAGTAAGCAAGATGTCACTTCTGACATCATTGTTTACTACGTGTGAAATCTGTGAATGATCACGGAGGTCACATGGTACAAGGCTATTCACAACAGCCTTGCACCATGTGACAAGCTGTGACCAATCACAGTTCTCACAGTATTTCTCAATGGCTGCAAGACTGCAGCCAGAGAGAAGGAGAAACGATTGCTTTTACAGCCTTTATGGGTGTAAAAGCAATCAGTGTAAAAAAAAAAAAATCTTCATCACCCCCCAGAAGTAGTACAGTGTCACTATGGTGACACTGTACTGCTAGGGTGACAGTATGTTAAAAAAAAACCATAAATAATAATATAAAAAAATAAAATAAAAATGTAAAAATTTTTTTTTAAAATTATAATTTTTGGTTATAAACTAATTTGGGTAATTTTTTTTTTACTAAAAAGATAGGTGAATACATTTTGGCCAAGATTTATGAAGAACATTTTTCACAATTTTTGGACTTTTTAATTTATATAGCAAAAAAAAATATAAATCCCAGTTCTGAATAAATACCACCGAAGTTTTATCTATCTAAAAAAATGCTAAAAAATTCATATGGGTACAGTGTTGCATGACCGCACAATTGTCATTTAAAGTGTGACAGCACTGAAAGCTGAAAATTGGCCTGGACAGGAAGGGAGTGAAAGTATCTGGACTTGAATTGTTAAAATCCAAATTGCAAAAGGAGGAATACCTACACTGAACATGAACATTTTGAAAATATAGGAAAAAATCAACAACTTTTTTTGCAGTGGCTTTAATGAGAATGTAGCATGGCTTAGGCTGAGAATACAGACTGGTCCGGGTCATGATTTGGCCAGAAAAAAAGTTAAAACCTCCATAGCATGTCCATACCAGCAGAAACACTGGGTGATGGGTGGGCTTGCTGTCAGATATCAGTCCACAGTAACTTCACACAAAAAGAATCTGCATTTCAGTTTCTATAAAGGAATACACTATATACTATATACTAAAACACCAAAGTCACTGTAAAAAAGAGAAAAAAGTTAGCAACTAATCAACCTATTGATATTGCCAAGAGCTTAGTTAAAATGTCAATCCCAGTAAAGAAGAGATACAATAATTCTTTTAGAATTACTGAAGTGATTTGAATGTCCAATGAGCAACTTGTCTTTATAGAAAGTGACCCAATCAATAAATTCTGTACTGAACAAAATCTCTGTTTCACGACCAATTAATTCTTCAACACTCTTCTTTTTACACTGGAAAGTTCATTTAATCCTCCTCCTATCACCAATGGCATGACATCAAGTAGGCATTTATTTAAATTCTGGCACCACTGCCTGCACAGCTCCTAGCACTGACTGCCAATTGCAAGCTGATATTTTATCCTGATTGTTTTGTGGGACAAGCTCTTTTCCTTTGTGCATTTTCTGTATGCCAAAATGCAACTGTTCTGTTTTTCGTATGCCTCACATCGAAAGTATTTATACAGATGCAATAAATGCAATGAAAAGTTATTTTAAAAATTGTAGTAGTTTTCTTTTATTAAGTCGTCAGTTTAAATTTCACTGGTAATTTAGTCACGTGTGGGGCAGCACAGTGGCTAAATGGTTAGCACTTCCACCTGGCAGTACTAGGGTCATTGGTTCAAATTCCAACCATGGCACCACCTGCCTGGAGTTTGCATGTTCTCCCTGTGCCTGCGTGGGTTTCCTCCAGTTTCCTCCCACCCTCCAAAGACATGCTGATGGGTTAATTGAATCCGGTCTAAATTGGTGCTAGTACATATATGTAAATTGATGGCACTATATAAGTACCTGTAATAAATAAAACAGTTTTCAATGTACTATATACTGTATCTAATTCAACAGATCAACAGTACAACCATTGGTTCTTCCACTTATGCCAGGGTGCTAGGCGTAATCCTAGACTCTGACCTCTCCTTATGGCCCCACATCCACTCACTGGCTAAATCCTGCCGCCTCAACCTCCAGAACATTTCCAAAATCAGCCCCTTCCTGACCAATGACACGACAAAACAACTTATCCATGCCTTGGTTATATCCCGCCTCGATTACTGCAATTCCCTCCTCACTGGTCTACCGTTACACAGGCTATCCCCCTTCAGTCTATCATGAATGCTGCTGCTAGACTCATCCACCTTACCAACCGATCAACGACTGCTGCCCCTCTCTGCCAATCCCTCCACTGGCTTCCACTAACCCAACGTATAAAATTCAAAATACTAACCACAACTTACAAAGCCACCCATAACACTGCCCCTAGCTACATCACCAACCTCATCCACACATACCGCCCACTCCGCTCCTCCCATGATATCTTCCTCTCTAGCTCCCTCATCACCTCCTCCGATGCTCACCTCCAGAGCCTCTCCCATCCTCTGGAACTCCCTACCACAGCATGTCCGGTCAGCCCCCACCCTGTCTGCCTTTAGGCGATCTTTGAAAACTCACTTCTTCAGGGAAGACTACCCCACCTCCACCTAAGAACTGTACTTGTATCACCTCCGCCAGATCATCCCCTGCAGTTATCACCTTTTGTATCACCTCCCCCTTCCTTTAGATTGTAAGCTCCACGAGCAGGGCCCTCCTATTCCTTCTGTACTGAAATGTATTGGAATTGTACTGTCTCCCTTATATTGTAAAGCACTCCGCAAACTGTTGGCGCTATATAAATCCTGTATAATAATAATAATTAGTTCTTTCAGTGCTTAAAGTGTTACTGAACGCACAACAGTAAAATCAGTCTGTATATGCAATAATGCATGCTTGTTATACTCACTGTGGAACTTAAGGGGTTAATCCTCCACATTGTGTAAAAAGGATGTTTGATCCTATCTTCTCTGATCCTCCCCTTCTTCTACTGTCCCTAATCCATCTGCTGATAGAACAGAGCCTTGGGGGCAAGCTGCACATGCTTTGTTTGGTGTGTATTGCTAGAGTTTTGTTTACTTGGGAGAATGCATGTGATCAGCACAGGGCCAATCAGCACTGTCCAGACAGAGTTCAGGGATTTTGCATCCTCCTAGAGCAGAAAGAAAACTCCTACAAGCTGTAACCAGGTCTCTGCTGGACACTGATAGAAGTCACAAGACTGGTCTAACTGCTGATCAGAAAAGGTATTTAGCAGTTTATATTTACTAAAATAATTGCATTTCTATGTTCTGTGTACTGTGGGAGACCAGATATAGTGAATGCACGGTCCTGGGTTTAGTAACACTTTAAACTAAAGTCACTTTTTTTTTCTTTTAGATCTAGATAGAGTGGAGAGGGATTAGAGCACCTGTCAGTTTTTTTTATTGCTGTCAGTGCCCCTTTCTATTAGTCCTGTTTACCTTTATCACCGAAACTAAAAGTAAAAGATAATCCCAAATTTTGGGTTGTTCCCAGAACAGGAATAGGGGGTGTGATGAACATGGTGCCCGACCCTGCCCTTCTCACCAACTCATGACAAAGGACGAGCCAATCTCACACCGTGCTCTCACTTGCATAACAATGCCAGTCTCAGCTGTACCCTGCACAAAGAGTTTCGAGCTCATTGGCCCACAATCTATGTACCAGCAGCCTGAGAATGATTGTCACTGGATTAATTAATTCATTAATTAACCCTTCAAACTCCAAACTACCACCAGATAGCTGTGGGACTATCAACCCTTCACAATGTTAGCAAGAACTGATGTGAACAATATCCGTCTGTATCACACACGGTCACCAGATACAGGTATATTCAGAGGATTATTATATACAGTAGCACTCTTCAAGAGACAGGGATTCTTTAGTTTGCAGTAAAAGACTTCAAGATCATTTCAGCACTTTTCAAAATAGGGTTTATTAGTGAAAAGGTCAAATTGTGCAATTAAAATATTTACAGAAACGGATTTTACAAAGACATAATGAGAACAATAAAGCAACAGAGAAATAAAAGAAAGGATGTGAAGAAGGCAGAATACTTGCAAAGTCCTTGGTTTTAGCAGAGTCCAATTGTCCGAGCAAAAACGTTGCCGTGGCTCTCTTGGGTGTTCGTTGGTTGATATTAAATGAGAGCTCCATACTAGATCTGGTCAGCCCCTTTCTATGATGTCAAAGGGGTGTCGCTCAAGAACAACTGACCAATCATCTGGTTTAGGGGATGGGTGCTAGGAGGTCACCAAATTTATGACAAAGTCCCAACTACAGTTTCATACTAATATTAGCAACTTAAAATAAGTGCAGGTATTCTAGCAAATAGCAGATTATTATTCAGAATTATATTTCAAACCGAGGGACACCAAACACAGCATACCTTTGTCACCTAGGAGGGAGGAGACTGCTTTCTTCTCTTTCCTATGTGCTAACATAGTCATGTGTGACCTTGATTTGTTTGGTATGATATTCCATATTCAAATATATACCTAATATCAATGTTCCCTGTTCCTGTTAAATTCTATGAATTGTATGTGGAATTGTTACATTGTGGAATAGGCATTTTATGGCACGCTCTGAATTCCTAGAGCCTTAATGGGTTTACAGATCATGTGTGATGGCTTGACTGACAGCATTTTGACAGGTGGGGGTCCAGTGGTCAACACAAGTCTGACCACTGGAATGCAGGCAGACTGTGCAAGCAGAATGCAAAGAAGCAAACTGACCACTCTGGGATAGATGTTCTTCAATGCCCTGGTGTGGACAATTTGAAATAGGAAAGCAGAGGGACTAACAAGATCACCAGGTAGTTTACACAAAGGAAGCAATGCAAAGAGAACAGGTTACGTTTTAATACAAGTACATGGTAACACAGCCACATATCAATAATATTAAATATTGGGGTAACATACACTTTAATAGAGCTTTAATTCCCAATTGAATGATTACCATTTTTCCTTATTATAGTCCTGTACCAATGTACATTATACTTTTAAACTTAGACTTATTTTCACTTAGAAATGCATGAAAATACACCTTTTACTCTGAAAATTATGCTTCTTGTTTTCCTACTATAATGCTCAAGCTAGCATAGATCAATACAGCCATATTCCTCATCACAGCTTCCTCACAAATACTCTTATGTTTGAGAAATAGAAGGTGTGTTTGATCAGGCCAATTAGGGCTCTTTCAGATGGGCAGTGATAAAAATGGGCAGCTGAGCCACGGTTTTACTGCCCCCTGGCTACCCACCTGCATTTTCACAATACAGACAGACAGGGCTGCACATATGCCTTGGCCACAATGCTTTGCTTCTCAGTTGCAACATTTTTAACTTGGGATGCAGAGTTTAACAAGTGACACAGCTTTTCAAACTCACCCATTGAGTTCTATGGGGCCATGTTGCAACCATATGCAATTCCTGTGGCTGTGCAGCATCAGAGAGGTAATTCAGGCAGTGTGGAGGTGATGAGGCAGTGGAGAGGAGGTAATACCAAAGTACCATGCGGTTTGGTATGGTTCAATTTGAAAAATTGTGCCTGCCATACTTTTTATGTGCTTCCACATGCTTGACAGCCCTTTGAAAGGGATAGGCAAGCTGTCAGATATGCGGAGTGTGAAAATGCACATATAGCATGCGTTCTTGGACGCACGTATATGGTGTGAACGAGCCCTCAAGCAGGTTGATGCAGCAAAGATGGAGGTCAAATCTAGGCCAGAATGAAGCCAACTCCAGGTCAGATGCACCTGTCAATAATCTCAGCTGATCTTAAACTTATCTCAAACGCATGTTGAATTCATCTAAGGGCTCATGTACACTGCAGCTCCTAAACTGACATTCAGTGTTTTTCAGTGTTCTGCAGCCCTTGAACTCTCCCTAATGTTTTCCTATGTGTCCATGTACACATAGTCGTTTACAGTCGTTTACAGGCAATTGAGTTTACAGTAGTTTTTCTGAACGCACCAAACTTGCGTTCAGGAGTAGATTTTACCGGTGTTTCAAATGCCAAATGCTTGTAAATGTGTGTAAACACAGTTAACCGTGTTTATAAGCGTTTGCGTTTAGAAGTGTTTTTTACCTGTCCCATGTCCAGATGCTGCCCAGAGCCTATTTTCAACATCAGAAATGCATGCAAAGTGTTTTCCATGTATTCAAATAGACCTGGTACACCAGCGCAGTCAATTTCAGGTTTTGCGTGAAGAAAAAAAATGGTAGAACGTGCCGCATTATGCTCATGATGGGATCCATAGTGAATACAACCAGAAAAGACAGGTAATCCAAACACAAACTGCTCTCTCTGCATCTGCTTTCTCTATTCCTCTCAAAATGTCTGAAATAGTTAATTTTTTACTATTATTCAGTGCATTCCGGGCATTTGGGAAGGTCTCCTGAGGTTATCTTTTAAAAAAACGCTTCTATACACAAATGCACATAAACGCGGTATGCAAACTCGCCTAAACTGACGTTTTTTAACCTACGTTTTCCAGCAGTCAGTTTCCATCATTCAGAAGAGTTTTCCAAACACCCCGTGTACATGAGCCCTGAATGTTAGCTGGATTCATCCATAAAACAAGGCCAAATCCCATTAACACAGAATAACTAGCACAGAACAAGCATTTTATGCTGACTCTAGGTCTGTGACTCGTAAAGTACCTAAACTAGAGAAAGCCGAACAGCTAGCATTTTCATAAGGAGGTCAGATACAGTGTATCAGTTTAGATCTTTATTTCAGCCAAGGTTTCTGTTAGCTCTTTAATGCCTGAAGGTAAAACTAATCCTAATGCCTGAATGCAGTTCTGCAACTTTGACATGTATTATTAAAACTGTACATATCATCACAACTATTCATATATCCAGTGAATATTAAACCTTGTTATTTTAGGACAAATTGGTAGTAGGGCCAAGAAACAATAGTGTAGATGTTTCACTTTTTTTTCTACCTAAAATAAATTGATTGACCTTTCTCACTGATCAGGGTTTTTTTTTTCAGAAATAGGTACAGGTACTTATATGTATAAGTGGAACCTGCGCAGTAGACTATGGTTAGTGTATAGATGAAGCTGGCTGCTGCTAGCAATAACACAGGTATGTGAATACAAACAAATAAATGCTGCGCTGCCACTAGTGGTTAAATGCACCACACTACATATGTGATGGTGGCCCACAGATCAATGTGTAACTGTATATCATATAAAAACATAATGTGCTTAAAATGTGCTCCTCCTCCTCTTCCTCAAGTTCTCAATACATCCCTATGATTAGGAAGAAAATATAGACATTCCTAAATAACTTGCATGCATAAACAAATATTAATAAATTGTGCTACAACAGCTGTTATACACTGTCGCGTTTCGACTGTCAGGCCTTAGTTATGATCTAAGACCTGACAGCTGAAAAATGCATTGGATGTTTTACAGCTTTTTTACATGTTTTCTCAATAGAGGATAACCTTTGTTGGATGCCATTCCGAGAGCTGACTTCTTCTTTTGTGATATCTTTATATTCATTAAAAAGGAAATAGTACAGGGGCCTGTTTTACTGACTGATCACTGTTTTAGTCACTCACAGGTTATGCCAGTGGTCATGTGATCGGGAGCTGGTCCTCCTGGCTCCCGATATTTGGTAGGAGAACCAGAGCTGTTGGTGTCAACACAGTCTTTGTGCTTGGAGAGTGTTATGGAGCATATTTCCAGAGCAAATACAGATAAGAATATATATTCTGACTCGACTACAAAAATGATAAACCTTATTTCCTGTCATGTATACAGCTATACCATTTGGTGTTGAATCTATCTCTTGCATTGGGTCCGATAGTTTAACTCAATGAATAAACTCACATGTTGAGGAAGTCAGATGAGGAAACCCATTCGAATGTTCCGTTTAATAGCAAATATTCATAGGTAGAAAAATGTTAATGTTGTAAGCCTCATGGAAAGATGCATTCAGGAAGACAGGATACAGTGGAATGACTACCAGAGAGAGGCTGTAATGTACCGCCTGGCGGTACCTCTAGCAACCCATGGAATAGGATTCCCCAGAGCGCGGAGTCTAAGTCCCAGTCTGCTTGTTCACCAGGGCCCCTGATGGTGGGGATGGATTTGGAGCAGACAGAGACCAGGTCATGGCCCCTGAGTACACCCACCCATGGTAGAGGGATCCACCAGAGGTATCTGCAGGATAAGAACCTGATGTCAAGAGGTGGATGGGTCCGAGCAGGACGGATGGATGGCTGAGCAGAAGCGTGGTCAGACAGGCCGGGTCGGTAACCATGGGGACAGCGCAGTACAAGGCAGCAGGTAAAGAATAGTCGGGACACTTGCCGGGTCAGTAACGGAAGGTCAGATCCAATGAGGGGCATCCAAGGAGAGGTCAGACAAGCCAGGGGTCAGAGCAGGAGAAGACAGCAAGGTTGGGAACAATCAGGGTCGGCAACAATCAATCAGCACAGATACAGGAGCAGGAACATCAGATGAGACCATATGGCAACCAGTGTCAACGCAGAGTGGATTTAAATACCGCGCCCTGTGCTGTCATTGGTGCCAGGTGCGCACCCGCGGTCCCAAGTGCGCATGCGTGAGTTCCGCCGTCGCCGCGGCCGCCCAGTACCTAGTGTCCGCACGCCAGTGCAAATCGGCACACTGCGCCTGCGCTGAGCTACACGCCGCGGCGGCTCCTGACAGAGGCGGGGGGAGGGATATACACAAGTATGGTGAGAGAAAGAGCTCAGCTTAGACAGGAGAAGACAACTTAAAGTAATGGTCACAGAGGAATAATAATAAATCAAATAATGTAACACAACAATATATGCAGTGCCTCAGAATACAGCTCAACTCTGTGACACCTTTTTTTATTTGTGTGTGTGTGTGTGTAAAGTGTTTAAAGTTCCACTGACCAAAAACCTATTTATATACCATATACGTTTTTATAGGTTTTTATTGTGACTATTACTGATATTATTCTTTTAAAATAAATTCATATTTTCATGTTAATTAAAATGTGTTATTCCTGTAAAAGTATTTCCTACCACATAAATGATTTTGTATTTGTGAGAATACATTTTAGGATAGTATTTTTTAGAATTAGATAGTCATGTTCTTGTCTTTAGGCATGAAAATGCTTTAGGGGAAGGGGGTTCTGGTTGTTCCGTTGAGAAAAATCAGATGCTCAAAAATTTTCTTTTTTATACGCTCTGAATAGTGCATGTTGGATGAACCATCCATAAAAGAATACACACTGCACCAGCTTATTGCTGCTTAATCAGCAGAGCACAATATGAATCTCTTGACATTTTCCAACCTAGAGAATTGACAATTCCATACTTAGCAATAGTCTCTTGCAATTGTTCTGTGTTCTTGTATAGATATACAGAAATTCTTGTACGATTGTACCGGAAATGTTTAACTGGCTTTTTTTAATGTAATATTTTGTAATGTATCTATATGTTTGTATTAATGAATTTCCCTTTTTTCTCTTTTTCTCCCAAAAACGTATCCTAGAGACTTTTAAAATCATTTATGTGCATACTAGGGACAATTTGGAAATCACAATTTTTGAGACTAGGAAAGGAGGGAGGTTGGAAGGGGCACAGTCAGGGGTGAAGCTAATCCTGCCGTGCTGAAATTTAGGTGTGAACAAATTGTGCTTAAAGTGGGAGGAGCCTAAAGGATGGGGTCCACTGTACAATAAAAAATCAATAAAAAATACAGTACTGTTTTATAGGCTTCAACAGACCTCTTCTAATAAGGATATTATATATGAACCAAACAGGGTGGCTGTTAGAAATCACAGGGCCCTGCACAGCCTACCTGACAGCCCTCTATTACTGAAAATATCAAAACAATATTTTCACTAAAAATACACCAAAATCATTACCAGTGTACACAAACATAACATAATTTACAAAATGCCTGCTAAATCTAAAATTGTATTAATAAATAAAGTTCTGTGTGTAAATGAGGTCTTGGGACTCATTCACAAAGGTGCTGTGGCTTTTACAGTGTGAATAAGTGTTTTTTTTATGTGGCTATTGCTGTGTGCAGGTAGCCTATGCTACTCTATGAGGATGCAGCATCTGTACGAACACTAATTTTACAGATGTGTGAATTCAAATGTATGTCCTCCAAACATTAACAATGTGCATTTGGGGCCACTCACCCACACATGCACACTTATCAGATTAGGTCCTTCGGCTGTGTTCATACAGTTGCTGCATCCTCAGAGTAATAGATGACTCCAGCAGCACAAACAAATCGCTCATTCACACTGATGAGCCAGACCAGTGTGAATGAGTCCTTCATTTTTTAAATAATTTTTTACAATTAAAAAAAATAATTTTTCTTGCAATTTAAAAAAATATTTATCATAATTAGTTTTTTTTCAATTATTTTTGTAACGCTGTTAAGGGGGCTTGTGTGAAATATTAGGGGTCTAAACATACCCCTGACATGTCACCTTTGAGACAGAGAAAGGACTTGAGGACACAGATTTTTTTAACATCTTTCTCTGCACTGCTGAAAAATAAACAGGAGACAGAGGCTCCTGTTCATTCATAAACTGAAGCATATCAAATTCAGTTTGTAATGCTTCAGTGATGAATGGAAAGTGGAGTGACTGGTACCAAGCATTCTCTGTGCTCAATCAGAAAAGGAAGGGGCAGTTAAATTACATATTTACCGGTCTCTGTCCCCACTCTCCATCCTGAACATCCCCCTGTGGAGAGGAGAGGTAGAGTGGTATGGCGGGAAGGGGGGGGAGCGTTGCTGGGCACACAGGGGGACACATAGCAGGGGTAATCAGATGTGGGTACGACAAGGACGAGGAGAGCAAGTACAGAAACGTTGCCCTGTGTGCCTCTCCCTGCAGCAGCTGAAAGCCGGAAGGGAAGAAAAGGGGGAGCAACTGGCTTTCAGCTGCTGCAAACAGCTACACAGGACATCAATCAATGAAATTGTGCCCCCGCTTCACCGAGCCTCCCTATCTGCCTGGGCCCCCTACAGGAGGACCGGTGGTACTGTATCTGTATCGCTGATAATGATAAATATCTGTTAGAAGCAGCAGAGCATCAGGGTTTTGTCTCTTCCAGGCATGTTCTCCTTTTTAAGTTAAGATACTGGGGTCATTTATTTGAATCCCAAGCATGGCACTACCTGTATGGAGCTTGCATGTTCTCCCTGTACCTGTGTGGGTTTCCTCCGAGTACTCCAGTTTCCATCCACACTGCCATCGCCTGTCTAGATTGGCCCCCAGTATGTGTAGGTATGAATGTGAATTAGGGACTTTAGATTGTAAGCTCCTTGAGGGCAGGGACTGATGTGAATGTACAATATATATGTAAAGCGCTGTGTGAATTGCCAATGCTATAGAAGTATCTGTAATAAAATAAAGATTCAACAAATTGAATATCAATATTTCAACAATGAGTCCCCTGCATTCATTTGACCCTGTATAAAAAAAATGCTGCCTTGTCTAAATTGTTCTGCTGGCCTGCTTGTGCTCCTTCTATGCTGTGCTGCTTGGTGTGGTGCTTTGCTCTCCCAGCCATTATGCTAACTAGGTCCACTACTAGGCACTACCACCATCTGTTTTCTTTAGCCTCAAATTCAAATCCCTGGCTCCTGCGCCCCGCAGCAGTCAGCGCATCCAGTACAGGAACCAGTTCCACCCAGCAGCCAACCACAGGCAAGTCACTCAGCTATTCAACAAAAAATCTCTTTGTCACTGAGTTTGTCTCATAATATACTCACAAATATCTCATAATCATCTTCAGCTTTGCCACTAAGTCTGTGAAAGTGAGTAACAGATTGCAATGCACTTAGTAGAATGATCTGCACAGTATTTGATCCAAGAAGACTCGAGCACTCTGTCTTCTCTCAGCCACAAGGTCACTGTATCTCACCCCCTCTTATCCCACTCTTGAATCCTAACCCACCTGGCACCTGTGCTTTCTTAACCATCCTCCTCCCTCCACGGCTGTTCATCAACTCACAGCATGATGTGCGTAAACATTCTTTTTTTTGTATCCAATCATTTTATTAATCATTTCTTTCATTAAAAGATTATACAATACATCAAACATTACAGATCTACATTTTCTTAACCCAACCCTTTCCCACCCACTCCCACCCTCACAGACATCAATGCATAGCATACATTATTATACTTCTTCATTAATTATTTCTACAGCTTAACACTAAGCTAGGGGATACATTCCATGATCTCCATATCTCTTCATATTTTCCTACACAACCCCTCCTTTCATATATTGCTTTTTTTTTAAATTATTGTTCTGTCCACCAATTTTAACCAGTCTTCACAGCTAGGGGGTACCGAGGATATCCACCTCTGGGCAATCAGTTTTCTGGCCAGATATGGACATCTCTTCACTGCCAGTCTTACAGAATATGACATTGCATAGTTTCCCATGATCCCCAGTATACACAACTTGGGTTCCAACTCTAACGTTAAACCAACCACCTGTCCTGTTATCTCAATCACATTTTCCCAATATCTACATAATTTGGGACACCTCCAGATCATATGGAAAAAATGTCCCACCTAATGCACACACCTGGGACAACATGCATCTGGACGCCTCCCAAACAAAAACAATTTCCTTGGTGTATGGTATGTTCTATGAATAATGCAAATCTGTGTCAACTTTTGTGCGGGGGATAATGATACTAAATCCACCAATTTTAAAACATGCTTCCCTTGCTCATCCATTAATTTGCCCACGTCTGCTTCCCATTTTACCCTACATGGTAGTTCTTTATCCTTATCCAAGGTCATTAATTGTATATTTGTATACAGCTTTGGTATTAAGCCTTTGGTAGATGGAGCATTTATTAAGGACTCTAACAGAGGGGCATCACTCCACTCTATTTGCTTTACCTTAAACTGAGCTGTCAAAGCATGTCTCAACTGTAGATATTGATAGAAACATTTATTCAAAAGCCCAAATTCCTCAAAAGTTTTCCTTCCCCAAGGTGTGTATAACTGTGCTAAATACACAATTCCATTCTGTTTCCAATCCTTGAAATTCTCTAGTTTTTCATGCTCCGGTAGGTTTTTATTTTCCCATATCGGCGTGTATTCCATGAACTCTATGTACCCAAATAGCACTTGTATTATTTGCCATAATTTCAGCATCAGTTTAATTGTTGGGGATTGTCTTTCCGTCTTTAAGGATTCCGCCTCCAACGCCTCCACTAAAGTAAGGTGGGGTGTACAAAGTAATAACATATGTGTTCTATGATCCCTGTTTCCCCCCCCAATCCACAGCCTCCCAAGTGCTGTAATTGTGCTGCCAACAAAATAACTTCAAGGATGCGGCACCGCCAATCTTCCTCTATCTTTTTGTAATACCCAAAGATGTATTCTGGACTGCCCTCCTTTCCACACCAATTCCCTAAATAGAGTATCTATCTATCTATCTAGAAGTATGCAAAATATATAAAAGTTGGGGTAGCCTTACCATTTTAATCAAACCACATCGTTCCACCACTGAGAGAGGAAGTTGGCACCATGCCTTACACTTCTCTTTAAATTTTGTTAACAAGGGCGCTAAGTTATTCGAAATACATGTTTTAGGGTTTGCTGTTACTTTTATTCCTAAATACCTACAACTTTCTACTACCTGTAGATGCCTAGCACCTAGTATCTCTATCCTTGCATCCAACGGGATCTCAAAACCTTGAATACATTTTTCAATCCCCCTGTTCCCCTCCCCTGTTTTAGAGTTATACATATCTGAGAGACATCTATAATCTCATTCGGGCACATAGTGACCCTCCCAGTTCCGGTCTCAATCGAGGTCACTGTATTTACTGGGCCCTCCTGAGTCCTTGCTAGGAGGGTCAACATGTGCCTCATATTTTCACCTTCTTCATACCATTTTTGTTTCATAAAAAACCTTTTGTTTTCAGCCCTTGTCAAGGAAATGTTACTATAAATCTGTTGTATTTCCTTCCAACTCTCCAAGTTATCATTAACTGGG
Organism: Staurois parvus; assembly: GCF_062004578.1. Taxonomy (NCBI): domain Eukaryota; kingdom Metazoa; phylum Chordata; class Amphibia; order Anura; family Ranidae; genus Staurois; species Staurois parvus. Next base: position 1,095,185 of record NW_028317926.1, on the reverse strand, counting down.
TCTTCTATATAGATTCTCTCAGCTTCTACCACCTCTTTCATAATTGACAGTTCCCAATCGCTAGTATTTTTTTTTTTATTTTAGAGATCTGTTGAATTATAAGCCCCCTACAATACACCTTAAGTGCATCCCACACCACATTTTGGGGTGCTGAAGCCCTATTGTCTTTTTTGAAAATCACCCAGGGCTTTATTCATATACTCCTCGGTTGTTATTAATTGTAACCAATAGGGGTTTATCTTCCATTCCCTTTGTTGTTGATAACGATCTGACCTTATTGTCAAAACCAATGGAGAATGATCTGATAGACCTCTAGCCTCATACCTTATATCAGTTATTAAGGCCAACTTACTGTCACTCCCCAGTGCCAAATCTATCCTGGAAAGCAACAAATAGGTGCCTGAACAGCATGAAAACATTTGATCCTTTGGATGACGTTCTCGCCAAATATCTCTCAACCCTAACTCCCTTATCACCCTATGAAACAGAGTGTAATTACTCTGTCTTGTTCTCCTCCCCGGAGGGAATTTATCCATCTGTACATCCATTACCATACTCAAATCCCTTACCACCAAGACTGGATTATTTGGCTTTTCCACTAGAAATTCTAATATATGTTTAATTATGTCCATTTTAATTGGAGGGGGACATACACATTCATCAGTATACATAATATACCTGCTAATACACAATACACAAATACTGTACATAACATCCACCATTATCGATCTGTATTCATTTACAAGAAAACAGCACTGATCTATACATTAAAATACTTGTACCTCTTGAATAAGAGGTGTACACTAAATGTTATTGGTGAGAGAACCCCTTATGTTTTAATCCTGTTACTGTTTCCTTGACCAGGTGTGTTTCCTGTAAACAAAGGACAGAGATCCCAAGACTGGAAGCAGTCTTAAACATAGTTATTTTTTTAGTTGGATCTCCTAGCCCCTTCACGTTCCAAAAACAGATCAACACTACTTAAACCATCAAAAAAAAAAAGAAAAAGCTCAAAGAAAAAAAAATACTATTATAATTTACCACCTTTCTACTCATTCCTGTGCTTACCAATTCCCATAGAAGTGAACCACGTACTTTTACAAAATATCTTTTCTTTTGTGAGACTATATTTAGAATCCAACTTTTTCCCCTCCAACCTATTTTCATCTGTTTCATTTTTACTGTGTCTGTGTTTACCTCTGACCACCCTCCCCCCACCCAACCCCCCCCCCAACACCTCCAGGGGCATTGGCAGTGACTAGAGATGAGCGAATCGAACCAGGCGAAGTGGAATTCGTTTCAAATTTCAGGAAAAATTCGATTCGCGTCTAATCCGAATATTAGCATACTTCGGGTGCGCGAATCGGATTTTTCCCGATCAGCCGGCAAAAGTGTCCCTGCAGAGAGCTCCACTATTTCTGACAGTTCTCTGACAGTTCCTTCACATGTACAGCGGTTGAAACATTGTATCTATTTGTTTCCATTTAGGATACAGATGTTTTTATTCGGAAACAGATACAATGTTTCAACCGCTGTAAATGTGAAGGAACTGTCAGAGAACTGTCAGAAATAGCGGAGCTCTCTGCAGATACACTTTTTGCTGTACTGGAATACTTCTTCTTTTCATTCTTCTTTTCATTCTTCTCATTCTTCTTTTCATTCTTCTTCTCATTCTTCTTTTCATTCTTCTTCTTCTTTTCATTCTTCTTTTCATTCTTCTCATTCTTCTTTTCTTCTTCATGAAAAGAAGAATGAGAAGAAGAATGAAAAGAAGAATGAAAAGAAGAATGAGAAGAATGAAAAGAAGAATGAAAAGAAGAAGAAAAATGAAAAGAAGAATGAGAAGAAGAATGAAAAGAAGAATGAGAAGAAGAATGAGAAGAATGAAAAGAAGAATGAGAAGAATGAAAAGAAGAATGAAAAGAAGAAGAAGAAGAATGAAAAGAAGAAGAAGAATGAAAAGAAGAATGAAAAGAAGAAGAAGAAGAATCTTTTCATTCTTCTCATTCTTCTTTTCATTCTTCTTTTCATTCTTCTTCTTCTTCTTTTCATTCTTCTTCTTCTTTTCATTCTTCTTTTCATTCTTCTTCTTCTTCTTTTCATTCTTCTTCTTCTTTTCATTCTTCTTTTCATTCTTCTTCTTCTTTTCATTCTTCTCATTCTTCTTTTCATTCTTCTTCTTCTTCTTTTCATTCTTCTTTTCATTCTTCTTCTTCTTTTCATTCTTCTTCTTCTTCTTTTCATTCTTCTTTTCATTCTTCTTCTTCTTTTCATTCTTCTTCTTCTTCTTTTCATTCTTCTTTTCATTCTTCTCATTCTTCTTTTCATTCTTCTCATTCTTCTTTTCATTCTTCTTTTCATTCTTCTTCTCATTCTTCTTTTCATTCTTCTTCTTTTCATTCTTCTTTTCATTCTTCTCATTCTTCTTTTCTTCTTCATGAAAAGAAGAATGAGAAGAAGAATGAAAAGAAGAATGAAAAGAAGAAGAAGAATGAAAAGAAGAATGAGAAGAAGAATGAAAAGAAGAATGAAAAGAAGAATGAGAAGAATGAAAAGAAGAATGAAAAGAAGAAGAAGAATGAAAAGAAGAATGAGAAGAAGAATGAAAAGAAGAATGAGAAGAAGAATGAGAAGAATGAAAAGAAGAATGAAAAGAAGAAGAAGAAGAATGAAAAGAAGAAGAAGAATGAAAAGAAGAATAAAAAGAAGAAGAAGAAGAATCTTTTCATTCTTCTCATTCTTCTTTTCATTCTTCTTTTCATTCTTCTTCTTCTTCTTTTCATTCTTCTTCTTCTTTTCATTCTTCTTTTCATTCTTCTTCTTCTTTTCATTCTTCTTCTTATTTCATTCTTCTTTTCATTCTTCTTCTTCTTTTCATTCTTCTTTTTCTTCTTTTCATTCTTCTTTTCATTCTTCTTCTTCTTTTCATTCTTCTTCTTCTTCTTTTCATTCTTCTTTTCATTCTTCTCATTCTTCTTTTCATTCTTCTCATTCTTCTTCTCATTCTTCTTTTCATTCTTCTTCTTCTTCTTTTCATTCTTCTTTTCATTCTTCTCATTCTTCTTTTCTTCTTCATGAAAAGAAGAATGAGAAGAAGAATGAAAAGAAGAATGAAAAGAAGAAGAAGAATGAAAAGAAGAATGAAAAGAAGAATGAGAAGAATGAAAAGAAGAATGAAAAGAAGAAGAAGAATGAAAAGAAGAATGAGAAGAAGAATGAAAAGAAGAATGCGAAGAAGAATGAGAAGAATGAAAAGAAGAATGAAAAGAAGAAGAAGAAGAATGAAAAGAAGAAGAAGAAGAATGAAAAGAAGAAGAAGAATGAAAAGAAGAATGAGAAGAAGAATGAAAAGAAGAATGAAAAGAAGAATGAGAAGAATGAAAAGAAGAATGAAAAGAAGAAGAAGAATGAAAACGAAGAATGAGAAGAAGAATGAAAAGAAGAATGAGAAGAAGAATGAGAAGAATGAAAAGAAGAATGAGAAGAATGAAAAGAAGAATGAAAAGAAGAAGAAGAATGAAAAGAAGAAGAAGAATGAAAAGAAGAATGAAAAGAAGAAGAAGAAGAATCTTTTCATTCTTCTCATTCTTCTTTTCATTCTTCTTCTTTTCATTCTTCTTCTTCTTTTCATTCTTCTTCTTCTTCTTTTCATTCTTCTTCTTCTTCTGAGGATGAGGATGAAGAAGAAGAAGAAGAAGAAGAAGTAGGATGAAAATAAGAAGAATTCCAAGCCGGCAAAAAGTGTATCTGCAGAGCTCCGCTAAGTGTATCTGCAGAGCTCCGCTAAGTGTATCTGCAGAGCTCAGCGGTTGAAACATTGTATCTATTTGTTTCCATTTATGGAAACAAATAGATACAATGTTTCAACCGCTGTAAATGTGAATGTCAGAGAACTGTCAGAAATAGAGGAGCTCTGCAGATACACTTAGCGGAGCTCTGCAGATACACTTTTTGCCGGTTTGGAATTCTTCTTATTTTCATCCTACTTCTTCTTCTTCTTCTTCTTCTTCTTCATCCTCATCCTCTTCTTCTTCTTCTGAGGATGAGGATGAGGATAAAGAAGAAGAAGAAGAAGAAGTAGGATGAAAATAAGAAGAATTCCAAGCCGGCAAAAAGTGTATCTGCAGAGCTCCTCTAAGTGTATCTGCAGAATAGAGGAGCTCTGCAGATACACTTTTTGCCGGCTTGGAATTCTTCTTATTTTCATCCTACTTCTTCTTCTTCTTCCTCTTCATCCTCATCCTCTTCTTCTTCTTCTGAGGATGAGGATGAGGATGAAGAAGAAGAAGAAGAAGAAGAAGTAGGATGAAAATAAGAAGAATTCCAAGCCGGCAAAAAGTGTATCTGCAGAGCTCCGCTAAGTGTATCTGCAGAGCTCCGCTAAGTGTATCTGCAGAGCTCCGCTAAGTGTATCTGCAGAGCTCAGCGGTTGAAACATTGTATCTATTTGTTTCCATTTATGGAAACAAATAGATACAATGTTTCAACCGCTGTAAATGTGAATGTCAGAGAACTGTCAGAAATAGAGGAGCTCTGCAGATACACTTAGCGGAGCTCTGCAGATACACTTTTTGCCGGTTTGGAATTCTTCTTATTTTCATCCTACTTCTTCTTCTTCTTCTTCATCCTCATCCTCATCCTCAGAAGAAGAAGAAGAGGATGAGGATGAGGATGAAGAAGAAGAAGAAGAAGAAGAAAAAGAAGAAGAAGTAGGATGAAAATAAGAAGAATTCCAAGCCGGCAAAACGTGTATCTGCAGAGCTCCGCTAAGTGTATCTGCAGAGCTCCGCTAAGAAATAGCGGAGCTCTGCAGATACACTTTTTGCCGGCTTGGAATTCTCCTTCTTCTCATCCTTCTTCTTCTTCTCATCCTTCTTCTTCTTCTCATCCTTCTCCTTCTTCTCATCCTTCTTCTTCTTCTCATCCTTCTTCTTCTTCTCATCCTTCTCCTTCTTCTCATCCTTCTTCTTCTTCTCATCCTTCTTCTTCTTCTCATCCTTCTTCTTCTTCTCATCCTTCTCCTTCTTCTCATCCTTCTTCTTCTTCTCATCCTTCTTCTTCTCATCCTTCTCCTTCTTCTCATCCTTCTTCTCATCCTTCTCCTTCTTCTCATCCTTCTTCTCATCCTTCTCCTTCTTCTCATCCTTCTCCTTCTTCTCATCCTTCTCCTTCTCCTTCTTCTCATCCTTCTCCTTCTTCTCATCCTTCTCCTTCTTCTCATCCTTCTCCTTCTTCTCATCCTTCTCCTTCTCCTTCTTCTCATCCTTCTCCTTCTTCTCATCCTTCTCCTTCTCCTTCTTCTCATCCTTCTCCTTCTTCTCATCCTTCTCCTTCTTCTCATCCTTCTCATCCTTCTCCTTCTCCTTCTCCTTCCTCATCTCCAAGGGCATTTAAATTAAAGGTACAGTGTTCTGCACTAATTTAAAGGCTCTCTGAAGCCTAGAAACCCTTTTTATAAGTTAAATTCGTAGCGAATAAATTCGCATCGAATCGAATTTCTTCCTCAAATTCGGCGAATCAGCCGAATCGAATTTTTGAATAATTCGCTCATCTCTAGCAGTGACCTTTAATTTCTACCTGTGTAAATAAACATTTTTCTATCTCTGCAAACCATCTGTGAATACCACCCTACTTATGACTCCCTAACAATTACACTTTTTAATCCCTTAGCTCCACTCTGCTGCTCCTAAAAGAAAAAAAAACCCTGTGTCTGTCCAATCATACTCATATACTCTTAATTTTTTCTACCAGTGACTATCTAGCTTTTTACTGGGCCTTTAAAGACTGCTCATTACTTTTCAACCAAGAGGCGGCCATGGTTGATGTCTCAAAAAAGTGAGCTACCCCTTTTGCCGCAACTCTCAGTCGTGCAGGGTAGAACATAGCATATTGAACATTTACCAGCTGAAGGCACCCCTTGATATCGACAAATTTTACTCTCTTTCTCTGTAACTCCACAGAGAAATCTGGAAAAAATTAGATTTTTACACCATTATACATTATATCTTTCATCTCTCTTGCTTTCCTCAATATTATTTATCTGTCCTTAAAACAAAAAAGTCTCATGAGCATTGATCTTGGAGTCTCTACTACTGGTAAAGCTCTCGAGGGGACCCTATGAACTCTTGCAATTGTGAACTAGGGAGAGAGTCCTTCTTTTCCAAAAATATCTTGTATCCATTTTCCCAGAAATTCTCTCATGTTCCCTTCACTGCGTTCTAGCAAACCTACTATCTGAACGTTTCTTTGCCAACGGTTCCCCAGGTCCTCCAATTTACCACTTTGCCTGTCTACTATACTCTTCAATAGTTCCATCTGTTGTTTCATCGGTATTAACACATCCTCCACCTTACTTACTCTCTAACTCCGTAGTGCACTCCCGCACTTTTTTGAAGATCATATTTAAACAACAACATCTCCTCTTTAATACATTTCAGCTGCTCAGTAATTTCAGACAAAGCAGCTTTACACCCATTCACTGCCTCCAATACTTCTCTCAATGATGGTTAATCCATCACTGAAACTTCCAATGTAGACTGATCCGGTATTCCTATTGTAGTTGGAGTGCAGGGCACTGATGCCAGTTTAGGGAGCACTGATGCCAGTTTAGGGGAGCCACCATACAAATTAGGGCCTCTACATGATGTTAACGGTGAAGATGACAGTCTAGCTTGTTGTACACTTCCAGTTTTATATGCAAATCGTTTCGCTGCCACTTTTTTACTTTTATCTTTTACTGTGCGTTGTTCTTGTGTACTGCCAGCCTCCTGAACCACCGGTGCTTTTCTCCATTTCCTTGTCATTTCTCCTGCTTATGCACAGTTTAAGATGGTATACTGCTTCTCTTTTAATACTGCACAGTCCACCCTCCCAAACAAATGAATATCACCTCTTCCACTGGTCTTCAATCTATCCACCGGTCTATCTCCTCTCCACTCCCTCCACCTCTGCCGGCCTACCGCTCTCTCACTTCCTCCCAGCCGAAGTGACAGGGGCCCAGGGAAGTCGAGGTGAGCCCATCCACTGGATCCATGGAGCTGGTCTGGGGCTGACCTCGCTGCCAGTCCTTCTCCCACCATGCACCGGGTCAGCCAGAGGTCTCCGGACAGCAGAAGGGGTCCCCACAAGGGGGACCACTAAGACCGCCTGGGACCCCAGTTAACCAGCAGCCACTCTCCCACCTTCATCCGTCCTGATCACCAGGTCCCGGCATCTTCCTCTTCCCGGCCCAACCCACCAGGTACCGCCCACACTTAGGCAGTCTCTCTCCGGCCACTCCACTGCAGACACAGCCAGTTAGGGATCAGGATGGAGGAGCCCAAGTGAGCTGTGTACGTCAGCTCACATCTGTGTTAGGCCACTCCCCCATACTTTATTGGTTAATATATAAAAATGTGAATAAACATTCTGGTAATGACAAGACTACTGGAACTAAAGTCTGTCATTGCCAGTTCAATTGTGGAAAGTTCCCAGGTTTGTTTGCCAATAAAGTGTATATAAACCCCAAAATAAAAATGTAATATATTGCAGTTTACTAGCCCTTAGATGTAGTGACTGGATTCATTTTCTTTTTTTTTTTAAGTTTTTTTCCCTTTATTTCTCCTGATAATCCAGGCTATAACACACTTTTAGTCCCTTCATGTCTTCACTCATTTCTCCATTGTGCTTGTGGCACGGATGTCACACAGGCTGGACTTCAAACATGTCTACCATTGTTTATGTCTATTATATGGTGGATCGATGGGACTAGTAGTTTACACAAAAGATAAGGTACTTTGTGCTTTCTATTAAGCTCTTGTGAAGTGACAAGGACACTGCATTTCTGGTAAAAGGCATTTTCTGTACTTACTAAAAATGTTCTTATCCTGAAAAGTCAAAAGAAGTGCATCTAAGGATCAAAAGTCTGTAATATATTACTTTTTAATTTTGGGGTTAGCTACACTTTATTTAAAGAAGATTGTTTTACTTACATCTTTTTACCTTTGTAATCAAATGTCCATAAAATAAATCAGTAATTGAATTGCTTGTAAAATATCTTTGTTGCCCTTTTGGGCAAAACACAACTGTATTAGTATTTGAAACCTGAACCTCATCTCTAAACAGGTATAACACATTTAGAAGGATAATCGTTTTTATGGCAGTCACTCTATTCAAAAATGAGATGGGAGAGGTTTTACATATATTGAGTATATACTGGATCTTGGTTAAAATAGGTGTATAGTTATTCTGAATTTAAATATGGATAGTGGGTGTCAGAGTTTTTCCCGGATAAGAGATGGACTTATCTGACCATGGAAAAGGAAAAGAGGAAGTTGTTCCCACTAGGCTGCGGGAATATTGATTGACATAATGGTAGATTTAAAAAGATTGACCATCAGTTCTGAAAGGGAGGCAAATGTACAAAAGCTGGTTTGGGAGGTTTGGGAGGGAGATTATTAGCCGAGAAAGAAATAACGTTATATGGCTCGCATACATGCATCATTTGAAACTATGTGGGCCGTTTGAGCTAATGGCTCCATTGCAAGTGCAAAGAGTAGGGGAGAAGAAGGGCAACCCTAGTGGGTTCTTTTGGCCCAGCGTGAAAAACCAAGAATTACCCCCAGGAACTTTATTCCTAGTTTTAGGAGAATGATATAAGGCTTGAAAGATTTTGAATAAACTCTCCATTAAATCCATAGGGCTGTAAAAAAATTGTAGGTAAGGCCAAGTTATACTACCAAATGCTTTGTGTATATTTAAACTAAATTACAAGACCTCTTTAGAGCGTAGGTTAGCATATTGTATAATATTAGTAACTAAATGTATGTTATATGTAATTAGTCTGTTAGGAATGAATCCCGACTGATCAGGGGAGTAAAGGGTGAAGATTATGGAAGCAAGTCCAACAACCAGGACTCTACTGAAATTTTGAAGATTACTGTTTATCACAGATGTAGGCCTATCATTTTGTGGTAACAGGTGGTCTTTATTTAGTTTTGGAATAAGGGCATGTTGCTGTCTAGAAGCATCTAATCAGGGAAGTGATGGCCTAGTAAGACAACGTTAAATTATAGGGGTCAAGAGATGAGTATAATGCTTATAATAGACTGTCATAAAACCGTATGGTCCTGGAGTGGCAGTGTGTTTTAAAGACTTAATAATCTTTAAGATTTCCTCATCTCTACAGCGAGCATTAAGCTTATCTCGTTGTTAATAAAAGAAGGGAGGGGAATATTAACAAACCATGATTCTGCAGAAACAGAAAACAGAGAAGGGGACAGCAATTTGGAGTAAAAACTTTCAAAAATGTTGCCATTAGATTTTAAATTGACCACACCACCAGATGTGGAGGACGTACTGTATGGTTCAATTTATAGGCAAACATAGATGTAGCAGCCACGTTACTGTGTAAAAGAAAATTCACCTTTGACCATCTGAGGATTTTATCAGTTTTAGCTGCCAGAAAAGGGTCCAGTTCAAATCTTTTTTGTGAAATTAGCTCAGACAAAGATCTGGATAGTACAGTAGCATAGGATCTATATAAGTGCCAAGGTTCTTTATTGACGTGCAGATTTTCTGCCATCTCTCCTTGTTGCGGGAAGTGGCAATACTAACTAAGTGAGCCATAAGCACCTCTTTGTGTGCAACCCATATAGAGGTGATGGGCGCAAGAAGTATAAAATTCAGGATGCGATTATTTTTGCAGCCTGACTAAGGTCCATCATCAATGGGTACTTGATCTCCTGAGAACTACTTTTCTCCCCATACCAGTCTATAGGAGTGCAAAAGCATGTGAAGCAGTATAAGTGCATGTCAACTGCATCTGCAGTGAATTTTGAATGATCTCAGAAGCCTCTCAAACTTACGTCAAAAGCACGCTGTATTTGACCATCGAAGGCTGCCTTAACTTTATGTAACTAGTTGGTTACTGCATAGTGATATCTTCAAATCATAACTGATGCAAAAGAAAAGAAACTTACTCCTCAAAAGTCACAACTAAGACTCTGAAGTCAGGTTTAATCCATTTCTCATAGCTTACAGCACCTGCTGTTTGCTTGTTTGTTTACAAGAGAAGTCTGACAGGCTGCTAAGTTTCTGTTGCCATACAAAATAATAGGAAAAACACTGCAAATTCAATGCCTCTGTTGTGAAATTTGAAGATGACTTTCTCTACAATACCTATATCTAAAGAGGTGATTGGGTACTTTATTTGCATGTGAACACTTTAATGTGCATGGTGTAGGTGTAGATTGTCTTTAAAGCTCAACTTTGACACAATATATATATCTCAGTTGTATGATTTTAAAATTAAATCCATTGCAACCTAACCTTAAACCTATGTATCAAAAACCACCTCTTCCTTAAGTGAAATTCCAGTGATACAATAACCCCAGACTGCTATAGTACTACTTCCACCCTGGAAGCTTCAGATTTTAATTGTAGACACTACCAGTCACCATGAAATATAAGTACAAAAACATACAAATGTCCAACTCTAGGTCTCCAAGAAAAATATTATTTACAAAATGTCTCCATACACCCTGATGGTATCCTCTTTTAATCCACCAGTTCTTAATGTTCCACCAATTTTCAATGTTCCTTAAACCAATGCGTCCTCTTCCACTCTTAGTACTTCAAAATGAATAACCTATACATAGTGCATTATCCTTATAACGCAAATACTGGTGGTGTTTATACATCAAAGTGTTCAAAAACAAGTGCCCCCAGTGATCATATACACATCCAGTGACTGTAATTCCTACTCTTACCCAGAGTAGGTAGAAACTTTCTTATGTGATCAGCGATCCTAAATACACTGTGAATCAGTGCCACGCAAAACATCAATTTGTTGACAGGTAGTGCAGGCTTAACTCAGACCAGGGTCTTATGCTCCAGGATCATATTAACAATAAGTGGTCCACAATCCTTCATACACTGTGAATCAGTGCCACTCCAAACATCAATTAGTGATCATACGGTGCAATCTCTAAATAGTGTGACACCTGTCAACCCATGTACCTCACCAGATTGACAGGTAGGGCAGGCTTAAATCAGACAGGGCTCACACTCCAGGATTTTTGTTATCAATGTTATGTACCCAGAATGAAAGTGAAGAGTCATCATGTAAAACCTTCTTAACACTTTGCTAAAACTTTTTTTAAAGTGCTTACACAACTTGCAGTATAAATGCAGCAGTAGAAAAATCCTTTGAGCTCACTGTTTCCTATAGTAAGTCCGGACCTCATCCAAAATGGCCGCCATGACACTTCCGGCAATGTCTGACGGCACTTTCTGACTCGATTCATCGGCACAACTTTTTCAAAGGATCACAGTGCATGAAGGATTGTGGACCACTTATTGTTAATAGGATCCTGGAGCATAGGACCCTGGTCTGAGTTAAGCCTGCACTACCTGTCAATCTGGTAAGGTATATGGGTTGACAGGTGTTACACTATTTGATAATGCACCGTATGATCACAAATTGATGTTTTGTGTGGCACTGATTCACAGTGTATGTAGGATCGCTGATGGCACTTGTTTTTGAACACTTTGATGTATACGCACCATCAGTAATTGTGTTATAAGGATAATGCACTATGTATAGTTTATTTATTTTGAGGTACTAAGAGTGGAATAGGATGCATTGGTTTGAGGAACATTGAAAATTGGTGGAACATTAAGAACTGGTGGATTAAAAGAAGATACAATCAGGGTGTATGGAGACATTTTGTAAATAATATTTTTCTTGGGGACCTAGAGTTTGTGTGTTTTTGTACTTATATTTCACACTAACCTTAAACCTGTGTGTTTGGTATTTGCTCACCTTGTAATACCTTCTGGCTTGAAGTCTGTCCCCCCAGTATTGTGAAGAGCCCACTAGGAAATCAAATTATGTGGACTCATCATAGCATCAAATACAATATATGCTATGGAAGACAATGCAATAAACACACTGTAATAAAAATAATGTATTTCAATATTAACCTTGAGGCATATGAACTACTTTTATGACACATTTCAAAATGGCCTACTTATAGACATGGCCCACCAGAAGATCATATCATAGGTTGTAATAATTAGACTGGTAATGTAAGATTGGAATGAGGGAGTCACTTTACATGTTATGGGTGCAGGTTTGACTGCCAGTTACATAAACTTAAATTGTATGTCCAGTCAAAACTTATTTTTCTTAGTTTTGGATAGAGAAGGGAAATTTTGGAACTCCTGTCAGGTCCTGTCCTGTTACGTCTTTACTGCTATCAGGAAGTGCATATTCCAACATATTAGTCCCAGTCCCTGGGACAATATCACCCCTGCCCACTTCCCACACTTAAAAAGCCCACTTACATGATGGCATACCCAAACCATGCCCACTTTCTGCCACAGTCTCACCCATAAATATGTTGGAAATGTCCACTCACCACTACAATCTCAATTAATACCCTTTTTAAAGTTTTACTGCATATGCTCTGTAACCTAAATACAGGTGACACTGTCATCATGGGATTCTCCACCAACAAGCAGAGGTGGCATCAATGGTAGAGAAAATCTCCAACAGCAACATTGACAGAAATAAAAATGTTTTTCCTTATTAGAGTAGGAAAAGGCTAGAAACTCTGTCTACATTTTATTTCTGCCTGTGTCCTTGTTGCAGATTTTCCCATATTTCACGTCTGTTGAAACCATTGTCAGCAGGGAAGAAAGTTAAAGTAAATTTCTCCCCAGATAGCAGTTAAAACTCAACAGGAGTTTTAATCCTTCCCCACTCTTTCTGAAACTAAAAAAAAAGTGTTTGGCTTGACATACACTTTAAATATTAATTTAGCTTGGAGAAATCTGCTTGAAAAAAACACTTGACATTTAGAAAGCCTTTCAGTACTCTCCAACATCACTACAATATAATTACAATAATAGCCTATTATTGATAGTATTATACATAAAATACAAAGAAACCCAAAATTATTCAACATCATCAAGGAATACAAAAAATAATAACTTTCCATTAAAAATTTAGTTTTTGTAGCTTTTAGTTTGTTTTTCTATTTTTTTTTTCATACTTGCAACCATTTTCTGTTAAAACTACCACCTCTGGGGAAAGAATGAACCTTATCTAGAATCTGAAAACAGCCATTAGTAGTGCCATTGTGACATAAACTGAAATTACTTTCTATTACTTTTGCCATCTGAACGATTTTTCTGTTTTGGTATCATCTGTACTGGCTTACATTTTACTGAAAACCAAGCTGACATAAATCCCTTTATAATCATAAATATGGAATGTTTCCTAATGTTGGTGTGGGCAAGAATTTATGTGTGTTTAAAATGCATACCTTGTTTTAGAAACTCTAAATTGGCCCCGGCTGCATACAGAAAACCTCAGACTCAAGGTCAAGAGTAGATGTGTTCAATAATACTCACTTTTTTAAAAGAAAAAAACTGTATCTAGTAAATTGTAAATTCTAAGTATTTATTTTGCTTGTTAAAGTGCTTAACCCCTTAACTACTTTCTAACTAAGTTTATATTCTGTTGTGATGGCCTTAATAGCTCATTTGTTATGGACTCCCTGTTTTAGTAGTGGTAGCTGTGGCTCCCCAAAGGCAAGGAATCTTAGGAATAGAGACCCTTGCATGGATTTTGACATGTGATTCTCACATGACATGTATGTAAGATTTAGCCCTCTGACGACAGATGAAAGCTGACATCAATTGACAAATATGCTCAATTGTCAAGCAAAATTGTGGCTCTTAACTTTCCAGAGGTAAGCACAGGTGGCATTTAGGCAGATTCGAATAGTAGGCATGGATTCAAGCAGCAGACACAGGTAAGTTAAAAAATAAAAAAAACACAGGCTATTGCCCTAATTAGAACAAAAGTACCAATACCCTGCTCTACCCTTTTTAGGAAAAGAAAGACACAGAAAAAAGAGTAAGCCACGTGGATGGAAGACTGGCAGCTGCCACAGGGAAGTGAGTGGGAGCAACTCATTCCTTAATGCAATATTTACATCTATAACATCTACTGCAAAGAAGTTCAGATCCCGATCCAGAACCAAACTGAAATCAATGGGAGCTGAATATGTCAATTAGAAAATGGCCATTTTTTAGGGCTTATAGCCAATGCAAAAAAAAAGCTTTCCCCCTAAAAATCCATAACAGGGTCTTAATCTGTGCCATGCCAGGAAAGGGGGGGATAGGCATATGCACCCCCTTCTGAACCATATCAGGCCACATGTCCTGAACATAGGGGGAGGGGGATGCCTTGATCCTGGGAAAGCCCTTTGCCCCATGTTGATGAAGACAAGGCCCTCTTCCCCACCACCCTGGCTAGGTGGTTGTGGGGTTCTATGGGCAGGGAGATTATCGGAATCTGGAAGCCCCATTTAGTAATAAAGGGTGAATAAGTATGGGTTGCATAGAAACCCTACTCATTCACAAAAATAAAAAAAAAGATGTCACCCGGAATTGAAGAGTGGGGAAAGGAGTCTACGTCGATCATTGGGCCTCATAGGTCCTTAGTGACCTTGACTTGCAGGCAGTGTCAGGGAGGACTACTCAATGCACCCACACTATACAGTGAAGGAAATAAGTATTTGATTCCTTGCTGATTTTGTATGTTTGCCCACTCACAAAGAAATGACCAGTCTAAAAATTAAATGGTAGGTGTATTGTAACACTGAGAGACAAAACAGCAACAAAAAATTCTAAAGAAATGCATGTCTAACAAATTATGCACTGATTTGCATGTTCATGAGGGAAATAAGTTTTTGATCCCCTTCACAAAACGTGACTTAGTACTTGGTGGCAAATCCCTTGTTGGCAATCACAGAGGTCAGACATTTCCTGTAGTTGGCCACCAGGTTTGCACACATCTCAGGAGGGATTTTGGCCCACTCCTCTTGGCAGATCCTCTCCAAGTCTTTAAGGTTTTGTCAGGGAGCGAGAAGCCAGACACACAAGGAGGTGCAATTAAAGGTAAGTTTATTTACACAGAAACAAGGCAAGAGTCTATGCAAGTCTGACAGCAACAGTGGATGACTTGGTAGGACAGAAGTTCTCCTGCCGAGGTCGTCTTCCAGGATAATCAAGTGGAGAACCAGCGGGAATCATAGCCAAAGCCGGGGTCAGAAGCCAGGAAGAATGGTCGCCAGAGCCGGGGTCAGAAGCCTGGAAGAATGGTCGCCAGAGCCGGGGTCAGAAGCCAGGAAGAATGGTCGCCAGAGCCGGGGTCAGAAGCCAGGAAGAATGGTCGCCAGAGCCGGGGTCAGAAGCCAGGAGGAGTCTTTAGCCAAAGCCGAGTCAGTATCCAGGAGAGCAAAGAGTTAACTGAACAGGAGCTTGCTGCTGTGCAACAGACAGGACACGAATGCAATGGACAGCTACAAACAGCAGACCTAAATGTGATAAGCTGTCACCTCCTGGGAGGAGCCGCAGAGGGCTGAAAGCATAAAGGATCCCACAATGCTTTGCAGACCTAAGATAGATGCCAGCACATGGAGCAGCACAAGCCCTGAGGAAAGGTAGGACCTTGATAGTATCTCCTCCGCAAGGGCCCCTCCCCCTCCGCGGCTCAACATAAGGCTTCTGGGGAAAGCGAGCGTGAAAAGCGCGGAGGAGGTCAGGAGCATGAATATCTGCAGAAGGAACCCAGGAACACTCCTCGGGACCATAACCATGCCAATGGACCAGGAACTGCACCCGACCACGGACCCACTGAGAGTCCAGGATGCGGCTCACCTCATACTCCTCATGACCGTCAACCCGAATAGGGCGGGGCCGAGGCAGTAAGGCAGTAAAGCGATTGCAGACCAGAGGTTTCAACAGGGATACGTGGAAGACATTGGAGATACGCATCCCAGGAGGAAGAGCAAGGGCATAGGCAACTGGGTTCACCCTCCGGATGATGCGGAAAGGACCAACAAAACAGGGAGCCAGTTTCGGTGCGGGCACCCGAAGATTGAGGTTACGAGTGGACAACCACACCCGATTTCCGACCTGGTATGAAGGAGCGGGAAACCGTCTACGATCAGCCTGGAGCTTCTGGCGCTGTGCTGAATCCTTCAAGGACCTCTGGATCTGCCCCATGAAGAACGCGGGGCAGCAAGATGGTTATCCACAGCTGGAATGTCCTGTGGTGAGAACAACCCTAGGCAATACAGCGGGTTGGAACCCATAGTTGGCCATGAAGGGAGACATCCCGGAGGAGGAGTTGACAACCGAGTTCCTTGCAAACTCTGCCCATGGCAGGAGATCGACCCAATTGTCTTGATGGTCTGAGATATAGCAGCAAAGGAATTGTTCCAGGGCCTGGTTGGAACACTCCGCAGCCCTATTGGACTGCGGGTGGTAGGCCGAAGAGAAGGAGAGCTTGATACCCAACTGGGAGCAGAAGGCGTGCCAGAACCTGGACACAAACTGGCTCCCACGGTCTGAGACAATCACCTTAGGCAACCCATGCAAGCGAAAGATCTCCCTGGTGAAAACCGTAGCCAGTTCTTGCGCAGTTGGCAATTTCTTGAACGGAACACAATGGCACATCTTGGAGAAGCGATCAATGACCATAAGAATGACCCATGGCCTTGAAACACAGGGAGGTCCACAATGAAATCCATGCCGAGGTGTGACCAGGGATGCTCCCCTTTGGGAATTGGTTGCAGAAGACCAAATGGAAGATGCTGAGGAGATTTATTCTGGGCACAGACAGAACATGTCGCTACATATGAGGCGATGTCGGATCGGAGAGATAGCCACCAGAATAGATGAGAAACGACCCAGGACAACTGGTTCCTCCCTGGATGACCGGTAGTCTTGGAATTGTGGTAGGTACGCAGCAGACGGGTGCGCAATCCCTCAGGTACGAAACATCTGCCAGAATCTGCTCCCCAAGGGGAGAATTTAGGCTGGTACTAATAGCAGCCAGGATATGATCCGGAGGTATGACCGAGGTCGGCTCAGAGTCCTCCCTGGACAGCTCAGAGTATTGGCGCGACAAGGCATCAGCCCTGACATTCTTGGAGCCAGGCAAATAGGAGACCACATAGTTAAAACGCGACAAGAACACAGCCCATCTGGCCTGACGGGGCGTCAACCTCTTAGCGTCTGAGAGATACGTCAGCTTCTTGTGGTCAGTGAGAATGAGAACCGGAACCGCAGAACCCTCGAGCAGGTGCCTCCATTCCTTGAGAGCCTGAATAATGGCCAACAACTCCCTGTCTCCAATCTGGTAGTTGCATTCTGCGAAGGAAAGCTTCCTGGAGTAGAACCCACAGGGAAGTAGGGGTCCATCGGGCGACCGACGCTGAGACAGGAGGGCGCCTACTCCCGTCTAAGATGCATCAACCTCGAGGACAAAGGGCAACCCAGGATTGGGATGAGACAGTATCGGAGCTGAAGCGAAGGCGGATTTCAGAGCTTTGAAAGCTAAGATGGCCTCGGATGACCACTCATGGGTATTACTGCCCTTCTTGGTCAGATCTGAGAGAGGCTTGGCCAGCGTGGAGAAGTTCCTGATAAACTTCCGATAATAGTTGGCGAATCCCAAAAAGCGCTGAATGGACCGAAGACCACTGGGATGAGGCCACTGCAGAACCGCCGAAACCTCCTGAGGGTCCATGGAGAATCCCACAGCGGAAATGATGTAGCCCAAAAAGGCAACCTGTGATCGGTGAAATTCACACTTCTCGAGCTTACAGAAAAGCTCGTTCTCACGTAACCGTTGCAGCACCCGCTTGGCATCCTGGATATGAGACTCCATAGATGCAGAGTAAACCAGGATGTCGTCCAAGTAAACCACCACGCACTGCTGCAAAAAGTCACGAAAAACATCATTAATGAACTCCTGAAAGACTGTGGGTGCGTTACACAACCCGAAGGGCATAACCAGGAATTCATAGCGGCCGGTTCTGGTGTTGAACGCGGTCTTCCATTCGTCGCCCTCCTTGATCCATACGAGGTTGTATGCAGCCCCAAGGTCGAGTTTAGTAAAGACCGTTGCTCCCTTGAGGTGGTCGAACAACTCGGTAATCAACGGAATTGGGTAAGCATTCTTAATCGTGATTTGATTGAGACCCCTATAATCAATGCAAGGCCTCAATTCACCGCCCTTCTTTTTCACGAAAAAAAAGCCAGCTCCTGCTGGGGAAGTAGACTTGCGAATGTGCCCCCGGGAAAGCGCATCCGCAACGTACTCCTCCATGGCCTGATTCTCCGCAACCGAAAGAGGATACACCCTGCCACGAGGAGGCGTGGCACTGGGTTTCAAGGCTATGGCACAATCGTATGGACGATTAGGAGGCAGAGCACCGGCACGCACCTTGTCAAACATGTCCAGGTACTCCCCATAGTCAGTGGGCAACACAGAGGAGGCACACAACACCTTAACAGGTCCACGGATGCAACCGGCCCCACACTGTGGAGACCACGAGAGAATCTCGGCCGACCGCCAATTAAAAGTCAGATTGTGCTTCTGAAGCCAGGGATATCCCAAAACCATGGAGTAGTGTGGAGAAGAAATTACCTGGAAACAGGCCAACTCCCTGTGAACAGCCCCAATAGCTACTTCAACCGGCAGGGTCTCGTGGGTAACCTGCGGCAGTTGCAGGGGCCTGCCATCTATCGCCTCGAGAACCAATGGAGTAACTTGAGCCTGCAGAGGAATGGAGTACTGAGCAGCAAACGAACTGTCCATAAACAACCCGTCAGCCCCAGAGTCTACCAATGCCTGGGCTGTCACCGATCCTTCCGCCCAAGAGAGGACAACGGTGATTAGTAGTTTATCCTTGCAGGGCACCGGGGACGAGGAATCTCCACCCAAGATCTGCCCCCGACAGGATCTCAGGTGTGAGCGTTTCCCGGACGGACCGGACAGGACTGCCGAAAATGCCCACCGAGACCACAGTACAGGCAGCGACCCTCCTGATGCCAAGAGGCCCGCTCCCCCTCGGAAAGGCGAGCAAACCCCAGCTGCATGGGCTCACCGCCAGACAAGCCATCCCCAGGAGGTGTGGGAGGAGAAGGAGGAACGGGTGGGACAGAAAACGTAGGCGCCAATTGGTTAGGAGGCCTCCGCAGACGCTCCTTAAGTGAAGGCCTCTCCCTGAACCTGGTGTCAACCAGGATTAGGAAAGAAATGAGTGCTTCCAGCTCCATAGGCAGTTCTTTGGCTGCAATCTCATCCTTCAACGCATCTGAGAGACCATGAGAGAAAGCAGCCACCAGAGCCTCATTGTTCCAACCCACCTCTGCCGCCAGGGTACGAAATTCTATGGCATACTCGGCAACGGTCCGTGAACCCTGATGCATGGACATGAGCAGCTTGGCAGCAGAGGCGGAGCGAGCAGGCACATCGAATACCTTATGGAAGGAGGCAACAAAACCGGCAAACTCGTGAATCACAGGGTTATCGTTCTCTCATAAGGGATTTGCCCAGGCCAAGGCCTTGTCCAAGAGCAGTGAGATTAGTAAGCCCACCTTTGACCTCTCAGTAGGAAAAGCATGGGGTATCAACTCAAAATATATGCTCACTTGGTTAATTAAACCCCGACACTGACTCCGCTCACCCCCAAAGCGCTGTGGAAGGGGGGCTGAACCAGTCATACCTCTGGGCACCGCAGGTGCAGCAGCAGATGCAGAGGCAGGAGCAACAACTGAAGCAGCAGCGGGAGCGTCCACAGGAGTGACAACCGGCCTAATTGCACCAGGAGCAAGGTGCGCTGTGCGTGCAAGCAGCGTCTGCAACACCTTAGCGAACTGATCCAACAAGAGATCCTGCTGATAAAGTCTGGCAACCAACATAGGGAGCGAGGGCTTACCTGCAGCATCAGGATATATGGCATTTGTGTAGTGTCAGGGAGCGAGGAGCCAGACACACAAGGAGGTGCAATTAAAGGTAAGTTTATTTACACAGAAACAAGGCAAGAGTCTATGCAAGTCCGACAGCAACAGCGGATGACTTGGTAGGACAGAAGTTCTCCTGCTGAGGTCGTCTTCCAGGATAATCAACCAGCGGGAATCGTAGCCAAAGCCGGGGTCAGAAGCCTGGAAGAATGTTCGCCAGACCCGGGGTCAGAAGCCAGGAAAAATGGTCGCCAGAGCCGGGGTCAGAAGCAAGGAAGAATGGTCGCCAGAGCCGGGATCAGAAGCCAGGAGGAGTCTTTAGCCAAAGCCGAGTTGGTATCCAGGAGAGCAAAGAGTTAACTGAACAGGAGCTTGCTGCTGTGCAACAGACAGGACACGAATGCAATGGACAGCTACAAACAGCAGACCTAAATGTGATAAGCTGTCACCTCCTGGGAGGAGCCGCAGAGGGCTGAAAGCATTAAGGATCCCACAATGCTTTGCAGACCTAAGATGGATGCCAGCACATGGAGCAGCACAAGCCCTGAGGAAAGGTAGGACCTTGATAGGTTTGGTGGCTGACATTTGGCAACTCGAAATTTCAGCTCCCTCCACAGATTTTCAATCGGATTAAGGTCTGGAGACTGGCTAGGCCACTCCAGGATCTTAATGTGCTTCTTCTTGAGCCACTCCTTTGTTGCCTTGGCCGTCTGTTTTGGGTCATTGTCATGCTGGAACAGCCATCTACGACTCGTTTTCAAGATGTCAAAGTGCAAGGATCGTACCTAAAGCATTTAAATTCGTCATAGCTCCATATAAATTTAGGGGACTCACAATAGAAGATTAGGGTGCTTCCTCCATAGCAGAGGAGAGAAGCTACGTACAAGAGAAAATTATAAAATTATATATCAAATCTATATTATCTGATCAATAAGCCTCCAATTTTTCCCAATATATGCACCAAAAATAAAATAAAGTCAGTTATCAATACTGAATATCGGCCATTTGTTGCCTATACAGACCATATATTATCCTAACAGGTAAACGTAGAAATAAAAAACAAAAGTAAACCTACATTAGTCCCCTCAGAAAGAAAATGCCACATTATCCTAAACATAATTATATTTGGTAACTGCTGTATCTCCGGCTATCATGTAGCAAGTGGTCAAGATAGCGCCCAGAGAGAAAGTCTCCCAAACCTACTGACTACATACAGTGAAGGAAATAAGTATTTGATCCCCTGCTGATTTTGAATGTTTGCCCACTCACAAAGAAATGATCAGTCATATAGGTTATAGGAATGTGTTTTTTATATCCTGTGTAAATTACATGAGCATTTAACTTTATTATACAGGAATATTTATAGTCTTTTTGAGTTGCCAGGTGTGTTTGGATTGAGGCCCTTCCCATGGGCAAGGTAAACAATGTCACCAGCTGCAGATTTCCACAAGTGTGAATATAAGGTGAAAGTTTTTCCCTTATTTGTTTGGGGTTTTTTTTCTTCCATTTCCACCTCCATCTTCTCTTATGATCTAGAGTGGGTACTTTTTGGTAATTGGTGTTGTTACAATAATAATCTTCATGTTATGCAAAATTTAGGTGAAGTGTTTTTATAATTGGGGAAATTGTTACTTTTCTTAATTAGAATTTACAGTCAGGTCCATAAATATTGGGACATCGACACAATTCTAACATTTTTGGCTCTATACACCACCACAATGGATTTGAAATGAAACAGACAAGATGTGCTTTAACTGCAGACTTTAATTTGAGGGTATTTACATCCAAATCAGGCGAACGGTGTAGGAATTACAACAGTTTGTATATGTGCCTCCCACTTGTTAAGGGACCAAAAGTAATGGGACAATTGGCTTCTCAGCTGTTCCATGGCCAGGTGTGTGTTATTTCCTCATTATCCCTATTAAAATGAGCAGATAAAAGGTCCAGAGTTCATTTCAAGTGTGCTATTTGCATTTGGAATCTGTTGCTGTCAACTCGCAAGATGAGATCCAAAGAGCTGTCACTATCAGTGAAGCAAGCCATCATTAGGCTGAAAAAACAAAACAAACCCATCAGAGAGATAGCAAAAACATTAGGCGTGGCCAAAACAACTGTTTGGAACATTTTTAAAAAGAAGAAACGCACCGATGAGCTCAGCAACACCAAAAGACCCAGAAGACCACGGAAAACAACTGTGGTGGATGACTGAAGAATTCTTTCCTGGTGAAGAAAACACCCTTCACAACAGTTGGCCAGATCAAGAACACTCTCCAGGAGGTAGGTGTATGTGTGTCAAAGTCACCAATCAAGAGAAGACTTCACCAGAGTGAATACAGAGGGTTCACCACAAGATGTAAACCATTGGTGAGCCTCAAAAATAGGAAGGCCAGATTAGAGTTTGCCAAATGACATCTAAAAAAGCCTTCACAGTTCTGGAACAACATCCTATGGACAGATGAGACCGAGATCAACTTATACCAGAGTGATGGGAAGAGAAGAGTATGGAGAAGAAAAGGAACTGCTCATGATCCTAAGCATACCACCTCATCAGTGAAGCATGGTGGTGGTAGTGTCATGGCGTGGGCATGTATGGCTGCCAATGGAACTGGTTCTCTTGTATTTATTGATGATGTGACTGCTGACAAAAGCAGCCGGATGAATTCTGAAGTGTTTCAGGCAATATTATCTGCTCATATTCAGCCAAATGCTTCAGAATTCATTGGACGCCGCTTCACAGTGCAGATGGACAATGACCCAAAGCATACTGCAAAAGCAACCAAAGAGTTTTTGAAGGGAAAGAAGTGGAATGTTATGCAATGGCCAAGTCAATCACCTGACCTGAATCCGATTGAGCATGCATTTCACTTGCTGATGACAAAACTGAAGGGAAAATACCCCAAGAACAAGCAGGAACTGAAGACAGTTGCAGTAGAGGCCTGGGAGAGCATCACCAGGGATGAAACCCAGCGTCTGGTGATGTCTATGCGTTCCAGACTTCAGGCTGTAATTGACTGCAAAGGATTTGCAACCAAGTATTAAAAAGTGAAAGTTTGATTTATGATTATTATTCTGTCCCATTACTTTTGGTCCCTTAACAAGTGGGAGGCACATATGCAAACTTTTGTAATTCCTACAGCGTTCACCTGATGTAAATACACTCAAATTAAAGCTGACAGTCTGCAGTTAAAGCACATCTTGTTCGTTTCATTTCAAATCCATTGTGGTGGTGTATAGAGCCAAAAATGTTAGAATTGTGTCGATGTCCCAATATTTATGGACCTGACTGTATGTGTTTATGTTGTTTCAGCAGCTTTATATTGAGATCCGAGGTCCGAATGAGGTGGGCTTTCCCGCAAAATGCACGGGATGACCATTTACAAATCGATCTTGACAACATATGTATGGCTATCTTGGATGGGTAAGATGTTTTCATGTTTTTAAATTCTTTTAATGGATATACAGTCAGGTCCATAAGTATTGGGACATCAACACAATTCTAACATTTTTGGCTCTATACATCACCACAATGGATTTGAAATGAAACGAACAAGATGTGCTTTAACTGCAGACTGTCAGCTTTAATTTGAGGGTATTTACATCCAAATCAGGTGAACGGTGTAGGAATTACAACAGTTTGCATATGTGCCTCCCACTTGTTGAGGGACCAAAAGTAATGGGACAGAATAATAATTAGAGATGAGCGAATCGAACTTGGCGAAGTGGAATTCGTTTCGAATATTAGGAAAAATTAGATTCGCACCGAATCCGAATTTTAGCAAACTTCGGATGCACGAATCGAATTTTCCCCGATCAGCCGGCAAAAAGTGTCACTGCAGAGAGCTCCGCTATTTCTGACAGTTCTCTGACAGTTCCTTCACATTTACAGCGGTTGAAACATTGTATCTATTTGTTTCCATTTAGGATACAGATGTTTTTATTTGGAAATAAATAGATACAATGTTTCAACCGCTGTAAATGTGAAGGAACTGTCAGAGAACTGTCAGAAATAGCGGAGCTCTCTGCAGATACACTTTTTGCTGTACTGGAATTCTTCTTCTTTTCATTCTTCTTCTTCTTTTCATTCTTCTTCTTCCTCTTCTTTTCATTCTTCTTCCTCTTCTTTTCATTCTTCTTCATTCTTCTTTTCATTCTTTTTCTTCTTTTCATTCTTCTTTTCATTCTTCTTCTTCTTTTCATTCTTCTTCTTCTTTTCATTCTTCTTCTTCTTCTTTTCATTCTTCTTCTTTTCATTCTTCTTTTCATTCTTCTTCTTCTTCTTTTCATTCTTCTTCTTCTTCTTTTCATTCTTCTCATTCTTCTTTTCCTTCTTCTTTTCATTCTTCTTCTCATTCTTCTTTTTCTTCTTTTCATTCTTCTTCTTCTTCTTTTCATTCTTCTTCTTCTTTTCATTCTTCTTCTTCTTCTTTTCATTCTTCTTTTCATTCTTCTTCTTCTTCTTTTCATTCTTCTTTTCATTCTTCTTCTTTTCATTCTTCTTATTCTTCTTTTCATTCTTCTTTTCATTCTTCTTCTTCTTCTTTTCATTCTTCTTTTCATTCTTCTCATTCTTCTTTTCATTCTTCTTCTCATTCTTCTTTTCATTCCTCTTCTTCTTCTTTTCATTCTTCTTCTTCTTCTTTTCATTCTTCTTTTCATTCTTCTTTTCATTCTTCTTCTTCTTCTTTTCATTCTTCTTCTTCTTCTTTTCATTCTTCTTTTCATTCTTCTTCTTCTTCTTTTCATTCTTCTTTTCATTCTTCTCATTCTTCTTTTCATTCTTCTTCTCATTCTTCTTTTCATTCTTCTTCTTCTTCTTTTCATTCTTCTTCTTTTCATTCTTCTTTTCATTCTTCTCATTCTTCTTTTCATTCTTCTTTTCATTCTTCTTCTCATTCTTCTTTTCATTCCTCTTCTTCTTCTTTTCATTCTTCTTCTTCTTCTTTTCATTCTTCTTTTCATTCTTCTTCTTCTTCTTTTCATTCTTCTTCTTCTTCTTTTCATTCTTCTTTTCATTCTTCTTCTTCTTCTTCTTCGTCGTGCCCCGTGACTGCCCAAATGAGTGAAGTGTGCGGTGATTCTAAGATCGACGGCACTCATCTGCATGTCATACTGACTGACAGTATTAGGACAATATCGCATGCAGCGCTATAAAAAGTATAAAATAACATATGCAGTAATAGGTGGTGAACTACTAGTGCTTAGTAGTGATTTATAAGTGTCCACATAGTATAATGCAGTAGTCTCAATAAACTGTGCAGGACGTGATGAACTCCGTGCTGTGAAGTGTTTAATACTATGCACTCACCAGAAAGCGCATAAAAAGCGCATTTGAGTTGTCAGACCACTCCTGGTCCCAGAAAAGTTGAACCTGTATGGATCATCTGGCAAGCTGTCACTCTGTCACTTCTTGGCCAGCAGGGGGATTCCCGACATCCAGAAACCCTTATAGGGCTAATCCAGGTTCCTTAACCAGGGCACTCATATGAAGTATCCACCTTAAGAGAGGGGGGGCTTGACCAGAAAGCCCACCCCAAAAAATACTGATAGTGTAGTATGTTCCAAAAAGGTTCTTTATTGAAGATAATGTAAACACAGGTCACTCACAGGATTTCCCAGATTCAAAGATGGCCGCCGGCCTCCACGAGGTACGGAACGGCGTGACGTCACCGGCTAGGCTCCACTCTGACGCGTTTCGTGCGGACGAGCACGTTATCAAAGGGCAGTATTATTTCTTTATTTATTTATTATTGACTGACAGTATTATTTCTCTTCCCCAGCAGACTCCAAGGGCATTTAAATTAAAGGTACAGTGTTCTGCACTAATATAAAGGCTCTCTGAAGCCTAGAAACCCTTTTAATAAGTTAAATTCGCAGCGAATAAATTCGCATCGAATCGAATTTATTCCGCAAATTCGGCGAATCAGCCGAATCAAATTTTTGAATAATTCGCTCATCTCTAATAATAATCATAAATCAAACTTTCACTTTTTAATACCTGGTTGCAAATCCTTTGCAGTCAATTACAGCCTGAAGTCTGGAACGCATAGACATCACCAGACGCTGGGTTTCATCCCTGGTGATGCTCTGCCAGGCCTCTACTGCAACTGTCTTCAGTTCCTGCTTGTTCTTGGGGCATTTTCCCTTCAGTTTTGTCTTCAGCAAGTGAAATGCATGCTCAATCGGATTCAGGTCAGGTGATTGACTTGGCCATTGCATAACATTCCACTTCTTTCCCTTCAAAAACTCTTTGGTTGCTTTTGCAGTATGCTTTGGGTCATTGTCCATCTGCACTGTGAAGCGGCATCCAATGAGTTGTGAAGCATTTGGCTGAATATGAGCAGATAATATTGCCCGAAACACTTCAGAATTCATCCTGCTGCTTTTGTCAGCAGTCACATCATCAATAAATACAAGAGAACCAGTTCCATTGGCAGCCATACATGCCCACGCCATGACACTACCACCACCATGCTTCACTGATGAGGTGGTATGCTTAGGATCATGAGCAGTTCCTTTCCTTCTCCATACTCTTCTCTTCCCATCACTCTGGTACAAGTTGATCTTGGTCTCATCTCTCCATAGGATGTTCCAGAACTGTGAAGGCTTTTTTAGATGTCGTTTGGCAAACTCTAATCTGGCCTTTCTGTTTTTGAGGCTCACCAATGGTTTACATCTTGTGGTGAACCCTCTGTATTCACTCTGGTGAAGTCTTCTCTTGATTGTTGACTTTGACACACATACACCTACCTCCTGCAGAGTGTTCTTGATCTGGACAATTGTTGTGAAGGGTGTTTTCTTCACCAGGGAAAGAATTCTTCGGTCTTCCACCACAGTTGTTTTCCGTGGTCTTCTGGGTCTTTTGGTGTTGCTGAGCTCACCGGTGCGTTCCTTCTTTTTAAGAATGTTCCAAACGGTTGTTTTGGCCACACCTAATGTTTTTGCTATCTCTCTGATGGGTTTGTTTTGTTTTTTCAGCCTAATGATGGCTTGCTTCACTGATAGTGACAGCTCTTTGGATCTCATCTTGAGAGTTGACAGCAACAGATTCCAAATGCAAATAGCACACTTGAAATGAACTCTGGACCTTTTATCTACTCATTGTAATTGGGATAATGAGGAAATAACACACACCTGGCCAAGGAACAGCTGAGAAGCCAATTGTCCCATTACTTTTGGTCCCTTAACAAGTGGGAGGCACATATGCAAACAGTTGTAATTCCTACACCGTTCTCCTGATTTGGGTGTAAATACCCTCAAATTAAAGCTGACAGTCTGCAGTTAAAGCACATCTTGTTCGTTTCATTTCAAATCCATTGTGGTGGTGTATAGAGCCAAAAATGTTAGAATTGTGTCGATGTCCCAATATTTATGGACCTGACTGTATTTGGTACAAGTTAATACGTATATGTTTTGCCTGCATCATACCTTTGGAGGTATATAAAAAATCACAATCTGCATTTCTTTCTTTGTACATATTTAATAGGGATGATACCTCCAAGGCCCAATATGTTTAATACCCTTCCCCCACATTTAATATGATTCATCTAGAAATGAAGACATCCAAATGTTGACAAAAGTCACAACAGGTAATGAGACAACTTCCCATCTTGGATCCTGCATTGCTTGTGACTCAGCCAAGCAACTGGAAGTGGTGGTCATGTGATTAAGCACTTTCATCCTCAAAAAAATATGAGGGTTGTTCCTTTTTAATATTCTTTTTTTAATTAACATCTCTGCATGTGGTTATGAGTGCTTCATGAAATGAAAACAAAAAATAGGGAAGCCTTATTCAACAAGGGTCTTATGTTGCCCTATGTACTGTATATGTATAAAAAAAACAACAACAGATAAAAACAAAGCTAAAGTGGTAATTTGTTTTCCTCCCACTAGCCCCATTAACCACTTCAATATTGAGCACTTTCATCCTCTTCCTGCCCAGGCCAATTTTCATCTTCAGTGTTAACACACACACAAAAATTTTTTTTTCTTAGTTTCTGTTATAACATTTTGCAAATGTGTAATTTTTCTCCTTCACTGATGTGCATTGATGAGGCTGCACTGATGTGCACTGATGAGGCTGCATTGATGAAGCAACACTGATGGGCACTCATAAACTGCACTGATGGGCACTTATGGGTACTGATGGACATTTATGGGTGGTACTGATTGGCACTGAAGGACACAACGGTCACAGAGCGTGCCCAATGAGTGCCTCAGGGGGTGTGCGGGGAGCAGGGTTCTGGGAGGATGCCCATAGACACCCTTCAGGAATTAGAATCGTCTTTAGCACGGTACTAAAGTGGTTAATAATATATGCTGTCTTCAAGGTCTATTCCAACCTAATGGGAGGAAACACGAACAAACACACATAACACACATGCATACATGTTTGCTGTCAAAGCTGACTAATGTTGAGGTCACTGAAGTCCTTTGAAGATTTTCTCAATCCTTTAACAGATTTTGAATTAAAAAAAAATGAAAGGCAGTGTTGGGCTTTAAGACTGTTAACTATTAAAAATCCAGTAGTAGTTATAGGGGTAACAAAGCTGATGAATTGATGAAACACCACATTGTTGCAGACTTGTAGGATTTATGACTAGTAAACATAGAACGTACACTAATAAAATACTGCATTGCTTATCAGTTTCTATATACATTGAAGAAATCTTTCAATGTCTCACTGTGTGAAAACAATATCTCTCTCATCTGTTTTTCTGTCTGTGCCTGACTGACTTTGTCTGTATTTTTGTAGGGTTGAGTTGCCCCCAGGGCATAGCAGAGAAGAGTATCATGTTCAAAGCAACAAAGCAAAACTTTCTGTGATGAAGTTACCACAGTTAATAGGGGGTTAATACGAAATGTCCAAAAAATATATTCTGTTTATATAAATTCTACCACATGCCATATTTTACTTCCCTTTAGTTAGAGATTCATTTTGAATGTAAGCTTACATCTTTATTTTTGTCTGCTAAGTAGTGGGCGCTAGTCTGTTGTGACACAGATCTGAGGAGCCTTGGTGATGGAATATTTGTTTATTTGCACCCGTTGTGGACTTTTACATATCACGTGGATTTTTCACATCAATTTATTTGGAAAGTTTGTTATATTTACTTTTTATCCATTTTAAATATTATGGTACGTATATAAATTGGTTAATATTTGATGTCACATATATTAGTGCAACACAATTTGCACACAATTTATCTCTGCACCCTTGAACTTAATGAGCATTTAACTCTTACATTGTAGGAGTGGGAGGGCCCACTGAAAGGGTAGATTTTATTTAATTCAGCTTTAAGATTCAATGCAACGGCAGTGGTGGGCTGTCAGGGCCAGAAAGGCCTTCTGTGCTGGCCTAAGCATTGCCTAAACTATCAGAATCACTAACTTATGTTTTGCATTGTATTATTATTGTTCTGTCACATGTTCTGTCCCCCTTTGTAATGTGCAGCGCTAAGCGAACTATTGGCGCTTTATAAATACTGTATAATAATAATAATAGTAATAATAATAACTTACATTTATTTTTTTCATGAATGTGTTATTGCCAATCATCTATACTCTTCATTTCACAGCTTTTCTCTTGGTTTTATTGCTTCCAGTAGTGTATTGTTTGTTAGAGCTATGCTTACTGTATATAGGTCTAATCATATTTTAGCCATGATAGCCATCATGTGTTGCCAGGGTCAAAGAAATCTGCCTTGAGGCCTTCAGAATCAACAGTGCAGTTTCGTGTATGCTTACAGTAAATAACAATAAGACTGTAGCTTTAGCCAAGCAGATTTTAAATTGGCAACACCTAGGACCATCTAGCAGGTGTACAATGCTGAATTTTCAAGGTTACAAAGAAAAATTGCTGGATTCATTCAGGTAGGATATCCCTGAAGGCCTAGGCGTGAAATGCTTGGCCCGCCACTGTGCAAAGGCCAGGATTCTTTATATAACAGGTTCTCTTGCTAGAATGTATTTTACTTTACAGTCTTTTAAGTATGTTGCTAAATGTCTTTGGAAGGTTTTTTGTGCAGTCTTGGATAGACAGTTAACCTTTCAATATTGTACAGCAAAATAGTTTGGAATTTTGGTCTCAATTAAGCTGATAAAGTACCTTGAATTAAAAGAAACTAATGTTTTTTGTAAATAAACTTGTGCAAATAGTTAATGAGCTAATGTTTTAGGAAGGTTTTCTGTGACATCATAAAAGCTTGTGTTTCTGTGAAAATGCTAGGTTTTGATATTCATCTATGTTAGAACTCCATGACAGTGCTAACCTCTTTATTTTATTTAAAGGAGACGTATGGCCAAAGCTTTTTTGGCCATACTTCTTCTGGGGATTAAAGAGTGCACTTAATTCTTCACTCTTGTGTTCCAGATTTAGCAGTGGTTGACATTACAGAGTTGGTCCAGGCCCTGCAAGGATCTTGACAGTAATATTGACGTCTATTCAGATGCCTGACTGGCAGCTGGCTCAGGTTCTCAGCAGGCCACTGAGAGCCTGAGCCAGCCACTCCCCCCCCCCCGCACAGTCCGGTACTCCAGTAAATGCTGTAGGGGCAAAGCAGAGAGCCGATAACTGACAGTGACCATCTCTCTGCTCAGTGATGACCGAGAACTGAGCGATCAAGGGTCTATAATTGCTCAGTTCTTAGTATAGAGCTGTCGGGGGACATCTGCAGCTTTGGATCAATGCTTCAGCCATCTAGATGAGTATGTATATTTGTGAACCCATACTTCTCTTTTAAACTTTGCTTTTACGATGTAACCCTTCTTTACTAAATAAACTTTTAAAATTATTCAGTGTGAGCAGAGGTTGCTGTTTTCTTTATCAATATTCTGTTTCACCATTATCTACCTCAGCAGGAGACAGCTACAGTAAATGGATCTACTGAGAGCACAAGTAGAACTAACTCTGACAAAGAATCATCAGGTACCCTTGAGCCTCTCAGACTGGATAGGATTAGATGGCAGATCTAGAGGTTTCTAGATGTCAATATAAATATTGAGCCCTACTAACAGATTGGGGGTAAATGATGTTGAATGTTGCCCACATCCACAAGAACAGCATGATCCAAGGGCTTGGTATAGAAATAAAGCAATTAGGGGCTGCAAAAACAGAACATTTGATCCACATCGAATGCAGCAGAATCAATACAGTACATTATGTCAGATGGAATCGTTGGAATGGTGTTGAGTTTTAAAATGCAAGCAAGGTTAGGAGATGAGATAAACCAAAGGGAGGAGAGTGGTGCCAATCTACAAAGAAGAGAAGAAAGGAGAATAAAATTTGGTGATCTTAAACCTAATAGGTAAAAACAATGGCTAACTGTCCCTGAAAAAAGTAGTTTGGCAATATTCAAAGCTTATTAGTAGTTTACTGAGAAAAACTATTGTCCTTTTTTGGATTTTAGTAATATTTTGTTCCCACAATGTCAGTGGTGCAAATGTAATTATAGGTAAGGAGACTGCAAAAAAAAGTACTTGAGATGATTTTTTTAAAATTTGTATTACTTTTGTTAGGATGAGAGATTTGCTCTTTTAATAAGGAAAAGTGTTTTACAATGATTTTTGTGTCAAATATCATTCTTAGTTTAAAGGATTTTTTCCCTTTAATGGTTGATGTCACATAGAGAGGACTCTGTAGGCACCAGAGCTCTTGAAGTGAGTATAGTTTGGTGGCACGGTGGTAGGACAAGTATATAGTAAAATGTGTCTTTTTACAGGGGGATATTGTTTTGACACCTTCTGGTTGGTGACATTGTTTCTTTACAATTATAGTATGTTAAAATATAATTTTGCAAATGGCACTAGAGAACTCCTCCTACTGTTTCTCTGTAGGAGTTCTCTCCTCCCTGTGCAGCCACAGCACTCCCTCATCTCCTCCTCCCCTGGTCTCAGCATTCAGCAGACTCCGGCAGCTGACACCAGCCCTCCACTGGTTTCTGATTCCCAGCTCCACCTCCAGCTTCTTCCCAGCAGTAGTACAAGGTAAGGGGGGAGCACTGTGGTGTATGGAAGGGTGGGACTCTTGACTTCTGGTGGTGGTGGTGGGGGGGCTCTTGACATGTAATCTAAAGGGGGGGGTGCTCTGGACATCTTCTTATAAACATTATGAGAATAATATAATTCTATGCCAGTTGAAAAGGAGGGTCCCACACCACTGGTATCATCCACAAGAAACGTTATTGGAGACTGCTTAGACAGAACACCATGGCAGAACCATCTGCATCATCTGCTACAGGAGTGTGAGTGGGCTCTGGTATAGTGTGCACCTGCCCTACACAGCTTAAGTGTTAAGCTACTAGTTAAACCAGTAATAATTGAAAGCAGAGGCAATTATTTAATGGGATAAAGAATAGATCGGTTCTTTGAGGCAACCATGATGCTGATGCAGTCCGCAATGAAATTGAGTATGACACCTTTGATTTAACTACATGCCGCCCAGCCACTGTACATATACGGCGGCAGGGCAGCACTCGCAGGCAAAACCACGTTTTAAAACGTGTGTTTTGTAAACAAATAGGGGGCGCGCGCGAGGCGCGCCGCCGCCCTATCTGTCCCGCGGATCACCACCGCAGATGTCAGTCGCCGGGTCACAAACAGTGACAGAGAGCACAGCTGCAGTAGCTGTGTTGTCTGTCACTTCCCTGTCAGCTCGAGGATGAGCTGATCGAGAAAGAACAGTTTCTCTTTCTCGATCAGCCTTGTCCCGTTCAGCACACACCCCCGCCCCCTAGTAAAACACTCCCCTCACTCCTATAACCCTTCCCTGCAAAATAAAGTTAACCCCTTCCTCCCCATTGCCATTTGTACAGTGTCAGTGTTTTTTTTTTTTGCACTGATCACTGTATTAGTGTTTTTGGGGATGTCAGTGACCCCAAGTCAGTACCCCCCAATGTCAGAATGTCCGCCACAGTCCCGCAGTCCCGCCATAAGTCACTGATCGGTGCCATAAGTCCCTGATCGCCGCCATATTTCGCTGATCGCCGCCATTATTAGTATAAAAAAAACCCTAAAAATCCCAGTATCTTTCCTGCCATTTGTAAACGCTATAACTTTCATGTAAACCAATTCATTTACACGTATTGGGGTTTTTTTTAGCAAAGACATGTCGCAGAATGCATTTTGGCAGAAATTTATGACTAAATTTGATTTTTGCATTTTTTTTTACTGGACATGTTTTATAGTCCAAAATATTGTTTTTTTTTCCTCAAAATTGTCAGCCTTTTTTTTTTATAGCGCAAAAAATAAAAACTGCACAGGCGATCAAATACCATCAAAAGAAAGCTCAATTTGTGGTGAAAAAAAGGATGTAAATTTCATTTTTGTACCGTATTGCATGACCGCGCAATTGTCCGTTAAACTAGCGCAGCGCTGTATAGCAGAAAAATGGCGTAAATTGCAGTATTTATACCATAGTTTGTAGACGCTATAACTTCCACACAAAGCAATCAATATACATTTATTGGGATTTTTTTTTACCAAAAACATGTAGCAGAATGCATTTTGGCCTAAATTTATAACCAACTTTGAGTTTACTATATATTTTTTATAGCTGAAAGTAAAAAATATTGTTTTTCTTAAAAATTTTTGGCCTTTTTTTGTTTATAGCGTGAAAAATAAAAAGTGCACAGGTGATCAAATTACACCGAAAGAAAGCTCTATTTGTGTGAAAAAAAGGATGTAAATTTCGTTTGGGAGCAGCATTGCATGACCGCGCAATTATCAGTTGAATTAGTGCAGCGCCGAGTAGCAAAAAGAGGCCTGGTCATTAACTAGTAGCCGACCGCAGATAGCAGAACGACGGCTGCACTGCGGCCGGCCAGTTCTGAGTGGACGTCATATGACGTCCCCCCAGAACGCGCTCTCCTGCGCGCCCCAGGGGGCGCGCACCCGGCGATCTCCATGATCGCTGTGTCCTACGGACACAGCTGATCACGTGATGTGGTAAAAGGCCAATCACAGCTGCCTTTTACCACGTGATCAGCGGTGTCCAATGACACGCTGATCAGAGGGAAATGCAAGTGCCGGTTCTCGGCTGCACTTTCCTCACGCTGTCAGATCGTGAGGAAAGTACTGCCGAGAACCGGCAGTTGTCAGAGCGGGGATCGGCACCGATCATCAGGGCACTGATGATCAGTGCCCTGATGATCGGTGCCCAGCAGTGCCACCCGCAAGTTCCGCCCACCTGTGCCCAGCAGTGCGCCCACTAACTCCGCCCACCTGTGCCCAGCAGATCACCCACCTGTGCCCAGCAGATCACCCACCTGTGCCCAGCAGTGCATCCACCTGTGCCACTCTGCAGTGTCACACCTGTGCCCAGAAGTGCCATCTACCTGTGCCCAGCAGTGCCACCCACCTGTGCCCACCCACCTGTGCCCACCAGTGCCACCCACCTGTGCCCGCCAGTGCCACCCACCTGTGCCCACCCACCAGTGCTGCCCACCAGTGCCACCCACCAGTGCAGCCCAGCAGTGCTGCCAGTCAGTGCCACCAGCCAGTGCCCAGCGGTTGTGCCAGTCAGTGCTGCCAGTCAGTGCCCAGCAGTGATGCCAGTCAGTGCCGTCTATCAGTACCCATCATCAGTGTCACCTATCAGTGCCACCTATCAGTGCTGCATATTAGTGCCGCCTATCCGTGACACCTCATTAGTGCTGTCTATCAGTGCCTCCTATCCGTGCCACCTCATTAGTGCTGCCTATCAGTGCCCTTTAGTGCTGCCTATCAGTGCCCATCAGTGCCGCCTATCAGTGCCCATCAGTGCTGCCTCATCAACGCACATCAGTGAAGGAGAAAAATTACCTGTTTGAAAAATTTTATAATAGAAACAAAGAAACTTTTTTTTTTTTCTCAAATTTTTTGCACCTTTTTTATTTATAGCGCAAAAAGTAAAGTGCCCAGTGGCGATTAAATACCACCAAAAGAAAGCTCCATTTGTGAGAAAAAAATGATCAAATTTCATATGGGTACAATGTTGCATGACTGTGCAATTGTCAATCAAAGTGCGGCAGCGCTGAAAGCTGAAAATTGGCCTGGTAAATAAGGGGGTATAAGTGTCTGGTAGGCAAGTGGTTAAGGGGGGTAAATCCTCTGGTGCTCAAGTGGTTGACCTAGCTTAACCTAGTCCCCTTTTTTGGCATCCAATTTCTCACCACTACACCTGATTGAATAAATCCTCTGTAAAGGGACAGATTTCTATTGCTAACACAACTAATGGCTCACAAAGCAACATACCTCTGCTAGGATCAGCTGTTTTACTGGTCCGCTTAGAAAAGTTGTCTATTAAAAAGCTTATATGAGAAAACCATATTTTTACTGATAAGAGTACAAATAATATGTATATATAACTAAACAGAGAAACACCACCTCCTAAACTCTGCTGCCCATTAGCACATACCCGCAGTGCAACAGGATTCTAATTGTTAATTTGAAACATGATTATTTGTTATGGAAAGGGTTTACTATATACATGGATATACACTCACAGGTCACTTTATTAAGTACACCTTGCTAGTGCAAAGAAAATATCCCCCACACCATTACACCACCACCAGCCTGAACAGTTGATACAAGGCAGAATGGATCCATGCTTTTATGTTGTTTATGCCAAATTCTGACCCTACCATCTGATGTCACAGCAACCAGTCTGCCCATTCTCCTCTGAACTCTGACATCAATGAGGCATTTTCGTCCACGCAACTGTCACTGACTGGATATTTTCTCTTTTTCGGACCATTCTCTGTAAACCCTAGAGATGGTTATACGTGAAAATACCAGTAGATCAGCAGATTTTGAAATACTCAGACCAGCATTGAGTTGCTGCCATGTGATTTGCTGATTAGCAATGTGTGTTACCAAACAATTGAACAAAGTGGCCTGTGAGTATATATATATATATATATATATATATATATATATATATATACGCACACTATATCACTATATTGCAAAAAGTGTTGGAACACCCCTTCAAATCATTGCATTCAGGTGTTCCAATCACCCCCATGGCAACAGGTGTATAAAATCAAGCATCTAGGCATGTAGACTGCTTCTACAAATATTTGTGAAAGAATGGGTCGCTCTTAAGAGCTCAGTGAATTCAAGCGTGGTACCATGATAAGTTGCCACCTGTGCCATAAGTCCATCCATGAAATTTCCTTGTTACTAAACATTCCACGGTCAAATGTTAGTGGTGTTATAACACAGTGGAAGCAACTGGGAACAACAGCAACTCAGCCATGAAGTGGTAAGTCACAGAGCAAGTCACCAACTGTCTGCAGAATCAATAGCTAAAGACCTCCAAACTTTGTGTGGCCTTCAGATTAGTACAACAACAGTGCATAGAGAGCTTTATGGAATGGATTTCCATGGCCAAGCAGCTGCATCCAAGCCTTACATCACCAAGTGCAATGCAAAGCTTGTCTGGGTTTGGAAGTTGCCAGGAGAATGGTACTTGCCTGACAGCATTGTGCCAAGTGTAAAGTTTGGTGGAGGGGGGATTATGGTGTGGGGTGGTATTTCAGGGTTTGGGCTTGGCCCCTTAGTTCCAGTGAAGAGGACTCTTAAGGCCTCAGCATACCAAGACATTTTGGACAATTTTATGCTCCCAACTTTGTGGGAACAGTTTGGGGATGGCCCCTTCCTGTTCCAACATGACTGCACACCAGTGCACAAAGCAAGGTCCATAAAGACATGGATGAGTTTGGGGTGGAGGAACTTGACTGACCTGCACAGAGTACTGAGCTCAACCTCACAGAACACCTTGGAGCAGAGACTGCAAGCCAGGCCTTCTTGTCTGACATCAGTGCCTGACCTCACAAATGCGCTTCTGGAAGAATGGTCAAACATTCCCATAGACACACCTAAACCTTGTGGAAAGCTTTCCCAGAAGAGTTGAAACTTTTATAGCTGCAATGGGTGGACCAACTCAATATTGAACCCTACGGACAAAGACTGAGATGCTGTTAAAGTTCATGTGCTTGCAAAGGCAGGCGTCCCATTACTTTTGGCAATATAGCATGCATATATATATATATATATGTAAATATATATATGTTGACAGTAGGCAGGTAAAATCTTCTGATTGTATCCAGCATGGACAATACATTTGTCCAAGATTTAGGCTCTATGTGGATTTGTTCTACTAGGGGGAAGTGCTGAGCCTTCAGCAGTGAGGTAATGAGCCCAGCTGAAGGTAGTGGGCTCATTGGGGCCTCTATAAACCTTCTCAGCCTGCTTAGGGAGTTGCTCTAACCTGGAACTGGTTTGTGACTGAGCAGACTGGGGAGCATCATACCTGTCTATGCAGTGAGACAAAGCCCTGTGTGGCTAGCCTCCAAGTCAACAGGGAGATAGGGACTGGGTGTAGCACAAGGCTGCACCTAGTTGAGGGAAGCTTTTTGTTGTATAGTAAGTGGCCAAGTTGGCAAGGATTTATTTTCATGTTTCTTTTTGTTTTGATGTTTTTTCTTATGTAAATAGTGTAAATAAACCACACCTTTGTTTTTTCACCAACATTGCTGTTTTGCTGTGCCTGTTTTGTGTTGTGAACTCACCCAGGGGGTCACACACACCCGCTGCCGAGCGAACCCCATTACTATATATATATGAGCAAACCCCATTACTATATATATATCTCAGAGGCGAACAGCCCTCTTAAACAGTGTCTAGTGCTTGACAACGAAGGACCAGCCTGACAGTCTAGTCTATATGGAAATCATGAAAACACAAATTCCTGTTTATTATTCAGGTTTTTAATATACAGTCATGGCCGAAATTGTTGGCACCCTTGATATTTTTCCTGAAAATCAAGTATTTCACACAAAAAAGGTATTGCATTAACACATGTTTTGCTATACACATGTTTATTCCCTTTGTATGTATTGGAACAAATATAAAACAGAGGCAGAAAAGCAAATATGACATAATGTCACACAAAACCCCAAAAATGGGCTGGACAAAAGTATTGGCACCCTTAACTTAATATTTGGTTGCACACCCTTTGGAAAACATAACTGAAATCAGTCGCTTCCTATAACCATCAATAAGCTTCTGACACCTCTCACCCGGAATTTTGGACCACTCTTCCTTTGCAAACAGCTCCAGGTCTCTCTTATTGGAAGGACACCTTTTCCCAACAGCAATTTTAAGATCTCTCCACAGGTGTTCAATGGGATTTAGATCTGGGCTCATTGCTGGCCACTTCAGAACTCTCCAGCGCTTCTTTG
Source organism: Staurois parvus (assembly GCF_062004578.1). Lineage (NCBI taxonomy): Eukaryota > Metazoa > Chordata > Amphibia > Anura > Ranidae > Staurois > Staurois parvus. Next base: position 1,057,152 of record NW_028317926.1, on the reverse strand, counting down.
CCATCCATTTCTGAGTGCTTTTTGACGTATGTTTGGGGTCATTGTCCTGCTGGAAGACCCAGGATCTTGGACGCAAACCCAGCTTTCTGACACTGGGCCCTACAGTGCGACCCAAAATCCTTTGGTAATCCTCAGATTTCATGATGCCTTGCACACAGTCAAGGCACCCAGTGCCAGAGGCAGCAAAACAACCCCAAAACATCATTGAACCTCCACCATATTTTACCGTAGGTACTGTGTTTTGTTCTTTGTAGGCCTCATTCCGTTTTCGGTAAACAGTAGAATGATGTGCTTTACCGAAAAGCTCTATCTTGGTCTCATCTGTCCACAAGACGTTTTCCCAGAAGGCTTTTGGCTTACTCAAGTACATTTTGGCAAACTGTAGTCTTGCTTTTTTATGTCTCTGTGTCAGCAGTGGGGTCCTCCTGGGTCTCCTGCCATAGCGTTTCATTTCATTTAAATGTCGACGGATAGTTCGCGCTGACACTGATGCTCCCTGAGCCTGCAGGACAGCTTGAATGTCTTTGGAACATGTTTGGGGCTGCTTATCCACCATCCGGACTATTCTGCGTTGCAATCTTTCATCAATTTTCCTCATCCGTCCACGACCAGGGAGATTAGCTACAGTGCCATGGGTTGCAAACTTCTTGATAATGTTGCGCACTGTGGACAAAGGCAAATCTAGTTCTCTGGAGATGGACTTGTAACCTTGAGATTGTTGATATTTTGCCACAATTTTGGTTCTCAGGTCCTCAGACAGTTCTCGTCTCCTCTTTCTGTTGTCCATGCTTAGTGTGGCACAGACAGACACACAATGCAAAGGTTAAGTGAACGTCACTCCTTTTTATCTGCTTTCAGGTGTGATTTCTATATTGCCCACACCTGTTACTTGCCCCAGGTGAGTTTACAGGAGCATCACATGCTTGTAACATTCTTATTTATCCGCAGTTGTGAAAGGGTGCCAATACTTTTGTCCAGCCCATTTTTGGAGGTTTGTGTGACATTATGTCGAATTTGCTTTCTTTCCTCCCTTTTTTTGTTTTGTCCCAATACACACAAAGGGAATAAACATGTGTATAGCAAAACATGTGTTAATGCAATACGTTTCGTGAGAAATACATGATTTCCTGGAGAAATATCAAGGGTGCCAACAATTTCGGCCATGACTGTATATACAATGTAAAGGAATAATGAAGCTGACAACAGTTTTGAACATGTCATTATGTTTAAAGCCAATAAACTGATCTGATACAAAAAGATACAAAGTAAGAGGAAAAAGGAACATATTAATGTCACTTCTGGTTTTCCCTTGTATAAATACTTACCTAGTATCTTTGCATATGAGATCAGTGTGTTAGCTTGAAAAAGTGACATGCTTGAAACTGTTGCCAGTTACATTGTTACTTTGCATTGAATACATGCTGTAGACTTAACAATTACAATGGTCCTGTAATCCTCATTTTTTGCTTTATGTGTAATATATATGAAAAATGCCTTGAGAAATAAATTGATGTGGTTACATCACTCTTTTCCTCGATATCTGGGAAAATGCACCTTGCAGGGACAGTTTTTAAAATAGAACATTCCTCAAATTTGCTGTCAGCTGTAGTACTGTTTTTCTGTAGCTTGCTTCTGTCGTGGCCCAGCTGACCCAGGCTGTGGATGCGGTTGTTCAGTAGATGCCTGCAGCAGAAAACGAACATGTCATTAAGAATACAAGGAAACTAAGGGAGCAAAGTAAGTGTCAGCAGGGGAGAGATCCACAAATAGAAGGAGCTGGTGTTTATTAAAGCAGGTAATCTGACAGACTGGCTGATTATTGTTGTGTAGAAGAACTCTTTGTGGAGGTGAGCAGTACTCCATTCTCATCAATGTTTTACTATATACTACTACTAGCAAGAACAATAAATTACACAAGACATGATAGAACTGTACATTTTCAGGTCTACAATATGTAAAGAATTAAATTAAAAAAAAAAAAGATTTTTCAATGCCTAAAATATTAAGTCTTGTACACCAGCTGAGAGCATTTGAGAATACCTGATAGGTAACTCTCCTTGGCAGGCTGAGCCTAATGTTGCTTCTCTTGTACCAAGTTTGCATATTTATTAGCTTCCACTGTTCCTGTTTGCATGTCCTAAATACAACAGCTCATACCGGTAACATAAGTTGAAATACATTGTAGTAAAGGGGTTAGGGAGAATAGTTTTTTGTATAATCAATTTGAGTGAAAGACTGATGCGCCAAGTGGAATATCCCATATAAACAGCACAATGTACTCTTAACTGATCTGATAACACAGTGGCCAAATGGTTAGCACTTCTGCCTGACAGTACTAGGATCATGGGTTTGAATCCCAACCTACAGCACCACCTGCCTGGAGTTTGAATGTTCTCCCTGTCCCTGTGTGGGTTTCCTCCCACACTCCAAAGACATGCTGGTAGGCTAATTGGCCCTAGTATACATATGTATGAATGTGAGTTAGGGACCTTAGATTGTACACCCATGGAGGGTTAGGGACTGATGTGAATGTACAATATATATGTAAAGCGCTGTGTAAATTGACAGTGCTATATAAGTACATCAAATAAATATTAATAACAATAATCTGAGTTTCGATTAATTTAATGTACTTCATATTACTTTTTGCATTGTATTATTGAATACACCCTTATGTGCCAATTCTGACAATTGTCAAGATCTATAGTTTATCAGCAGGCTGTATCCTGCCTGTTATGTATCAATTGCTCTCTAAAAGTTATGTATGAAAACCTGGATCATAAAAATTATGTGTACAGTATATATTTTTAAAGATTACACCCTCTGTCATGTACTGTCTGTGTCCCTACTGAGTTGATTCATCTTTTCTATTTTTCCTGGTTGACCATTGCCACTGAAACAGAAAGTGAGAGTTTAGAGTTGTCATCTGAGCTCAATATGAAAGTTGGTGTTCTGATGGGGACATCTGTTCTGCAGGCAACTGTATAAGACGGGAACATCTCTCACATTTTCCTCTAATTTCTTGCTGCTTTTCTGGGACAGGAATTGAATATCTCCAATGGGAAAAAGATAATGGAAAAAAAAATGTAATGCTTTAATACGTGATCTAAAAAAAAGTTTCATCTATACCAGGAGTCTCCAAACTTTCTAAACAAAGAGCCAGTTTACTGTCCTTCAAACTTTAGGAGGGCCAGACTGTGGCTAGCTGGAGCAGAAAATGTCTTGGTGTCAGTGGGAGAAACAGTGTGCTCCTTGTTGGTGTGAGTGGGAGGAATAATGCCCCGTCATTGGGAGGAATTATTATTTTTATTCAGTATTTATATAGCGCCAACAGTTCACTCAGCGCTGTACATTACAATGGGAGACAATACATGAGACAATACAATAACAATACAATGCAATACACGAGGGGTTCGAGGGCCCTGCTCCTTGGAGCTTAAAATCTAGGAGGGAGGGGATAGTGGTACGGGAGGAAAAGCTGTGGGGGATGGAGTTGTAGGAAGACTGGAGGAGATCAGCAATTAGCAGAGGGTGGGGTAGGCTTCCTTGAAGAGGTGGGTTTTCAGGGTGCGCCTAAAGGAGAGGAGAGTATATAGAGAGTATATATAGAGAGGAGAGGAATAGTGCCCCATCATTGATGTCAGTGGGAGGAATAGTGCCCCATCATTGGTGTCAGTGGGAGGAATAGTGCCCAATCATTGGTGTCAGTGGGAGGAATAGTGCACCATCATTGGTGTCAGTGGGAGGAATAGTGCACCATCATCGGTGTCACTGGAAGGAATAATGCCCCATCATTGGTGTCAGTGGGAGGAATAGTGCCCCATCATTGGTGTCAGTGGGAGGAATAGTGCAGCATAATTGGTGTCAGTGGGAGGAATAGTGCCCAATCATTGATGTCAGTGGAAGGAATAGTGCACCATCATTGGTGTCACTGGAAGGAATAGTGCCCCATCATTGGTGTCACTGGAAGGAATTGTGCCCCATCATTGGTGTCAGTGGGAGGAATAGTGCCCCATCATTGGTGTCACTGGAAGGAATAGTGCCCCATCATTGGTGTCAGTGGGAGGAATAGTGCCCCATCATTGGTGTCATTGGAAGGAATAGTGTCCCCATTGTTGGTGTCAGTGAAAGCAATAGTGCCCCATCATTGGTGTTAGTGGAAGGAATAGTGTCCCACTCTAGGTGTCAGGGGCTGGAACTATGCTCCACCATTGCTGACAGTGAGGGGAATAATGACCCAAGGGCCAGATAAAATCAAGCAAAGGGCCGTATCCAGCCCCCGGACCATAGTTTGGAGACCACTGATCTATACATACAATTGAAGATGATCATAAACATGGGATGAACGCCATCTGATTTGGCTGTCCTTGATCAGATAGAAGTGGTCTAGTGCCTGTAGAAAACAGTCAGTATAGAAGATAGTGATGATTTAACTGGGCAAATGACTGGTTAGATGCATGTTTGCAAACCCAAATACATCACTAAATTCCAATCTATGGAAGCTAAATGTTTCCATTTTCTTCTGCCCTTTTTAAAGACAAATGTGCAAGCTTTACTTAAAAAGTCATAGATATCGGGGCACTGCTAAGGGCGAAATGTACCAATGAATTTTTTTAAATACTGTTCAGCGGTGTACGTATTAAAAGTACACAAAACCTTTAAACAACGTGTTTCGGGGATGCCGCAAACCTGCTTGTGACATTGTGGATGTTTTACAAAGTACTCATGGCAGCACAGTGGCTAAATGGTTAGAACTTCCACCTGGCGGTACTAGGGTCCTTGGTTTGAATCCCAGCCATGGCACCTCTTGCCTGGAGTTTGCATGTTCTCCCTGTGCCTGTGTGGGTTTCCTCTGGGTAGTCTGGTTTCCTCCCACACTCCAAAGACATACTGGTAGGTGAATTGGATCCTGTCTAAATTGTCCCTAGTATGTGTATGTATGAATGTGAGTTAGGGACCTTAGATTGTACACCCCTTGAGGGTTAGGGACTGATGTGAATATACAATGTATATGTAAAGCGCTGCACAAATTGACAGCACTATATAAGTACCTGAAATAAATAAATAAGTACTCCTTTAACCACTTGCCTAGCGGGCACGTTTACCCCTTTCTTGCCCAGGCCAATTTGCAGCTTTCAGCGCTCTCACACTTTGAATGACAATTCTGCGGTCATGCAACACTGTACCCATATGAAAATTTTATATTTTTTCCACACAAATAGAGCTTTCTTTTGGTGGTATTTAATCACCACTAGGGTTTTTATTTTTGCACTATAAACAAGAAAAGAGCAAAAAAAAAAAAAAAAAGTTTCTCTTGTTTCTATTATAAAATTTTGCAAACAGGTAATTTTTCTCCTTCACTGATGTGCGTCGATGAGGCTGCACTGATGAGGTGGCACTGATGGAAATTGATGAGGAGGCACTGATTATGCTGCACTGATATGCAGCAATGATGGGCACTGATAGGCAACACGGATGAACATGAACATCATTGGGTTGCACTTATCATGATTGATGTGGAATTACATCACTGGATGATGTGATTAATGTTGGAATTACATTGGGGAGCATTATTTTTTTCTTCAATAAAAACATTTTTTTTCATATTCTTTTTTTACTTTCTTTACCAAAGATTTAATTGAAGAGAAAACAATGCGGTACATATGTGACAAATAGAACACACACACACACACACACACGGGTTGATAAAAGCATACAGAAACAGTTGTTCTTTTTTTCTTTCTCATGAATGAGTTTTGAGGGGTGCTGTGCACTAATCATTCATGTGTATGTCGGGGAGGAGGTATGTTTATCTGGAGGCTGTCAACTTCTAAAGGGAACCTCCATAATCTGATAAATCCCCCTGCAGGTCTCCTGCAGGAAGAAGGCTCAACATAGGGACAATATGTCTGGCAAGGAAGGGGGTGCTTTTTCTTTTTGAAAATGATGTGCTGGCCCTGTAAGAGAAAATAAATTGTGGGTCTCACTAAGAGGTCATAAAAAAGACTCTTATTCTGGCTGCTCCTCCTGAACCGTACCAGGTGACATTGGTGGGTTATGTCGCAATGGGAGGTGGGTGAAAGAAAAGCCTCTCCTCCCTGCAAGCATGTGTGGGGCTTTGGGTTGGGGGAATTATCTGAATGTATGTGTGGGGGACTTATCTGTCATGTTATTTAGGTGTCTTTTTATCATGCAGCTGCAAATGACCGCTGCTCAGTTCTCCGGCATTCTCAGAGGAGAGAGTTCTCCTCTGAATGCCTTTTTATGAAGCGGTGTAGATTGCTTCTCCGAATGAAGAGAGAAGAGATCTACAAATGCTTTGAATGCTAGAAAATGGCTGCAGTTACTGTAACCTCGCGAGATTACAGTAAGATATCAGTCAAACATCATTTACTATGCAGCTGTAAATAATTGCTGCTTCGTTTGCAGTTCCCCCGATTCTCCACCTCTGAGCTGGTGAATCTGGAGGGAGAACACAGATCGCCAGTGAAGGGCTGACATCACTCCTTCATACACTGGCAGTCTGTGTGCTGGAGATGATCAGCGGAGAACATGTTCTGTTTCCTAAACCACTAATGATCTGAGATCATCAATGATCCTTAGAATCACTGCTGAGCTCTATTTCATAAAAGGCTACCTTAATGTAGTAGTGCCAGAGAACAGAAGTTTGGGTGGGAAAAGGGGACAACTATAGCCAACCTGAACTCATAGCTCATCCCTAAGAGAAGGTTTAAACACCAGTTCCAACCACTGTTGTTCCTTTGCAAATAAATGATAGCTTGTAATCGCTCTTTCACTGTGTCTCACTTCTCCTCCCTCTCTCCATGGCAGCAAGCTTGCCACTTTGGCAACTAACAAATTTATATAACGCTTTCTGCAGTACCCATCAGATTGCATACTTTCAAGTTGGTTACATCGTGCACGTATGTTCAGCAGCCCTTGTCTGTGGCAGCTGTTACACTACAGGACTATAAGAATGTTCTATGTATTGCTTGATTTGTTGGTAGACTATATAACCACTTAACCACCCTATAGCAGAATTACTGCTACTGGGCTGCGCAAAATCACGTATATATATGTGATTTTGCATGTCCGGGCAGGGGGCGTGCTCCGCACGTGCACCATACCTATGCTGCCATCAGTTGTCGATCACCGGGTCTCGACTGGAGATTCCCCACCGTCACCCGGTGATCGCCGATTATCACTGACCGAGGAGAGGTCTGTATGTACAGTGGGGATCGAAAGTTTGGGCACCCCAGCTAAAAATTTGTATTAATGTGCATAAAGAAGCCAAGGAAAGATGGAAAAATCTCCAAAAGGCATCAAATTACAGATTAGACATTCTTATAATATGTCAACAAAAGTTAGATTTTATTTCCATCATTTACACTTTCAAAATAACAGAAAACAAAAAAATGGCGTCTGCAAAAGTTTGGGCACCCTGCAGAGTTAATATCTTGTACTGCCCCCTTTGGCAAGTATCACAGCTTGTAAACGCTTTTTGTAGCCAGCCAAGAGTTTTTCAATTCCTGTTTGAGGTTTCTTTGCCCATTCTTCCTTACAAAAGTCTTCCAGTTCTTTGAGATTTCTGGGCTGTCTGTCACGCGCTGCTCTTTTAAGGTCTATCCATAGATTTTCAATTATGTTGAGGTCAGGAGATTGTGAAGGCCATGGCAAAACCTTAAGTTTATGCCTCTTGATGTAATCCCCCGTGGATTTCGAGGTGTGTTTAGGATCATTATCCATTTGTAGAAGCCATCCTCTCTTTAACTTCAGCTTTTTCACGGATGGCATCAAGTTACCATCCAAAATTTGCTGCAATTTTATTGAATCCATTTTTCCTTCTACTCGTGAGATGTTCCCTGTGCCACTGGCTGCAACACAACCCCAAAGCATGATTGATCCAACCCCATGCTTAACAGTTGGACAGAGGTACTTTTCATTAAATTCTGTGCCCCTTCTTATCCAAACGTACCTTTGCTCATTCCAGCCAAAAAGTTCAATTTTAACCTCATCAGTCCACAGAACTTGTTTCCAAAATGCATCAGGCTTGTTATATGTTCATTTGCAAAGTTCAAACGATGATTTTTGTGGTGAGGACGTAGAAGAGGTTTTCTTCTGATGACTCTTCCATGAAGACCATATTTGTACAAGTATCTCTTTATAGTGGAATAGTGTACCACAACTCCAGTGTCTGCCACATCTTTCTGGAGGGATCGTGCAGTCAAACGTGGGTTTTGAATTGTTTTTCTCACAATCCTGCGAGCTGTTCTGTCTGATATTTTTCTTGGTCTTCCAGATCTTGCTTTAACTTCCACTATTCCTGATGACTGCCATTTCTTAATTACATTCCGAACAGAGGATATTGATATCTGAAAATGCTTTGCTATCTTCTTATAGCCTTCTTGAGAACAATTGAGAACAATCCATGACACTGGCAGGTCTCAGCTTTGAAAAGGGGGCAGTGCATGCTATAAATTCTGCAGGGTGCCCAAACTTTTGCAGACACCATTTTTTTGTTTTCTGTTATTTTGAAAGTGTAAATGATGGAAATAAAATCTAACTTTTGTTGACATATTATAAGAATGTCTAATCTGTAATTTGATGCCTTTTGGAGATTTTTCCATCTTTCCTTGGCTTCTTTATGCACATTAATACAAATTTTTAGCTGGGGTGCCCAAACTTTCGATCCCCACTGTAAACAATACAGATCTCTCCCCTGTCAGGACCAGCACGCTGCTTTGTATTGCTCTGCATAGCAGAGCAATACAAAACAGCATGCTTACACTGTAAAACACACACAGTACACAGTAAAACATCACACAACACACAGTTAACCCTTTGATTGCCACAGATGTTAACCCCTTCCTGCCTAGTGTCATTAGTACAGTGTCAGTGCTTTTTATTAGCATTGATCACTGTATTAGTGTCACTGGGGATGTCAGTGACAGTTAGTCAGTTCCCCCTCCAGTGTCAGAATGCCCGCTGCAATCCCCCTTTAAGTCGCTGTTATCATTACTAGTATAAAAAAAAAACTCCAGTATATATACCGTCATTTGTAGACACTATAACTTTGACTTAAACCAATTAATTTACACGTATTGGGATTTTTTTTTAGCAAAGACATGTAGCAGAATACATTTTGGCCTAAATTTATGATGGAATATGATTTTTTAAATTGTTTTAATAGCAAAAAGTAAAAAATATTGTATTCTCAAAATTGTTGGTCTTTTTTTGTTTATAGCGCAAAAAATGAAAACCGCAGAGGCGATCAAATACCACCGAAAGAAAGCTCCATTTGTGGGAAAAAAGGACATACATTTAATTTGGGTATAGCGTTGCATGACCGCGCAACTGTCAGTTAAAATGGCCTGGTCAGGCAGGGGGGTAAATCCTCTGGAGGGCAAAAGGTTGAAACAATCTAAACAGGAAAAACAATAAGAATGATCACTTTCTGCTAGCTTAGATGTTTGTTGCAAGACTATGAGGCTGCATGCACACTGGGGGGGTGTTTTGATAACGCTGGTAACATTAGTTGTGTAAAGTCATGTTAAAAATTTGAGTTTTTCAGGTTTTTCAGCGTTTTTGCATCAGCGTTTAGCGGCGTTTTGCCATGATTAGAAGAATTTTCCTGCGTTTTTCTGTGTTTGTGGTTTTTAGTAAAAAAAAAACAAAAACACTGGTTTGTGGCATTTTACCGTGTTTTTCAGCATTAGAGCATTTTTTCCAGCTAAAAAACTCCTCTAGAAACCCACTAGTCCTGGGTTTTTTTCCAGCCAAAAAACACCCCTGCCAAAGAACATTGATTACAGTCTATGTGTGCATGGACACATAGGATAACATGCTGGGGGGTTTATTAGCTGTAGAAAAAAACACCAAAAGCCAAAAACAGCAGCTGTAAAAACGTCAAGTGTGCATGAGGACTGAATGTACCACAAACAGATGATCAGTTTTGACTCATCCACTTCACATAACAACATATTAAAATATTATAGAATTGGCCTGGCTTACAGGCACTTTGCAATCCTGACAAATACAGATTGATCAGTGCCTTGTATTCCCATAACTGGCAGGGACAATATGTTCATATTTTAATTGCACTCATAAATTCATCATTAAAAAGCATGATAGGAATTAAATAGTGCAATTACTGCATGAATGTGAGCAGCATGGTGAAAACGGTCCGCTGCCTTAAGTGTGTAATGATGTGTTTCCTCACCCATTAAGACTCAGCAGAATGTGTTAGTTATACCATATGCATATATTACTTCAACAAACTGAAATATCACCACCTACTTCTTTCTACCTGCAGTGAAATGCATTCCGATTTGTCTTGTTTACATTGACTTAGTATACCAGTTCATTTTAAGTGCAGATGATTTCATTCTCTTAGTTTGACAGCAACGTTTTTGTTTAACCTACATAATATGGCATCATGCTCTTGCAAATATGTAGTGTGTCGTATCTATCATTTATCCTACATTTTGCACACCTGTATGTGACTGTTTAAAGATTGTTAATTATTGTTAATATACTACGTCAATGGTCGGCAAGCCGCGGCTCGCGAGCCACATGTGGCTCTTTACAAACTTAAATGCGGCTCTTCTGTGTGCCGGGCGCCCGCTCCCCTCCCTCCTCTCAGGCGGCCGCCCCCCTCCCTCCTCTCGGGCGGCCACCCCAAAAGTCAGGACTCTGCAGCTGTCAGGATGTAGTCGGGGCAGCCAGGATGTAGGCGGGGCAGCGTGACGAACTCCTCTCCTCTCACAGTCCGCCCTGAAGAGCAGAACGGCGCGGGGACACGGCGAGAGGTAAGTGAATTTACACAATATGGGGAATGAATTACTATATGGGGGATGAATTACTATGGGGGATGAATTACTATGGGGGATGAATTACTATATGGGGGATGAATTACTATATGGGGGGTGAATTACTATATGGGGGATGAATTACTATAGGGGGGATGAATTACTATATGGGGGATGAATTACTATATGGGGGATGAATTACTATATGGGGGATGAATTACTATGGGGGATGAATTACTGTAGGGGGATGAATTACTATAGGGGGGATGAATTACTATAGGGGGGATGAATTACTATATGGGGGATGAATTACTATATAAGGGATGAATTACTATGGGGGATGAATTACTATATGGGGGATGAATTACTATGGGGGATGAATTACTATGGGGGATGAATTACTATATGGGGGATGAATTACTATGGGGGACGAATTACTATATGGGGGATGAATTACTATGGGGGATGAATTACTATAGGGGGGATGAATTACTATATGGGGGATGAATTACTATGGGGGATGAATTACTATAGGGGGGATGAATTACTATATGGGGGATGAATTACTATGGGGGATGAATTACTATATGGGGGATGAATTACTATGGGGGATGAATTACTATGGGGGATGAATTACTATATGGGGGATGAATTACTATATGGGGGATGAATTACTATGGGGGATGAATTACTATATGGGGGATGAATTACTATATGGGGGATGAATTACTATGGGGGATGAATTACTATGGGGGATGAATTACTATCTGGGGGATGAATTACTATGGGGGATGAATTACTATGGGGGATGAATTACTATATGGGGGATTAATTACTATGGGGGATGAATTACTATATGGGGGATGAATTACTATATGGGGGATGAACTACTATGGGGGATGAATTACTATATGGGGGATGAATTACTATGGGGGATGAATTACTATATGGGGGATGAATTACTATGGGGGATGAATTACTATATGGGGGATGTATTTTCAGTTTTAAAAATGTGGCTCTCAAAATAAATTTCAATCGTGGTTTTGGCGAGATTTGGCTCAGTTGAAAAAAAAGGTTGCCCACCACTGTACTACGTTAACCACTTGCCCTCCTGAGGATTCCCCCCCCCCCCCCCCCGACCAGGTCATTTTTTGCATTATAGCGCTGCTTTACTTTAACTGACAATTGTGCGGTCATGCAACGTTCACCTGATTTGGATGTAAATACCCTCAAATTAAAGCTAACAGTCTGCAGTTAAAGCACATCTTGTTCGTTTCATTTCAAATCCATTGTGGTGGTGTATAGAGCCAAAAATGTTAGAATTGTGTCGATGTTCCAATATTTATGGACCTGAATGTATGTGATATAGGGCGGCGGGAATATGGTTAATTTGAATTTTGCTACACTATTTTTCTTTCTTTTGTACATTTTTTTCTGATTTCTAAGTGTTCGATATTAGTGGTTCTGATAAATGTATGTGTAGACCAGTGATATTTTTTAAACTACAATGCACTGTATGACCTTTAAACTATGACCAGCAGGCTTAAAAGGGCCAATAGGAAGGCTTTGATTAAGCAGCCTTCTCACTCTTAAAGGATAAGTTCACCTTTTGTAACATGTTACACCTATATTCAGGGTGTAACATGTCATGAACTGACCAGTCCCCGTTCCTCCCGGATCCCAGTCATGTTATCTAGCAGGGGATTTCCTCCTCGCAGCTAGCTGGCTAGCTCCGTCTGCCCCCCCGACTGTGTCATTCATTCACGATATTCTGTGAATGAATGAACTACAGACAGCCTTTGCAACTGTTGGCTTGTAATTCTGAATGAACTACCACGGCGCTGTGGAGCGCCATGGTAGTTTATTGATTCTTCCTGTCAATAATTCAGATATACTGACAGGTCTGCCGGAGACCTGCATGTCACCAGTGATCTGCTGATCAGAAACAAAAAATAATAGATTGTGGATTTGGGGTTTTCATGAGCTTTAAGCCATAATCATCACAATTATGACAAATCACGACTTGAACTATCTTGCTTTGCATGTAATGAGTCTATCTCATATATTAGTTTCACCTTTTAAGTTGCATTACTGAAATAAATGAACTTTTGCACGATATTCTAATTTTTCGAGTTTCACCTGTATGTGGCTTATTTGAAGTCAGCAGTCACTGAGTGCTGTCCCGTCCATAGCAAATGTTTTTTTAAAGGCTTTCCTTTAGGAAAACAAACTTTTTTTCAGGGGTAGTGTTTTAGGGTTTTCATTTTTTTTTGTGGACTTTTTATTTTTGTTTTATGTTGATAGGGCTTTTTTCATGCTTGGGGTGCTCAAATTGAAGCATTCACTTGTTACTGACCACTTGTAGATGGAACTTCTTGTATGCAGTATGCAACTGCATTGCTTGAAAGAAAAGAAATCTAAGTGCAAGAACAACATGCACCTTACCCACCTCATATTATAAAACCTACATGAGGATAAGGGTGGGGGTTTACCGTTGGGAGGCTTATAGGAATCTGAAAGCCTCTATTAACAATCAAGCCCTTCTCTTGGATAGCCAGGCTGCATGCTTGGATTAGGGTCTGGTATGGATTTTTAGGGGGACCCCCCAGTACATTTTTTTTTTTTGCATGAGGTCCGGACTTAAATCGTTTTTTTTTTTTTAATTCTTGCTGTAGCATGTATTACAGCCAAAGTGACATTTACAAAGAAATAAATGATCGTTTAAATTGCCAGCTTGTTACCTCTCATTGCTGGCTTCTAAAAATAAACACAGCACACAAACCCCTCAAAAGCCTCCCCCCAACATGAAAAAAAATATATAGCTGACCCTTAGAGGGGTCTGTGTGCTTTTTGTTTTTTCATCAAGGACATGTAATTTGCCTGCAATTTTAAACACCCTTTCTTGTCAGTGCTGCTGCAGCACAGGTGGGATTAGGGAACCCTCAGACATGTTAGTTAAAGGAATTAGGCATGTTTATTGTTTCTCTTTACAGCACTGTTCCTGGATGAATTTGTATTGCATTGGTAAATGTTCTGCATGGCAGCTCCCACCCTTCATGCTATTTTCTTACACTCTATTGCCTATTATCCCAGATGGATTTTTTTACTTTGTCAGATTTGACTCCCATTGATTTCCGTGGGGTTAAGGTACACCATCTGAACTTCTTTGAAGTTTCACCGAACCCTGCTCGAATCGAACCCAGGGCACTCCTCATTAGTGAAAGTATCTTACTAAAAATTCAAACATTTACGATGTGCACTGCTTTTGTAAACGAAACTAAACTAAAACACTTTAAAGTTCTGGATCTCCAGCCCTGAGCTAAAGTGTGTTTTTATCTAAATAAATCTGGTTACTGCAATTACAGCCATTTCCATACGTACAGCCATGTCGATAAGGTCATCCGCCATTGCTTAAAACTTGATAAAATGACAGTCTTCTCTGCTCTTTTTGCTTCTTACTTTTTTATGCAGTAGCTTTAGCAACCCAAAGGGGTTGAAATTAAATTAACTTGTATTAAATAATATTTGATTCTAGTTCTTCAGTCATATTTCACATAACATTTTTTATTCTATGCCATCATTAACTCAGAGGTCATGTTGTGAATCTTTCTCCCATATGCCAGTATCATGAAGACGCTATAGTAATGTGCAAGAGAATTGTTCATGGGCAATTAAAAACCTTTCAAGTGAGAAAAATTCAAATCCAAAACTGTATTGCTGTAAAACATTACTAAAATGTGAGAGAACTTAAGAAAATGCTAGTGCCCCTTGTTATCATGCAAGATGCTTCATAAAAAAAGGAAAAGAGATTTTATATTCAAAGGTCTGGCTTGCAGATTGAAGAGCAGTGGAGATAAAGGGTCATCCATCATTGTTTGGGAATAGCATCTCTTAAATTCCACTACAAGATTCTGGCTTATGTATTGTTGTTGCGGTCAGCATCTGCAAGTGAGGGCAAGTTTTATAGTAAAATCAATCGTTAAAAGGGTAACAATAAAAGGCTGAACATAACTTTAATGTCTTGAAGCAGCATTCATTGTATTTGCAATTAGATTGGATTGTTACAATGCCAACTGCTGAATGCTTTTCATTGGTATCCTAACGGCAGGTTTTTGTAGTTGTTTTTCACAGTAGCCATATACATTTGGATGGAATTAATTGTGCTTGACTCATATCTAAAAACCACATTTGTTGTAGATAATGCAGAGTATAGACATATATCAGCATCCTATCCAATTAATATTCCTATTTTTTTTAAAAAAAGATTACAGGAAATAAACCTCGCAGACTTTGGAGCAGAGTTGCTCCACATTTATGTTATTTCTCTGAAAGCATAATAGTAACTGGTGGGGGTAGTAAACCGAATGATAGTCCCAGCTGCAATATCAGGAGAATATAAAGAAGAATGGAGCAAGCGTTTTTTTTAATGCACGTTTAATAAGGATTACTGAATAACAAGTATCTGCTGAATCACAAAAATTACCAGCGTATAGGCAGGTTTCTGTTATTTAAGTACCGCTGGGTGACTAAAATGACCCATTTTAATGTCAGCCAGCTGAATGATTAAAACTGTTCTTCCATTGTGAAAACACTTAAAAATAAAATATGAGTGTTTCAATCCTTCTGTTATACTTTTTTTGTCAATCCCTGCAAGACATAGCATTAAGTTGACATTTGAGAATAGCTGCACTGGAGTTACCTAATTTTTATATGAGTTGAATGGCTGTTCATGAACTGTTGTTTAAACATTTCTTCTTCTGAGGGTTTTTTCTTCATGAGCTTCTGCAATAAGCTGCTTTTGATATTACACAGCCCAGGTGCACATCTCAGTCCTTGAAACTTAACCCAACAAGCCCCTTAGCATTGCAGGATAGTGGGGTGGACATAGACTGCATGAGACCCAGCGTGAGGCAACTCTGGATCTTCCCTTGATGCTAATGATTATTGCCTCGTACATTATGTGTAACAGTACTAATGTGAATCTCTATGAGGAGAGTGTTCTGTCGAGTATGGGTGCTTACTTCGTCTCAGTTCCCTGTAACAATCCACAATTCAGTGTAGCCCCATCAGTGCCCCCTGTCAGTGCCCATCAATTCTACATATCAGTGCCCATCAATGCCACATATCAGTGCCCATCAGAGCTGCCTTTCAGTACCAACTATCAGTGCCACCTATCAGTGCTGCCTAACAGTTCCAATCAGTGCCACCTAACAGTGCCAGTCAGTGCCACCTAACAGTGCCCATCAGTGCCACCTAACAGTGCCATATGAGTTCTGCCTTTCAGTGCCCATCAGTGATGCCTATCAATGCCCACCAGTGATGACTGTCAATGCCCATCAGTGCCACCTACCAGTGCCTGCTCATCAGTGTTGCTTATCAGTGCTCATCACTGCAGCCTATCAATGCCCATCACTGCAGCTTCATTAGCACACATCAGTGAAGGAGAAAAAATACTTATTTACAAAATTTTATAACAGAAATTAAGAAAACACTTTTTTATTTTCAAAATGTTCAGTCTTTTTTAGTTTGTTTAGCAAAAAATAAAAAAAAACCCAGTGGTGATTAAATACCACCAAAAGAAAGCTCTATTTGTCTCCAAAAAAGATAAAAAATTTTGTTTAGGTGCAATGTTGCATGACCGGCCAATTGTCATTCAAGGTGCAACAGTGCTGAAAATTGGCCTGGGCAGGAAGGGGGTAAAAAAACCCGGTAGGCAAGCAGTTAATATGCCTTTTTAAGTTAGTGGTTAGCCAACCGGCTTTAACTTTTGCTCTTTTATATTTGTTGCCCAGTGGAATCCACTGAAGTATGCTTTTGTTTAATATGCCCTTAAAGCCCTCCCATTTCTCTTCAGTTTTGAAGAGAAGTAGAAGTGCATTAAAGGCATATTAAACAAATTCTTTTTTCCAAAAACGTTATCCCATTTAGTGTCATGTAGTATAAAGTGCAGTTTATTAAAGTTAGCTCTTTTAAAATTTTAAATTGTTTTAATACTGCACTTAGTGGCGCCCCCTTGTGTTTTCTCTGCTTTCTACAGGGATATATTCCAGTCTCTTGGTGGACCTGCCTTCTGCGTGCTTTTTACTGATTATTGATTATGGACTTTCTAAATGATATGGCGACTGTATGGATGGATAGCTAGATAGATAGAAATGATATGGACCTTATGGACTGATAATTTTTTGCTCCATTGCTAGTTCTAGATCTATTGTTATTTACATCTTAGGCTTGCGCCAAAAAGATTTGTATACATTTTTTAAAATGTAATATTCTTGTCCTACCTTCATGGGTCCTTTTCCTAAAATGTTTGACAAATGTTATTACTCTGTGATCCCTGTTACCTAAATTATCACTTACTTCCACATCTGCAATCACCTCTGTGTTGTTTGTAATTAGTAGCACCAGCAGAGCATTATCTCTAATTGGTGCTTCCACCATTTGACTCAAGACATTGTCCTGTATTACATTCAAGAAATGAGGAACCATTGTTGAGTTCAGGGGCGGACAGACCATTTGAGCACTCGGGCACTGCCCGAGAGCCTGGGGTCAGTAGGGGGCCTCATAAAATGCCCCCGGTACCTTTTATAGGCTTTTTTGGGAGTGTTTTGAGTGTGGGCAAGGACACAGGGGCCCCATGAGTTGTCAGTCCGCCCCTGGTTGAGTGTACAGTTTCATCTTCCCAATCAGTATCAGGAAAGTTGTAGTCCTCCATGATTATATCATTGCCCTGCCCCCCCCCCATCTCTAACTGTGAAGTGAACAATAATTACAATAAATTGGTAATGTGGGTGGGGCCTTGTCATGCAGCCTGGGACTGTGGAGTGAAAAGAAGTGGGAACAAATAGAAATGCTGGCTGGTTTTCAATATGGATGCATGTTATCATAATATTATATATAATAATGCACTTTGAACACATGAGATGCTATGTGCTATAATTTTTATATATATGTAAACCAAACATTTTACACTATTAGCATTTCTAATTTATAATTCTAAACCATATTTGAAAAAAAGAGGATATTTACTATCAAAAGGGAGTGTGCTTGTCTGGAAGATATTACCATATAAACATTTTTTACTTTCTGTGATAGAAAGCTAATAAAAAGGAGAGGTGGAGGAATGATATAAGCCAGAGGTCTCCAAACTTTCTACAGAAAGGGCCAGTTTACTGTCCTTCAGACTTTAGGGGGTCCAGACTTTGGCTATTGGGAGTAGAAAAGGTCCTGATGTCAGTTGGAATAGACAATGCCCCATCATTGGTGTCAGAGGAAGGAAGAGCACCCCACCGTTGGTGTCAGTGGGAGGAATTGTGACCCATCTTTGGTTCATTGGGAGGAAATGTACCCCTTCATTGGTGTCAGTACTGAGAATGTTGTTCCATTGTTGGTATCAGTGGATCAAATAGTGCCCCAAGGGTCGGATATAAGCAGGCAAAGGGCTGCATCTGGCCAGGGACGCAGTTTGGAGACCACTGATGTAAGCAATTGGAAACAGACTAATGAAAGCACTAAGATGTATTCTGATGGATGGTTCATGGTTGTTCATATACATTTGGCATTAGCCTGGATTAGCCAGGGTTGACTGTATAAAAAATTTAAATAAAATGCTTTATACTCACCAAAATTACTGATTATTTGTACACAAAACCCATCCTCCATTTTTTTCCTTAAGAGTTCAATTACTCTGTTGTAAAGGTTATATGTGTGTTTTTAGTTTCAACAAGTTCTGTTTTATCACCATGGAGGTTAATGCTTATACAGTAGTTCAGTCTGTCCTGTCAAATTTCTGGTATAAGTTTTAATTTGCTTTAGGGATGAGAATGTCCACTCAACAGAAGCAGTGGACACAGGAATTGTACGTCTGCTAGATGGCCGCAGACTACAATGGGAATAACACATTCATAAAAAAAAAATATATTAAATGTAAGTCAATGAGTCTGATAGTTTAGGCAGTGTTTAGGTCAGCAAAGAAGGCCTTGCACACACACACACACTATATATAAACACTTCAAACATACTGCCAATTGTTCAATAGACCCAATCCTATGACAGAGCATGTAAATAGTTAAAGTAACACTGCCAGGATCAATAAAGCCTTAAAGTCTTACTAAACCCACAACAGTAAAATCAGTCTGTACATGCAGTAAAGCATGCTTGTTATACTCACTGTGGAACCTAAGGGGTTAATCCTCTGCATTGTGTAAAAAGGCTGTTTGATCCTGACTTCTCTGCTCCTCCTCTTGTTCAAATGTCCACGTCTTATTTCCTGATAAGACAGACTGAGCCATTCGCACATGCTTAGTTTGGTGTGTATTGCTAGAGTTTTTTTTCTTCGGAGAGTGCATGTGATCAGCACAGGGCCAATCAGCACTGTCCAGACAGAGGTCAGGGGTTTTGCATCCTCCTAGAGCAGAAAGAAAACTCCTACAAGCTTTAACCAGTGCTCTGCTAAACACTCATAGAAGTCACAAGACTGCTCTAACTGCTGATGAGAAAAAGTATTTA
The DNA here is from genome assembly GCF_062004578.1 of Staurois parvus. Classification (NCBI taxonomy): domain Eukaryota; kingdom Metazoa; phylum Chordata; class Amphibia; order Anura; family Ranidae; genus Staurois; species Staurois parvus. The sequence goes on along the minus strand of NW_028317926.1, from coordinate 1,037,839 downwards.
GCAGTTGATATTTACTAAAATAATTGCACGTCCATGTTCAGTGTACTGTGGGAGACTAGATATAGCGAATGCAGGGTCTGGGGTTTAGTAACACTTTAAAGGAAGGTTCCTTGCAATAGAAGAGCTTTTATATTCACCTTTCTGGGGTCTCCTACCATTGTTCTCTTTTTGGATTTTCCTGAACTATTAGTCCCAGGGATCATAACTAGGATCGTAACTAGAACAAAAAAAAAGGTAAATCAAAAACTTGACAGGAAATGCATGATTAACCATCATTAAGTTAGCAATGTAATAACAACATCAAACAAGAGCTCAGTGATCCAAATGATTCAATGCAATAGAAACAAGGTGTGTATAATCCCCAGGAAAAACAGTTCATGTGAGATGAGGATTAGCAGGAAAAATACATTTACACATTAGCATACACATTTTTGCTAATTGTTAATTGTTTCTGTTTTAATAATTCTGTTACAATGCATATATTGCAAATCTATCATCTATTATTATATCAATTATATTATATATATTTATAAAACTGTATTTCACTTCTGTACATACACTTAAAAAAATGGTTAATCTGTTGAGGACATTGAACTGTGTATATGTAGAAGAAATTTTACACAAATATGTAGCTGTATATAGTTTGATTTACAAGTTTATGCTCACTAACACCTTTGACAACATGTAGGAGATGGAAATAAGTCTGATTTCAACAGCTTTTCTTCACACACAATGCCAATCTGCACTGAAATCTGTCATGTGAAAAAGTTTCATCAATGAAATATACATAAGTGAAACTCCAGGCAAACAGTTTACGGCTACTTTCACACTAATCCACCACAAAAACACAGCAAAAACGCATAGGAATTTTTACCGCACTTTTGCTGCACTTTCTTAGTGTCTTTTATAGGACACGTGACTTAAAAACTACACCAAAAATGCTTCTCAGCTGCGTTTTTGAGGCGCTTTTCAGGTTTTTTACAGGCATTTTCCATTGATTTCAATGGGAAGAGGCGTTTTTGGGGTGTTTTATTTTAACTACCAAAACATGCCCCAAAGATGCTGCAAGCAGGAGTTTTTACACCGCACCGCAAATGCAACGCCTCATTCTGAAAACATACATAGATATACATTCAAATACATAGGGAAGCATTTTTCTTGAGCTTTCAGGCGCTTTTATTTTAATGCAAAAACGCTTCAAAAACTCCTCAGTGTAAAAAGTAGCCTAAAGGATAAGTTCACCTTTCAAAAAAAAATATATATGTTGCACATATTTTTGCAGGAAATTTTTTTTTTTTTTTTTTTCCTGCAGAAGCCTGGAATGCATTGCACCCGCGATCAATGGATCAGGTGTGCAATGGTCAGGTTTTGAGAGAACTTATCAGCACCCTCTCAGTTCATGCAGAACTACAAGCTATCAGCTGTGGTGACTATGGTACTTGTAGTCTATCCATTCACAGGAAAATGTGAAAGAATGATGTGGCCGTGTGAACAGAGCTCCGCACTGCTGCTCTGTTTTTAAATTGTGACAGCGGGTGTGGGGAGACGATCCCCCACCCGATGTCACACAGAGGGGCAGAAGTTGGAACATGTTACATGTTCCACCCTAAATAAGGTGGAACATGTGACATGTTCCAAAAGGTGAATTTAGTCTTTAACCTCCCTAGCGGTCTGATTATGTCAGTATTTCTGTGCTCAAAGCGGTACATTTTTTAGCATGGAAATATGTTGTTTTTTATTGCAGGCCTGTAATTTTTAGGAATAACTCACTGAAATCTGTCCGAACAAGAGTCTAGTAAACATCCCGGGTATGATAAAATTTGAAACACTAAATCATAAATTATAATATAAATAATCATAAAATATAATAATATAATAATAACGTTAATTCAATAATGTAATCAAACCAAATACACTAAACTTTGAAATAGAGCGCCAAGTTTGCACATCACTGAGCTCAGTCGCAGAATCATTTTCAGTGTCCGATGTCGAATTTCCCCACGAATCATTATCACTCAATTCTGCAAGTGGTTCTGATTTACTATCACTGTTCTCTAGCTGGTCTAAAATCGATTTTGACCTAAAGGGTCACTTTTTGGATGCCATAGACATTTCTCAGTTTCAAGGCAGAAAGAACAGTAAAAATGCAGGCAGGGCACAGGACAAAGCACTCGGGACAAAATGTATGTGAAATGCTTTGATACAGTAATGTTATACTATGTGATTTTAGTGTATTGAGTGAATGTCACTTTTTAAATTTTTTAAATTTCCCGCCGGTTCTGGCCCCCGTACGTCCCGACGCTCGCAGGGATGGAACCTGGAAGACAGATGCCGGCATCGGCCGGAGGAGATGGCCAGGGACGCTGCAGGGGGGACATTGCCGGAGTGCAGGACAAGGTAAGTGCTGGAGGGAATCCCTGAGCAACGTTGCAGGGTAATCCCAAGTGTAGCTCGGGGTTACCGCTTCTGGTACTGAAAGGTAACCCCGAGCTACACTTGGGAATACCTCCATGGGGTTTAAAGTGCACTTTGCCCAGAATATCGACTTAAACTGTTTACCTAACAAGCCTAAAAACACAAGCTGTCCCTGATCTCTCTAGTAGAGATGAGTGTGTGTTTAGACCGAACTATGGTTGTTTGGATGTTCTTCTGAACATCAGACTTTTTACCTGTCCGGTGATAGAAATACAACTTAAAACAGATGATAGCTTCCTTGCTGTTGATGGTTGCTAATATAGTGGCCAGTGGCCATGGCTGTCACCCTTCACTGAATTTATTCTCTGGGAATCTCTGACTTTTTTAAGCAAAGTGGCAGGGTTATCATTGCATCACCAACTAAATATGGCCACATGTCCTTATTTAGACAATGATGTTACTCAGAAGACCCTGCCCATTTGTTTACTTTAGGAGGATGGAACAGGAGATGTCATTTGGCATGAATGAAGAGATGAGACTGGATGTTGGTAGGAGTTTTACAATTTTGGTGGGCATTGGACGTTTTTCATCATGATTGGTGTGGATCTGCTTTGCTGGCCATGATTGACAGTGGATTCACATAATGGAACTTGTCAAATCTGTATGTTTTTATTTACGTTTCACTTTTTTTCATGAAAGAGTAGGTGTGCTACCCCTTTTTCATTCACATAGAGGGCAGTATCTGTGGGCCCAATTATTATTCAGATTCCAATAAGTTCACAGATCCCCATAAACGCCAGGCCAGGGCTATGAGGAAGAAGGTGCTTTGCCAGGTAGCCCCCCCTTTCCTGTCCAGCCAGACTACATGCTTAGTAATGATCTGACATGGATTTTTGGGGTGACCCCATGCTTTTTTTGTATTTTGCATGGGGTTCCCCTTAACCTCTACCCTTATCAAGGATAAGGGTCTGGTATGTACTTTAGGGGAGAGCCCACACTTTTTTTGTGTGGGGAGCCCCCATTAACATCTAAATACATCAAATCCTTATCTAGGATAAGCATCTAGTATAGATGCAAGTAAACCTTGGCTGTTTGTGTACTAACAAAAGTAAGTGACCGAGACCAGCCACTTACCAGAAATTTAAACAGTATTTTAATTCCTTGTAAATGCCAGTTTTGCTGCAGTAGTTTGCAGATTCGCCACATCACAAGCAGGTTAAGGGCATTCCCCAGGCATGTTATTTAAAGGAATTGTCATCTCTTGTTAACGTTAGTGGGGTTCAGATTTGGCACCCAAACTGTACTCAAGATCTGCGAACCCTCCAAAAACTGAACCCAGTTACGTTCAGCTCATCCCTTTTCTCTAGCTGCTTGTACTGTGAAGTATTTTTTTAAAGATACTCAAAGATCACAAAAGTGACTCCAACGTTGGGTTTCAGTTGGTTTTAACAGCTAAAAACCTGCTAAGATTCTGCTTCCATCAGAAAAAAGCTATGATATAGATGCGTCAGTTGTGAAATTTGAAGATGATCAATACCTATAGCTATAGAAGTGAATGAGGGTGTATCTTAAAGTGCTTTTATAACACTTTAGTCCTTTAGCTACCACAACATAAGGCATACATTGGCAGCAACACTGGCTTTTAAACAAATTCCTAGCTGCTACAGCACCCAGAAGTGTGTTTATATCTGTCAAGCCAACTGTTGGCCTTCTGTTGGAAGTGATTAGGCTGGATGTAAAGCCATCCAATCACTTCCATACACTGCATGAGGTACTGCCCCTTGGCCTAACTACCCTCATGTGTCCTTTACCAGTCCTGCAGGTCTGGAATGGGCATGGCAGGTGTCAGCGTATAGAGTGTAGGGAGATCAATGAGCATTCATTTGCTGATCTCCCCTTAGGTGAATGAACAGTGAATGTGCTGTCATTCCCTGGGAACGCTGGCCAAGGAAGAATTTGATGAATCCAGATCAGCATTTGATTAGCTTCAATGGGGCCAGAGGAGATATCTGGAGTCCAATAGACCCTGGATGTCTCCTTAAAGAGGATCTGCAATTTCAAATATGCTATTTCTATTAGCCCCATGTGATAACAATAAAGTTAGGTGAAAAAACCTACTTACTTACAAAAATGATGGTTAGGCATATCTTAGGTATTGCAACACACTCTGTGGTGAGAACATTAATACTAGGGTCATCTTTCAGGGATAACTCTAAACTGATGACCTGAAATGTCATCTATGGACAACGTTGGGTACAGAAGTTTGTCGACAGGTGTGCAGTTTAAAGACTTGGTATGTTTGGTATCCATTTACTTGACGTAAGCTCATCTTATATTTTTTTACCAAAAATTGAATAATATAGTGAGTATGTGTGTAGGCAGAGGTGTCCCACTTGAATAATCTGGTGGGGGTACAGCTGAGTCAGGAGCCTCTCCTAGCTCTGCACCATTCTAATGTTGTTGCATATGTTCCTGTAATGTAAACAAATCCTTTTTTTAATATATATTTTTTGTATTTGGTTATATGTTAGATTGTAAGCTCTAACGGGCAGGGTCCTCTGATACCTTTTGTACCAAATTATATTGTAACTGTAATGTCTGCTTTCATTTTGTAAAGCGCCTGTTGGCACTAAATAAATCCTGTATAATAATAATAATATCATACCAGAAAGGTCTATCCACTTACACTTCCTTTCCTAGGGTGGAAATGTTAATGTCAATTGTATTGTTGTCACACTTTTCTTCACACCTCTGAGTTGGACTACATGCAGTCATACCAATGGACAGTGTGCTGACAATTCTGTCATAGTTACCACAGTAAAACAGTGATATTCATCTACTGCTGAAGCATGCACACATCCAGAGAGAAGTTAATACAAAATGTCTACAGCAATAATGGTTAACATACTTAATATAAGGGACCTTAAAGTGGAACTGCACTGCATCTGAGCACCACAAATCAAAAACACTATTTAATTTATTGTTTATTCAAAGCAAACTCAGCCATCCATCCATGCCTCCATGCTTTAATTTGCCAAAAAATAATTTTGATAAACACCCCCTGGCATTTCTGGCAGTGGCCATCTTGCGTAAGGGCAGATGATTCATGTAGCATTTACTTCCTGGAATCCATCTGCCCTTAGCTCAGGCATTGGCTGAGCTGAGAACCCTCCCTCCCCTCCTGAAGACTGCTGGGATGTTCAATATCATTTGCCTAGGCAGGAAACCAGGAAGTAACTGAAGAAATGTTAAAAAAAAAAGAAAATATGCTATACTTTCCTATCTATTTACTAATGCTAGCAGCATAAGGATAACAAATAGTCAATGTTGAATGAGAGAGCGAAGTTCCACTTTTAGTGCTGGATTGTCAAATGGTTGGAGACTACTAGGAATACCCTGCCTGTCAAAAACTGGGGACACATTACAAGAAAGTGCTAGAGACCACTGCCATTATAGTCCCTTCAAAAGTTAGGGTCCCCTGCAGCCCGCTTAAAATATTACCATATACCATATTTGATCTTCCTTTCATTAGAAATATTCAGGGAAAAAAATGCGCAGAAAGAAGGAGAGAAAGAAAGTTTAAAGAGACAAATTAAATAATGTTGTTATCAGAAACTAATTTTCTGAATATTTTCCTTCACTGTCCCTAAGTAAGCACCTAGGCCAGTGGTCGGCAAGCCACGGCTCGCGAGCCACATGCGGCTCTTTACAAACTTAAATGCGGCTCTTCTGTGTGCCGGGCGCCCGCTCCCCTCCCTCCTCTCAGGCGGCCGCCCCCCTCCCTCCTCTCGGGCGGCCACCCCAAAAGTCAGGACTCTGCAGCTGTCAGGATGTAGGCGGGGCAGCCAGGATGTAGGCGGGGCAGCGTGATGAACTCCTCTCACAGTCCGCCCTGCAGACCAGAACGGCGCGGGGACACGGCGAGAGGTAAGTGAATTTACACAATATGGGGAATAAATTACTATATGGGGGATGAATTACTATGGGGGATGAATTACTATATGGGGGATGAATTACTATGGGGGATGAATTACTATAGGGGGGATGAATTACTATAGGGGGGATGAATTACTATGGGGGATGAATTACTATATAAGGGATGAATTACTATATGGGGGATGAATTACTATGGGGGATGAATTACTATATGGGGGATGAATTACTATATGGGGGATGAATTACTATGGGGGATGAATTACTATATGGGGGATGAATTACTATATGGGGGATGAATTACTATGGGGGATGAATTACTATATAAGGGATGAATTACTATGGGGGATGAATTACTATATGGGGGATGAATTACTATGGGGGATGAATTACTATGGGGGATGAATTACTATATGGGGGATGAATTACTATGGGGGACGAATTACTATATGGGGGATGAATTACTATGGGGGATGAATTACTATAGGGGGAATGAATTACTATATGGGGGATGAATTACTATGGGGGATGAATTACTATGGGGGATGAATTACTATATGGGGGATGAATTACTATATGGGGGATGAATTACTATGGGGGATGAATTACTATATGGGGGATGAATTACTATATGGGGGATGAATTACTATGGGGGATGAATTACTATATGGGGGATGAATTACTATATGGGGGATGAATTACTATGGGGGATGAATTACTATATGGGGGATGAATTACTATGGGGGATGAATTACTATGGGGGGTGAATTACTATATGGGGGATGAATTACTATGGGGGATGAATTACTATGGGGGATGAATTACTATATGGGGGATTAATTACTATGGGGGATGAATTACTATATGGGGGATGAATTACTATGGGGGATGAATTACTATATGGGGGATGAATTACTATGGGGGATGAATTACTATATGGGGGATGAATTACTATGGGGGATGAATTACTATATGGGGGATGTATTTTCAGTTTTAAAAATGTGGCTCTCAAAATAAATTTCAATCGTGGTTTTGGCGAGATTTGGCTCAGTTGAAAAAAAAGGTTGCCCACCACTGACCTAGGCAATGAAAACTGTGACTACTGTGTCTGTGGCTTGTGCAATATGTATCAAAGAGCCAAATGCTACCCTTGTGCAACAGGATTTTTCAACAAAAAAATAATATATTCCTATTTAACTTACAATATTTTACAAAACTATTTATTCTTTTAGTTATACTTTAAAGTGATATTAAACCCTCACTTTTTAAGCACTCTCAGCAGATGATTTAGTCACTTACTGAGTGTGCAGTTTCTTTATCCTTTAATCCTTGCCTATGTTCCAGTTTAAGCTTTTAGGCAATTTAATTCATGACTGCTGCTCTAGTTTTACTGTTTCAGGGTGGCTCCTTTCTCTTGCTGCATGCTGTATGCAGGATCTAGAGTTGTGTTTACACTGTGTAAATCAAAAGAAAAACACAGCCCTGTAGCCTAGGATGGTAAGTGATTTCCCTGCTAATCCCTCCTCCTTTCCCCTCTGTTATTCAAGCTAACAGACTGCTCATAAAAGAAGCTGAGGAAAGCAGCACTGAGAGACCAGAAGCATTGAAAGTTGCCGCACTGCATGGATTAACTGCTTGTTTTGTCTTGAGGCTCAGGGAAAAGCTATACTCACCCCATCCTCTGATCTTCCAAAAAGCTGCGCTCCTCCACGTCCAGCGGTGGACTGTTCTGGGCCTCCTCACATCTGGAACCGGTCTATGGGCTTGATGATGGCAGGAACAGCCCATTCAGAAGACCACTAGCATGCGGGGGGAGGAGCGGTGGGGACCTGTCTTGCACTCAGAGGAGCTGCGGATTAGGTAAGTATATCTCAGCTTTGGCAACCTGTGTCTCTCTAGCTGTTGTGGAACTACATTTCCCATGAGGCATTGCAAAGATTACAAAACTGACAGTTAAAGTTATGACTTCCAGGCATGATGGAACTTGTAGTCCTGCGGCTCTCAGGTTGCCTACCCCTGCCCTAGACAAAACAAACATTTAATCCATGCGGTGTGGGCACAGCCCCACCACATGGGAAAATAACATTTTTACCTGGAATTCTTCTTTAACAAATGGTTTACTGGGGAATGTTTTTTGTGCTAAATGTGTTGAAATAAAAAAAAATGCTGAGGGTTTAAAACTACCTTAATTGGCGGTATAATGGTGTTTATACTACATACATAGATTATTTGACATTGTTACTTTTGGAATAAAATAGATGAAGCAGTGTGAACATTTTCGTACTTTTGTATTTAATGTTAGTATCTTTTATTTGCATTTTTTGTTTTCCTGTTATATATTTGTCTTTTTTTATTTAACTTTATGAGAATGGAAAAGATATTTTAAAACTCTGCCAAGCAAAGCTTTCTGACTTTGTAGAAAAATGGACTGACACATACGATAATATAATAGAAACTTCTTCTGACTTTAACATATTTATGTAAGAAACTGCTGTGCTTCTTAACAAGTGACCTGTCCTCCGAGCATTTCTCAAGTCATTTGTTTCACTATCCCTAACTACATGGGAACGCAATTTAGCGGCGAGGTTGGGATATATGTTATACAAGAAGCAGACAGACTAAATGGCTCAAAGGGCTCATTATCCGTGTTAAAGAAAGACAGTGTTCCCACTTATTCCTTGTATTGCATTTCTGGCATTTTTAAACTAGAGACATTTTCAGAACAAGAAGTCATTTTGTTTTAAGTAATTTACTACTAGAAGGATGTGCCAAGAAGCCATGGCATTTCTCCAGATCACTGATGTCTAGATATTTTAAAGGGGTTTTAGTCACATTAGGAAACATGCAATGAAGATACTGTTCTCAATGATCAAATCTACCTTTTGTATGCTGACATACACACACAGCTGAGAATCTGGACCTTTCACAAAGTGAAAATGATCTTTCACCTGTTTCTGCATACTTTTTCAGTTACATTGAATCTCATAGAAAATCAAAGCCCAACTCCATTTAATCGATCAAGCAGAGAGTTTTGGAACCAGTAGAGGATAAGGATTGTGTGTAATTCATTTTCAGAATTTCAGATTCAGAATCCAAACAAGCTCAGTGACCTCCCGGCTAAAACTTGATGTTTGTCGTTTTAGAGATTGCCCCACTTGCATCTATACATTTAACAGTTTAGACAGTAAATCCAATGCTGAAACTTAGAAATGATGATTATGTGATTGTAATTTGTAAAGTTGATATTGCTGATTAATGCTAAAGGGTAAAACCACCTGACAGATTCTTATGTTGCTCTGGGACCTATTTGGTGAGTCTGCACACAGTATGCCTTGGCCATTATATAGAGCAGTGTTTCTCAAACTTTTTTCAGTAAAGGCACCCTTTGAAAGGATGGACAGTTCCAAGGCACCATTTAAAATTATGGACAGTCTTGAGACACCCTATTCTAATATGGGGTGCCTCAAGGCTGTCCATAATTTTAAAAGGGCACCCCATTCTAAAATGTGAAAAACTATTCTAATAGTTTTATATAATGCAGCAACATCCACACATGTAGGACACCCAACATTAGAGGCGATTTATTCTTCCAAAGCAAACACACTTTTGCACACTGGTACTGAGCAGTATTCCAGTGTTTTTCTTTTTCCTTAGTTTTTCTCCATCACTGAGCTAATGTGACCACAGCACTGATGGAGAGAGGCAGGGAAGGGTCAAACTAGAATGCTGTGCAGGCAGCTGACATCCTTATCAACTGATGATGTCATTGGTTGTCAGGATGCCAGCGAATAGAAGGTTGTAATGGTGCACAATAAAAACCTGATGCTTTGTGTAACTAAAAGGCAGGCTTGTTCCACCTACTTGCAATTTTTAGAAATTTTGCCAGGACACCCCTGAAGAAACCTTAAGGCACCCCAGGGTACCTGGTTGAGAAAGGGTGATATAGAGTATGCACTTTCTTTGTTTGACATTTTATTTATTTTATCTTATGCAAAATTCAACTGAAGTTGCTTGAAAATATAACCATGGGTAGAAACATCCAAACCCCCAGCAGATGGACAGGAACACAGTTGGGAATTTAGGCATTTAGATATTGTTGTTGCAATATCTATAGAATAAGCCAGAGGCAACCATGTTCTACCTACAACTAAAATATAATTTTTAGATGGACCCTTTTAATGTAAAATACTCAAATTATCATAAAAAGATACAAAATCAAAATTTAAAGTGTAAAGAATTAAAGAATAATTGAATTTTATAATAGATTTGGTCACCACTGAAAACCAATGCAAAAGCTTTTTATGGAGTGGATTCACACCTATCTAAAATCAATGGAAACATATCGCCACTGGCATCAATGCACACTGACATGTGTTATGACAATGCTGACATTCAATATAAAGTGCATTGAAAGTACATTGAAAGCACATGACAATGTACAGTATGACAAAGCATGTTAAAGCACACTGACATGAATTTGATGTGTTTGCATTGATTTAATGGAAAGTGAACAGGTGGAAAAACATATGGCGATTAAAACTTTATCCACTTGATCCATTGCAATATAATTACATGGTGTGTTAACATGTGTTTACTGCAAACATTAATGTGTTTTGCATTAAAGTGATTCTAAAGGATTTTTTTTACCTTAATGCATTCTCTGCATGAAGTTACAAAACATTCAGAGTGCAGCTCCCCCCAGTCCCCCCTTATACTTACTTGAGCCCAATTTCGATCCTGCGATGTGCACGAGAGCAGAGGCTGGTACTGCTCTCTCCCTCCTCGTTGGCTCAGAAACAGCAGTGGGAGCCAATGACTCCCACTGCTGACAATCACAGCCAGTAAAGAGGGTGGGCGGGTGGGGCCAAGCTGCGCTTTGTGCATCACTTATGGGCACACAGAGCCAGCTCAGGACCAATCTGCAGCTTGCTATGGGGGCACTTGGCTGGGGGGAGGAGCCAGAAGCAACAGGGGACCCGAGAAGAAAAGGATCAGAGCTCATCTGTGCAAAATCATTGCACAGAATAGGTAATGCAGGCCACACATGGATCAAATTCCAAACAAATTTTCTTTCAAAAATCGGAAATTCTGCGCGTTTTGTAATACGATGGTGCCACCATTGATTTCAAAATTCAACCAACCAAGCCTTTAATATCTCCTATGTTGCTACAGAAAAGAATTTTTGTGGCCAAGAATTTTCTTTTCCTTCTAGGTCATAGCTTTATATCTCTTGCACGATCCTCCCATCATTGATTTGAAATTCATTCGTTTTTCAAAAAATTTCCAACATGCCCAATCACTCAAATTGAATGGTCACACGAAAATCAGCCATTTCTGTGACTCAAAAAGACAGACAAACGAAACCGGCGCTCCAATCCTCATGCAGACTTAAAAAATATCAGGATGCCAGACGAAGAAGTGCTGCCCTTCAAAGATCAGGAAATCTGACCACTGGTGAAAAAGAACAGACAAGGGTGCACTCTCATCGTGCATTACCGTGGTATACCACGTGTTTATTAAAAAGACAAATGGATGTATACTCACAAACCAACGATATAAAAGCAGTGTAAGGGGTCCACAAGAAAGGTCACAAAGATATTGTGTCCTTGATAAGGATAACTGACGCATTTCGGGAGCTAGACCCCCTTCCTCAAAGCTCGGGGTCTAGCTCCAGAAACGCGTCAGATTATCCTTATCAAGGACACAATATCTTTGTGACTGTTCTTGTGAACCACTTACACTGCTTTTATATCGTTGGTTTGTGAGTATACATCCATTTGTCTTTTTAATAAACACGTGGCATACCACGGTAATGCACGATGAGAGTGCGCCCTTGTCTGTTCTTTTTCACCATTTCTGTGACTCACTAATGGTGTGAATTTCGAACGAAAATTCTTAGAAAAGGTTTTCCAAAGAAAATTCTTTCAGAATTCGATTCATGTATGGCCGGCTTAAGTATACCATGTTTGTTATTTTTAAAAAATAAACTTCGATCCTTTACAATTACTTTAAGACAGCCCATTCATTAAAAATAGACTGCAAACAAAGCACAAATTAAAAAAAAAAGAAACTTACACTTTTTTTTTTTAGCAAAGCAGCACACCACATCACATGGTATGTACATTATGGTGTGGTGGTGTGCACTGTATAATACAGTGCAATGGACTACCATTCACAATAAATGGAACCGCAATGCACCCACATAAAGTAGGTGTACTGCGAGAACACGTGTTGTACTGCCCGTCACCTCAAAGCACAAGTGTAAATGGGCCCAAGAGTGTGGATCCACCCACGTTAACACACATTAACATGCACAAGTGAATTGCAAATGTGTGAAACAACCCTCAATGTTCAAGACATGGGATTGACTCTGCAATTCTGGCACACTTGACGCATATATTTACTTTACAGCCGCCAGTCTCATATATAGGGTTTCTTTTTATACATATGTTTGTTTTATGTTCAACCAGTAAAAAAATTCCCTTCCTTACTGTGATACAAGATGATATAGAACAACACATTTCCAACAAGTATGGCTTTTTTCTCAAACTGTTTACAGAACTCTAAGAATTGTAACTCTCCCTGCATTTCTTTGAAAGGACAAAATTGCAGCTGCTATTCATGTCTTGCGTGTGTATCACCTGAAATACAAGCACCGAAAAAAGTGAGGAAAAACTCATCCTAAAGGTTCCTAATGATACTTCAGTCGTCAATAAGGTTGTATTAAAGTTTCAACATCCTTTTAAATTCCATCAGCGTTATTTACAGTAGTCCCCTACTCTAGACACTACTGAGCAGGAGGTCAATTTGTCAGAGTGTCAGCGCACAACCTGGCTCTAAGTAACACAAGATTGATTTATGCAGCACTTTGTGAGTCTTTTGACACCTAGCATCAATTTTCTTATTCTCTTTGAGCTATATGATACATCAAACAGACAAAGTTTTGCAATTATTTTGGAAATATTAAAACTTTTTTTCTATAGATCTTATTTCAGTAGGAGGAATCTTAATGGAAAGTAAACAGAATAGAGAAAAGTATGTAATAGAAGAGATTTGAAGGAAATGAGTACTGAGAATAATGGAGGCTGCCATTGCTACTTTTCAGTGGGTAAAAATGAAGTGACTGTAAAAGACAGCTGGTCAATTATCATTCTTAGTATTGGTAGTAGGCATAGCTACCAACAGTCTTCAGCCCAACCATGGCACCACTAGGGTAATAATCCATTATTTGTACTTCAAATGGTTAGCACTTCCACCTGGCAGCACTAAGGTCATTGGTTTGAATCCAAGTCACGGCACTACCTGCCTGTTCTCCCTGTGCCTGTGTGGGTATTCCGGTTTCCTCCCACCTCCAAAGACATGCTGGTAGGTGAATTGGCTTCTGTCTAAATTGGTCCTAGTATGTGTATGTATGAATGTAAGTAAGGGACCTTAGATTGTACACCCTTTGAGGGTTGGGACTGATGTGAATGTACAATATATACAGTTGTGATCAAAATATTAATTAGAAAGAGTGTGCTTCGAAAAGGTATTTAGGTAGTGGGAAAGAGCTGCAAAGAAACTGCATTCTAGTGCAATTAAAGTGGTTGTAAAGGATCAAATTTTTTGAAGATAAAAAACCCTCTGTATGCAGCTGACCCCTAATACTTACCTGAGCCCCATTGTGATCCAGCAATGTGCACAAGAGCCTTGGCTCTCCAGCCAATGAGGAGAGAGAGGTGGTGGGCTGAACCGTAGCTTTGTATGTGAATGGACATGCAGAGTAGTGGCTCAGGAGTGAGCCTGTTTGGTTGCCTCCATAGCAAACTGTTTGCTCTGGGGGCACACGTCAGGAGGAAGAGGCTAGGAGCACCGGTGGGGAACCCAAGGAAAGTAGGATCGTGGCTACTCTGTGCAAAACCATTGCACAGAGCAGGTAAGTATAACATGTTTGTTATTTTTTTTTATTGCCTTTATTATCATTTTAAGCTTATAGGACCATTATTTAAACAGATTAGGCAAATTCAGTAAACACTTTTCGGTCAGTAGGTTCCCTTTAAAACAACCTGCCCCTAATTCAAAGAAACCTCACAAGAGTTTACTTGAGGTTTCGGACACATGTAACAGATTCTGCTAGTTATTTCCCCCACTTTGTGGCTGTGGCAGGTTTAAAAAGAATTACCCCCTGTTTACAGATTAAGAAACTGGCAATAATTAAGACCAACGCTGAGCTGATGTACAGAGAGACCGCAATGCTTAGAGTGTGCTCATGGGTTGTGTGGACGCTGGCATCCTAACAACCATTGACTCATCCCATGCCCCATTCAGCTGCCAACAGCAAATAAACGCTGGTTCGTGTCATTACTCAAATGTGGCAATGGCCATATTTGGGCAATGACAAGAATCTTCCAGCCAGCAGATGAATGGACCATTGCAACATTTTTTTGGCAACATAATATTCACAGTAAAATATTTATAAAGATTACTGTGCTTTTGAAAGGTTTTTAGGTTCCTGATTTTAATTAAGTTGCCTGCATGGGTATAGGAACATTGCAAAAAAATCAGATATCTTAGCTTACACAAAAAATATGAGGATTTTATGTATGTAATGGTAAAAAATATTTTAAATTCCTTTGGATTATTCATATTTTATATTTTGTAGCCCTTTAATGAGGTCAGAAGTAAAACAGAAAAATTAAGGCAATGATAAATTATCATTTTACCCAGCACCATTTGTCATATCAAATGAGAGAACTGCTGCTCTGTGTAATTAGTTATTACTATTATCACTGATGTCTACTGACATCTCCCATTTCCTTTCTTCTTTGCTTCATAGAGCTTTTGCAACGCTTAGAAAGGCTACAAGGCTGTGGTTGAGAGAACTGACACAAACTAGGAATAAACAGAAGGAACTGGGGATCTGACCCAATAGGAACAAAGTAATTGAGAGTCTACAAAGAACTTTGTGTGGCACTTTGTTATATTTATGAAGACCACACTCAGCTATGAATGATCAGATTTGTACTTCAGGCTTCTTTTGTGATGCGCTAGAAGTATAAATACGATGTAAATGAGGGATTTAGGGAACATAGACGTTGACTAGCCAAGTTTCTTTAAAGTTCAACACATTTTGCATATAACTGCCATGTAGAAAATAGGTTTTAAAATTTTGTGTCCAAATTACAGTATGTTATGAGATGGTAACTAGGAGGTGGGCGCTACAGCAACCGTCAGCTGGAACCGAACAGAATCAGCAAGGGAGAATGTCCCCAGCACACCGAGGATCACCAATATGGGTCCAAAAGTTTTAATGAACGATCACATAGTTACAGCAAGGCAACTTTTCGGAGTCTCGCAAGACCCCTTTATCAGGCATGTGACACATGCCTGATGAAGGGGTTCTGCGAGACTCCAAATGTTGCCTTGCTGTAACTATGTGATCGTTCATTAATACTTTTGGATCCATATTGGTGATCCTCGGTGTGCTGGTGACATTCTCTCTTGCTTTCCTGAAACAATTACATTCAAGGCATGCCGTGAATGATAACTGTTACAGTTGCTTGACTGATTTTAAAGGGTTCGTAAAGCTTTGTTTTTTAAATTAAAACAATAAACACATCATATTCATTATACCTGCTCTGTGTAATGGTTTTGCACAGAGCAGCCCTGATCCTCCTGTTCTCAGGTCCCGGCCTGCAAGCTGCTCGCTCTGAGGGCACTCGTGTGTGCTCGCTCCTGAGCCGGCTCTGTATGTCCATAAAACATACATAGCACGACACGCTACCCCCCGTTCCCTCCTCACTGGCTGTGATCAGGCTCAGGTAAGTATTGGGGAGGGGAGCTGCACACTAAAGGTTTTTTTATCTTCAACCTTAAGGTGTCACTAAACCCAGAACCCTGCATTCACTTTATCTGGTCTCACTGTGCATACAACATTGAAATTTAATTAATTTAGTAAATATAAACTGCTAAATATCTTTTCTTTTACAAATGGTTTTATTATAGAATAAGCAGAGATAAACACACATTCGTGAAAGATATACATTGACCAACAAATATGAGACATACAGGGCATTTTTAGAAATATTTCAGAGCATATACTGGTAGAACCATAAGCATAATCTGAGTATTTAAGTGTCATGGAAGAGAAGACAGGGAAGGGGGGTAAGGGGGAAACGATGAGCAAACATTTGGAGGTCAATGAAAATGCAAGCTCTAATAAACATTTTTGCTATATCAGCATATTGAAAACAGGAGAGGCCTGAAGTAAAGCCTCTCCAGATGTTAATACATATATTCCAGAAATTGGGCTCACAAAGGAGTCCGGGTTGCATAGGTAGTATTGCAGATGTAGCACTTAGAGCAATGATCACAATCATTACAATTGGCATAAGAACAGATTAGGCAGAAGAATAGAGAGGGACAATCGATGAAAAGACGAGGACAAAAACAAAACATAAAAACAAAGACAGACGCAAAAGGGCTCTAGGGCGACCGCAACAAAATCGATCCTCAAATCGACAGAAGGGACTGGTCAAATCTCGATGGGTGGGCTGCTGCCAGCCAGGGTCGCCATATCTGCAGGAATTTTGTATGGGTATCCAACAGTATAGCTGTCAATTTTTCATTAACCATTAGGAAGTTCATCTGGTTTTTTGACAACCTCGAAGCTGAGGAGAGGAGTCTTCCAAGCCCTCACGATTGTCAGTTTAGTAGCCATAAATAAATGTGATGCCAGCTGCCGTTCAGGGCGGAGAAGGCCCTCCAGTAGTTTAAATAGGAGCGCTTCGTACGGGTTACGCTTAATGTCTGTGTGAAGCATAGTGCGGAGAAGGACATAAACCCTAATCCACATCTGCTAACCTTAGGGCAAGTGAACCATAGTACCCAATTGTTGGCACCCCCGGAAACAAGCCGGAGAATATGTGGGGATAAAATTAGCTAGACGAGCAGGCGTATAATACCATCGATAAAGAATTTTGTAGGCGTTTTCGAGAATGATGACATTCCTCGAACATTTAGACAATGCTTGGGTCAAGGTCCGCCAATCCTGTTGATCCAAAGTCCTCCCAAGTTCCGACTGCCAACGTTGGTGATAGGAACGAACCGGAGGAGTTCTTGCTAAATACCTTTTCTCATCAGCTGTTGGAGCAGTCTTGTGACTTCAGCAGAGCACTGGTTAAAGCTTGTAGGAGGAGTTTTCTTTCTGCTCTAGGAGGATGTGAAACCCCTGAACCTATGTCTGGACAGTGCTGGTTTGCCCTGTGGTGATCACATGCACCCTCCCAAGAAAAAAAAAAAAAACCTCTCTAGTAATACACACCAAACTGAACATGTGCATGTGACTGCAGATTCAGTCTGTATCAGGTGGACATTTCAACAAGAGGAGGGCCTGGGAGAAAGGATCAAACAGCCTTTTTACACAATGCAGAGGATTAACCCCTTAGGTTCCACAGTAAATATAACACGCTTTACTGCATATACAGACTGATTTTACTGTTGTGGGTTTAGTAACACTTTAAGAACCACTTTAAAGCAGTTATCATTCAAGACATGCTTTGCAATGTTCTGGGAAACAGTTAAATTGATGGGTTTAGTTCCTTATAAGGACACATAAATTAAAAACCTTCGCTATTGTAACCAGTGCCAGGACAAGGTCAACCATTGCCCAGGGCGAAGATAGGAAATTGAGCTCCCCCACTGTATGGATTAGAGGCCAGTGGGGCCAGTAGTGGTGAACACTAAAATGTTTGTTATATTTGTGGCATGCAATGAAACAGTACCATTGAAAAAGTTTAATATAGGTACAAAAATATTTGGCAAACGTGTTAGTGGTGTCACTGAAATGGAAAAATGTCCCCAAGTTGGTGATGTGACTATAATGAAAAATGTCAGTGGTGTCACTGAAAAGATGGTGGTGCTGCTAAAAGGAAAACATTGTCCCTGTATATGCTGGTGTCATGGAAGAAACACCACTACAAATCTCCTCCCCTACCCAAGGTAAAGTGCTCTTCCCTCAACTTTGACCCCACTTCCTCATTAAAAAGCTCACCCTCATCAGTGGTGTACCTTGAACTTTTGGCCCCCTGGTCCCTTATTTTTTTTTAACCCCCAAAAAATTATAGAAGGAAATATAGTGGCATGCTAAATTGTGGGTGTGGTCAAACCCTTGGTTGTGCAACAGCACAGATGTCCATGTAGCCACTGCATCCTAATCATCTTTAATGGGACTGCCTGCACAGGGATGCACAGGGCACCTGTGCATTCCCATGCGGGTAAACAAACGTAGCATGGGTGCATATGTTCCATATGAACAATGCCTACAGCCATCAAATGTAGCATGGATTCATATGTCCCATTTGAACAAGGCCTAATTATGATTTGGGTCAGATATCAGGAAGGAGGAGATGTCAGATATTTACAACTTGTAATATATCTCTTGCACAACCTGTCTCTCTGCTCCTGTTTGGCATTACTTGCAACAATTCATAAATCTCCCCATATATGTTGTGAACTCACTGACTCCAGGCTCACTCTCCAGGGCCTTGGCAGGCTCTCCCTCAGTCAGGCTTCTTGTCCAGGCTTTTTTTCCTTTAACTCATCAGGGTCCTTCAGGCAGACCCTCTCCTAGTCCAGGGTCTCTATGTTCCCCCTCTCCTAGTTCAGGGGCTTCAGGCATTGCCTCAGCTAGTCCTGGGCCTCCAGACACCCTCTTTCTTACTACAGGACCTTCAGACACCTACTGTTCTAGTCCAGGGCAACCCCTCTCCTAGTCCGGAGCTTCTAGGCACCCCTTTTACTATTCTGGGTTCTCTAGGCACCCCCTCCCCTAGTCCAAGTCCTCCAGGCACCCCCTTTCCTAGTCCAGGAACTCCCCTCCATACCACTTTCTACTAGTCTATGGTCTCCCCTGCACACCCCACCCAATCCTAGTCCAGGACCTCCCCTGCACACCCCACCCACTCCTAGTCCATGGCCTCCTCCGCACACTCTCCTCTCCTTGTCCATGCCCTCCTCTGCAAAACCTTCTCTTAGTCCAAGTCGTATTTCAGCACCCCCTCTCCTAGCACAACCCATAGCACCCATAGCACCCTCCTAGTACACAGAGCTCATCCCTCCTCCCACCCCCCAGTACACAGAGCTCCCCCTTCCTCTCACACCTCCAGTACAGCATTCCCCCACTCCCCTAGCCCCCCAGAACAGAGCTCTTACTTCTCCCACCCCTCCCAGTACACATAGGGATACTTTCTAGAATCCTTAGCCCCCCAGTACACAGAGCTCCACCCCTATTCCCCCCAATACACAGAACTCTCCCCTCCTCCCACCCCCAGTACAAAGCTCCCCCTACCTCCTAAGAACAGAGGTCCACCCTCCTCCCCAGTATGGAGCTCCCCCCACTCCATAGTACCCCCAGTATACAGAGCTCCCCCAACCCTCTAGCCTCCCCCAACTCTCTCACCCAAACCCCCCACCCCCCAAGAGTACAGCACTATTGCAGAGTGCTCCATGCCTAGCCTTCTGGCAGCTGCTTCTTCTGAATTGAGGAGGATCGGAGTGCTTTCATATGTAAACACAGAACCAGTGCAGAGAGCTGCTTCTGTGTTTACAAGTGACAGCAGCTAGTGAGGAGCACAGAACTAGTACTAGAGGTAGCAGTACAGGGTCCTGCCAAGCCCTAGATGGAAAAAAGTCCTGATGACAGGAGTGGCACTGCAGTCTCTCCTGTCAATGAGAGGCAGAAAGAGAGAGCTCCCAGCATACCCTCCCCCCACTGCACATACAGCCAACATCTGGGACATGCAGCCTTTCTGTCCCTTCCTTGTCCTGGCCCTGATTGTAACACACTCAAAAAAAAACAAAGAGCAAGGACTCCAACGTGACAGGTTACATCAGGCACATAATAAAGAGCTCCTGGGCTTTTTTCCACGTGATAGCTGAACTCTTTGCTAGAGTTTATGGTAAGATCAGGTGCAGAGCATGTTGCATGTTTTGCAGCTGGTCAGTTTAGGGGTCAACAGTAGAGATGAGCGAATCGAACTTGGCGAAGTGGAATTCATTTCGAATATTAGGAAAAATTCGATTCGCACCGAATCCGAAAATTAGCAAACTTCGGATGCACGAATCGAATTTTCCCCGATCGGCCGATTTTCATCCCTTCTACAGCCGGCAAAAAGTGTCCCTGCAGAGAGCTCCGCTATTTCTGACAGTTCTCTGACAGTTCCTTCACATTTACAGCGGTTGAAACATTGTATCTATTTGTTTCCATTTAGGATACAGATGTTTTTATTCGGAAACAAATAGATACAATATTTCAACCGCTGTAAATGTGAAGGAACTGTCAGAGAACTGTCAGAAATAGCGGAGCTCTTTGCAGATACACTTTTTGCTGTACTGGAATTCTTCTTATTTTCATCCTACTTCTTCTTCTTCTTCTTCTTCATCCTCATCCTCTTCTTCTTCTTCTTCATCCTCATCCTCTTCTTCTTCTTCTTCATCCTCATCCTCTTCTTCTTCTTCTTCTTCATCCTCATCCTCTTCTTCATCCTCATTCTCTTCTTCATCCTCATCCTCTTCTTCTTCATCCTCATCCTCTTCTTCTTCATAATCCTCATCCTCTTCTTCTTCTTTTTCTTCATCCTCATCCTCCTCTTTTTCTTCTTCTTCTGCTTCTTCATCATCCTCATCCTCTTCTTCTTCTTTTTCTTCTTCTTCCTCACCATCATCCTCTTCTTCTTCTTCATCCTCATCCTCTTCTTCATCCTCATCCTCTTCTTCTTCCTCATCCTCATCCTCTTCTTCTTCTTCTTCTTCTTCCTCATCCTCATCCTCTTCTTCTTCTTCTTCTTCTTCATCCTCCTCTTCTTCTTCTTCTTCTTCTTCTTCTTCATCCTCATCTTCTTCTTCTTCTTCTTCTTCTTCTTCTTCTTCTTCTTCATCCTCATCCTCTTCTTCTTCTTCTTCTTCTTCTTCTTCATCCTCATCCTCTTCTTCTTCTTCTTCTTCCTCATCCTCATCCTCTTCTTCTTCTTCATCCTCATCCCCTTCTTCTTATTCTTCCTCATCCTCTTCTTCTTCATCATCCTCATCCTCCTCTTCTTCATCATCCTCATCTTCTACTTCTTCTTCTTCTTCTTCTTCTTCCTCATCCTCTTCTTCTTCTTCTTCTTCTTCCTCATCCTCTTCTTCCTCATCCTCTTCTTCTTCTTCTTCTTCTTCATCATCCTCATCCTCCTCCTCTTCTTCTTCTTCATCCTCATCCTCTTCTTCTTCATCATCCTCATCCTCTTCTTCTTCTTCTTCTTCATCATCATCATCCTCTTCTTCTTCTTACTCACCATCATCCTCTTCTTCTTCATCCTCATCCTCTTCTTCATCCTCATCCTCTTCTTCTTCATCCTCATCCTCTTCTTCTTCTTCTTCTTCATCCTCATCCTCCTCTTTTTCTTCTTCTTCTTCTTCTGCTTCTTCATCATCTTCATCCTCTTCTTCTTCTTTTTCTTCTTCTTCTTCCTCACCATCATCCTCTTCTTCTTCTTCATCCTCATCCTCTTCTTCATCCTCATCCTCTTCTTCTTCTTCATCCTCATCCTCATCCTCTTCTTCTTCATCCTCATCCTCTTCTTCTTCTTCTTCATCATCCTCATCCTCTTCTTCTTCTTCTTCTTCATCCTCATCTTCTTCTTCTTCATCATCCTCATCCTCTTCTTCTTCTTCATCCTCATCCCCTTCTTCTTCTTCCTCATCCTCATCCTCTTCTTCTTCATCATCCTCATCCTCTTCTTCTTCATCATCCTCATCTTCTTCATCATCATCCTCATCCTCCTCCTCTTCTTCTTCTTCTTCTTCTTCTTCATCATCCTCCTCTTCTTCTTCTTCTTCATCCTCATCCTCTTCTTCTTCTTCATCCTCATCCTCTTCTTCTTCTTCTTCTTCATCATCATCATCCTCTTCTTCTTCCTCACCATCATCCTCTTCTTCTTCTTCTTCATCCTCTTCTTCATCTTCATCCTCATCCTCTTCTTCATCTTCTTCTTCATCCTCATCCTCATCCTCTTCTTCTTCTTCTTCTTCCTCATCCTCTTCTTCTTCTTCTTCTTCATCCTCATCTTCTTCTTCTTCTTCATCATCCTCATCCTCTTCTTCTTTTTCTTCTACTTCTTCATCCTCATCCTCTTCTTCTTCTTCCTCATCCTCATCCTCATCTTCTTCTTCATCATCCTCATCTTCTTCTTCATCCTCATCCTCTTCTTCTTCTTCTTCATCCTCATCCTCTTCTTCTTCTTCCTCCTCATCCTCATCCTCTTCTTCTTCTTCTTCATCATCCTCATTCTCATCCTCTTCTTCTTCTTCATCCTCATCTTCTTCTTCATCCTCATCTTCTTCTTCATCCTCATCCTCTTCTTCTTCATCCTCATCCTCTTCTTCTTCATCCTCTTCTTCTTCTTCCTCATCCTCATCCTCATCCTCTTCTTCTTCTTCCTCATCCTCATCCTCTTCTTCTTCATCCTCATCCTCATCCTCTTCTTCTTCTTCTTCTTCCTCATCCTCATCCTCTTCTTCTTCTTCTTCATCCTCATCTTCTTCTTCTTCTTCATCCTCATCCTCTTCTTCTTCTTCTTCATCCTCATCCTCTTCTTCTTCTTCTTCTTCTTCATCCTCATCTTCTTCTTCTTCTTCATCCTCATCCTCTTCTTCTTCTTCTTCTTCTTCATCCTCATCCTCTTCTTCTTCAATTGAAGCTGCTTCTGCTCTGCCACTCTGCCATTGGACTCTTGATAGTCGTCTCCCCACACTGCTGCTGGGGGGACTTTTTAACATAGGCCTCTGTATGGCCTTCAATTTAAGCTGCTTACGCTTCGCCACTCTGCCATGGGCCCCTGTACCGCCTCCTCATGCTGCTGCCAGGCCCGTAATCTGCCATGGGCCCCCGTACCGACTCCTCATGCTGCTGCCAGGCCCGTAATCTGTCATGGGCCCCTGTACCGCCTCCTCATGCTGCTGCCAGGTCCAGAGTGTGTCATGGGTCCCTGTACGGCCTCCCATTGCTGCTGTCTCCATCGCCACACTCTGCCATGTGTCACTTTCAGGTCTCCTCACACTGCTGGTGGGTTCCATTTTGTCATAGGGTGCTGTATGGCCTCCCATTGCTGCTGCCTCCACCGCCACACTGTGGCTCCACACTCTGGTTTTGGCCCCGTGACTGCCCAAATGAGTGAAGTGTGCGGTGATTCTAAGATCGACGGCACTCATCTGCATGTCATACTGACTGACAGTATTATTTCTCTTCCCCAGCAGACTCCAAGGGCATTTAAATTAAAGGTACAGTGTTCTGCACTAATATAAAGGCTCTCTGAAGCCTAGAAACCCTTTTAATAAGTTAAATTCGCAGTGAATAAATTCGCATCGAATCGAATTTATTCCGCAAATTCGGCGAATCAGCCGAATCGAATTTTTGAATAATTCGCTCATCTCTAGTCAACAGTCATCATGATCTCTTTCATATTTGTTAATAATATTTTCAACGAGTCTTATATTTGCCAGCTAGGTATGATCTCTTTCTTATTAAAGTAGACCCGAACTTTTCTTTTAAAAACATGGGGGTAATATACTAACACTGGAGCACACAAAATCTGCAGCAACTCTGCATAGTAACCAATCAGCTTCTAGCTTCAGCTTGTTCAGATAAAGTAGTATTAAACCCTCAGCATTGAGCACAATAAAATAAACATTCCCCAATAAAATATTTGCTAAAATTCTTTCCTTTGCACTTGCAGTTTACAATTTTCAATTCTGCTGGCTCCTGTACTCTCAGTGCTGCTTCTCTGAACTTTTGGTCTTCACAGAAAAGCGTTAACAGTGGACAGTGCAGTCCCCTGCCTTTTAACATGGATGAGGGAGGAGGAGGTGGAGGAGGAAGAAGCAGGGGAGAGCCTTGTCATTCCAGGCTACAGGTCTGGTGCAATTGATGTTTACAAACATGTGCTGTACATTGGGGTACAGTATGTATAGGGAGTGATGGTGGTGCTTTAAAAAAATTAAATTTAATTTTAGATATTTTCTTTTTTTACGTTATACATTTCTTTTACTTTTTTGCTGTCACAAGAGGGTTAACAATTCCCTATGTAATAGCATGGGCAGGTTAAATGTCCTCTTTATGGAGACAGTGTCTGTTGGACTCCCAGTATCTCTCCTGCCTGCCCTCCAGAGCAGTTATTCAAACACAGATCATGTTTGAATAGCTGCATCCTCAGCTACACTAGCAGAGGAATGACAGCTGTGACCCTGGAGGTAAAACACATTATTTCCCGGGTCATTAGTCACCAGAAGGATCAGGGAATGGATGAAGTACCTTGGAGGACAAGTGGTTTAGCCCTTGGTGTCGGCAGCTCACAGTCCTTCAAGAGATTTCTGATTGTGGGAGGCGGGGTGGAGTTTAGGGTCATGTGACCGCCATGATCACATGATCAGAAATCTCCTGATCACAAGCAGCGATTGGGAGTTTTCCACGAGGCACCGGTAACTGTGCGCAGGGCGCATGCTCTCAGCACATGCCTGTTTACATCGGGTATGTAAATATACGGCCTCTAAAATGCCTATGCCCAGCCGCCAAGTGCCTGCATATTTGCATACCATTGGCACCAAAGAGTTAAGAATCACATGTATGGCATTTTATACATAGATATATTTGGTCCAGCTTGGACCAATGTAACTTGGCATATACCATACCTGTGGGATACCTCTAGAAGCTGGAAATCACTATCATAGAAACTACTACTTCAGTAATCTCCCCTAGCTTCAGGGTCACATGCCAAGAGGCTGCCCTGCAGCATTGTGCATGCAGGAGGTTGGCCGCATGAGCGCCATTCAGAAAATGCTTTTTCATTTTCTCAATGACTGCAAAGCATTCTCTGATTGGATAAAGTACAGAGTATGATGTCACTTCCTCTTCACCTTGTCGGATCTATGCAGAATACAGTAGGGCAGTCGCTCAGCATGGGACCTCAAAGGTATTGGAGATCACTGGAGTAGTGGTGTCTACTACAGTGGATTTTAGCTTCCAAGGGTATGATATATACATATGTAAATTGGTCCAAGCTGTATAAAATGCCATTCCTGGAAACCATGTTCAAACTAGAACCTATGCAAGGATTAAAACGTAAAGAAGTTGCATACTCAGTGGGTGATTAAATAAGCTGCTGAGAGTGCTCAAAACAAGAGGTTTTCATATTATTTCAAGATTTGAAAATGAAAGCTAGAAGCTGATTGGTTGCCAGGCACAACTGTTTCAGACTCTCTGCTCCACTCTTAACCACTTCTCGACCGCCATTTAACAGAAGTACTGCGGATGCCCAAAATCACGTATATATACATAATTCTGTATTTCTGGGTAGGGGGCGTGCGCGCTCCCTACCCGTGCCGCTATTGGCTCCCTGGCATGTCAATAATTGTGTCCCAGCTGCCGATTCTCAGCCGGGACTCTGTGATCATCAGCAGAGCTGACAGGGGAGAGGTCTGTATGTAAACAATAAAGATCTCTCCCCTGTCAGCAGTAACAGGCTGCTTTGTATTGCTCTGCACATCAGAGCAATATGAAGCAGCTTGTCTACATAGTAAAATACACAGCACACTTAGTAAAACATGCACCGCACACAGTTAACCCTTTTATTGCCCCAGATGTTAACCCCTTCCTGCCCAGTGTCATTAGTACAGTGTCAGTGCTTTTTATTAGCACTGATCACTGTATGAGTGTCACTGGGGATGTCAGCAGCAGTTAGTCAGTTTCCCCCCAGTGTCAGAATGCTCACCGCAGTCCCGCAATTGTCAGTTAAAATAACGCAGCACCGTATCGTAAAAAATGGCCTGTTCAAGAAGGGGGTTAAATACTTTGGGAGGATGCACATTTTCCTTCACAGCTGGCAGATACATTTCTCCTGGGCAGGAGACTTTGGGTTTTTTTTACTAAAGCTGATTCCTTCAGAATCTTGAGCACTTCTGCATAGAAACCAGTCAGCTTCCAGGCTTTATTCCTAAAGCTTAATTGAACAAGCTGAAGTTAGAAGCTGATTGGCTACCATGCACAAGTGCATCAGATTCTGAGTGAACCAGCTTTAGTAAATAAACCCCTTTGTGTGCCTCATCTGTAAAAAAGTATTTTTTCTGAATGTACAATGAGATGTGCACACATAGCTCAGTGCACATGTTGGTCAGTGTACAATACCACCATCTGCAAGGTGTTGGGATCATTTAACTTCCATGCACATGTTCAAGAGCTACAGTGGGGCAAAAAAGTATTTAGTCAGCCACCAATTGTGCAAGTTCTCCCACTTAAAAAGATGAGAGAGGCCTGTAATTGGCATCATAGGTAGACCACAACTATGAGAGACAAAATAAGAAAAAAAATCCAGACAATCAGACTGATTTGGAAAGAATTTATTTGCAAATTATGGTGGAAACTAAGTATTGGGTCACCTACAAACAAGCAAGATTTCTGGCTCTCACAGACCTGTACCTTCTTCTTTAAGAGGCTCCTCTATCCTGCACTCATTACCTGTATCAATGGAACCTGTTTGAACTTGTTATCAGTATAAAAGACACCTGTCCACAACCTCAAACAGTCACACTCCAAACTCCACTATGGTGAAGACCAAAGAGCTGTCGAAGGACACCAGAAACAAAATTGTAGACCCGCACCAGGCTGAGAAGACTGAATCTGCAATAGGCAAGCAGCTTGGTGTGAACAAATCAACTGTGTGAGCAATAATTAGAAAATGGAAGACATACAAGACCGCTGATAATCTCCCTCGATCTGGGGCTCCATGCAAGATCTCACCCCATGGGGTCAAAATGATCACAAGAACGGTGAGCAAAAATCCCAGGACCACACGGGGGACCTAGTGAATGACCTGCAGAGAGCTGGGACCAACGTAACAAAGGCTACCATCAGTAACACACTACGCCGCCAGGGACTCACTCCTGCAGTGACAGATGTGTCCCCCTGCTTAAGCCAGTACATGTCCAGGTCCGTCTGAAGTTTGCTAGAGAGCATTTGGATGATCCAGAAGAGGATTGGGAGAATGTCATATGGTCAGATGAAACCAAAATAGAACTGTTTGGTAGAAACACAACTCGTCGTGTTTGGAGGAGAGAGAATGCTGAGTTGCATCCAAAGAATACCATACCTACTGTGAAACATGGGGATGGCAACATCATGCTTTGGGTACTGTTTCTCCGCAAAGGGTCCAGGACGACTGATCCATGTAAAGGACAGAATGAATGGGGCCATGTATCGTGAGATTTTGAGTGCAAACCTCCTTCCATCAGCAAGGGCACTGAAAATGAAACATGCCTGGGTCTTCCAACATGACAATGATCCCAAACATTCCGCCCGGGCAATGAAGGAGTGGCCTAGCCAGTCTCCAGATCTCAACCCCATAGAAAACCTTTGGAGGGAGTTGAAAGCCCGTGTTGCCCAGCGACAGCCCCAAAACATCACTGCTCTAGAGGAGATCTGCATGGAGGAATGGGCCAACATACCAGCAACAGTGTGTGCCAACCTTGTGAAGACTTACGGGAAACGTTTGACCTCTGTTATTGCCAACAAAGGATATATAACAAAGTATTGAGATGATCTTTTGATATTGACCAAATACTTATTTTCCACCATAATTTGCAAATAAATTCTTTCCAAATCAGCCAATGTGATTGTCTGGATTTTTTTTCTCATTTTGTCTCTCATAGTTGAGGTCTACCTATGATGCCAATTACAGGCCTCTCTCATCTTTTTAAGTGGGAGAACTTGCACAATTGGTGGCTGACTAAATACTTTTTTGCCCCACTGTATATCATCCCAGACCGGGCAATCAAGATGGCCCAAGATGCTTTATGCAGGCCATACATGGGTCAAATTCCGAATGAATTTTCTTTAGCAAATCAGAATTTTCCTGCATTTTATAAGCCGATGGCGCCACCATTGATTTTGATATTCGCCCAACCAAGTCTTCAATTTCCCCTCGTGTTACTACAGAAAAGAATTTTCATGGGCAAGAATTTTCTTTTCTTTCCAGGTCACAGCTCATTTCTTTTTCATTTACTGTATATTTCCCGCACGATTCTCCCATCATTGATTCAAAATTCGTACATTTTATAAAAAATTTCCAACATGCCAGATCACTCAGATTTGATGGTTGCTCGAAAATCGGCCTTTTCTGTGACCCACCAATGGTACGAAATTCAAAGGAAAATTCTTAGAAAAGATTTTCGAAAGAAAATTCTTTCGGAATTTGACCCGTGTATGGCCGGCTAAAGTTCCACTTTAATAATATTGTCAGCAAGTATTCATTTTTTAAACAAGCAGCCAACTGGCAAGTCCAGTGAATGGATTTTTTTATGATTTGCTTTAGCAAAGTTAATTGTAGCTTCTTGCTATGACAATATGGCCAGGTCCCCCTCACCTGCAAAATGTTGTGATGTATCAGGCTTTCTTTGGTCATGGCTTACAGTATATGGTAGCCATAGCAAGCAACAGTACTTTTGTGTTGCACTTTCCCACACTCTCAGTTGGACTTTTAAATCTAATGCTGTACTAACTCCAGAGTAGAAAAGTGGCTCGGAATACATTCTATGGTGTCACAGCTTCAGCCAGTTCTGTTTTTAGCTTCCTGACAGGCCCACAATATTCAAGACACTGCAATGTTTCCTAGGCAACCAGTCCTCATCTGTCTCTCACCACCTCAGTGTCTTGTGTGCTCTCTTTCTCTCACATTGACAAGAGCCCAGAGCTGCATTTTCCTGTCTTCTCCACTGTGGCAAGAGCAACTATCACTCCAACACAGGCATGGCACTAGGCCTGCCACCTGCCGATAAAAATTAGTCAATGTTAATAATATGAAATACATTCCTTCACCTCCTTCATATGGGTGGCCAGGGGGCAGGAAAAACAGGTTGACAGCTCACCTAACGTATAAAACACAGCTGGATTGTTCACACGCAGTAGCCCCAATGCTCTGTGTCGTAGCCACAGCGAATTTATTGCAGCGTGTCAAGTTGACAGGCCATTTAAATCAATGGGGCTGCACCGCAACCATGTTAAAGAGGTTGTAAAGCTCAGACATTACATATGAACAAAGCATATCCCTCTATAGTGTGTCCCTGTCTCAATTAAGAGCACTAAGTGTCATTTCTGTCTGTATTAATATAGGAGAAAAAGAAAGGGAGAAGAAGACCCACAATGAAGTCTCCCCCCTTGCTGGTTGGATTTATTGGTGCCACACCCCTTAATAACAAAACACTGAAAAATTCATAACCCCAAGAAAACTAGTGGAGCTTTAGAGGCACCATACCACAAAATTAAATACTCAAAAAAGTAACAAATACAACTTTATTAGTAAAATTCAGACCACAGTTGAGGTAATGAGGATTAAACAGACAGCACATTCATGTTAAAAAGTATATAGTGCTTGTAACAGACAAAATCAGTATATGACATTGCAAAATATGGCCTTAGATAGCATAAACGCCATGATTAACATGATAGTTCCAAGTTGATACTTTGCTTGTTTCTCCAACACGTTGCACAGGGCACAGGCCGCTTCTTCAGGGAGACAAAGTATATCATTCCATTAATGACATCAGTGACTTTGTGGGAGGCCAGTGGAAAGCATGAACATTGGATCCAAAAAGGAGAGGAGGAGGAAGATCCCTCAATCAGAAATGTAAATGTCCGACAATTGGACAGAGTTACAAATCCACAATAAAAAGCACATCCAAAAGGTACTTGTATCATCCAAAAAAAAAACAAAAAAGAAGGGTCCATCTGGCATCAATAAGAAAGTATCCATTATGGCTATATTTTTGGAGAGGACCGGTAGTACTGTTATTACCATACAAAGGATTTGTACTTTCTTATTGATGCCAGATGGACCTTTCTTGCTTAGTAAAATTCAGACCACAGTTGTGGTAATGAAGATTGAGCAGAGAACACGCTCATGTTAAAAAGCATATAGTGCTTGTAACATGCAAAATCAGTATATGACATTGCAAAACATGGCCTTAGATAGCATAAACGTCATGATTAACATGATAGTTCCAAGTTGATACTTTGCTTGTTTCTTCTACGTGTTTCACGGGACAGTCCGCTTCAGGGAGACAAAGTTTATCATTCCATTAATGACATCAGTGACTTTGTGGGAGGCCAGTGTAAAGCATGAACATTGGATCCAAAAAGGAGGGGAGGAGGAAGATCCCTCAATCAGAAATGTAGATGTCCGCCAATTAGACAGAATTACAAATCTACAATAGAAAGCACATCCAAAAGGTACTTGTATCGTCCAAAAAACCGCAAACAAGAAAGGTCCATCTGGCATCAATAAGAAAGTATCCATTATGACTATATTTTGGAGAGGAACGGTAGTACTCTTATTACCAGACAAAGGATTTGTACTTTCTTATTGATGGCAGATGGACCTTTCTTGCTTAGTAAAATTCAGACCACAGTTATGGTAATAAGGATTGAACAGACAACACGTTCATCTTAAAAAGCATATAGTGCTTGTAACACACACAATCAGTGTAAGACATTGAAAAATATGGCCTTAAATCAATAAGAAAGTATCCATTATGGCTATATTTTTGGAGAGGATCAGTAGTACTGTTATTACCATACAAAGGATTTGTACTTTCTTACTGATGCCAGATGGTCCTTTCTTGTTTGGGGTTTTTTGGACGATACAAGTACCTTTTGGATGTGCTTCCTATTGTGGATTTTTTTTAACTCTGTCCAGTTGGCGGACATCTACATTTCTGATTGAGGGATCTTCCTCCTCCCCTCCATTAATGAAATTATATACTTTGTCTCCCTGAAGAAGCGGGCTGTGTCCCGTAAAACGCGGTGGAGAAACAAGCAAAGTATCAACTTGGAACTATCATGTAATCATGACGTTTATGCTAAGGCCATATTTTGCAATGTCATATACTGATTTTGACTGTTACAAGCACTATATGCTTTTTAAGATGAACGTCTTGTCTGTTCAATTCTCAATACCACAACTGTGGTATGAATTTTACTAATAAAATTGTATTTGTTACATTTTTTGAGTATTCAAGTTTGTGGTATGGTGCCCCTAAAGTCCCACTAGTTTTCATTAGTTAGGGTTATGTATTTTTCAGTGTCATTTCTGTCTGCTGCTTTATTCCTCTTCTAACAGCATGAACCATTTCTGACAGGTTTTCCTGACACCAAGAGAAAAATGGTGAGAGGGGAGGGACCTCCAGCTGAATGACAGTCTCAGTTCTTTTCCTGTGTGCTGTGAAGGGAGGTGTCTCCTTTCCCTCCAATCAGCTTTCAGAGCTTTCCTCACTGAGCTCTGCAGAGTGTAACTTCAGCTGCCCGCCCCTATTCTCTGAACTCTCAGAAACCTTTATTATTACAGCATTTTGAATGGATGTAGAGAAGAGAAGACTGCAGATAGACTGGTACAACTTATGTAGGAGGATTTGTTACATGGAGGAGAGGGCAAGCAATGTCTTAAGTGCACAGTAAGGCCTCATTCACATGGCAAAAATGTACCAACTGTGGCAGGAATACACTATATTGCCAAACGTATTGGGATGTCTACCTTTACACACACATGAACTTAAATGGCATCCCAGTCTTAGTCCGTAGGGTTCAGTATTGAGTTGGCCCACCCTTTGCAGCTATAACAGCTTCAACTCTTCTGGGAAAGCTGTCCACAAGGTTTAGGAGTCTATGGAATGTTTGACCATTCTTCTAGAAGCTCATTTGTGAGGTCAGGCACTGATGTCATATGAGAAGGTCTGGCTTGCAGTCTCTGCTCTGTGTTCTAACGGGTTGAAGTCAGGTCTGTGCAGGCCAGTCAAGTTCCTCCACCCCAAACTCATTATCCATGTCTTTAAGGACCTTGTTTTGTGCACTGGTGCGCAGTCATGTTGGAACAGAACGGGGCCATCCCCAAACTGTTCCCACAAAGTTGGGAGCATGAAATTGTCCAAAATGTCTTGGTATCCTGACTCTTTAAGAGTTCCCTTCACTGGAACAAAGGGGCCAAGCCCAACCCCTGAAAAACAAACCCACACCATAATCCCCCCACCACCAAACTTTACACTTGGCACAATGTAGTCAGCAAGTAAAGTTCTCCTGGCAACTGCCAAATACAGACACGTCCATCGGATTGCCAGACAGAGCAGCATGATTTGTCACTCCAGAGGACACATCTCCACTGCTCTAGAGTACAGTGGTGATGTGCTTTACACCACTGCATCCAACATTTTGCATTGCACCTGATGATGTAAGGCTTGAATGCAGCTGCCATTCCATGAAGCTCTGTGCACTGTTGTGCTAATTTGAAGACCACACAAAGTTTGGAGGTCTTTAGCTATTGACTCTGCCGACAGTTGGCAACTTCTGTGCACTGTGTGCTTTAGCATGCACTGACCACGCTCTGTCATTATACATGACCTATCACTTTGTGGCTGAGTTGCTGTTGTTCCCAGTTGCTTTTACTTTGTTACAATATCAGTAACAATTGACCGTGGAATATTTAGTAGCAAGGAAATTTCACAGGTGGTCTTATTGCACAGGTAGAAACCTATCACGGTACCACGCTTGAATTCACTGAGCTCCTGAGAATGACCCATTCTTTCACCAATGTTGTAGAAGCAGTCTGCATGCCTAGGTGCTTGATTTAATACACCTGTGGCCATGGAGGTGAATGGAACACCTGAATCCAGTGATTTGGAGGGGTGTCCCAATACTTTTGGAAATATAGTGTATACTAAATTCCCGCAGCTGCATATAAAACAATGGCTGTCTACTAGTGTAATTACACAAAGAGTGATTATCTGTGGTTAAGGACAGACAATTGCCCCTGGACAGAAGCAGCTTGGGTCCATGGGTGATCATCTGTCTCTAACTGCAGGTATCGGATTCATGTTACATCAAAAAGCTGGTGGACAGCTGTCAACCTGTCATTACTTTCTATAGGTCCAATGGCCACAACTGTCTGCATACACCTGTGAATCCAGCTGCAAGAATCAACTAGATTCTTGCTGTAGATGGAATATTTTTGCTATGCGAATAAGGTCTAAGGCTAATACAAGGTACTGCATTTTCAAAAGAAATTAGATCTACATTAATCCTACTGACAGGTGATGGCTAAGACCAATGTTTAACCACGTTACAACCATGCTATAGCCAAATGATGGCTACAGCGCGGCTGTCCAGTTCTGGGAAGGTGTCATATGATGTCCTCCAAGAATGCGCCCCCTGCAATTAAATACCAGTGACAATTAAATACCACCAAAAGAAAGCTATATTTGTTTAAAAAAAAAAAGATAAATATTTCATATGGGTACAGTGTTGCATGGCCGTGAAATTGTTATTCAAATTGCAACAGCACAGAAAGTTGGCCAGGGCACGAAGGTACCTGGTAGGAAAGTGGCTAAAAGGCTCATTTACACCTATGTCACTCTTTGAGGAGCAAGACTTTGGAAAGTCCCTAGGCATGGTTATCAGCACAGCAGTAGGGTCTCATTCAGGCCAGAAGTGGAGTGGTGTTCCACCACTGCATTAGTCTGCAAGGGGGGACCTATAAATATATTATTTGTCCAGTTGGAAATGGCCTTTTATGAACACTCCTCTCAGAGATCAGTACTTCTGACAATGTCTTTTGCTTTTCTTATCAGAGTGTTGCCATCTTTGTTCAGGCACTGTTTAGGATCAGTGTCTACATTGTGGATTGAGACTGGCTCAAAGATGACACAGTCATGTAAATCCTGGTACCTGTGCAGTACTTGGTTGTATTTACAACTGTCAAAAGACAATTCTGTTTTGTTTTCTGTCCCCTTGTGACTTCTTGCAAAGGTACAAAGGACAAAGAAAATGCTTTCCCTGCAGTAGCAGACAAAGGATAACTGGACTGATTTAACTGAGAATCTGCACACAATAAGGTCTCTTTTACA
Source organism: Staurois parvus (assembly GCF_062004578.1). Classification (NCBI taxonomy): domain Eukaryota; kingdom Metazoa; phylum Chordata; class Amphibia; order Anura; family Ranidae; genus Staurois; species Staurois parvus. Next base: position 1,003,537 of record NW_028317926.1, on the reverse strand, counting down.
TGGCTAGAGATTAGGCATATGGCCATACAGAGTAAAATATTCTTGTTGCGGTGCCCAGGAGCCACAACTTCAGTGTTTTTTTTATATTAAAAAAATGCCACACCAATTCCTACCACTTCAAAACCTCAAACAAATGTACCACCCTAAATAAACATATACATGACTAATCAAAAAGTAGAAAGCAATAATAAACCATATATAAATAAGTACAATATCTCAATTGTGTGCACAGAACTCATTCGGCAATACAAGTCTCATATGATAAAATTGTGAATAATAAATGTCCAAAGAAACTGAGTAGAGAGAATGCCCACATCCACCAAGAAACATCCTGGAAATAGGGATATTGGAAGATAGATGAAACGCCTCCACCGGATTGTAACAAAATGCATGCTTACCAAATGGAATGACCCTCTGACTAAAGAGAAGTCAGAAGGAGCAATGGTACTGATATTCCCCAGGAATCTCCTCATTAAAGGTCCCTGGAAAGCCGGGTTTGACTCTAATCCACTCCAACCATATGCACCTGGGATCTCCTTATTCAGCCATCCATCACCATAGCTCATAAAAAGAATAAGAGCAAATTCCGCACATAGCATAAAACCATCCAAAAATTGTATTATCTATGTATATTTTTGCCCCCTGAGATACGTTGTAGAAAACCAGGGCTTTATTCAGCAGGAATGTAGGGAAATGCAATTCTGGCACCTCCAGCACTGAGTGTATGTAATGACAAGGGGTGCTGGTGTGTGCTGGAGGGTTTATTGATGCTGGCTGCTGTGGGATCTATTGTAGTTGGAGGGTATCTATTTTTCAATGGGGGTCAATTGTTGATGGGGAGGTCTATTGTTGCTGGTGAAAAATCTATAGTTGCTGTGGTGGAGGGATCTTATTTTGCTGGGGGTCAGTTATTGCTGGGAGAGATCTACTGTTCAGGCAAAGTTCTGATGCTGGCTGCTGGGCGATCTGTTGTTGCTGCTGGGGGCCTGTTGTTGCTGAGGTGGTATTTTGTTGAAGAGGGTCCATTGTTTCTGGGAGAGTCTATTGTTCCTGGGGGGACCTATTGTTTCTGGAGGTCTATTTTTGCTGGTGGGAAATCTATTGTACCTGGGGGAGAGGGGTCTTATTTTGCTGGGGGGGGTCATTTGTTGCTGGGAGGGATCTACTGTTGAGTGATGGCTGCTTGGAGATCTGTTGTTGCTACTGGAGGTCTGTTGTTGCTGGGGTGGATCTATTGTTATCGTGTTGTATTTTGTTGCGGAGGTTCATTGTTGTTGGGGGAGTCCGTTGTTGTGGGGGGGATTCTTTTTCTCTGACTGTAGGGGATCTATCTTACTGCTTTTCTTGTTATCATTAATATACTTAGCACCACAAAATGATACTTGCTTCTGTATTCTCAAGAAGGGGCTGTACTGTTAGGGGGTGGAACCAAGGGACAATGCTCAGAGATGGGTAGGGGTGACTCAGAAGAGGAAAGTTCCTGCACCTATTCTCTGAGAAAAAAAGCCCTGTAGAAAACCATATGTATGGCTATACGTGCACAACCACTGGCACTAGCATTTTCATGTGTATGCTTATGGGCATCATTTTTTTTTTAATGTATTGTGTTACATTTTGAAAATTACACCCATACTCATGCTCGTAAACTCGAGTGCTGGCAGTTACATGTCCAAGCTCACCTCTAGTTTCACCTAATTTTAGTGAGTGTGCCATTCTTGTAGAATAGTCTACAGTAAAAACTTTGCAAACACTAGCACATTTTCATTACCAATACTTCCAGAAGTCCAATTTTTTCACCAAGGATGACACAAGTGACATGAGATGGACCACAATGCATTCACCAGTCCCACTGGCCTACTAATGTAAAGGCAAGATTTTCTAGAATTAGAAAGAGTTGTACAGCATAAACAACTCTTTTTTTTGCTGACAACCCTTGTTTTGAGGTTTGAATAAGAAAGTTGGTTGTCTTTTTAAAATAATTCCCCCAGGGAATAGCCCTCAATGTTGGCCACTGTCAACAACTTCAGATTTCAGAGTGTGTATTATAAAAAATATAATATTCCTCTGAGAACCACGCTGTTTACCATTCCATACTTCATGTTGCTGTCCGCAAACATTAAGCTTGCTGTCGTACTCATTCAAAAGTATGACAATAGAACAAGCAACAGTACACAGCTACAATTGTTGTGATATTCATACATCATCATTGTTTCATATGTATATTGATTTTTAGCTTACCATTAACAGAGATCATTTGCTTTTTTATATAAACTGGACCTTGGTAATAATATATTTATGAGACAGTGTATTTTATGTAGTCGACTGTGTCATTTGTTTGAAGTCATTGGCTTTTTATGTAGGCAAAAATCCAGTATCAAGAAATATAATTTATTGGTTAGTATCTGCATATTTAGATTATACATTACATTCTATTTTTTTAGGTTTATTTTGGTGTGTTTATTTGGTGATGCAATGCAAAGAACATAGTAAATGTGCAATGTGCAGAGACCCATAGCGGTCAATGGGATTTCATTCAGTCAGTCAATGCATAATAAATTCTGATTGTTTTTATCATTGCACTTTTATTTTTATCATATTGATTATCCCCATAGATCTTATTTTTTATAAACAAGTAGTTTTTCTGTCTGTCAGCCCAGATTTTTGAAAGTATGCGACAACTGATTATTATGAATATCCAACTATTGGCTTTTTTTGTAGGTGTGTGTGAAGAGGCTTTTGAAATGCTGTTTGTGCTAAGAAACGTTTTCCGAGAAAAAGATTTCATGAATATAATTTTAATATTCATGCACTAAAGCAAAGCAAGGAATTTCCACCTAACCTTTGTGCATTTGTGTAGAATAAATACTCAAGATGTTGTGTGTTACATAAAATACTATGCCAGATTCTACAGAGCTAATTAGTATGTGACATGACAACTAAACTGACTAAATACATTTTAAAGAACAAAAATAATACATAATATACAGGTTGGTGTGTAAAAATATAAAAAGCCATGAATTAAAAAAATATCAATTTAAAGTATAACTAATGGCAAAACTTTTTGGAGAGAGTGGAGATGAATTAGAGCACATGTGAGGATTTTATTGTTGTCTGTGTCCCTGTTATGGGGATACACCCTCACTATTTGTCATATTTATTGTTAGCAATGAGAGTGGCAGTGAAGGAAAATCCCAAATTTTGGGTTGTCACCAGCATAGGAAAATGTTGGAAATTTTCCAGGGGGGATGCTAGTTATGGGGATCCTGGTGACAACCAGGAATTCCCTCATTTTAAAGGGATTTCCTCTCACTTTCTGTTTTGGCTATCAAACATGAAGTGAAGGGAAATCTCCTCAATGGGACAAAGACAGGGTAATGAAACAAAAGAAAATAACAGGGATTATAACCCACCCTTGCTCTATCCAAAATTATTATAAAGGTTTTGCCTTTAGTTCTACTTCTCCTAACTTACTCAGGTACGCACACAATTTCCTACAAAAGTCCTCTAACTGGGAGTATAAAACTATTATAAACAAAAGAATTAAAAAGACTATGTCGTTGTCCAAAAACATTAAAAAAGGCTGCCTGCAAAAGGTGACTCTTATTACTTACCTCTTGGAGACTACTCAATTAGGAGCTATGAAGAATCTTAAGTATCTTGCTTGAAGGGTGAAATGCCTAAACTCTCCCCCCTCTCCAAAATCTGTGGTTCCATTCAATGTCACTGAATGTGGCAAGGACCATCCAACCAACACCCAAAACGGTTGGTTGCTAGTTCTGCTGGACAGCAAAGTTGTCTAAATATTTTGTATTAAGATTCTTAACTTGCAAGGAGCTTTGTTTTTTGACATATTGAGAGTTTCTTTTTAAAAGTGTTATGTAAAGTGATTTGAGTTCTTTTTTGCTTAAATCTTAAAAATCTTATCCATTTTTAACTATCTGTGCAGACTTTGATGTTTGTGAAATGCCATAACAAAGGCAGGCATTGGGCTAAAGCTGACAATAGATGGTGTGATTTTCTTTTCTGCAACCACAGGTTGCAGGAAAGAAAATCTCTAGATTCCCCCATCAACAAATTCAGTGTTGATGGTGGAATCCCTACCATGGAGCCATTGGAGCCGTTGTGTTCTCCCGGCAGGGGGGCACAGGGAGCTGTCCCCACCAGAAGAACACAGTGACTTTCACATCACTATAATAGCCGCTGACTTCTACATCACTATAATAGCCACTAGCAATAATCACATGCAGAACCCAAAAGGCTGTTGTACCCAAGTTGATTGATGGATAAAATTGGGTACATTCAGCCTGCCCATTCATGGCTCAAATCTCAACCAGTCCTTGCTGACCCTGCTGAGATTCAAACCATCTATGATTGACTTCAGAATGCTAAATGTGCATCTCAGCCAAGGGCCTTTTTAGAAGAACAAACATTGCATTTGGTCAGATAACGGTTTATTATAAAAAATAACTATTGTTAAATTTATACACCTTTGGCAATATTTGCACAAAATTGTAGCACACGTTTTTTTCTTTTATGACCTCATCAGAGTGATAAAAGGGCTATCAAATTTTAATCAAATAGTGCCGTATTTGGAAATTAGGTTCTTGCCATTTATACTTCTTTGACTTTTGATGTCCGGTCTCATGGATCTAATCTAAGAAAATCATATTATATTTCATCTCAAAAGACAACCAGTGAAGACTTTTTAACTGAAATGTGGTCAAGTAAGTAGTATTTTTGTTCAACAATAAAAATCACATTAATTTGAAATATCAGCTGCCAAGAATGGATTGTGGTAATACTAAATTTGCATAAGCAGAACCACTCGTCCTTAGCACATCTATTATTCTAAAAAGAGCTTAAATGAAAAGCATACTATAGTAATAAGACCTAGCGTATAAAAAAAGGTAATTTAGGTTACATTGTTCAGCCTGGGTTGTAGGGTTAATTGGTGCTGGCACTGAGCACAGAATTCTTTCAAGTTAAGGATTCTTCATCACTGAAAATAACAATATGGACATTTAGGATCTCCCTTATCAGTTCATCCATAAGTATTTGTTCAAGTGCAATAGACACCACAGCACCCTCATAGGACATAATTAACCTCCATAAACGTGCTTTGATACCAGAACACATTGGTATTTTAATTCCAAGAGGGGTTCCTCTTGTGAACCATAAAGCTCTCTATAAAACATAGCAAAAGATAATTTGTTAATGCAAATGGATTCTCACCTTATTTATCTTTCTTTCTGTCTAAGCAAAGCAGTAAATTATTGTGATAGATGTAGAGTGACCTCTTTAGACTCCCAAGCTGTGATCAGTTTTCAAATGCATTTAGTAAGACAAATGAATTTATATTTGCAGATGAAATAATACCATCATTAGAACTGGGTTCCATCTCAAGGTCGGAAAAGGACATGCAGTAAACTATGTAACAATTGCACAACTTAACGTTCAGGGTATAACTATCACAGTAGTAGCTATGGAGCCTGGAGACATGGAGAACTGAGCAGATAAAAGGGTAAAGCCTGTCACTATAATTAGCACCATTGTGCTGCTTCATTTGGTAATTTTTATACCGGTAACACAACGTTTACTAGTACGACATAGAGCCTTAAGCTGTTTTCTAATGGTAGCTGCTAAAAAATCTGCTGTAGTAGTAGAAACAGTGAAAAGGGTTACTGAGGTTATTTAATAGCATGGTACAAATAAATGATGCTCAAGGTGTAGTATCTTCAATCAGTCCGATCTTATGACTGTAAACTGAAATCTAATTGGATGCTATGGGTTGCTGTATATGGTTTAGCATATGGTAAATGTGCTGCAGCAGCTGAGAATCACAGCTCAGGTGTGTAAATGGTTAGGCTCATTACTCAGAAATATAGTCTATATCCTGTGCTATTCAGCTTACATGGATCCTGTCACCAATCTCAGTTTCCACATAAAACATCTCACTGTAAAAATGAAGGTTAAAACTTACCTCTTCTGTTGTCCACAAAAAGGGATCCCTATCAGGGGTGGACTGACAACTTATGGGGCCCCCGGGCAATAAGGGTTCATGGGGCCCCTGTGTCCTTGCCCAAACTCAAAAGAGCCTATGAAAAAGGTACCAGGGGCATCTCATGGGGCCCCCTTTTGACCCCGGGCCCTCGGGCAGTGCCCGAGTTTCCAAATGGTCAGTCCGCCCCTGATCCCTATGTGAATTTTCTTCTAAAATGAGTCATTCTGGGAGTGTCTTTATCCACAGTTCCCTCCACTGACTTCCACATCACTAAATGACAGAATAATATTATTATTCTACAGGATTTATATAGCACCAACAGTTTGTGTAGCGCTTTACAATCTTTAAGGGAGACAGTGCAGTTACAGTACAATAAAATACAAGAGGGTTAAGAGGGCCCTGCTCATAAGAATTTACAATCTAATAGGGTGGGGCAAGTGGTACAACAAAAATAATAATTAATTCGCTCAGGAGATTCTTCACAGTGAGACCTGAAAAAAGAGCCCAAACACAACTATAGTATCATGCCAGATGTGGTTGCTGTCAAGTATTGAAACCATTCAGCAATCAGTGATAATACTACTGAAAACATGGAGTTTGGCCAATATTTCATTTAGGCAACTTTCAAAATTAACATTTTTCTTTTTTCTACCATATAAGATTCATGTACACTATTTTGTATATTGTTAACTTTCTTTTACTACTTTTTTTATTTTAAATGTATCAGTTGCCTTCTGAAATATCAACCTAAATGCAATGATTAATGAACATATTGTTTGCTTATTTGGTTATCCATTTTGCTTGCTTTGTTCGATTTTTCTCCATTGTTAAAAAATTTAAATTCTCATTTTATGCTTCTTGTAGAATTTTGATGTGACATTGCATTATTGACTGTCATTTACTATATCTTTGTGGCTAATGATTTTATTGTATTCTTTAGTTTGTTGGACAATCACAAATCTAGTATAATGTTGCAGAGGCACTGATTTTAAACTTTCTGTTATCACTTGTGTTATATGTGAACAAGGTTTGCTCTTGATTGTATCCCTGATGAAGAGTGCAGTTCTCTTGGAAGGCAACAGCCAGTGTCCTCTCTCTTCAGGGACAAAGACTTTAATTTTGAGCAATAAACATCTGTCAAAGGTTGTAATAGTTTCCTGTTCTACTAAATACCGTGTTTATTTCTGCTTTTGTCCCTATTGGAGAACTTTTTCCTCACTTTCTGACTTTGTGACCACTATCAACCGGACAAGAAAAAGGGCCAATGTTCTCCTACATGAACATAGATATATATAAAAACAGAACAGGGATTCTAATCCTACCCCAATCTATCCAACCAAACATGTTTTAGTTGGAAAGATACTTCAAAAGCCTATAAGTAACCTGCTAACAACCATCATCCACAAAGTAGCAGGCCCCTTACGCCTTTCTAGTGCCTTCCATCCTGATCTCTGCTGTAACCCTATTGAAATAAATGTCATGAGGTACACATACAAGTTCTCCTTGTCTTCCATAATTCATTGATTAGTATGAAATTAACTAGCTGCCAGTAGTGATAGTGCTGTCACATAGGAGTCAAGGAGCATACTTAGAAGTGTGCAGGTATACACCGTTAGTTATGGCTGATAACTATACAACATCTTCATGGGGGCTACTGTGGGTATCAAGGTGGCAGGCATGAGTAGGGAGATAAGGTGCTGGAGAGTGTCTTCTACAAATCAGAAGTAGATTTATTTTATGTTTTTCATGATGAGTTTGCTGTAAAGTAAAAAAAGAAAAGAAAAACAAAGTACATAGCAGGTATAAGAAGGTGCCCTTTTTATTTCTACCTCATTTTCTCTCTGCGACATTCTGCTGCTGGAATCCCCCAATTTTTTTTCTTTTTACTTAATCAGAGGTATTAGGTATTGGTGGGTGGCTCAGATAATGGATCTTGGAGGTGAAGGGTGAGGTAGAGAAAAGAATAACCACATTATGGTGTCTGGTGTGAATTGGCAGGCTTAGTTTTTTTCTTATATGTTTACTGTAAAGATCACAATGATAGCCAGGTGACTAACATTTGTAAAGTAGGTTGAAAACCACAGTACAGAAAATGTTCTTTACAGGTCTTTTTAGACAAAATATATGAGAAATTTCTTAGCCAACAACTAAGAAATACAAAGGGTTTGATTCACTAAAGACAAATAGACTGTGCACTTTGCAAGTTCAGTTGCAGTCTGCAAGGGCATTTGCTTCAGAACTTATTAAATTAGATAAAGCTTCACTTTGCAAAGAATACCCAATCACATGCAAAGAAAATAAAAAACATAATTTTTGCTTGCACATGATTGGATGATGGAAATTTACTAAGCTCTGGAGTAAAGGCCCTTTGTCACGGTCAGGTGTCAGGCTAGGAGACCAGTAGCTATAACAGCAGAGATACTCCCACCAACCAGCAGGGTAGGTATACCAGCAGGCCACCCTGATAGATGATGCAGGCTTACCTGAGCTGCAGGGTCTAACCGGTATTCCCCAGAGCTCCTGATGGCGGAGATGGGTTTTGTTGCATGTTAGTACCAGGTTTTGGTCCTCGGGATCACACCACCAGGGGGTGAGCAAGCCAGGGTCCAGTAGTGGATATAGCAGTTAGGGATTAAACAAAAGCATAGTCAGTAAACAAGTCAAAGGTCCGTAACAAGTGGTCGCAGGTTGGGATCAGGCAGAAGCATAGTTGAGGAACAGGGGTGGACTGACCATTTGGAAACTCGGGCACTGCCCGAGGGCCCGGGGTCAGTAGGGGGCCCCATGAGATGCCCCTGGTACCTTTTCCATAGACGTTTTTGAGTTTGGGCAAGGATACAGGGGCCCCCTGATTCCCTATTGCCCCGGGGCCCCATGAGTTGTCATTCTGCCCCTGTTGAGGAACAAGCCACAGGTTGGTACCAAGTGGTAGCGAAGGTATGGATGGCAGCAGGAGAGAAAAGAGCAAGATATTGGCTGGAGAAAGCACAATAATCTGGCAAACAGGAAGTGCAGAGATATGACTTGAATAAGAAAGTTCATGGGAGGAGAAAAGTGTTCAAGGTTCACTACAAACAAGGTCAAGGCAGGATTATTCAAGGAATTGTCTAGGGAGCTATGTAGTACACTTTTTCCCTGAAAATAAGACCTACTCCAAAAATAAGACCTAGTACTATTTTTGGGAATATAAGACCTACCCCAAAAATAAGACCTAGTTGTGATCAGGGCTTTTTTTCAGCTGAAACACCATTCTGCCACCTCCAGCACTGGCCCTGTACACACCAATATCTACTGTCTCTTATAAACACAGAAAACTTGTGTTTGCAAGTGACAGTCTCTCTTGTAAGTGACAGCACCATCCGCTCCCACAGAACCTTCCTACCTCTGTACTCACCGTGGGACAGGGAAGGAACAGATATTGCGGGATCAGTGTGCAGTGTGTTTAAGGACGGGGTGAGGCGGGATATCTCGTCCTGCAGCCTAATGCATGGAAGTCGATGCCCCAGGGGTGATCACCGGCCAGTGGGGAAGAGATGGAGCAGTGAGTGAGTGCACTTGGTGCACTGTGTGGGAAGATAGGACCCAAAACGGGCAGTCAGGTGTTGCAGAGGTAAATTGAGTCAGGTGAGTTGCAGACAGGGTGCAAAGGTGAGCTGCTGCTGAGGGGGTGCAGAGGTCAGCTGAGTTGCAACCCACCTCTGCACCCCCTGGCCACAGCTTGTCTCTGCACCCCACCAGCCACAGCTCACCTCTGCATCCCCTGTCCGCAACTCACCCCTGCACCCTGTCTGTGGCTCATCTCTGCTCCCTTTCTGAAACGCACCTGTCAATTCACCTCTGCAACACCTGACTGCAGCTCACAATTGTCATCAGCCGGCCCTCTCTATAGTAACCCTCATCCACAACTGCCTGCAGCTCACTTCTGCCCCTCCTCTCCACACCTGTACATTAAAAAATAAGACCTATTGTGTCTTATTTTTGGGGAAACACGGTATTTCAGGTGGCTTAGCAAAAAGAGACATTGCCAGACACAGCAGAGGTCCCAGGTTTGAACCCAGGCCCTGACACCCTTGCAGAATGCAACTGCACTTTTGAAGTGCAAAATCTATTTGCCTTTAGCAAGTCAACCCAAAAGTGCACATATCTAAAGACCACCTTCAATCATTGTAAAGTTCTAAACGTTAACTAAGAGCAAAAAGAGTCACAGATGACACACAAGTGGGTAAATGTATGGAGATCAAAATTTTCTGCATTGGGTTGATATAATCCCAATTTCCCAAAGCAACTTGTTCACAAAAAATATTAATAAACCCCCTATTACCTATAGAAGTAGTCAGTAAATACTGTATTGTCCTTTCTCAATGATCACGCCACTGAACCTGGTTCCATTTATGAGTTCTCATTTCCTGAAGTATGCTGGGAAACGGACTTTCCTTTAAGTGTCAATCTCCCGAGTTTCTCATTTCTTCCTCTGACCTCATATTACTACTGTATCCTACAGTGACGTGAGGTTAGAGGGAGAAACTAGTGAGAGCTGCAGGGGACCCAGGAGATAGGAATTTAAAAAATATATACAGGTTTAAATGTCAAGGTGTATGTATGTATGTATCTGTCTTTCCAAATCTATTTTTGGCAAAAAGAATAGCATATATTTACAAATCTAGTACACTGTTCATTAATTCTTAGGTTTGTAACTGGCAATAAAGCCTCTGTAACAGGTACATATCGATCTAAAACAGACACAGAGTATAGTTAAGAAAACCATTAAATCTCACAATGTAAAATGTACATTGATCACAGCCTTGAAATCCTGCTGTGATAATAAATAGTATTCAGTACGTGCCTCTTCTCTACATTCTATAATCTCTTCATATACCTTTGCTGTTTGAAATAGTTCAAGGGAATAGTTTTCTATGCATTATGTACCCTGCTGTGTATAACAGAACTCATTGAACTCAGCAATATTCTAAATCAAAATTAGAACTTCCTTAAGAAAAATATGTTATACGTTATTGGATTTTATCTTTTGTATAAACATGAAAATTATAAGCACTCAGAAAATGTGTGATGTACATGTTTTTCAGTTTAAACAACCTTTATGTTTCTATGGAAAATAATATAATCACAAAATACTACATTTATAACATGATGAAAATATGCCATACAGAATAAAACTAGGATTAAAATTCTCTGCAAGGTCATAGCACAGTGACTTCAGCTTGTTCACTCTTTTTTTATCCATCAAGTGCTAAACAAAGCAAGTGCTTAGACCAGGAACGTGTACCTACACTGCATAATAATAACTTTTTTTAATTTTTTACTTATTATTTTATAGTGTGTATTTTCTTATAAAAGTCCGTTGCTAGATATTATTTCAGGCACTTCTATATCCACATTGTATGATTAATGAATTATGCTGATATACTATATTTCGTCCTTGTGACCTCAGAACTTGTGACCGCCTACTATTTTGGGCTGGCAGGTCTGTTAGTGGAAATCAGTGGTCTCCAAACTGTGGCCCAGGGGCCAGATGTGGCCCTTTGCTTACTTTTATCTGGCTCTTGTGGGCCTATTCCTCCCACTGACACCAACAATGGGGCATAATTTATGTCACTGATACCAACAATAGGGCAGTATTCCTATCATTGACCTCAACAATGGGACATTATTCCTCCCATTTAGTTCTTCCCCTTCCTCCCCTGTCTTACCTCCTTTTCCTTACATTTGTTCCCTTTCTCATCTCCATATTCCTTTTTTCTACTGATTGCTAAAATTGATCATTGAACAATTACTTAGGTTTATTTTACAGTTGGTAGGTCCTTACCACTACATTTGTATTGTTTGCTCCTTTGGATACTGGACCTTTGTTTGGATCCAGTATTGACTTTGTATATTGTGAGCAACATTTTGAAGTTGATTTACTAAACTTGGAAAGTGCAAAATCTGGTGCATCTGTGCATGGTAGCCAATCAGCTTCTAATTTCACCTTGCTCAGTTAAGCTTTGCCAAAAAACTGGAAGCTGATTGTTTTCTGTGGAGAGCTGCACCAGATTTTGTACTCTACAGTTTTAGTAAATCAACCCCCCTGAGTACTTTGTACTCTGTTACTAAACTTGCAAAAAAATGTAGTTAAAAAAACAAAAATAGTCACTCTCCATAACATTTGTATTTACCCTGATTGATGTGATTATCACTCTGTTTTCTGAAGGTGTGACATGCACAAGGTGTTACCTCAACATGATAATTCCATAATGCATAGCTTTTGTGCTGTACACACTTATGCAAAACACATCAAACATATCAACAAATGTTAATTGTATTGAATTTAAATGTGTTGAACAGAAAATAAAAAAGGTATCAAATTCAACATTTCTTATAGGCTAAAAACCAGTGACAGTTACTTTTTTGAAATAACTTTTCATCTCTTAAAGTTTAAACTTTGTGAAAAATGTTAGCCCTCCAAAGATTCTATCAATCTGTTTCTGTGATGTGATCCACTGGAGATGGGACATGGGGAGTTATTGTGCTCTCATTCATATTTTTATCAGCCTTCTAACAGGAAGTACACTTCCAATCAAATGCTTCCTATAATTATTAGGGATGAGGTTTTGATTTGCTGCCACCTTGGGTTCAAGGCAAATCCTGTATGGTCAAAGTTTGCAATCCAAGAAAATTAATGTGGAAATTCACCAGACCAAATTATTTGTAACCATAATGCCCTGACTGGCCATTGAACTTAGGTCAGCTGACTTAATAGGTCCAGTAAGGGGGCTTTTGGATAGGACAACCCCCATAACTATAAGGAGGTGAGGTCACTAGCCATGACAATATGCTTCAGTTTTCATAGGGAAAACATAGGGGATGATGCTGACAAATTGCATAGGGAGAGATTAGAGTAGGGCTTGTAGGCACTGGTAGGTCTGTTAGTGTAGATCAGTGGTCTCTAAAATGTGGCCCATGGGCCAGATGTGGCCCTTTGCCTACTTTTATCCGGCCCTCAGGGCCCCATTCCTCCCACTGACACCAACAATTGGGCATAATTCCTGTCACTGATACCAACAATAGGGCATTATTCCTACCACTGACCTCAACAATGGGGCATTATTCCTCCCACTGACACCATCAATGGGGCATAATTCCTGTCACTGATACTGAGAATAGGGTACTATTCCTACCCCTGGGGCACTATTTTACCCACTGACACCAGCAATAGGGCACTATTCCTCCCACTGACACCAACAATGGGGCACTATTCCTCTCATTGACACCAGCGATGGGGCACTATTCCTCCCACGAACACCAACAATGGGGCATGATTCCTTCCCCTGATACCAACAATGGGGCAATATTCCTCTATTCCTCCCACTACTACTAATGATGTGACACTGTTTACTCACATTGATGCCAGGGCATTGTCTACCCACACTGGCCACAGTCCGGCCAATTCAAATTCTGAAGAACAGTAAACTGGCCCTTTGTGTAGAAAGTTTTGAGACCCCTGGTGTAGATCTAAATTCTTACTGAATGTCATATAAGTAGAAAAATGCTGTGTATCTTAGAGAATTGGGGGTAGGGGACAAAGAAAGAGCTTTTATCTTTTGCATCTCTGTCCTGCAACCTCTTTACAACTTGTCCCTGTCTACAGGCACTACAGTGATAACAGGCTGTTATGTGTTTTTTCACAGAGCACTGTTGCTGGCTGCAATGATTTTATTTTTTGTACGCCTTTTTTTAAATCGTGACAGCAGTGGAATATGACTGGGCAAAATGCACCAGCACTGCAGCTTATAGTTTAGTTGGGGAGAGCATGTGATAGAGTGATTAAGGGTCCTTTCACACAGGCTTTCTGTTTTTTTTTTCATAAGTTCAGTCAAGTTTTTTCAAAGAAAAAATAGATCAGTTTCTCATCAGTTTACATCTGCTTTTAAATCAGTTTTTCATTAGTGTTTGACATCCACTGCCAATGCAAAAATGGATGCAAAAACCAACCATTTGTCCGTATACATCCTTTTAAATCCGTTTTTTGTCCGTTACGTTTTTTTTTTTTATGAAACAAAAATAGGGATTTGATCTGTTCCAAAAAAATGGATGTTTATTGGTGTAAACAGATGTAAATGGATAATCATCTGTTTACATTCATTTTTCCATAGAGATGCATTGATGTCTGTTTTTCCATCCACGAAATGCCCGTGTGAAAGGGGTCTAACAGGAAAGAAGGTTTGGGAGACAGAAGCAGAGCATTGTCAACCCATAACCCATGAAGGGTCCAAACAAGCACCTTTATATAAGTATCACCAGCTGGTATTTTCATTAAAGATAGTGATAACAATAAAGTATTATATTGTATATGCTGTATAAGTTATATTATCATGCTAAGGCTTTTATGAGATTTTAGTGGTTATGTTTACTTCTAATTTAACAAACAATGCATAGATTCATTGAATCATAGTGCTGGAGAACATTTTTTTTCTTTATGTGCACTGCCTGTGTGCATAGATCAGCACACCCAAAATCCTTTTAACCACTTGCCTACCAGGCACTTATACCCCCTTCCTTACCAGGCCAATTTTCAGCTTTCAGCGCTGCCGCACTTTGATTGACAATTGCGCGGTCATGCAACATTGTACCCATATGAAATTTTGATCATTTTTTTCTCACAAATAGAGCTTTCTTTTGGTGGTATTTAATCGCCACTGGGCGCTTTACTTTTTGCGCTATAAATTTAAAAATGTGCAAAAAATTTGAAAAAAAAAAAAAAGTTTATTTGTTTCTTTTATAAAATTTTTCAAACAGGTATTTTTTCTCCTTCACTGATTTGCGTTGATGAGGTGGCACTGATGGGCACTGATAGGCGGCACTGATGGGCACTGATAGGCAGCACTAAAGGGCACTGATAGGCAGTACTAATGAGGTGGCATGGATAGGCGGCACTGATAGACAGCACTAATTAGGGGTCACGGATAGGCGGCACTGATATGCAGCACTGATAGGTGACACTGATGATGGGTACTGATAGACGGCACTGACTGACATCACTTCTGGGCACTGACTGGCGGCACTGACTGGCACAACCCCTGGGCACTGACTGGTGGCACTGACTGGCAGCACTGGTGGGTGGCACTGGTGGGTGGCACTGGTGGACAGCACTGGTGGGTGGGCACAGGTGGGTGGCACTGGTGGGCACAGGTGGGTGGCGCTGGTGGGCACAGGTGGGTGGGCACAGGTGGGTGGCACTGCTGGGCACATGTAGGTGACACTGCTGGGCACATGTAGGTGGCACTGCAGAGTGGCACAGGTGGGGGCACTGCTGGGCACAGGTGGGGGCACTGCTGGGCACAGGTGGGGGCACTGCTGGGAATGGGTGGGCGGGGCTAGTGGGCGCACAGCTGATCGGAACTTGCGGGGGTCACTGCTGGGCACCGATCATCAGGGCACTGATCATCAGTGCCCTGATGATCGGTGCCGATCCCCGCTCTGACAACTGCCGGTTCTCGGCAGTACTTTCCTCACGATCTGACAGCGTGAGGAAAGTGCAGCCGAGAACCGGCACTTGCATTTTCCTGTGATCAGCGTGTCATTGGACACCGCTGATCACGTGGTAAAAGGCCGGTGGGATCGGCCTTTCACCACATCTCGTGATCAGCTGTGTCCGTAGGACACAGCGATCACGGAGATCGCCGGGTGCGCGCCCCCTGGGGCGCGCAGGAGAGCGCGTTCTGGGAGGACGTCATATGACGTCCACTCAGAACTGGCCGGCCGCGGAGAAGCCGTCATTCGGCTATGCGCGGTCGGCAAGTGGTTAAGGACCAATATTTGTTGCAACAACTGATTGATAGCTATCTCTTTAATTGTCAACATCTGACTTACGTTTTAATTGAGATCTTTTCATTTTTTGGGGGGATCTTTAAGCATGGAGTGTGAAAGTAGGTAGGTGGTCTTTTTCCTGTTCCTTGGGGGCCCCCTCAAGATACCAACGGTCACACCTGGACACAGCTTTGAGATCTTGGAAAGTGAATGCACTCAAGTCACCTCAGTTGCGATTGCAAACACTTCAGTTTTATTGGCATAACATCAGGGTTATTATACTGTAGTCTTTGGGCAAACACACCTTCAGACCATCCAATCAGATACATGTACATTGTTTTACCTTAACTCAAAAATTATTTGTATGAGGTTTGCATTTTCACTCTTCTGCTTTATCTATCATAGCATATCTGGTCTAAAGCCCAGACCATGGCTGTAATCTGACCCAACACCCAAGTTGTGGTTAAAACTTTTCAGAAGTGAGAGTAAAGCTTATCTGCTTTTTTGTAAAGTTTGCAAAAACACTCATTTCTACATGAAGCTGGCATAGACAGTTTTGTTAGTGTGTACATATCTCATATATGTATGTTAAACTAGCATCTTGTATTAGTGTATACAAAATGGATTCAGTTATATTCCATTTAATCCTTTCAGAGTGCTTGGAGCATATCAAGCAATCGCTGCTGACAGTCCCTTCAAGAGTTGCCTTTTAGCACAGCTCCTTTTGCAGCCTCTGAAAAAAAATGTAAAAACAATGTGCATCTAAAACACTGCACATTCTCACTCTAGGTGTACTGCAACTCCCTACCATATCCCCATGTAATCCTGGCTGAGGGCCCCTTTACACATTGGGAGCTATGCTGCAGGACCATTTTCCTTCCTTGGTATTTAATGGACCAGCTGCAAGGAGAGAGGAGGGAGCAACAATGGTCTACAACATTAGCCCTGCTCCCAGCCAGGAGGAGAAGAAGGGAGCCAGGGAGAGCTGCTAGTGAGCCCATGGGAAACAGAGCAGGCCAAAAAGAGCAATGATGGGGAATGAAGCTGCCTACAGCCCATGGTGTAGCAATTGTGCACACAGAGATGGATGCGGTCATCCATCTTGCTAAGGATCCTCCATCTTGTATCTCTCTTCGCTTCATGGTTATAAACCCCAATTAGCCTGGTCCCAATATGTCTGTGAGACTCTTGCTTGCAAAGGATCATAAAGCCATAAACCAGTCCTTAACCAGGCTTCAAAGACATTCCAGCTAGCTGAAAAACAGACATCACATCTAAAACCCACTTTTCCCTACGATTTCATATCTTGAAATAGGAAATAATTACATAAATATAGAGCACATATTCAGATAGCTCAGTTTAATGCGAGTCGTCTGATATCTTACACCCCCTAGTTGAAGTCTGCAGGAGAGCAGAAAGCTATATAGTTCTAGATGGAATAGTGAGGTATGGCATGCATGAGCAATATATCAATAAATTGACAACTTTGTGTAAAAAAAAAAATTGTCATTTTCAAAAAATTTGTGGCAAAAAATAAAATGTTCCATGGACTCAACATGCCTTTCTGCAAAATCCTTGGGGTGTCTACTTTCCAAAAAGGGGTCATTTGGGGGGGGAGGGGTTGTACTGCCCTAGTATTTTAGCACCTGAAGAAATGTGATAGGCAGTCAGAAAGTAAAAGCTACGTAAATTCCAAAATATATACCATAGTGTTAACAACCGCCTGGCAGTACCTCTAGCAGTCCACAGGACAGGATTCCCCAGAGCGCGGAGTCTAAGCCCCAGTCTGCTAGTTCACCAGGGCCCCTGATGGTGGGGATGGACTTGGAGCAGACAGGAACCAGGTCGCGGCCCCTAAGTACACCTGCCTGAGGTAGAGGAATCCGCCAGAGGTCTATGCAGGTGGAGAGCCTGATGTGAAGAGGTAGAAGGCGGAAGCAGGGATGGCTAGATCCGTGCAGGATGGATGGATGGATGGACAGATGAGTGGTGAGCGTGGTCAAACGGGCCGGGTCGGTAACAGTGGGGTCAGCGTAGTACCAGGCAGCAGGCAGAAGAGTAGTCAGGTCATTCGCCGAGGTCGGCAACAGGAGTTCAGATCAAATAAGGGATGTCCAGAAGAGAGGTCAAACAAGCCAGGGGGTCAGAGCAGGAGACGTCAGCAGAGGTCAGGTACAGGCAGAGTCAGCAAAGAATCACAATGGCAGGAATACAGGAACACAGGAACAATCGTACCATACAGCAATGGGAGTCTGTGCAGGGCAGGTTTAAATAGTGCGCCCTGCCCTGCCATTGGTGCCAGCTGAGCGACCGCGATCGCGAGTGCGCATGCGCGGCCGCCGCCACCCAGTTCCTAGTACCCACCGGCTAGTGTGGATCGGCACTCCGCGCATGCGCAGACCCGCTTGTCGCCGCAATCGCTGACACATAGTTTGTAGACACTATAACTTTCACACAAACCAATTTATATACATGTATTGGGATTTTTTTTTAAGAAAGACATGTAGCAGAATACATTTTAGCCTAAATTTATGACTAACTTTTAGTTTATCGGATATTATTTATAACCAAAAGTGAAAAATTTAATTTTTCCAAATTTTTGGTATTTTTTGTTTATAGCGAAAAAATTTAAAACCACAGAGGTGATCAAATACCACCAAAAGAAAGCTCTACTTGTGTGAAAAAAAGGACATACATTTCAATTGGGTACAGCATTGCACAACCCCATAATTACCAGTTGAAATAGTGCAGTGCAGAACAGCAAAAAATGGCCTGGTCATGAAGGGGGGTAAATCTTCCGGAGGGCAAGTGGTTAAAGAATCAGCTTGGGTGAGGACATTGTTGGATCCCTAGACGGGTAAGTGTCCTTATATTAATAGTCAGCAGCTACAGTATTTGCAGCTGCTTACTTAATTTTTTGGGGGTAGGCTGGAGCTCCTCTTAGTGAGAAGACTGAGGAGGGAAAATGCTTACATACAAAGCAGGTGTTTTGTTACATTAAAAATAAAAGCATACTGTCCCAGATATACTTCTAAAAAATTTACCAGCAGTCAGGTGGTAGTTTATACTGTATTTGAACTTAAGGTAAAAAGTAAAAATAGGCGAACATCATGCTTTGTTTCATCTGCATTATTGTTATTTACCTGCCTGTCCACCCTTGTACAGTGAACTGCGCTTGCGTAGCTCACTGTACAAATTTGGCAATGCCGAATCTCACTCCTGCATATGCACTGGAGTGACATCATCCGCACCCCCGGCCAATGACAGCGTCTGGTGATCAAAACTTGGAAGCCAGCCACCTGAAGATGTTAGCGGTCAGGGGGAGATCTGGGATGCTGCATCACTGGATCCAAGGTGAGTATAGTTTCCACTTTATTGTATCCAGGTAGAATAGTTCACACTGTGCAGACACAAAGAAGGCAAGCATGTTTGGTGAACATCTGTGAATCAAATCTAGGCATATTTGCTCATCCGTAATAATTATGAACAACTGCTAATGAATTCTTCACAATTCAATTCAAGGGTACAAAGCAATACAGAAGTGCAGAGTGTAGTATAGTGTAGAATCCAATTATATTGTAGTTTACTAAAGTTGGAATAATAAAAGATGATTTATTTAAATGTAAATTGCTCTTGATAAGGGTATTAAAGATGATCTCCCAGGCTAAATGATCACCACTCCCACATGCCAACAACCTTTCCGTTAAAAAACTAGAATGTGGGACAAAGTATATCTTAATGGCCACAGCAGACTTTTAAAAACAAAACAACTATACAAATAAAAAAATATACCTCAAACATATTTGAATAGGGTCCAAGATCTTTTGAAGGAACTTTCCATAAAACTCATGTATTTGTGTCCCACCTTAAAGATAGGCCCCCAGCCAGACCACACCAACTCGGAGATGATTGTACCAACCACTGATACAACCCATGAAATACAGATGTGAATGTACAATAAATATGTAAAATGCTGCGTAAACTGACCCTGCTATATACGTACCTGCAATAAATAAATAATTGTCTGCCCTTACTATTATGAAAGTCTCTGAAAAAGGGATCAGGTGGGAACTTCACCTGAAATTTGGTCACCAAATGAGAAGCACCACCACTGAAACCTCTTCAATTGCCTATCATCCCCACCATTCTGTAAGCACCGCTTTTTTTATTATCACCTCTATATTGTTTAACATCTCTGTTTGCTCAAATCAAGTCATGTAGGCTATGGCCCTGATTCACTATTGGGCGTGGGCGCATATTTATGGGCTTAAGCCCAATTTTCATGGGCGTCCGTCCATTTTTGACCCTGCAACCTAATTCACTATTGAGCAGAGCCCATAAGCAGACGCCCAATCTAATTCACAAAAAGACACACGCCCGGAATCAGACTCACAAAAGCAGACTTGCTAAGAAGCACGTCTAACACCATGAAAAATCACTGTAGAGACATGTTCACTTAGAAATTTGCTTTGCCAAATATCAGGACTTCACTTTAAACAATATCTGCTATTTCCAAAAAAATTAAGAATGTGTTAAAAAACGTTTTTCTCAAGGAAATCGACACAGTAAAAATCTAGATGCCCGTGCAGTGTCTTTGGCAGATAGAACTGAGCATGTGCAGAACACATTTTAGTCCTCTGCCATGGGCGTTTGCTTTTTAGCCACTGACTAATAGTGAATCTGATTGTGGATTCCTCTGACAGCCGGCACTCGGTCGCGACTACTGTGTTTAATAAACAGCATTAAGCATATCTTCATGTAATCTAATTAGATTTCCTTCGTTTTAGTGATTATATTTTTGTTTCTTATCCTTTATAATTATTTCTGTTATGATTTTACTTATTTTGAAGGTCTAGATAAAATTTATTTTGAAAGCTGAATGTAAAAATAAAGGTCCGCAATAAAAAAAAATAAAATAAAAATAACAGCGTGGGTCCCCCCTCTCATCCATACCAAGCCCTTCGGGTCTGGTATGGATATCAAGGGGGAACTCCATGCTGAAATTTAAAAAAAAAACAGCGTGGGTCCCCCTCAATATCCATACCAGACCTTTATCCGAGCATGCAGCCCGGCAGGTCAGGAAAGGGGGGGGGACGAGCGAGCGCCCCCCCCTCCTGAACCATACCAGGCCACATGCCCTCAACATGGGGGGGTGCTTTGGGGCAGGGGGGCTCCCCCCCCAAAGCACCTTGTCCCCATGTTGATGAGGACAAGGGCCTCTTCCCCACAACCCTGGCCGGTGGTTGTGGGGGTCTGCGGGCGGGGGGCTTATCAGAATCTGGAAGCCCCCTTTAACAAGGGGGCCCCCAGATCCCGCCCCCCCCCCCTACGTGAATGATTCTGTGGTACACGGTCCGCAGACTCATTCACAAAAAAACTAAGTGTGGTGTAAAAAAAACACAGTACAGGGTCTTTGACAAGTCCTTTATTAAAACAATGTCCCCCGAAGTAGATCCAACGTCAATCACGGCGGCGGCGGCGGCGGCAGGGACCCGAAAAAAGAAAAAAAAAAAAAGGTTCCGCTCCAGTCCGAGGCTTCCAGCCTAGTGAAGAAGAGGCTAGCTGACAGTTCTTATATAGGTATGGGGCGGGGCCAGCCGGGCACATCATCTCCGCCCCTTACCTATTTGAGAAATGTCACCCTGTCTCTCCACTGAGGCTAACTAGCTGAATGCAGGAGACAGTCTGACATTTCTTATATAGGTATGGGGCGGGGCCAGCCGGGAACAGCAAGCATGTGACATGGGGCGGGTCACTCAGATGATGTCCCCGGCTGGCCCCGCCCCATACCTATATAAGAACTGTCAGCTAGCCTCTTCTTCACTAGGCTGGAAGCCTCCGACGGGAGCGTAACTTTAATTTTTTTTTTCGGGTCCCTGCCGCCGCCGCGATTGACGTTGGATCTACTTCGGGGGACATTGTTTTAATAAAGGACTTGTCAAAGACCCTGTACTGTGTTTTTTTTACACCACACTTAGTTTTTTTGTGAATGAGTCTGCGGACCGTGTACCGCAGAATCATTCACGTAGGGGGGGGGGGCGGGATCTGGGGGCCCCCTTGTTAAAGGGGGCTTCCAGATTCTGATAAGCCCCCCGCCCGCAGACCCCCACAACCACCGGCCAGGGTTGTGGGGAAGAGGCCCTTGTCCTCATCAACATGGGGACAAGGTGCTTTGGGGGGGGAGCCCCCCCTGCCCCAAAGCACCCCCCCATGTTGAGGGCATGTGGCCTGGTATGGTTCAGGAGGGGGGGTGCTCGCTCGTCCCCCCCCCCTTCCCTGACCTGCCGGGCTGCATGCTTGGATAAGGGTCTGGTACGGATATTGAGGGGGACCCACGCTGTTTTTTTTTTTACATTTCGACGTGGAGTTCCCCCTTAATATCCATACTAGATCCGAAGGGCTTGGTACAGATGGGAGGGGGGACCCACGCTTTTTTTCTATTATTTATAGAAAAAAAGATTTCTCCTAGATTGTAAGCTCGTAAGAGTAGGGCCCTCTTACCCCTCGTACGCTGTCTGTCTTTGTTGTACTGTGCCATGTATTGTCCCCCCCTATTGTACAGCGCTGAGCAAACCCTTTGGCGCTATATAAACTCGTAGTAATAATAATAATAATAATAATTTATGCAATAAAGGGAATTATTTTACATTCAGCTGTCAGTGGGGAACCCCGCTGACAGATGAAACATTAACTCATGGCTGTCGCTCCTACAATCCCGCATGAGTTATGTTATCAACTCATGCGGCGTTTTAGTAGTGAAAACCAATGCAGTGCTCATGTTTCAGCTGTCGGCGGATTTCCCCACTGACAGTTGAATGTCAAAGTATTGCAGGGATTTAGAAACAGTTCTTTAAATAACTGGCGTGGGGTCCCCCCTCCCATCCATACTAAGCCCTTCGGGTCTCGTATGGATGTTAAGGGGTACCTCCACGCTGAAATTAAATAAAAAACAGCATGGGGTACCCCCCAAAATCCATAACACATACTTATCCGAGCATGCAGCCCGGCAGGTCAGGAAAGGGGGGGGGGGACGAGCGAGCGCCTCCCCCCCTCCTGAACCATACCAGGCCACATGCCCATACCAAATTATTCAAACATTTGTAAACAGACCAATTAACTGAAATGGTTTGGCATTTGTACCCCAAATATGACGTTCCCCGAGGCGTTGGTAAACCGAGGTACGCCTGTATTAGTATTGCAATCCTTTGTATTGGGATACATAGAACCATCATACATGTGAATTGGCAACATAGCACAACATTTGTGTCACATTGGAGATATCTGGCTAGTTAAACTGACCATGCCCAGGGACCTAGGATTGATTCACAGCACAGAAATACAGGCTGGGTTAGCAATGTAGCTCCGTGGGTTAGTGGTTAGCACTACTGCCTCACAACTCTAGGGTTGTCGGTTCGAATCCCAACCCCGGCGAGGTAGTAGCATGATCTCCGTGTGTGGCTGTCTTCACATACATGTTCTGGCAACATCTTTGCATTCTGTCTAAATGATCCCTAAAATGTGAATTAGAATGAGGCCTTGTCTGTTGAAACACCTTCAAAGCTGCACCTTATGTGAATGTCATACAATGGTATAAGATAAGGGCCTGAATCACTAATAGATTTGATAATGATGGTTTACACTCCACCCACTTTTGTGAAGGATTTGGCAAGCAAAGAGCTGACAGAGAGAGAGAAGAGTGAGACGAAGAAGAGTGAGCAAGAGATACATATGAAGAGTGATAAAGAGAGACATTCAGAAGAGTGAGCGAGAGAGAAGAGCGAGCCAGTGAGACGAAGAAGAGTGAGCGAGAGATACATACTGAGGAGTGATAAAGAGAGACATTCAGAAGAGTGAGCGAGAGAGAAAAGACTCGGTTGGTGAATCCACACATCAAACTTGTCACAAATCCTGGCGTGCATTTTTCCCCCAAATGCATAGCAGACCCTTATCCCAGCAGGCAGGTACCGCACGCCTTCAAAGATTTATTTCCTTTGTTGATTTTCCTGCTTCGCTCACACTATATGCAATTGAAAATTACTCTTTAAGTTGCCAATTTTACTGTGTTTTCTAGAGAATTACTAACTAGTTGTGTTTTCAATTGTGTGTAGCATTGCGATTTCTATTTGAGTCTAGATGTTAAATTGCTAATAAATGGCCACAATTCTCAAATACCTTTGAACTCTCGCTGCAACAAATGGTGTATGTTAATACACTCACATTCATTATATCCAATATCAGGTACGATGTCAATGCACAAATCGCACCTGAAATTGCACACCCTGGATGTGACTTGTCATGTGATTGGCATGGCCAGCAGCTTGCTCTTTGCATGGCAAATTGCACCCAATGTTACTGGGGGCCAACACCACTGTCACATCTAATCCGATGCGGCAATTGTCCAACTTACAGTGAAGTTGCACGAGTTCACAATCCAATTGGATGTGAACAGAGCCTACAGTGGCCAATAGGGTGCGACTTGGTCTACGATTTGCAAGTCGCCTGTCATGCCAATTGCATGGCAATCGCAAACAATGTTACTGGGGGCTACCCGGTCACATTAAAGCAGATTTCTAAGTGGTGTTATTGACACCACAGTCACATCATGTGACTTGCATAGAAGTTGCATGATTTCAAAGTCGGGGTACATGGTGATTTCAAGTGCAATTTGCAAGACATTCGACATCGATCTCTCAGCAAATTGCATGAAAAGTAGTGTATTCATTACTCTATTATTACTTGCGGCTCCTACCAAGTTTGAACCACAACAATATGAACGCTCCAATAGCGTGCTCATTGAGTGGGACTTGGCATGTGATTTGCACAACATGCAAGCTGTAAATCATCTGCAAAGTCGCACCCTATTGTCTGCTATTAGAGTGACCACATGGGTGCGTTTCAAACACTGATTTCTATAGTAGTACATGTACTACTTTAGTGGCAATTTGCATAGAGATCTGTGTCAGATGTCTTGAAAATTGCATTGAAATGGTCAACTTTACTGTAAGTTGCATGATTTGTAAATCAGCTTTGCCCAGAGCGTAATGTTTGGTGATGTTTGATTTCTGGAGTGTTTTACCAATTGATGGGAAATTCACCATACTAGTCAAATCGATTTGTCATTTTCAGTATTGCATACAAGATGTGGTCATGTGACTGTCTTAACTCATGCGAGAATCTGGAGGGAATTGTGACCATAGTAGCAATAAAGGTTCCAATTGGGGTTCCCTTTCACATCCCTGCTCAATGTTCTGTTGTATGCTGCACACGTACATTTCACTGTATATATCTTTCTGATTTGTGGGGCCTGTATACCAAGGGTTAATGCAGGTAGGAAGCGGATTCATCAGGTGAAAACACTTTCACTGACCAAATTAAGGTCAGTGGTGGGTGTGGCTTCATTGGGTGTGGGGCCTTGTTTGGCACGCTCCAAATACAACCTAGCTTATATAAAGATGTGCAGTAGGGAGTGATTTGGCCTGTTACTAGGCCGGGTGGTTTGTGACTAAGTCCTTGCTTGTAGTGGTTTGGGGGAGGAAGAGATTTTGTGCTGAATTGCCCCAGACACCACTCAGGCTGTGTTTGGAAGTGGGCTGGAAATGTTTGCATATTTTTGGCCTTGTAAAGTGTGTTTGTGTGTTATTGCACAATGATTGTGTTTTTTTCTCTTTGCATTGAAAGCCTCACACATGTCAATCGTTTTGTTTAAAATCTGCTCTTATTTTAATTTTGCTTGCTTATTTAGACTCAAATGCTTTTTTCTTACAAACCTGCTGACAAATGTATGTGTAGGGGATTTGTAGAGGTGGGAGGGGTTTTTCACATATGTCTTGTTTTCTTTATATTTTGATGTGTAGACTTTTTTTGTGAATGGATCTTTATACTAAATGATTGTGTAAGTAAACCTTATGTGCACGAAAATGTTACTTGATTCATCTTCCCCTTTGTTTCCTGCTATAACCTGAGCACACACAGTTCATTAGAAGTATCTTTAGATTGTAAGCTCTTATGAGCAGGAGTGTTTTATTTTTGCCACATCAATCCTATTTTTGTGACTCACCAAGATATTGACTGTACCTACTTGTTCCTGCTGACCAAATAAATGAAGATATATTTGATCAATAAATGTTTCACCGATGTTTTTGTGTTTATTTTATGTTCAATATATGAACAACCTTAATAGTTACTTTGTATACTTATATAATCTGCTCAAATGTAGCTTGTAAGAGCGTGAATATGCAAGTGGGTGCAAACTGGCTTTTTCCAAACCAAACAAAAAAATAAAAAACCTGCTTGCACCACAATATTGTTATGTACTAATGAATATGTCACATTCACTGTGCAGCCAGCTACAGGTTTTCTACAATTTGATTTACAGTAATAAAATAGTCCCCACTGTATGTTGATTTTTGGCCTTTGGCAACAAATATATATTAGCCAAGGTTTAAAAAGAAAAAAATCACTAAAACACACATTCGCGAAAGCTATCATAGCCGTGCATAGAAATGAGCGATCGTGCATAGATATGCGCGATCGTGCACAAATAAACGCCAAACAGGTGTCCCCCATGGCGCACGAGCAGCTATCCTCCTGGAAGTCCGTCATCTGGTGCGCGCGCACCCGGAAGTGGTTGTGGAGAGTGTAAGTGGATGAGAAGTGGTTGGAGGTTTTGTGTTGGTTGAAAATTTTGATAACTTTATTGGCATTTGGACATGGCGAGAGCACAGTTCTCAACTGAGGAGATGATCCTTATATGTACAGTAAGTGTGGCCATTGCAAATATGTTTATAACATGTGAGGGACAAGTAATTGTAATTTTGTGGGTGGGGCCTAGCAGAATCTCACTTGGTGCACATGCTACTTATCTGTACATTAGCTCCTGGGTATTGATGGGTCAATTATATTAACCACTTGCCTACTGGGTACTCATACCCCCTTCCTGTCCTGGCCAATTTTCATCTTTCTGCACTGTTACCCTTTGAATGACAATTGTGCGGTCATGCCACATTGTACCCATCTTAAATTTGTATCAGTTTTTTCAGACAAATAGAGCTTTCTTTGGGTGGTATTGACTTGCTGCTGTGAGTTTCACTTTTTGCTCGATAAACCACAAAATAGCTCATAATGAATAAAAGTCTGTTTATATTATAACATTTGGTAAACTGGTAATTTAGCAACACTGATGTGCGTTGATGAGGCGGCACTGCTGGCCACAGGTGGGCGGAACTGTTGGGTGGCACTGGTGGGCACTGATCATCGGGGCCGACCCCTGCTTTGATAACTGCTGGTTCTCGGCAGTACTTTCCACACATTCTGACAGCGTGATGAAAGTGCAGCCAAGACCCGGCAAATGCATTTCCCGGTGATCAGCGTGTCATTGGACATGGCTGATCACATGGTAAAAAGCCGCTGTGATTGGTCTTTACCACATCACGTGATCAGCTGTGTCCTTAGGACACAGCAATCACGGAGAGCGCGTTCTGCCAGGATGTCATATGACACCCTCCCAGAGCTGCCTGGATGCAGTGTAGCGTTATTCGGCTATCTGCGGTCGCCAAATAGGTAACCAGCTAGGCCTTCATGGCTAATCTTTGAATATCTGGACATGTATACTGCGTATAATGCATTACATTCTACAATGTGTTGGTGTACATGGTATAACAGTGTGCAATGCGTTGCTGGATTCTGCATGACAGTGGACAGCGTATCACAGTGTGCAATGCGTAGCTCCAGCCTGCATGACAGTGTACAGTGCATTACAGTCTACAATGTGTGGGTGTACACGGTATCACAGTGTGCAATGCGTTGCTCCATCCTGCATGACAGAGTACAGTGCATTACAGTCTACAATGTGTGGGTGTACACGGTATCACAGTGTGCAATGCGTTGCTCCATCCTGCATGACAGAGTACAGTGCATTACAGTCTACAATGTGTGGGTGTACACGGTATCACAGTGTGCAATGCGTTGCTCCATCCTGCATGACAGAGTACAGTGCATTACAGTCTACAATGTGTGGGTGTACACGGTATTACTTTGTACAGAGTATTACAGTGTGCAATGCGTTGTACACTGCAGTGTGCACTAAAGCATTTTACACTCATGCACTGTACACACTAACGCATTTGACATTTCTAGTGTGCAATGCGTTCGTGTGCAATGCCTTGGACAGTACAATGCATTTGCAGTATTGGTGTATGTTTATTAAGCACAGATAATTCATCTGATTTTAGTTATCAAGGAGAAGTCTTCTCTGTCCCCCTGTTTATGAGGTGGAGGACAATTGTTTTCCGAAGAGGAGAGGAGACTTTTTTTCAAGGAGATCTGTATAGATTTCCAGAGATATGTGTAGATGGTTGAGGGGCTGCATGTGATCTCCGGAGATAATTGTGATTAATGATCACCTGAGTTAAACCAGTGAATGAAAAGTGTAAAAAAACATGGATTGAAAATAATCTGCACTGACCACTGTGCTTTGTCAAGCCACATATTGGCACATTCTGGTGTCACACAGATGCGATGTGAAATTTGCAGTGTTTTCTGTGCAAGCGCTGCACCGCATCACAACCGCAACCCCTTCATGCCACCTGCTGCGGCTTTCTAGGTGAAGTTACCAACACACCAATATTGGTACACAAAGCGTATTGCGATTTGCCAAATTGGATGGCATGCCTATTCACACCCATGTGCATACCCTGAAAAAGGGTCCTGCACATTTTTGGCCCGGATGCGGTGCAATTTGAGGTGTGCAAAATGTTTGTCTCTAATTGCAACGCACACAAATTGCATGTGATTTGC
The DNA here is from genome assembly GCF_062004578.1 of Staurois parvus. Lineage (NCBI taxonomy): Eukaryota > Metazoa > Chordata > Amphibia > Anura > Ranidae > Staurois > Staurois parvus. Next base: position 974,937 of record NW_028317926.1, on the reverse strand, counting down.
CCAGGAGTGCGGTGTTAGACCACAATGCATGTATGTGAAGCCAGAATAAAAGGATGTGGATTTTGTCTATTTTTACTTGCGCATGTTAACATTATGGAAGTGCGTTATTCTTCTGTTTAACATGCTATAGAAATGCAACATGCATTTGGATGTAGTGTTTTTGTATGTGCATTTTGGAAGTATTCTAAACACACATTGACCCTAGGGCCACACCATATTTTATGCAGGCCATAGATGGGTCGAAAATCGGCCGATTTTTCGGCCGAAAATAAAATCGGCCGATTTTCGGATCGTTAGTGGGCTATTTGTTCGGCCGTTTTTCGGTATTTTGGCAGATTTTTTTTTTTTGGTAAAGTTGGAAAAAAACGGCCGAATTTGCCGATCGGCCGATTTTCGCGGCAGTGATGGGCAAATCGGCCGATTTTTTTACTGATAAAAAATCTGCACATGAGCAGTGACCTGCAAGAGGAAGACAAAAAGAAGAAAAAGAAGAAGAGGATGATGATGATGAAGAAGAAGAAGATGATGAAGAGGAAGAAGAGGATGATGATGAAGAAGAAGAGGAAGAAGAAGAGGAAGAAGAAGGATGAAAAATGAGAGGAATTCCAGTATGGCAAAAAGTGTCCCTGCAGAGAGCTCCGCTATTTCTTTGACAGTTCCTTGACATTTACAGCGGTTGCAACATTGTATCTATTTGTTTCCGAATAAAAACATCTGTATCCGAAATGGATACAAATACATTGTTGCAACCGCTATAAATGTCAAAGAACTGTCAAAGAAATAGCGGAGCTCTCTGCAGGGACACTTTTTGCCGGCTGTAGACGGGATGAAAATCGGCCGATTTTTTTTTTACCATTGCTGGTAACGTCGGCCGCTTGAACAACCGATTTTTCATTTTTTAAAAGAAAAATCGGCTGTTTTTCTCCCCGTCTATGGCCTGCATAAGCATTAGTGTGCCTGGGGGAGGGGGGGGGCCTTTGGCCTTTCCAAACACAGTAGATGCTCCAAGAATGTTTCCTTGAACTCTTGAAATGGTTAAAAAGGAAAGACACTCTAGATAGCCTGCACTGAGAATTGACTGTCATGATGACGTGTCAATGATTATTTGCTCTCATTTTTCAGGAGTGGTACTGCTTGCGGTTGAAGCTGGTAGAAATCCACCTTCACGTCCTCCACTCACCTTCACTTGTGGCCAGTGGATATTTTGTGGCCGCAGGCAAGAACTGGCATCGAGGACCTGCATAATGACCCTGGCATGCCAGAGGTGGTTTGGAAGCAGCACAGCAATTTGACCATCCCTTTCCTCTATGTTGGTTTTAGGGGTGCAGAATTGCTTCTCGTTCGTGAACGGACTGTCGCCGGATATCAGAGTCCCCATATTTTCAAGATATGTTTTAGCCATGTTGGCTTATTTTTATGTTATTTTCCAAGTGTGTCGCACCTAACCGCACAGTAGTGTGGTGCCATGCGTATTTGTGGCTGTGAATGGGGCTGTTTTTAATAGACGTGTGTAGGTGCAACAACGTTTTCATCATGGTACCTGCGCACATCTACATAGGGCATTGCATTTCTTTGCTGTGCTGGAAAATGTGTGTTCTTGCATGCGTTTCTGCACCACCAATGGTGTGAACAAGTCCTAAGGGCTGGTTCACACTATAGAAACAGTCTAGATGTGTTCCTGATGGGGTTTTTTCATGCCCTTTTGGCATGCATGTTTAGTGTGTTCCAGTACATTTTGGATGCGTTTTGGACATGTTTACATTGCATTTTTGTATCCCTTCCACTTATTTTTTTCTATTTTCTTTGTATTCAATGTAGTTAGGGACATGTGCGTTTTAGTACATTCAAGGACGTTTCAATGTGTTCCAGTACAGTTCTGTGCAGAAACAATGCAGCGCTGATGTGAACTATGACATTGACAACCATATAACCTTCCTTCTGTGCGTTTGTGATGCTGAAAAAGCAACTGAAACACATGTAGTGTGAACTGGCCCTAAAGGTTATTAGAGGTCAGGGAACAGGACTGACCAGGAATTGTGAATTCAATCAGACTAGTGGTGAGATACAATCAGCAATTGTATAATAATGTGAGATCTGAGCTGTAGCTGATAGAAAATGAGACACATTCACTTGATCAGTAAATAGATAGTTAAAGAGTGGGGCGGTGATCCATAGATTTGCATATGGGACAGGTGATGATGGGGTGGGGGAGGGGGTCAAGTTGTATAAGGAGACAGATTTAAAAGAGAAAAAAGTTACAATGAAATATACACGGCATGAAACTTGCACATGACCTAATTGGCAGAAGAACAGTACGCAAGTAACATTCATCCACTTTCTAGTCACTAGGCAAAATCATAATTGATTGATCAATATTCCTGCCACAACCCAGAAAATTGATCTCCATTTTTTTGGGATGTTGCTAAGACTGGGATTAGAACCCATGACCCAAGTGCTGTAAGTTCTGAGCTCTAACCACTAAACCACTGTGGGAAACACAGTTTGAGCTATAATGTAGAATAGTTACATTGTTTAAAAATGATAAAGCGAGCGCTGGTCAAATGATATAGACTAGTAAAATGGTATTACACAAGATAAATATAACCACGAACAGTAGTGCATGAACTCGTGAAAGGTCATCCGCCCCTGTGACAGTGTACTACACTATTGAGCACCTTTCTGGCTCCTGTGGCTGAGCTAATTCCTCCCCAGGACCATTTGGGCACCCACCCTGATGGATGGATGGATGGAGCTGGATGACTAACCCATAGCTGCCAGCATACCGCTGCACCCCCAGATGTGCGATGTGTATATCCCATGCACATTAATACTTTTTTTCTGGTGAGTGTAGACCAGTCCCAAGGGTGGTTTACCTTTCACGAGTTCATGCACTACTGTCCGTCACGGAGAGACCACACGTGCCATTCATAGGCACTCTCTGAGTTGGTACTCTCACACGAAGGACATTCCATTATTCAGGAATGATTCTATGAACTTATTTTAGCACGATTTACCAGTTTACATCATTATTGCAATTCTTTGCACTTTTTGGTTTTTACATGCGTTCATTATTGATCACATGCATTTATAGCGCTGCACTTGTCTTTACCATGGAATAGTTATGTGATTAAAGAGAATGAAGATATATAACTATATTGGGAAATTAGAAGTATATAAATTATTTGAGATATAAGTGTGAAAATGTTTAACATTTGAATATAGAATGTATGACATTCATTAGTAAATGCAATACTTTCCTGATCATTTTGGAGAAACAGCAAAAAAAAAAAAATAGCAAAAGAGAATTTTCAGAATGTAATAGTACAGCTGTATTAGAATTTTCTATCAGGAAAACGCCAATGTTAATAAAGCCCGCGCTTATGCGCCATCTAGCGAATATATCCGGTATTGCACCTAAAGATGTGCCAGACGGGATACCTCATTCACTAATGGCAAAGTAGTCAGTAGACGCTCGTTAATGAGCTTGCTAGACGCTGGTCAGACGACTGATTGATTGACCGGAGTCTGCCTGAATGGTCAGACTCTGCTGATAGACTCACATCTTAGTGAATCAGGGCCTATGTGTCTGCTCAGGGCTTTCCCTTTTTACCTTATTGGATAGGCAAGTATGTATTAATCCTATTTCTGAACCACATACATCAGACCCTCTTTCATGTATTACATACATTTACCTTAAATAAATAAACACAATTACTTTTCTTTGAGATAAATATTGAATCTAAAAGTAAATGGATGAAGATGGTAAACGATGAACTGATACTGAAAAGAGAGTGAATAAAAAGCATCTCAGTAACAGAAGTAGTAAGGCCACAACCCAAAGAGAAAATAATTAGTATGATAACACATGAACATAGCACTGTTAGAGGTCAGAGTTAACCATGTCATGAGCAATGATAAGGAGGGCAAAGCTGCACATAGTGAGAACTCTATGGTTGATAACATGTACAATGGTAATTGAAATAAAAAGCAAATTCTAGGAATGAAAAACAGAAAAGTCTAATTCTATGGAGAAAGTTGGCAGATGAATTGAAGACCTCACACATTACTGAACGTAAAATACAACAGTATGAAGCTACCTATTTTAAATGCATTGCCAAAGATGCAATATATTCTGTATCTAATAATGCATAATATGTATTATTCTGTAAAGGCAGGGGCTCCCATTGGAAGATGTGGGAATGGGCACATGAAACCGAAAGAGTTCCTTCCTTCCCCTCCATGTTTAGGCAAATTATAGCAAAGAAAGGGAAAGCATGTTTTAATTTATGCAACTGTTATACTTGCCCTCCTGAGGATTTACCCCCCTTCCTGACCAGGCCATTTTTTACGTTACGGCATTGCATTACTTTAACTGACAATTGCGCAGTCATGCAACGCTACACCCAAATTAAAGTTATGTCCTTTTTTCCATGAATTGAGCTTTCTTTCGGTGGTATTTGATTGCCTGTGTGGTTTTTGCGTTATAAAAAAAAAACCCTGAAAATATTTGAGAAAAAAACAATATTTTTGACTTTCTGCTACTAAACATGTCCAGTAAAAAAATTTACAAAATCAAATTTTGTCATAAATTTAGACCAAAATGTATTCTGCTTCATATCTTTGCTAAAAGAAAATCCCAATATGTGTAAATTAATTGGTTTACGTGAAAGTTATAGCCTTTACAAATGGCGGTATATATACTGGGATTTTTATTTTTACAAGTAATGGTGGCGATCAGCGACTTATAGCGGAACTGCGGCGGACATTCTGACACTGGGGGGAACTACTTGGTGTCACTGAGATCCCCAGTGACACCAATACAGTGATCAATGCTAAAAAAGCACTGACACTGTACTAATGACACTGGGCAGGAATGGGTTAACATGAGGGGCGATCAAAGTGTTAACTGTGTGCAGGGAGTGTTTAACTAGGGGGTGGTGTCAGTGTGCGTCACTGTAATCGCACTGCTCTGGATGGCTGTGCTGTGCATAGCCATCCAGATCAGTGTGCCCAAGCTGACAGGGAGGAGAACTGTTAGTAAAAAAAACAGTTCTTCTCCCCATCAGAGATCTTCGGAAATTACCGGCTGGGAGCAGGTGATTAACAGCCGCAGGCTTGAATGGCGGCGCAGGTAGAGCGCATGCATGGCTCGTGCACACCTCCTACCCGGAAATTCAAAATCATGTATATATATATATATATATGTATATATATATATACAGTATATATATACACATGATTTTGCGCACCCGTGCTGCCCTGTATTTCTGCTATAGGGTGGTCGGGAAGCTGTTAAAATAACAATCACATGTTTAAACCAGAGAAATCAGCCTACATTTTTATTTTGAATTTCCCCCAAAGCATTTCCATAATGCACATCAAAATATAGTAAAGTACTAACATGCCCTGTGGTGCACTACTAAAAATGTAGCAGGTACAATTATTATTCGTACAGATTTTACAGAGTATAGTGTCAACTGTTTCCACAGCACTTTGCAATATAAAAGGAGACAGTAGAGCAACAGTACAAGAGGGTTAAGAGGGCCCTGCTGATAAGAGTGGTACAAAAAGTAATAATTGTGAGCGATGAGCTGATGAAAGAATTAAAGTACTGTGGTTAGGTAGAAGTGGGTTAGGCTTTCTTGAAGAGATGAGTTTTCATTGCCTAAAGATAGTCAGAGTAGGAAATAGCCAGACAGATTGAGGTGGAGAGTTCCAGAGGATGGGAGAGGTTCTGGAGCAGGGGCGGACTGACAACTCATGGGGCCCCCGGGCAATAGGGGATCATGGGGCCCCTGTGTCCTTGCCCAAACTCAATAAGCCTATGAAAAAGGTACCAGGGGCATCTCATGGGACCCCCTACTGACCCCGGGCCCTCAGGCAGTGCCCGAGTTTCCAAATGGTCAGTCCGCCCCTGTTCTGGAGACGAGCATAGGAGGAATTTTTGATCCATTCTGGTATGCTGGGCAACCAATGCAAATGAATGAGCTGCCTGAAGGTAACACACATTAAACGCACCTTAACTGAATGTCCTGGTGTTAATGGGCTCTGGAAGACGTTTCATGATATCAAGAAAGACAACCATTTTTAAGACAAATAACTATTCTGATTTCTTTATGTAAACAATAAATCGAAACCTTGCGCCACAGAAATAAACAATAAAGCAAAATAAATGCTGCTGTTCAAAAAATTACTAAACATCAAAATAAACTCTTATGGTGGCACAGCACAAATAATAAAATATGTGAGAAAATATATATAAGTCCCACAAAGAAAGTCCCAAATTAAAGTCCAGTGTCCCAAAAATTTGTGACAAAAAAATATAATCTCTAAAACAAACTTCATAAATTTTTCAGCGTGCTCACATCATCAGTGAAAAATCATTTGTTCCACACTCACCAAATACTGTGAATTCTCAAGCTGATATAGCTTGGTATGAGAGTCAAAGAAAATTTTCTTAAAGACCTTCCTTATACTCACATTTGCTGGCTTTAAAACCAACTTCCATGAATTCACATGCCTCCCAAACCACCGATAGTGATCCCTCCTTAACTTCCTCCAAGCTCTCACTCATGGATGGACGGATAAGGGTGATTCGATGAATTTTGTGACCAGCTCATGCCGGCTCTCAGGTATCAGTCAAAGAAAGTCTTTTAAGAAAATTTTCTTTGACCCTCATACAGTATTATACTATTGGCATTTTCTTTTATCTTTTATATCGCCCTATGTGGAAACATCCGGGAAGGAAAGTCAGTAAGAAATCATTAAAGGAAGAAACAACATCTGAGGATACCATACTCTACCTCCAAGCCTGTTTTTTTTTGTTTCGCAAAACTATATCAGTTTGAGAATTCACAGTATTTGGTGAGTGTGGAACAAATGATTTTTCACTGAGGATGTGAGCATGCTGGACAATTTATGAAGTTTGTGTTAGAGTTTATATTTTTTGTCACAACTTTTTGGGACACTGGACTTTAATTTGGGACATTGTTTGTTGGACTTATATTTATTTTCTCACATCTTTTATTATTTGAGCTGTGTCACTTTAAGACTTGATTTCTTTATGTGCACTTCTTACCTTTTTTGGGGGTAATATTGTTTTTAATATAAGGTTTGGAATTATGTACAGTAAGTTTAAAACAGTCAAAAGTAGGCTGACTTGATATAGTAAAGGAATAGAGAATGTTCACTCTACAAAGTAAATCTTCACTTAGATTTGAAAATAGAGTTGTGTTTACTTCAATCATCTAATCATGTACAAGCAAAAAATATTTGAAGAATTTCCATTCTTCAAAGTGAATACCATATTCACTAAGCTATAAGTACTTGATGGTGTTGCTCCAGGCTGAGGTGTAAAGCCCCACTGCCACTCAGGATAATAGGGATACCAGCATAAGAAAAACTCATACAGTAAGCAACGAACATTTTAGCATGAAACCACTGCTCACCATAGCCGATCCTAGTATGGAGGTGTACATCGTTACATAATTAGTCTGGCTGAAAAAAGACAAAAGTCCATCTAGTTCAACCATTAAAAAAAAAAAAAAAGTTATAATCCTATACCCAAAGTTGATCCAGAGGAAGGCAAAAAAAACCCCAGCAAAGCATGATCCAATTTGCTACTGCAGGGGAAAAAAATTCCCTCCTGATCCCCCGAGCGGCAAATCGGATATTCCCTGGATCAACTTTACCTATAAATGTTAGTAACCAATTATTTTCTGTGTATCTTGAGGGAGTCTATTCCACATTTTCACAGCTCTTACTGTGAAGAAACCTTTCTGTGTTTAAAGATTAGATTTCTTTTCCTCCAGACGTAAACAGTGCCCCCTTGTCCTCTGTGATGACCTCAGGGTGAATAACTCTACACCGAGTTCACTAGAAAACTCGGCATTTACCCCATTAGAGTAGGTTAGTAGAAAAAGTCCATTCACCTATACCTAAGAAGGAAAATAAGTCATTGGTCAAGGCAGCAATCAATAAAGAGATATACATGTCCCAGTACAGTACATTAGGCCAGCAACATAACATAACATAACATAACACAACAATTCCTTATATGGGGTCAGATATCAGGGATAATAAAGAGTCACTGGAGTACTGAGTATCAAGCCAAGGGCCCCAAAGTCTATAAAACTTTTTGGGCCATCCTCTAGCTTCATACATCAATTTGTACAATGGCAAGGTATGGTTAATAACCTTCTTCTATAGCCCAATATGTAAGGTCTCTGTATGGGTCTAATTAAGTACGACCGTCTTGTGGACATAATAAAGCAGAAGGCAAAGGAAGTGTTTGGAAATGGCAGACATTTCTAAATCTTTAAATATTCCCAACAGACACCATTTAGGACAATAAATATTAGGAAGGTCGAAGGAATCGGCAATAAATGCTGTCACTTGCGACCAAAAGGGTCGAATCCTATTACATTCCCAAACCATATTTAGAAAGTCACCTGTCTCACTTTCACATTTATGACAAATAGGAGTGTCTCTCTTATGCATTTTAACCCCTTGACGCCAAGTGCACGCAAATAAGCGGCCTCTTGGCGCCTGGGCCTTGATGTCGAGCGGCCGCATATTTGCATGCAATTAGAAAATATATATGTGCGGAGAGCGCGGGCCCTGTGCGCTCCCAGCACATATGTCCGTGACTCACGAAAAGGTCCCGATCTCCCCTTTCGATCGGGACCTTTTCCAATCATGTGACCACCGTGACGGCGAATCACGGCAGTCACATGACCCTAAAACCCCGCCCGCCTCCCAGTTTCTGAAACTCTTACGGGCCGGGAGGCGCCGGCGCTAAGAGGTTAAACAAACGGGCTGAGGGTGTAATACCCTCTATGCAAATAGTGGAATTGAAGAAGCTTATCTTTGGCTGAATTCACTGTCCCCTAGTGTGAATGAAATAACTCCTGCCAGTTTTCAGAGGTGAGATCTGGAATATTTTCCAACCACTCATTCTGAATCCTCAATAGGCAGGAGTCTGGTTTATCCATAAGCAAAGAGTAATAGGGGGATATCAACTGTTGGGCAGCACAGCGGCTAAAAGGTTAGCACTTCCGACTGGCAGTTCTAGCGTCGTCGGTTCAAATTCCAACCACAGCACCACGTGCCTGGAGTTTGCATGTTCTCCCTGTGCCTGCATGGAGTTCCTCCAGGTACTCTGGTTTCCTCCCACACTCCAAAGATATGCTGGTAGATTAATTGGATCCTGTCTAAATTGGCCCTAGTATATGTATGTATGAATGTAAGTTAGGAACAGTAGATTGTACACCCCTTGAGGGTACCGATGTGAATGTACAAAACAGTATATATGTAAAGCGCTGCGTACATTGATGGCACTTTACCTGTAATAAATAAACCCTGCATGATCTGGACAAAGGAAGGCCCACACAAGTGTTGAATTAGTAAGGCAAACATTACAGAGACCAATTTGTGCCTCCACAGCATGCTTGAATTGTGCATAGCAAAAGGACCAATGCATTGGGATACGCAACTCCTGGTGCGGTTGCGTAAAAGATTTGAATGTGCCCCCCCTCCTTATACAGTTGGTGAAGCTAAGTTAACCCTTGCCTTGCCCATAGTTGACCATAGGTGAGAGAGCCAAAATATGGTAGGTGTGGATTTTGCCACAGCAGATGATTAGGGGAACACTGCTTATAAATGTGGAGGGACATATTAAGCATCATTTTTGCCCCATTTGAACAGAACGAATGTACATGCACTTTCACTGTGAAAATTGCTTTGCAATTTTTTTTTAAAGGCACCCATTGGCTTTTCCTGAAATTACATTTAACCAGTGGCATCCCGAGGCACGTGCGGGGGGTAAGGCCCGCACCGGTTGACACCAACCGCATGGGGTGACACCGAACCCGCTCCACGAAAAGGTAAGTTGTAAAGCAAGCCGACTATCCCTGCAGGATGGATCCGATCCATCCTGCGGGGATCGTTGTCTTTCTTTACAACGTATCTTTTTCGTGCAGTGGGTCTGGTGTCACCCCATATAGGTTGCATGCCAACGATCCATGCAGGATAGATCGGATCTTCAGATTGGGGAGCATAATGGATCAGACTCGATCCATTATGCTCAATACGCATATCCGAACCATCCTGCAGAGATCGCTGGCATGCAACTTAAATGGGGTGACACCAGATCCGCTCCACGAAAAAGTAAGTTGTAAAGAAAGCCGACGATCCCCGCAGGATGGATCAAATCTGCGGATTGGGGAGCATAATGGATCGGAGTCCGATCCATTATGCTCAATCCGCAAATCCGATCAATTATGCGGGTATTGTCAGAGGGGGTGTCACCAAGTGTTATCGCACCAGGTGATACCAACCCTAGGGACGCCCCTGCCTTTAACTGCATGAGAAAGTGATTAGAGACACATCTTAACTGCTTCCCCTCAGCCCTATAGCAGAAGTACTGCTACATGGTGGCAGGGCTGCGCAAAATCACATGTATATATATGTGATTTACATTTCTGGGTAGGGGCGCACGTGAGATTGCTGAGTAACTGTGACAGGGGAGAGAACTGTATGTAAACAACACAGGTCTCTCTCCTGCCAGCAATAACATGCTGCTGTGTATTTCTCTGCACTGTCATTATCACAGTCTCAGTGCTTTTTATTAGCATTGATCACTGTATTAGTGTCATTGGAATGTCAGTGGCAGTTAGTCTGTTCCCCCCCAGTGACAAAATGCCCACCGCAGTCCCGCTATAAGTCACTGATCGCCACCATTACTAGTATATAAAAAAGAAAATCCCAGTATATACACCGCCATTTGTAGATGCTATAACTTTCACGTAAACCAATTCATTTACACATATTGGGATTTTTTTTTAGCAAAGACATGTCACAGAATACATTTTGGCCTAAATTTATAACAAATTTTGATTTTTTTAAATTTTTTTTACTGGATATGTTTTATAGCAAAAAGTAAAAAATATTGCTTTTTTTTAAAATTGTCGTTCTTTTTTTGTTTATAGTGGAAAAATTTAAAAACGCAGAGGTGATCAAATGCCACCAAAAGAAAGCTCTATTTGTGGGAAAATGGACATAAATATCATTTATTTGCAGCATTGCATGACTGCGCAATTGTCGGTTAAATTATTGCAGCGCCATATCGCAAAAAATGGCCTGGTCAGGAAAGGGAGGTAAATCTTCTGGAAGGCAAGTGGTTAATTCAAATCATTTTCTTTTTTTTTTACCTTATTCATTTGTACAGACGTATTAACAAATGGGCATATTGTAGTATAAAATAAATAAAATGGTAGTGTAGAAAGCCAGAGAACAGTAGAAAAACAGATATAGTAACATGTCCAATGTATAGTGTTGCAGTGCTGCCCTGTTGACACTTTGAAATTCCTGTAATAAATCTGTTTGTCAGGACACAATTACCTAGCATGAAAGTGTTTTCTTCTGTCTGCTTCTAAGTTATGTTGAATGTTGCATAGTAAGCACGAAACAAAAAAAAATGAAAAAATGAACTTGAAGTAGAAGTCAAAGCAAAATTGTATTTTTTTCTTTATCTGTAGCAATCCTTACCACCAATCGATGTGCCTTACCTTTTTTACTATTGTTCGGCAGCCAGCAGTTTTGATAGATCAGGCACTAAATCTCCATCCTGCACCTCTGATAAGCAATCGACCGTAGATCCTTTTTCAGAGTCATTTGGAAAAAGTGACAAGACGATATGTTGCCCCCTCACCATATGTTTTAACCCTGTAAATGCTGCACTACAGCACCACAACCAAGGGCATTGCACATAGTTGTGGGGCAGTTGCAGTGCAGCTCCATTTGCTTAAATAGGTTGCATTTGGTGCCTGCTGAACGTGATGGGGGGACAGGGGTGGACTGACCATTTGGAAACTTGGGCACTGTCCGAGGGCCCGGGGTCAGTAGGGGGCAGGGGCGGACTGACCATTTGGAAACTTGGGCACTGCCCGAGGGCCCAGGGTCAGTAGGGGGCCCCATGAGATGCCCCTGGTATCTTTTTCATAGGCTTTTTTGAGTTTGGGCAAGGACACAGGGACCCCATGATCTCCTATTGCCCAGGGGCCCCATGAGTTGTCAGTCCGCCCCTGGTATGGGGCCCCATGAGATGCCCCTGGTACCTTTTTCATAGGCTTTTTTGAGTTTGGGCAAGGACACAGGGGCCCCATGATCCCCTATTGCCTGGGGGCCCCATGAGTTGTCAGTCCGCCCCTGTGGGGTGATAAATTTTGCAAGGCATAGTGGCTGCAACATGTGTACACCCCTGTCCAGTTGCATTTGCAGATTAAGGTTGGGGTGGTTGGGGGCTGTAAAAACATGGCAGTAGTGTCATGACTACGTCACAGAGCAGATTTCCTCATAGTATTACATAACTACATAACCAGGGGCGGACTGACCATTCGAGCACTCAGGCACTACCCGAGGGCCCGGGGTCAGTAGGGGGCCCCATGAGATGCCCCTGGTACCTTTTTTATAGGCTTTTTTGAGTTTGGGCAAGGACACAGGGGCCCCATGATCCCCTATTGCCTGGGGGCCCCATGAGTTCTCAGTCCGCCCCTGTACATAACATGTTAGCTTTAGCCATTACAGCAATCCTTCTACTTAGGCGGCACATTTTGATATATAACATACTTTTATGAAATTATTTTTTTGTTACTTTCAGCATTTTTTTTTATGAATGAAAGTTTTTTAGTCCATGTACCAGGGGTTTTCCTAATCAACTATTTGTTTTGCATACAAAAACACTGGAGTAGCACAACCACTACAACAGGCACAGCAACAAATATTAAAAAATATGAAATGCATTTATTATCCAAGAAAATAAATAAAACAGGACTGTAGGCAAAACTTTTTTTTTCAGTTTGGTTGGGTAAATCCCAGCAAATTATAGGAATCCATTTCCCCCCCCCAGTGTCCACATTGGAAGATTTCCTCCCTATTACTTTTCGAGGGCAACCCAAAATTTGGGATCTTCTACTTTCTGCAATGATAATGGTAAACAGGACAAATATAGAGGATGAATCTCCCTGATGGGGGGCACAGACAACAATAAAAACCTAATATGTGTTCTACTTTAAAGAATACAAACATGGGAATAAAAGAAAAAAATACAAAAATACAAACCCCAGTTGATAAACCCTAAATACTGTATAACACGACCCTAACCCAAAAACTAAGTTAAAACAAGTACCATGTAAAATACATACATATCCCTTCCCAGGTTTTGTGCTGCCCTAGGCAACACACAAATCGGATGCCCCCCCTCCCCGGCGGAGAGAGCCTGACACCGACCAACACCAGACCCCCTCCCCCCTGAGAGAGCCTGACAGTGACCAACAACACCCCTGCCCCATCCCCAGAAAAAGACACTCACCTTCACAGCTCTGGACATCCCCAGGAATGATAGTCAGGATCTGCATACACCATTAAGCAGCCCCTCTCCGATCCCACCTGGTCCCCATGCCGCACATGTTCCTTCAGTGCTGCCCCCCCTAAAAAAATGCCACCCTAGGCAAATGCCTTGTTTGCCTTGTGGTAAATACACTCCTGCCCCTTCAATCATATTCAACAATATAATATTATCTTATAAATGAACATATTTCGAGGAGCCCTAGCCCCCCACCCCAGAAAACAAATTACAAAAATATATTATGATATAGATGTCCTAACATACAAAACAGTAGTGAACCATGCACTTTGAATAGTATTTTAATACATTTATTATGTGTGGTGATAAATAATGGACAATAAGAAAATTGTTCCTTAAAGAAAAAGTTAATCCATAAACATGTTAATATTTGCTTTACTAAGATTCATCAGTTTGCTCCAAACCAGGTTATTATCTGCATGGTGTTTGTGTGTTTTCTTGGTGTGCGCGTGGGTTGAGGTGCTCTACTACAGTAATTTTGGTTGAGGGGACCAGTAGATAAATTGGTATTTGACTGAGGTGACTCTAATGCGATCCAGCATGCTTCCTATCCTTTCAAAGCAGGAAATAAGGACATTTCTGGTATATATTAACATAATTTTAGAATATGAAATAAAGAAAAGCCGTACTTGTTGAAGACCACTATTTAACCACTTGCCCTCTTGATGATTTACCCCCCTTCCTGACCAGGCCATTTTTGCGTTACGGCACTGCTTTACTTTTACTTTCAATTGCGTGGTCGTGCAACACTGCACCCAAAATAAATTTATGTCCTTTTTTTTCCCACAAATTGAGCTTTCTTTTGCTGGTATTTGATCACCTGTGCGTTTTTATTTTTTGTGCTATTAAAAAAAAAAGACCGAAAATTTTGAGAATAAAACACTATTTTTTACTTTTTGCTATTAAACATGTCCTGTAAAAATCTAACTTTGTCATAAATTTAGGTCAATATGTATTCTGCTACATGTCCTTGCTAAAACAAAATCCCAATACTGTGAAAATAATTGTATTGCGTGAAAATGATAGCGTTTACAAATGGTAGTATATATACAGGAATTTATTTTTATTTTTACTAGTAATGGCGGCAATCAGCGACTTATAGTGGGACTGCGGTAGACATTCTGACACTGGGGGGAAACGGACTTGGTGTCACTGACATCCCCAGTGACACCAACACAGTGATCAGTGCTAAAAAAAAAACTGACACTGTACTAATGGCACTGGGCAGGAAGGGGTTAACATGAGGGGCTAACGGGCATGAAGGGATAACTGTGTGCTGGGTGTGTTTTACTATAGGACCGCGTGTTTGTACTTTACTGTAAGCACACTGCTTTGTATGGCTGTGCTGTGCACAGCCATGCAAAGCAGTGTGCATGAGCTGACAGGGAGGAGAACTGTTTTGTTTAAAAACAGTTCTCCTCCCCGTCAGAGATCCTCAGCAATCACCGGGCGCCAGCGAGTAATCACGGGCCGGGACTCGGTGATTGACAGCCGCGAATGGTGGAGCTGGTAGGGTGCGCACACCCCCTGCCTGGAACTGCAAAATCACGTATATATACATGATTTTGTGCACCCGTGCCACCCTGTAGCAGTATTTCTGGACTTCAGCGATAAATAAAAAAATTCATAAAAAATATACAGGAGCAAAAAGTACATCTAAGGCAGGGTAAAAAATCTAATCTGTATTGCTGTGAGTGACCATACAGGTATATCTAGCTATACGCAGGAAACAATATTAGTAGCTTTATTGCACACATTCTTGAAAATGATCTCCATAATAAAAACATTATGGTTCATATATAAAGATAAGAGCTTCCATAATACTTTGTAAATTGTCAAAGATTTTTTTAGTTTTGGATAAAGTAGGGAGGAATTAGAACCCCTTTTGGGTTTTATTGCTATGCAGGGCTCTGTTAGAGATTCCCCACATTCACTGCCTTGGTGACAACAGATTCATAAGACAAGAAGTGAGGCAATGGGGTTGATTTACGGGTCACCCGCTCCTGACACCGTGATTGGCGTTGGATCTACTTCGGGGGACATTTTTTTATTAAAGGACTTGTCAAAGACTGTGTCCTGTGGTTTTTTACACTACACTTTTTGTTTTTTTTGTGAATTAGTAGCGGTACCATGTACTGCATACTCATTCACGTAGGGCGGGGGCCCGAATCTGGGGGCCCCCTTGTTAAATGGGGTTTCCGGATTCTGATAAGCCCCCTGCCCACAGACCCCCACAACCACCAGCCAGGGTTGTGGGGAAGAGGCCCTTGTCCCCATCAACATGGGGACAATGTGCTTTGGGGGGGAGCCCCCCTGCCCCAAAGCATCCCCCCATGTTGAGGGCATGTGACCTGGTATGGTTCAGAAGGGGGGCCACTGCTCGCCCCCCCCCCCCTTTCCTGACCTGCCGGGCTGCATGCTCGGATAAGGGTCTGGTATGAATTTTGGGGGGAACCCCATGCCATTTTTTTTTAAATTTCGGCGTGGAGTTACCCCTTAATATCCATACCAGACCCGTAGGGCTTGGTATGGATGGTAGGGGGGACCCCACACGATTTTTTTTTTTTTTTATTTAATTGCAGACGTTTATTTTTAGATTCAGCTGTCAAAATAAATATTAGCTAGACCTTCGAAATAAGTAAAATCATTACAGAAATAATTATAAAGGATAAGAAACAAAAACAGAATCAATAGAACTAAGGAAATCAAATTAGAATACATAAAGATATGCTTAGCTAAAAATAGTGCTGTTTGTTAAACACATTAGATGCGATCGAGTGCCGTCTGTCAGTGGACTCCACACAGAGATTTACTATTGAACAGCGTCTAAAAAGAAAGCGCCCATGGCAGATGTCTAACATGTGTTCTGCACTTGCACATTTATATTCGGCCATAGACACTGGAAAAGCGTCTAGTTCTTCACTGTGACGACTTGCTTTAAAAAAAATATTTTTTACACATTTGAAAATTTTTTTGAAATGTCAGATATTGTTTAACCTCCTTAGCGGTATTCCCGAGTGTAGCTCGGGGTAACATTTCAGTACCAAAAGCGGTAACCCCGAGCTACACTCGGGAATACCATGTGGCACTGCTCCGGCATGTGTTCTTCACTTACCTTACCCCGCGCTCCCACGATGTGTCCCCTGCAGCGTCCCCGGCCATCTCCTCCGGCCGATGCCGGCATCCGGCTTCTGTGTCCTGTCCCTGTGACGTCGGGACGTACGGGCGCCGCCGCCGCCGCCGCCGGCGGGAAATTTAAAAATTTTAAAAAATGTCATTTTTTTTTTTTTACATTTTACATAGTAAAACATTGCTGTCTCAACCAATTTCACATACATTTTGTCCCTAGTGCTTTGTCCTGTGCCCTGCCTGCATTTTGTCTGTTCTTTCTGCCTGGAAACTGAGAAACGTCCATGCATCCAAAAAGTGTCCCTTTAGGTCAAAAGCGGTTTAGATCAGCTAGAGAACAGCGATAGTAAATCAGAACCACTTGCAGAATTGAGTGATAATGATTCTTGGGGAAATTTGTCATCAGACACTGAAAACGATTTTGCGACTGAGCTCAGCGATGTGCGAACTTGGCGCTATATTTCAAATTTCAGTGTTTTTGGTTTGATTATATTATTGAATTAAATTTTTTATTATTTTTATGATTATTTATTAAATTATAATTTATGATTTTGTGTTTCAAATTTTATCATACCCGGGATGTTTACTAGACTCTTGTTCGGACAGATTTCAGTGAGTTATTCCTATATATTACAGGCCTACAATTAAAAAAATACATATTTCCATGCAAAAAAAATGGTACCGCTTTCAGCACCAAAAATCTGAAATAATCATACCGCCAGGGAGGTAAAGTGAAGTCCTGATATTTGGCACAGCAAATTTCAATGTGAACATGTTTCTGCAGTGATTTTTCATGGTGTTAGACGTGCTTCTCAGCAAGTCTGCTTTTTGAGTCTGATTCCTGGACTGTGTCTGGTTAGTAAATTCGATTTGGCGTCTACTTGTTGATGCTTTCTTTAGTAAATGTCTTTGCCGTCTAAAAGTAGACGGTAGCTAATAAAAAGTAGATGTTAGCCCACGGAAATGTACATAGGCACAATAGTAAATCAGGGTCTTAGTGTCATACTGTCTGCCATAATATCGCAGTCCCTCTATAAGTCGCTGATCGCTGCCATTACTAGTATTAAAAAAATAAATTTCCAGTGTATATATCTTGTAGTTTGTAGATGCTACAATGTTTCCAAACCAATCGATATATGCCTACTTTTATTTTATTTTTTTTTACCAAAAAATGTAGCAGAATGCATTTTGGCCTAAATTTATGAAGAAATTCGATTTTAAATTTTTTTATTATTGGATAGGTTTTATAGTAGAATTTATTTTTTTTAATTTCGATCAAAATACCACCAAAAGAAAGCTCTACTTGTGGGGAACAAATTACAATAATTGAATGTAATTACAGCATTGCATGACCGCACAATTGTCAGCTAAAGTAACGCAGCACCATATCACACAAAATGGCCTGGTCATGAAGAGGGGAAAATATTCCTGAGCTGAACTGGTTAAGTAAAATTAATGGGGTTTTTGAGCATTTTTGCTCCCCCATTTATTGCTTTTTGTTTCATATTTTCTTTTTTAGATGAGGACATGACTTTTTGATTGCCTAATGACATATGGACTCCTACTTTTATGGTTATCTGTTGTTGCTTTGTCCATCACCCTTATCTATGTTGTTGAGCTTCCTGGCTGGTGCATTGACTGAGCTATTATTATCCACTTTTTTTGGAGCCTTAGATCCATCCAACACACTCTATGAACACCCTAGATCAGGTATTTGGTTATTATTTTTTAATACAATTGTATTTTTTTTTTGTGTGGATTCTCTCTTTTTTACATGTGTTTTGTATCCTAGTGGAAATTTTATAGCATGCTCTGCACCCCTGCAGTCTTGAACTTCTTTCCTTGTCTTTGGGGATCTCACGTATCTCCCAGAAAACATGCTTTTGCTATCTTTGGTCCTGCAAGGTACTCATACATATAGTTAGAACATTTTTTTTGTTGTTTTGGGTATTTACGTGTGACATGTATTTTTATATACATAAAGTATACCACCAAGAAATAATCCCCTGAAGACTCATGCCAGGAGTTGAAACGCGTCAGTGTTTATCTGCATAATTTTTTCTTATGCATTTGTATTCTATGGTGTGTTGGTGGACCAATATTTACAATGCTTTTTTATATGCACTGTGTTTTGTGCTATTGCTAATGTTTTCTACAATAAACATAAGTGATTTTTAGATATTTTGTCCAGTTTTTTTGTGCCTTAAAAATCCCCTTTTTCTTTTGCATCTTTTTCGCATTGTGGGAGAAGAGAAGTGTGTTTCATCCACAGCTTATTGTTCTCAGGGAGTACTGAACCCAGTGAATGGCACTCGTAACTGCTGGTGGGCAAGGAAAGAGAGGACAAGGAAAGAACATTATCACCCTATAACAGAAAGTGCTAAACAAAAACATTCATGGCAGAATTAGCAAGTATTGATTTAATGAAAGTTACTGAATTAAAAAAAAATCCGACTTTTGAAATTATATTAACAAATTTAGCTTAGTGATCGGGTTAGCTAGTTGTCACCTGAACTTCAGGCTAGCTGACCTCACCATTGCCAGGTCATATCAGATTATGCCTTAAGTTGGGCAGCACAGTGGCTAAATGGTTAGCACTTCCGCCTGGCAGTACTAGGGTCATTGGTTCAAATCCCAGCCATGGCA
Source organism: Staurois parvus (assembly GCF_062004578.1). Classification (NCBI taxonomy): domain Eukaryota; kingdom Metazoa; phylum Chordata; class Amphibia; order Anura; family Ranidae; genus Staurois; species Staurois parvus. The sequence goes on along the minus strand of NW_028317926.1, from coordinate 955,739 downwards.
CCACCTGCCTGGAGTTTGCATGTTCTCCCTGTGCCTGCATGGGTTTCCTTCAGGTACTACGGTTTCCTTCAACACTCCAAAGACATGCTGGTAGGTGACTTGTATCATGTCTAAATTGTCTCTAGTATGTATATGTATGAAAAAGCTAGGGACCTTAGATTGTACACCCCTTGAGGGTTAGGGACTGATGCGAATGTACAATATATATGTAAAGCACTGCATAAATTGACAGCACTATATAAGTACCTGAAATAAATAAGTTGTTTCTATGGTGAAATTGTAGTCTTGTTACCTATTGTTGGGTCAACATACTGTATCAGACATAGGAGAATAGCCCTGAGAATTATTTCAGGATTGGCAGCCAAGGACTGAGGAAGAAGCACAACAATGTGAGTTGCAGCAGTTCAGAAACCACCTATAACTATATCTTTACTTCTCAGAACTAATGTCTCTGGAAAATTGTGAATAAATAACTCCATTGTAGTGACACCACTAAGACAAGGTTTTCATGTGCAATATAGCTGAAAATGGAAGCTATTTAAAGTCATTTTTCTTATCAACGTATTTTCTACTGTTTTTTCTAATAGGCTCTAAATATTTCTAAGATTTTCCATGACAACTGTATGTCACATTCATTGCAGGGAACTCTTTTTGATGAATGGTGTGTCACTGTCTGAAAGAGAAGTTATTATTACTCGTATTGTATAAAATATATCAATTATACCTGCTCATCCTTGTAAAGGTCAATAAATCATTATTTCATATGCACATGCTTTATGTTATATTAAAGACGGTGCTTAAAGTGGAACTACAATGCATCTGAGCAAACCAAAAACAATATTTAATTCATTAATATTCAAAGCAAACTCACCCATCCATCCATGTCACCATACTTTGTTTTGCTGAGAAATCACTTTGTGAAACAATCCCTAGCATTTCTGGCTGTGGCCATCTTGAATAAGGGCAGATGATTCATGTAGAATTTACTTCTTGGAATCCATCTGCTCTTAGCTCAGGCATGCAAGCTGGAGAGTGGATGGCACTGCTCCTGATGACGTCACAATAACGAAACGCGCTGGGTGAGGCTAATGTACATCACTGGCGGTTTCGGCTCATGGCTGTGGAATGTTTTTAAAGGCATTTCCTATTTGATGTATTGTAAGTGTATTTTTGGCATTTTTTTATTTTCATAAAAAGGTTTTACACTTAGAAGCTTTTCCCTTCTCTTTGATATATTCCCCTTGGTCGGGTACCAATACCAAGCTCTGGCTATACCTTCATGGTCTGATTATGGAAGATAAGTGAATCTCTATCGGAGGGACATCCAGCGCATATGTTGCAGAGTGAAGAGTTACATAGCGTGTTGGGCCCACTAGAAACAGGGGTCTGATCTTGTGGTGAGTGCGGTGAATATGGGGGAGCACGTGTGGAAGCACCAGTCCTGTTTTCTTTCACAGCACATAGAAGTACAAACAATATGTGTTTGACGGACATATTTTGCATATGGTTTTGAAATTGTTAGATGCACGGACTGTCCAGTCACCACTATTATTATTATTATACAGGATTTATATAGCGCCAACAGTTTTCTCAGCGCTTTACAATATAACGGGAGACAATACAGTAACAATACAGTTCAATACAAGAGGGATTTGAGGGCCCTGCTCCTTGGAGCTTACACTATTATTGCATTGTTTATTAGTGTTTGGATATTTGGATTTGAGTTCAATATGGTAACAGTCGGGGGAGGTGTATTATAGCACCATATATTATTATTCATATATTATTTATTTGTACTTGTTTTTGCTGTTTCGCAGGCAATTATTGCACATAGCACTCGGGATGTAGGACATTCCATGTTTTAGGGGAAGGTGCTTTGTAGTACCTTATTGTAAAGTCATGTTCTTCATTCCATTCACTCACATTGTGGAATTAATTGAGGAGGCACCTGTTGTCATTAGTGTGATTCACCTACTTACCTGGCCCGCTCTTTAATCAGGGAGGGGCTTTATAGGATGATAAGATTTCCTAGGAGCATATTCTTATATTTCATATTCATTTATATCCCCTGTCTCTCAATTAGATTCGTTTAGAGGGGGGAAGGTGTCCTGTGGTACGAAAAGTTTTTTGTGCTTTAGGGATCCAAGCTTATCATATTGTATATTATTAGGTTCACACACACCTCAAGAGAGGGGGTTACAGTATTTAATATCTTAGGAACAGCGCTACACCCCTATGTTTTATCTGTACTTCACACATTCCTGAAAGAGTGTGATAGGTGTTAGCAGCAGTCCCTACCATTGCGCAGTACCGATCTATCTACTTCCGGCTGGAGAGTGTGCTTAGCTAAGAAACCCCTCCTCTCCCCCTGAAGACTCCTGTTATGTATGATATCATTTGCCTAGGCCTTAAAACCAGGAAGTAAATGAAGAAATTTAAAAAAAAAATAAAACAACTAAATATAATATACCTTCCTTATCTATTTACTGATGCTAGCAGCATAAGAATACAAAATGGTCAGTGTTGATTTAGAAAGTGAAGTTGAAGTTCCTCTTTAACTGTGTGTTTTGTGTTACTAGTAGATTGAAGAGCTAAGCAAGGCTTTACAAAGTGGTAGATCTCTTCCTAAGCCCTCATGCACACTGGGCGTTTTGATAACGCTGGTAACTTCAGCTCTGTAAAGTCATGTAAAAAACATGAGTTTTTCAGCTTTTTTTAGTATTTTTGCATTAGCATTTAGCGGCGTTTTGCCGTGATTAGTGGCAGTTTCCCGCATTTGCATTTTTTAGCGTTTTTTTAACCAAAAAAGTTTTTTTAGCAAACAACTGGCCAAAAACGCGAGTTTGCTGCGTTTTACCACGTTTTAACTGCGTTTTGCTGCATTTTTCAGCATTAGAGCAAAAAAACTCCTCTAGAAATCCACTAGTCCTGGGGTTTTTTTCCAGCAAAAAAACGTCCCAGTCAAAAAAAGTTGGTTACATTCCATATGTGCATGGACACATAGGATATGTTGTGGTGTTTACTGGCTGGGGCTGTATCTAGCCTATCTGATCTGAGGGTGCAGTAAAAAAAGTCAGGGGGCATAATGTCAGTAATGTGACAGGGATGCATGGAACCACTTTTCCTTGTTCACTCGGCACACATCTGTACCACAGAATCATAACCTGGAAGTAACATCTGACAGGTAGTGCAGAGGTGGTGCAGGAGTGAATTAGGAATGCTGTCATTACTTTAGGGTAATTAAACAGAACCTGTGCCCCCTCATATCAAGTGTCCCTAACAAAGTCTCTCCTTCTATCAGGAGTTCTTCTCAGAGTTCGTCCTTCTATCATGAGTTCTTCTCAGAGTTCGTCCTTCTATCCAGAATTCTTCTTAGACTTCATCCTTCTATCAGTAGTTTTTCTTAGACTTCGTCCTTCTATCAGGAGTTCTTCTCAGAGTTTTTCCTTCTGTCAGGAGTTCTCAGCTTTCTTCCTTCTATCATGAGTCCTTCTCAGACTTTGTCCTTCTATCAGGAGTTCTTCTCAGAGTTTTTCCTTCTGTCAGGAGTTCTCAGCTTTCTTCCTTCTATCATGAGTCCTTCTCAGACTTTGTCCTTCTATCAGGAGTTCTTCTCAGAGTTTCTCCTTCTATCAGGAGTTCTTCTTAGCATTCCTCCTTCTATCATGAGTTCTTCTTAGACTTCGTCCTTCTATCAGTAGTTCTTCTCAGAGTTCCTCCTTCTATCAGGAGTTCTTCTTAAAGTTCCTCCTTACATCAAGTCTCCTATAAGATTCCCTCCTTTCACAAAGTGTCCACATCAGAGTGCCCCCTTGCATCAATTGCCTCATCAGAGTGCCCCCTTGCATCAACTGTCCCCATCAGGTCTCATGCATTTGTGAATGCACTCTCCGACGTCTAGGGGGGCACAACTAAAATCTGGGGGGGGGGCATAGCTCACCCCAGCACCCCCTAGATCCGGGCCTGTTACTGGCTATAGAAAAATTTTTTAAAAGCCAACAACAGCAGCTGTAAAAACATCCAATGTGCATGAGGACTTATAATGACAGGTGATGGGCGACCCACATGGGCACACATCCCACAGGACCTAGGGTACTAGAGGTAGGCTACTAGAGGTTGAATAGGGTAACAGCTTCTGGCCTATAAGGAGAGAAGGTCGAGTCATAACTGTGTTACCTTTTATTTACTAGTTTTGTGCTCATGTTACATTCTCTACAGAATCAACATTTATCTTTAGTCAAAAAATTTCAGCCAAAAGTTTGTAAGTCTCTTAGTTTGGGAATCTGAAGTATTTACCAAACCCATGGTAGTGACAAACACAAACTACTTCCATACTTTTTTCATGTTCTATTATCTGATGGTTTCATCTCTGTATGACTTAAAAATGTAGAACAGTGCTGGGATTTTGTACTAGGTTGATGGAACGTTTAGCTGTGGCTCTTCGTAGGTTTGGGCATAGCATTTACGCTTTCAAAGTGAGACATCAGAAAAATAATATAGCAGAGGTCATTCCATTCTTTATGTACAAAAATGATAAATCTGCAGTGTTTTCCTAGTTCCCCAACACACCTGAAAACTTGGCAAATTGACCCCCTTGGATGTTGACTTATTTATTACCTCACCCTCACAAGTGCGGCAAAAAATCAGTTGTGTTGATAAGCTTCTTTGACACACCCATTGTCTAACAAGTGAAAACATTATTGTCATAAATATAGTATATAAAGGTTTGCTGCATTATCAAATTAATATCAACATTACAAAGTTGGCTATAGTACAGTTGTTCTTAAAAATTAAGAACAAAAAGGTAAGAAGGTAAGAAGTAGAGGTTGGGTTGAGGGTTAGTGTTAGGAAGTTTGTTTAGGGGCAGTGGCTTAGTGGTTAGCACTTCTGCCTTGCAGTAATTGGGTTATGGGTTTGATTCCCAACCATGGTGCCTCCTGCATGGAGTTTGCATGTTCCCCCTGTGTTTGTGTGGGTTTCCTCCCACACTCCAAAGACATGCTGGGAGGTGAATTGGCTCCTGTCTAAATTGGCCCTAGTATGTGTATGTATGAATATGAGTTAGGGACCTTAGATTGTACATCCCTTGAGGGTTAGGGACTGATGTGAATGTACAATAATATATGTAAAGCACTCCATAAATTGACAGCACTATATAAGTACCTGTAATAAATAATTGTCCCGGTCAAAAATGTGGTGCATGCATAACCTTTTTTTTGGATACTCTAAAATGATTATTTTGTGGAACTAGTAGGATTGTTAGGAATTATTCAATATTTCCTTTTTTCTCTATGTTAAACTTTAACATAGCACCTATACTGTGATGTTGTGTAGCTTTTCACTGTCCTATTTTTGTATTTTTGTTGTTGTAACTATATTTGTAAAACCAAATAAAAATGTATTATGGAAAAAAAATGTGGTGCATGCATGCACCTGCAATAGTCTTTCAACCCACCTATCTGTGGAACTAGTAGGTTAAGGGTTAGAATGAAGGATATAGCTTTGTTTAACCCCTTTGCGCCGGCGCCTCCCAGCCCTTTAAGAGTTTCAGAAGGTGCAAATCTGCAAAGTGTGATGATGTCACTGCCCACAAACTCCGCCTTATGTGTTACATCCACCTGGACTTCATCAGAAGGGTATTCGCATCGCTGATTTGGAGCATTGGTTGCAAGAGCCTGGAGTGATTACTTTGTCTGAGTCAAACTTGCATTACCTGTCTTCTGGTAAGGTATATCGGTTGACAGGGGCCTTAATATTTAGTCCATGGAGTATAATGACCACTTTTGAAGTTTAGCATGGCACCAGTTCACATCACAGGACTATTAGCTGACTTCGTGGGGGCAGCAGAGTCCTGGAGCACTTTATTTGATTGATCTAGCCTACACTACCTGTTGATTCGGTAAGGTACATGGATTGACAGGAGGCACACCAGAGTGATTGCACTGTATGGTCACTATTCATAGTGTGTTGTGGCACATACTCACTGTATGGTCACTATTTAGAGTGTGGCATGGCACATACTCACTGTGTATGAAGAGTGTGGAGCATTGAGTTATTGGTCATTAATTTTGGTTAGGGAAGGTATTTATCAAATAATCACTGAGACACGGATTGTGGTTCACACGCACCCATTACACTTGCATTTAAGGATAATGCACTTTGTTGAGTTTATTTATTTCGAGGTACTTTGAACAGAAGAGGAAGTATTGGTTTGCTGTACACATAGAATTGAAGGAGCACCAAGTACTGGGGACTATATGAAGATCTAAATAGGGTGCATGGACCTATAGGGGTTTATTTACTAAAGCTGGAGAGTCCAAAATCAGACTCCCTTCTGCATAGAAACCAATCAGCTTCTAACCTCAGCTTGTTCAATGAAGCTTTGACAATGAAACCTGGAAGATGATTGGTTTCTATGCAGAAGGGAGTCTGATTTTGGACTCTCCAGCTTTAGTAAATAAACCCCATATTGTCAACCAACATATTGAACATAGGTTTAATTTCACGGGAACTGACACGGTTATATGTAGGGTGACCGGATACTGTATATATTATTAGCTCTATATAAGTACTTGTAAAAATAAATAAATAGGTGTATGCTCCTCTTTAGAGTTTTGGAAGTGCTTTCTGTTTCCCGAAAGTAAAATGAAGGTAGCGAAGGTTTACCAGGTGGACAAGGTCGTAGTGACTGGCTGGGCCTGGAGTTTTAGATGGTTGTAATGATTGGTAAAACAAGCTGGATGTCATGATAGCTAATGCAAGGGCCAAGACACATGAGAAGGAGAAAAAGTCAGCAGGAGGTCACAAGCCAAAGTCAACATTCCAGAAGAATTGCCAGTAATTTATTTTAAAATACTAGGAATAAGAGTTATAAATGAAGGATAATCTTGCTGCTTAGTTAGAAATTTTAAGCAGATTTAAAGGACACAAATGAATGCAGCTCTGTATTCATTAGCACATCATTAAATGTATTTGTATAAATGTGAGCACTATGAATTTGAGTTGGTATCAGCTTTTTGAAGTCTCTGTACATAAGGTCTCAGAGCAGAACAGACAGAAGATGCAAAAGAGCCAGTCAGTTAACGTGCTGATGAGGAAGCTGATAGGAAGACAAAGAGAGATGAGCTCATCAGTGTCTTGCTTCACCTATACTATCCAGTCATATACTGTTGGCAGGTCTGTGATAGTCTAGGCTCTGAGGAAATGTTAGAATGTGGTTGGCTAGCATTCAACCTAGAAAAAAGGGATATTTAAAGGAAGAAAAGTAGTACTGAGGGGGACAACTCTGGAATAACTGGAAATATTGCAGCAAAAGCCAATGTTTTCACTTTTATTAGGCTATAATTTTAAATTAATCAAAAATGATTGACTGGAGTTCTGCCTTAACTATTTTACTGCTGCCGATCTAACTAACAGACATGTGCACGCAGGAAATTTTCGTTTCATTTTGAATGCATTCGTTTGTTTTTCATTTCATCATTATATTGACCTGATTCATTTTCGGAATTCGTTTCGTATCTTCAGCATTAGTTTTGTATATTCATTGGTCTGGGTGAATTCAAAAGATTTTGCAATTTTTCTGGAAGATTGCTATATATTTGACATGTTATCAAAACAGTGGGATTCAATATTTTTGGTTGCTAGTTCTACCCACCAGAACAAATTAGAAATCCCATCAGGTATGCTGGCGGGGGACCCAAGAAGAGGAGGATCTGGGCTGCTCTATGCAAAACCACTGCAGAGAGTAGGTAAGTATCATGTGTTTGTTATTTAAGCCTTTAATATCACTTTAATATTTTTAGAGGGAACTGCAAGTATATTGTAAAAGTAGTCCGCTAGCTTTACAGCTGCTTGACCTCTTCTATAGTGTTTTTTAAATGTGGCCCTCCATCCCGGGACCCCCCCCCCCCATTCTCAGTACCTGGGCTAACCTACTTCTCCTGAGAACCCAGGGAAAAAGAAGACAGATCAGGATTGGGAACAGGGAGAGGTGGAGTAACTTCCTTTCTTTCATCTTTTCTTTGAAGTGTTAAACCTGAAAGTGCTTGACTCTCAGCACTTCCAAGTTCAGAGCCATCAGCTCCTGGCTAGCAGATCTTACTGAGAGCAGGGGAGGCATCATAAATCCAAAAGGCCCCTGATGTTTTTATAAAGAGTTCACCCAAAAAGAGCCATTACACTGGGGGTTTATCAACCCCCCCCCCCCCCGTGATAGAGTTAAAGTAAAAAAAAAGTGCAAAATAAAAATACATACTATAAAATAGACAAAAAAATGTTTAAATCCCCCTAGCCTCCTTACACATGCACATGTACAGGTATACACAAAAACGACAATTGCACAACACATGTTGGGTATTGCTACACACTCCACAATGAGATAAATCATTTAAGAACCATCATTTATGGTCAACATTATGTAGATGACTTGTGAAGGCTTTGCCTATGGACAAATTTAGGCATTATAGTTTGTTGCCTTGTAGGAAAATAAAGTTTGAGACATATTTGATATCTATTTACTCAACTGTGTCTCATCTCTTATATTTTTCAGAACATTTGGAGATTTTATTGTGTCTGTGTGCACTTAAATTAATTTAAATGTATTTTTATAAAAATATATTGTGTGATATTATAAATTGCATCTGCCATCTTTTTATTCTACAGGGTCTCTGCTTTTAAAAAACATAGATTGCTTGGGGGTTTTAAAGTATAACTAAAAGCAAAACTTTTTTTTTTTTGTTTTGGATAGAATGGAGAGGGATTTTGAGTCCCTGTTAGAGAGATTTGCACTCTCTATTTGTCCTGTTTACCATTATCATTGAAAGTGAAAGTAAAAGAAAATCCCATATTCTGGGTTGTCCCCAGAAAAGTAATAGAGGGGAAATTTTCCAATGGGGACACTGGTTCTGGTGACCTGGGGGTCCCCAAGAGATTCCCTTAATTTTCAAGATTTTCCTCTCACTTCCAGTTTGGCTACGAGACAGGGAGTGAAGGTAAATCTCCCCAACAGAACAAAGATGGTAAAAATAAACCCTACAGGGGTTATAACCCTTCTGTACTCTATCCAAAATGAAGAAAAAAAGTCTTGCCTATAGTTCTACTTTAAGTAATCTTCAGGACTAAAATGTGCACAAAAAATGAAAAACTGGCAGTGAAAGTGTTCATGGGTGTACCAGTGGTCACGGTAGTGGCAGAAAAAACGTAATGTAATGATTTCTGAATTTGGAGTAAGTCAACACACAGAAAATCAATAGATCTATATCGATTAAAATATATGCTTCATTCTACATCTTGACACTGCTGAAATGTAATGTACCACAAATGGTTTTACATACAAGTATAATTGTATAATTGATCAACAAATTTAAAAGCTAACTTCATCCATACGTATAATGTTCCATATTAGAGCGGAACTAAAGCCATCAATTTAATTGTTTCCCAAAACAGTTACATTCAAAGCATGCCATGAAGTATAACTGTCACAATTGTTTCTGCACTCAATCAAACTGCCAAATAATCAAATGGCTTATTTCAGAACTGATCACATGTTCAGCACAATATCAACTGCAGATCATAGAGGCTAAGATGGTTTCTTCTTTAGCTGTAAGAGATAGGAGGGTATTGTTCTGCTTTAATGTTACATGGCCAAAGAAGCTAGATATCCCCTCCAGGATTACTAGTCCTGTTCAACTGTATCGGGCATTACAAAGTCAAATGACTCTGTATAATATGGAGTATTCAAGTGAATATGTAAGTAGTGACACCATAGTTGAAGTCTTTTGGAAAAGACACAAAAAAAGGCACAAAACCATGCCACTAGAATCTCTCACAAAAAGGGGGGAGATTTACTAAAACTGGAGCACTCAGAATTTGGTGCAGCTGTGCATGGTAGCCAATCATCTTCTACCTTCAGCTTGTTTAATTATGCTTTGGTAATAAAACCTGGAAGTTGATTGGTTTCTATGCAGAGTTGCACCAGATTTTGCACTCTCTTCTTCTGATAAATAACCCCCAATATGTCTGCATATCATTTAGTGTACTCTTGTCCTTATGTGCTAATAGAAGTATAATTGCCTAGACCAGTCTTCCTCCAGAGGTTGCTAGGGTGTTCCTTAACCCCGTCATGCCTAAGGGTAAAACAAATCGTAATGCCTAAGCACAATTTTGCACCTTTGACATGTGTTAGTAAAACCGTACATATCATCACAACTACTTTGTACATCCAGGTGGATTATACCTTGCTTTTTTTCAGGACAAATTGCGATACCATATATGCATATGTTATTTGTTGTTTGTACCCGTAGTACAGCCCAGAAACAATAGTGCGCATTTTGGTTTTTTGGTTTTTTTTACCTAAAGCACACTGACACTAACTGACACTGATACCAATTTAAAAAAAAAAAAAAAAATCCCGACCTTTGACCTTTGACCCAAACACTAACCCTGGCACTGAATTAGATCAAAACTTGATCTAGGTATTTTATCTTTATTTTTTATTTTATTTTTAAATATTTATTTATCTTTTTTTTCCCTTACAAACATTTTTCCCCCCCTCTATGCCAGGAGTTACAGAGATACAATGAATCTCTCTCCTCCATTCATAGAGAGAAAAAAACCCCAAAGGAGCTGGGCTGTACAGTGACTGATCACTGTGATAGCCAATCAGAGGCTATCACAGCGATCATGTGACCCACGATTGGGAGTCCCGGGTCCCGATCGTTAGAACGGGACTCGGGGCTCTTAGTGACACCTGGGTCTTTGTGCTGGGAGTGTGCTCCCAACACAAAAACAGGTACGCAAATATGCGGCCTCACGGGAAAAAGCCCAGTTCTGTGAGGCCACTTATTTGTGTGACGTTGGTGTGAAGGGGTTAAGCAAGGAGCAATTTCTGCCTGTCAGATAAGTTCCACCTGACACTAATGATCTTTTAAGCTATTTGTAAGGGGGAATTCTCCCCCCCTGTCCATTGCACTAATGTACTCTGAGCTGTATATCTAGCAATTATTAGCAGGGGTTACCCAGGAGTGGAAAATTATCCACTTGAGCCCTGGAAGATGTTACCCCACCTTCATGACCAGGCCATTTTTTGCTATATGGCACTGCGCTACATTAACTGGTAATTCCGCGGTCATGCAGCGAAACAACATTTTTTATCATTTTTTTTCACACAAATAAAGCTTTCTTTTGGTAGTACATATTTGATCTCTACTGTTTTTTTTCAATGAAAAAATTAATGAATTGCAGATGATTATAGAAGTGTTTGCGTCAAAACTTTAAAAGAAATACGATATTAGCTTGAAGTAGCCTATTGCAACTTAGATGTCAAATACAGGTTAGAGGGAGGTCAGGAGCTTCTATGAAGTGCCTCACAACGATCTCAGAAAAGTTTCAAACTCACTTCTCCTAGATTGTAAGCTCTTATGAGCAGGGCCCTCTGTTTCCTCTTGTATAATAATAATAAGCATGTTTCATTTTCCCATCTACACATATCTGAACCTAGGAATAAAAATGTAATATATTACAGCTTACCTGCTAAACTTTTATCTTCTGTGAACTACAAAACAACACCCTTCTATGTAACGGAAATGAGGAAATGTTGGCGAACAGCCTAAGGGGACATTGCTGCTCCAACTATGATGCAGTGGAGTGAGTGTCACCCTCAGACAGGAAATATGTTACTGGCAGGATCAAAAGGTTAAAATAAAGAAAAAAAGTCTGAGAAATTGCAGCTACCACATCTAAAAACTGGTAAACTGGAAGATAATACTTTTTGCTCTTGGGATTAGATACACTTTAAAGCTAACTGTAAAGTGGAGCCCTAACTGTGGTGTCAGCTTTCACAACACCAGGGATTTCTTAAAGTGACTCGATACTCTTGCCACAATGCAGATTCATTTTTCTTATGTGGAGTTTTCTCCTGCATTCATAGTGTCATATCTGTAAACAGAATTTGCTAGGCTGTTTAGGCGACTCTGAGTGTGAATTTGATGCAACTTTAAGTGCAACTTTGATCCAACTATACACTCTATGGCACTAAGTTGCAAAGTCGCATCAAAGTAGTGCAGGAACCTTTTCAAAGTCAGTGTGACATTACAAATCCGACCAGGTGCCATTGAAAACAATGGGCTGCGACTTTTCAGACCACTTTATGTGTCCAAAGTGGCATGACAAGTCGCACAAGTGTGAATGGAGCCTTACTGTGTGTACTTCTGTAATGTCTCAAAAAACCTCTTTAACCGCTTCCGCGCTGTGCAAAATCACGTATAAATCATGTAAAAATGCAAAATCTGTGGCCTCGACTGTCAATCACTGGGTCCCGGATGGTGATTCCCCGCCGGCACCCAGCGATCGCTGAGTATCACTGACAGGGGAGAGACCTGTGTATAAACAACACAGATCTCTCCCCTGTCAGCTCCTGCACACTGCTTTGTATGGCTAGCAGAGCAATACAAAGCAATGTATATAATAAAATTGATTGCGAGCTCAAAGATCGAGAAAGCAGCTGGCACAAAAGGTAGAACCTCTTACCCTTCAAACAATCCAATATATATAAATGCAGCGCTCAAAGTGTCAATAAATAAATAATAAAAAATAGTAATAAAAATGGTAATAATGATAAAGTTAAATGAGGTGGGCGCTATGAAGCGCTAAAAGGTGTTAGATGCATCCCTGGAAGCAGAGAGTGTCCTGTGAGTGATTGGAGTTGCCTTGTGTACCTATGGTGTGACAGATGATTCAGCCATCCTCGCCTAGACCTAGATGACCACATTTGGATATTTAGATATATGTGAATACCTTTTGTACTTCTGGTGAGTGCATTCATATTACTGGTCCACGTCATAGAGATCACTAGCACGGATCACCGTTATATCTGGACTTGTTTGCTTTGTTATAAGACAACTCACTTTAGTCACTTTTATATCATTTGACTGTAATAGCTGGATGCGTCAATTTTGACGACGCACTATCATTATTATCATTTTTATTGCTATCTTTTATTATTTATTTATTGACACTTTTGAGTGCTGCATTTAACCACCTCCCACCCACCATATAGTAATATGACGGATGCAGGGTGGTTCTCTCGTTCTGGGAGGACGTCATATGACGTCCTCCCATTCTCACCACGCATGTTCGGCTCAGGGAGCGCGCAGCGCAGCGATCGGCTGTGCGCTGTGTCCCTTGGACACAGCGGATCACCAATCATGGAAAGAGCTGAAGATGTCAGCTCGGTCATGTAATCAGCTGTATCCAATCACAGCTGATCACATGTAAACAGGGAAATGCCGGTTATCGGCATTTCTCTCCTCTCGAGCTGTCACACTGATAGCTCGAGAGGAGAGGAGAGCCGGTAATCGGCTTTCCGCAGAGGGGACATGTACACTGACCATCAGGGCACTGATGATCAGTGTGCCCTGATGATCAGTGTAGCCCCAGCAGCTCCACCTGTCAGTGTCCATCAGTGCCTTGTGTCAGTGCTCATCAGTGCCTCATGCCAGTACCCATCAGTGCCACATCAATGCCACATATCAGTGCCTACCAGTGCACATCAATGCCACATATCAGTGCCCATCTGAGCTGCCTTTCAGTGTCACCCATCAGTGCCAGTCAGTGCCACCTATCAATGCCAATCAGTGCCACCTATCAGTGCTGCCAATCAGTGCCAGTCAGTGTCACCTATCAGTGCCTGTCAGTGCCGCCTATCAGTGCACATCTGTGCCGCCTATCAGTGCCAGTCAGTGCCACCTATCAGTGCCATGTATCAGTGCTGCCTTTCAGTGCCCATCAGTGATGCATGTCAATGCCCACCAGTGCCTCCTCATCAGTGCCCATCAGTGCCACCTATCAGTGTCCATCAGTGCAGCCTAATTAGCGCACCTCAGTGAAGGAGAAAAATCACTTATTTACAAAATTTTATAACAAAAACTAAGAAAACACTTTTTTTTCACAATTTTCAGTGTTTTTTGGTTTGTTTATGAAAAAATAAAAAACCCAGAGGTGATTAAACACCACCAAAATAAAGCTCTATCTGTCGCAAAAAAAAATAACAATTTCATATGGGTACAGTGTTGCATGACCGTGCAATTGTCATTCAAGGTGCACAGGTGATCAAATATCACTGAAAAAAAGCTCTATTTGTGGGAAATAAAGCACATAAATTTCATTTGGGTGCAGCGTTGCTTGACCGTGCAATTGTCAGTTAAAATAACGCATCGCAAAAAATGGCCTTGTCAAGAAGGGGGGTAATTTCTCTGGAGGGCAAATAGCTAATAAAGAAAATTTGATTTAAAACCCAACTCCAGGAAACTTGAAAATTTTCCCTTGCAGTGGAACTGTGCCCACACTGTAAGGGGTAACTGCTGCTTTAGATTTAAAGGGCATAGAAAAGAAGATTTACTTACCCGAATCTCTGCTCCTCTGCACTGTTAGATCGCTGCCCACAGCATCATCTTCCCTTTGCTCCAGTGGTCTAGGGCAGTGGTCGGCAAGCCGCGGCTCGCGAGCCACATGCAGCTCTTTACACGCTTTAATGTGGCTCTTGTGTGTCGGGCGCCCGCTCCCCTCCCTCCTCTCGGGCGGCAGGGACTCTGCAGCGTGATCCAAAAAAAAAAACAGCCAGGGCAGCGCGCTCAAATGCAATGATTGGCCAGTCTCGCTGCCACTCACATCCTGATAGCCAGTGATTGGCTGTCAGGATGTGTGTAGGCGGTGCAGCGTGACGAACGTGAGAGGAGCTAGGCTCCTCTCACAGTCCACCCTGAAGACCGGAACGGCGCGGGAACACGGCGAGAGGAACGCGCGGAGCAAAGGTAAGTGAATTGACACAGGGGGGACTTGGCTTACTACTTGCTACTTACTTACTACTACTATATGAGGGATGAATTAATATGGGGGATGAATTACTATGGGGGATGAATTACTATGGGGGATGAATTACTATAGGGGGGATGAATTACTATGGGGGATGAATTACTATGGGGGATGAATTACTATGGGGGGTGAATTACTATATGGGGGATGAATTACTATATGGGGGATGAATTACTATATGGGGGATGAATTACTATATGGGGGATGAATTACTATGGGGGATGAATTACTATATGGGGGATGAATTACTATGGGGGATGAATTACTATGGGGGATGAATTACTATATGGGGGATGAATTACTATGGGGGATGAATTACTATATGGGGGATGAATTACTATATGGGGGATGAATTACTATGGGGGATGAATTACTATGGGGATGAATTACTATGGGGGATGAATTACTATATGGGGGATGAATTACTATATGGGGGATGAATTACTATGGGGGATGAATTACTATATGGGGGAAGAATTACTATGGGGGATGAATTACTATATGGGGAATGAATTACTATATGGGGGATTAATTACTATATGGGGGATTAATTACTATATGGGGGATGAATTACTATGGGGGATGAATTACTATAAAAACTTATTGAAACTAAAAACAGTGTACCATCCTATGTATTTTCAGTTTTAAAAATGTGGCTCTCAAAATAAATTTGAATCGTGGTTTTGGCGAGATTTGGCTCAGTTGAAAAAAAAGGTTGCCCACCACTGGTCTAGGGTCATCAAGACTGATGCAGTGTCCATAGCATGATGACATGGTGACACCAAGGAACAGTCCACTGCCAGAGCAGAGGGGAGTGCTGTCTGCTGGGGGAGCAAAGGATTGGGTAAGTAAAAGTGCTTTTAGGCTAGGTTCACACCAATGCAGTTTGTGTTTGATCTGTTTCTGTAGTGCTTTTTGCTGTGCGTTTTGCGTTTTTGTACATGTGTTTTTGATGTGTTTTGCATTTTTTAGATTTTTATTTTTGGCAAACTTGTTGCTGGGCAGATTAAAAATGCAAACTAAATCAAAAACGCATTAAAAACACACCAAAAACACATGCAGCACTTGCATTTTATATGCGGTTCCATTGAAGTCTATTGGACTTCTGAGGGAAAAGAAGTCCCTGACCCTTTCCAACAAACACGCCCGCAAAAACTGCATAGATGTGAATGTTATCCATAGGAAATCATTATAAACGCAAAAAGCATAGAAAAAACGCACAGGTGTGAACCTGGCCTAAAGCCGGTCATACATGGGTTTTCTTTAGAAAATCTTTTCTGAGAATTTTCCTTTGAATTTCTCACCATTAATGGGCAACAGCAATGGCCGATTTTCGAGCGACCATTGAATTGGAGTGATCGGGCATGTTGGAAATGTTTTGAGAAATGAATGAATTTCTAATCAATGATGAGAGAATCGTGGGAGAAATGTAATTGAAAAAGAAATGAACATGAGCTTTGACCTGGAAAGAAAGGAAAATTCTTGGCCATGAAAATTATTTTCTGTAGCAACAGGTGAAATGAAATGAAAGGCTTGTTCGGTCAAATTTTGAAATCAGTGGGGGCACCATCGGATTACAAAACGTACAAAATTTCAGATTTTCTAAGGAAAATTTGTTTAGAATTTGACCCATGTATGACCTTCATTACTCTGCCCTAGACTAAATGAGCAGTTAACCCTTACAGTGCAGGTGAAGCCCCACTGCAAGGTAGAATTTTTAATTTTCCCAGAGTTGGGCGTTAAAAATAATTTACCAGTGCGGATCAAACATCCCCAGTTAAAACTTGCTTCATATAACATACAACTCTACCTCCTCCTCTCCTACTCCTCTTACTGTCGGGGTCCCCCATGGTTCTGTCCTTGGACCTCTCCTATTCTTGATCTACACTTCTTCCTTGGGTCAGCTGATAGCTTCCCATGGTTTCCAATAGCATTTCTATGCTGATGACACACAAATCTATCTCTCTACTCCTCAGCTCACCTCATCAGTTTCCTCATGTATCACTAATTTACTAACAGACATATCAGACTGGATGTCACTCCACTTCCTAAAACTCAATCTATCCAAAACTTAGCTCATAATATTTCCTCCTCCAGGTGTCTCTTCCCCTGATTTCTCAGTAAGGATCAATAGCACTACTATTAACCCATCCCTGCATGCCAGGGTGCGAGATGTAACCCTGGATTCTGAACTATCCTTTCAGGTCCACATCCAAATCATCCAAATCATGCCGCCTCAACATCTCCAGAATACGCCCCTTTTTAACCAATGATACCAAAAATCTCCTAAATCATTCCCTGGTCATCTCTCGCCTCGACTACTGCAACTCCCCCCTCATTGGCTTACCTTTACATAGGCTATCCCCCTTCCAGTCCATCATGAATACTGCTGCCAGGCTCATCCACCTTTCCAACTGTTCAGTGTCTGCTACCCTTCTCTGCCAATCCACTGGCTTCCACTCGCCCAATGAATAAAATTCAAAATAATAACAACAACTTACAAAGCCATCCACAACTCTGCCCTTAGCTACATCACTAACCTGGTCTCAAAATATTTATCAAACTGCTCTCTTCGATCCTCCAAAGACCTTCTGCTCTCTAGTTCCCGTGTCACATGCTCCCATACTCGCTTCCAGGACTTCTCCAAAACTTCTCCTGTCCTATGGAGCTTCCTACCCCAACTATCTTCTAATCTGTCCACCTTTAGACGATCCCTGAAAACCGTTCCCTTTAAAGAAGCCTATCCTGCTTCTAACTAGTAAACTGCTTTTCATTTCCCCCAGCTCATCCCCCCACAGCTATTACCTTTTGTATTACTCAACCCTTCCTCCTATTGTAAGCTCTAACGAGCAGGGCCCTCTGTTTCCTCTTATACCAAATTGTATTGTAACAGCTATGTCTACCTTCATTTTGTAAAGCGCTGTGCAACTGTTGGCACTATATAAATCTTGTACTATATAAGTAATAATAATAATAATAACATACATGGTGACTGAGAGCTTTTTTTAGGATTGATTAAAAAAAAGAAAAAAAAGGCATTAGTTAGAGGAGGTGGATTTGCAAACATAATGATCCAATGAGGAGTTAACCTAGAATTCTTTTTTTTTTCTTTTTACAAAACTACTGTGCCATTATATATTCACAAATTTCTACTAACATTGTTACAAAGTAGATGTAAAACATTAATTTTCAAGTTTATGGCTCATTTCACATACTCCAAACTAAGCATAATTTTTATGAGTACTTATACAATTTTGCGAGGCATGTTGGTTAGCATAAATTGGCTATGAATCATTCCGCCGATTCCTAAAGCAGTTTTGTTTCTAAAGCAACAGACATATTTTATTTCATATAAAGCACTATCACAGAGTTGTTTTACCTTTGCAAACTAGATAAAAAAAGAAGGTATCATACACCCATGTGAGTCTATATGCCAAGGCAGGTATCTCCAGCCGCTGCACATATGCTAATTGCTAGCAATTTAGGATGGCCTAGTTTAGACTGCATAGAATTTTTCCCCCCTCTTCTGAGAGCTTGTAAATTGCTGTGATATATTTTTTTTTTCCTCAGTTGCATACCAATAAAGAGCAGATGGTGCTATGAATATGTAGCATTTTGTATTATAATTTGTAATTTGAAATATTCAGTTATTGCTTATCAGAAAGCAGAAAGCAGCAGCAGTTTTAGAAGATTACGATCGCCTGAACCGCGCTAATAGGGCATGCACATTCCTCATTTGCAATGCTGGTAGGGATGTACACCAGCTCAACTTCAGTGATGTCAAGGCAATTCCTATAGTGTGTTATCAATACAATTATACTGATGAAAGAGGAGATGTGCTAAAAAAAAAAGGCAAAATTGCAAATAAGTTAGCCCATAGTAAAATAAATCCAATCTCTGCTTTCACCCTCTCATCATTTCCTTGCTGGCTAAATGGGACGGAACAGTGTTGATCCTAACCTGTGAAATATATCACTGTGTTCTAATAGGCAAGGTCATTTTTACCTTCAAGGGAAGTGGAGCAACATATAAAACAGTCAGTCATAAAACGGTGACAGTAGCAAAGATGCCAGCTAGGTTGTAGGTACATCTTGTAATTCGTTTTGCTGGTTTAAGATGGATGTTATTTTTTATAGACAGAGTTTAACCTTGCAAATTCTCTTCGCTGATAATTTCTCTTCTGAGGACTGAATTGTATATTCAGCACTAAAGAATGGGCAAAAAAAAATTGGCAGCAGGCAATAAATAAAATTGAGCTTGTACACCCAGAAAGATGACAATCAGACACTTTTACTGCTGACACCGCAAATTCTACAGCAGCTACAGCATTGATTGGATATCTGTTAATATGTGCATTGACTACCCGTTTGGCTAGGATGTGAGAGGGAAATTACTGCATAGTCAATTTATGAAGCTGTCCTTCTTCTCTATGGGGAGAACATTAAGAAAATGAACTTAATAGTGTCTGCGTTCACACTGCAAGCTGTCAGCTCCACTGCTGCACTAACCAGTAAACTAATATAAAACCTCCTTTTTTACTGTAACCTCTTTGAATGTTAAGCCATGCATAATTCATATTGTTTTTTTTTTGTTGTTTTTGCATAATACGGAAATGTGTAAAAACAACCATGCAAAATACATTTACCTGTTTTAAAGAAAAGTATAAATGTGTAAAAACAACCATGCCAAATACATTCACCAGTTTTAAAGAAAAGTATAAATTCTACGTACATACATTATATATATATATTATATCTCTTACATTATGTTTGTGTTGTGTTCCCTTCACTGAATCCCTAATACTAAAACCCATATCTGACTACATCTGTGATAAAGAAAAAGTAGGGAAGCTGCCACTGCTGATCTTTCAATTATACTAATTGCTTAAAATGTTACTAAACCCCGGACCCTGCATTCACTATATCTTGTCTCCCACAGTACACAGAACATGGAAATGCAATTATTTTTGTAACTATAAACTGCTAAATACCTTTTCTCATCAGCAGTTAGAGCAGTCTTGTGACTTCAGCAGAGTACTGGTTAAAGCTTGAAGGAGGAGTTTTCTTTCTGCTCTAGGAGGATGCAAAACCCATGACCTCTGTATGGACAGCGCTGATTGACCCTGTGCTGATCACATGCACTCTCCCTAGAGAAAAAAGTCTCTAGCCATACACACCAAACTAAACATGTGCATGTATATGTATGAAAAATCAGTGCGCGCTTGAAAATCGTACAGCAGCAAAATGCACTAAAAAGGAACCTGTGACCTTCAAATAGCATATGTGATAGGGGAGTGCAGCGCTATAAATTCAACCAATATAATGCAAATGATAAAAGTATAAAATTACGTAAAGTGCCAAGTGCATGTGAATCAACAAATATATAAATAAAGTTACGAATACAACAATGTGCATAAAATGAACTTATGCGCAATCAAATAAATAAATGAATAAATGTCAATAAAATAATAACATATGTCCAATATGAGTACAAATTGTCTTAATTGTAGAATAAATCTTGTGCTTATAACAAGGAATTCTGTATTCCAGTGAATGTATATTTCATGTGACCAATAATTCATTCGGTGAAATGCGGAAGGTGGTCAAAATGCACACTCACCAGATGCGCATTTAAAATTTATAATGTATGATGAAATCAGCCATTAAAGTGGAGTGGAGTGGATGTACAGCCTGGTAAGTATATCTCTGCTCTGGGTACTGGGGCTGCTTTACAGCTTGATGTCACCTGGGATTCTGCGGATTGAATTGCTCACTGAATCATGGGGTGCACCATTTTTTGCAAGGAAAAGTGGGCAAATATTGCCAAGTCAAGATGTGCCATGCTGATAGACTCATACCCAAAAAGACTGAGTGCTGCAATAAAATCCAAACGTGCTTCCACAGAGTATTAGTTTAAGGGTGTGCACTCCTCCTCTGCCTAAAAGGTTTCGGATTGTTTTTCAACTGAGTTGTACAGTTTATAGGTTACATTAAAGGTGGAAAAAGCTCTGAAATGATTTATCTTTGTTTCATTTTTTACATCACAGAAACCTGACATTTTACCAGAGGATGTTCTATATCTACTGCATATACACACACACACATATATATATATACATACACTATATTGCCAATAATATAGAGGAGAGGAGATTAAGGGGGGATATGATCAACATGTATAAATACATCAGTGGTTCATTTAGTGAACTCGGAGTTATTCACCCTGAGGTCATCACAGAGGACAAGGGGGCACTCTTTACGTCTGGAGGAAAAGAAATTTAATCTCCAAGGTTTCTTGACAGTGAGAGCTGTGAAAATGTGGAAAATGCTCCCTCAAGAGTCGGTTCTGGCCAGTTCAGTGGATTGCTTTAAAAAAGACCTGTATTCTTTCTTAGATACACAGAATATAACTGGATACTAACATTTATAGATAACGTTGATCCAGGGAATATCCGATTGGCTCTCAGGGGATCAGGAAGGAATTTTTTTCCCTACAGGAGCAAATTGGTTCATGCTTTGCTGTTTTTTTTTGCCTTCCTCTGGATCAACTGTGGGTATAGGGTTATTACTTTTTTTTTTAATGGTTGAACTTGATGGACTTTTGTCTTTTTTTCAGCTAAACCAAATATGTAACTATGTATTGGGACACCCCTCCAAATCATTGGATTCAGGTGTTCCAATCACCTCCATAGCCATAGGTGTATAAAATCAAGCAACTAGGCATGCAAACTGCTTCTACAAACATTTGTGAGAGAATGGTTCGCTCTCAGGAAGTCAGTGACCTCAAGTGTGGTACCAAGGTAGGTTGCCAACTGTTAGTGGTATTATAACAAAATGGAAGCATCTGGGAACAACAGCAACTCACCCACAAAGTGGTAGACCACATAAAATAACAGAGCGGGATCAGCGCATGCTAAAGTGCACAGTGCACAGAAGTTGCAAACTGTCTACAGAGTCAATAGCTAAAGATCTCCAAACTTCGCAAGGCCTTCAGATTAGCACAACAACAGTGTGTAGAGAGCTTAATGGAATGTGTTTTCATGGCCGAGCAGCTGCATCCAAACCTTACATCATCAAGTGCAATGCAAAGAGTCAGATTCTGTAGTGTAAAGCACGCCGCCACTGCACTCTAGAGCAGTGGAGACGTTTTCTGGAGTGACAAATCACACGGCATACTAACCTCTAAAACCAATGGTCACTATTTCGTACTCTTGCTCTTGGACCTCTCCGCTGCCTTTGACACAGTTGACTACCCCCTCCTCCTCAAATAACTCTATTTACTTGGTCTCTGTGACTGTACTCTCCATTGGTTCGAATCTTACCTATCTCACCGCACCTTCAGTGTCACTTACAACTCCTTTCTCCTCTCCTTCTCCTCTTAACAGGCATATCAGATTGGATGTCACACCACTTTCTAAAACTCAATCTATCCAAAACTGAGCTCATAATATTTCCTCCCCCACATGCCTCTTCTCCTGATTTCTCGGTCAGGATCAATAGCACCACTATCAACCCATCCCTGCATGGTGGGGGAGGAAATAGGATCACTTAAGGAATTGGAAAAAAAAAGAAGTTTTTACGAGAATGGATGAGTGGCATTATTTTCAATTGAAACACTTTATAGGAAAACTTCCAAATTCTTTAAGAATAAGAGAGGATTGGAATCCTTTTGAGCACTTATTAGGTACACGGGGAGATGGGAAACATGGAACCTCTAAAAAATATAAGATTCTCACTGAACTAAACGCAGATATAAGTCCTCCATATATAGAAGAATGGGAAAGAGAAATAGGAGTAACAATAGATGCGGAAAAACAGAGGAAAATGTATAGAATAATCCATGGAAATATACATATGCAGGAGGTAGAAATGAATTATAAGTGTTTGGCAAGATGGTATATCACACCGAGTGTGGCACACAGATTGAGTGGAGAGAATTCACCTTTATGTTGGCGTGGATGTGGAGGTAGAGGCACAATGTATCACATATGGTGGGAGTGTTCTAAAATACAAGAGTATTGGGGGAAAATAGTAAGCTTGATTCAGAAAATTACAGAGGTTGATATTGTAGTAGACCCAGAGATTTGCCTTTCTCATAGTACTAAGCTTTCAGTTAAAAAATACAAAGAATCTGGTTTATTGTACTATTTGAATGCAGCAAAGGGACTGATACCCAAGTATGGGAGGAGACAGGAGGTGCTGAAAATAAAAGACTGGGTGGATAGGGTGGATCAAATATGTAAATTGGAGGAACTTTATCATTTGAATGAACATAAGATGGAGAGTCACCATACAAGATGGAACAAATGGGAGGAATTAAAAAAGTCAAGGCTAGCTTTAGAGGTTATGGGGGTTTAACATAGAATAATATAGAAACATATTTTGTTCATTATGAATAGTGCTGCCTGGCTCAACCACCTTACAAACCTTTCAGTGTCTGCTACCCCTCTCTGGCTTCCACTTGCCCAACGAATAAAATTCAAAATACTAACAACAACTTACAAAGCCATCCACAACTCTGCCCCCAGATACATCAACAACCTGGTCTCAAAATATCAACAAAACCACTCTCTTCGATCCTCCCAAGACCTTCTGCTCTCTAGTTCCCGTGTCACCTCCTCCCATGCTTGACTCCAGGACTTCTCCAGAGCTTCCTTCATCCTATGGCACTCCCTACCCCAATCTGTCTGGCTGTCTCCTAATCTATCCACCTTTTGACGATCCCTGAAAACCTTTCTCTTTAAAGAATAGCTCTGCTTCTACTTAGTAAACCACCATTTATTTCCTCCATCAGCTCATCCCCCCAGAGCTATTACCTTTTGTATCACTCTACCCTTCCTCCTAGATTGTAAGCTCTAACAAGCAGGGCACTTTGTTTCCTCTTGTACCAAATTATATTGTAACTGTAATGTCTACCTTCATTTTGTAAAGCACTGCGCAAACTGTTGGCGCTATATAAATCCTGCATAATAATAATTAGAGATGAGCGAATTATTCAAAAATTCGATTCGGCTGATTCGCCGAATTTGAGGAAGAAATTCGATTCGATGAGAATTTATTCGCTACGAATTCAACTTATAAAAAGGGTTTCTAGGCTTCAGAGAGCCTTTATATTAGTGCAGAACACTGTACCTTTAATTTAAATGCCATTGGAGATGAGGAAGGAGAAGGAGAAGGATGAGAAGAAGGAGAAGGTTGAGAAGAAGAAGAAGGATGAGAAGAAGGAGAAGGAGAAGGATGAGAAGAAGGAGAAGGAGAAGGATGAGAAGAAGGAGAAGGATGAGAAGAAGGAGAAGGAGAAGGATGAGAAGAAGGAGAAGGATGAGAAGAAGGAGAAGGATGAGAAGAAGGATGAGAAGAAGGAGAAGGATGAGAAGAAGGATGAGAAGAAGGATGAGAAGAAGGAGAAGGATGAGAAGAAGAAGGACGAGAAGAAGAAGAAGGATGAGAAGAAGGAGAAGGATGAGAAGAAGAAGAAGGATGAGAAGAAGAAGAAGGAGAAGGAGAAGGATGAGAAGAAGGAGAAGGAGAAGGATGAGAAGAAGGAGAAGGAGAAGGATGAGAAGAAGGAGAAGGATGAGAAGAAGGAGAAGGATGAGAAGAAGGAGAAGGATGAGAAGGAGAAGGAGAAGGAGAAGGATGAGAAGAAGGAGAAGGATGAGAAGAAGGAGAAGGAGAAGGATGAGAAGAAGGAGAAGGAGAAGGATGAGAAGAAGGAGAAGGATGAGAAGAAGGAGAAGGAGAAGGATGAGAAGAAGAAGGATGAGAAGAAGGAGAAGGATGAGCAGAAGGAGAAGGATGAGAAGAAGGAGAAGGATGAGAAGAAGGATGAGAAGAAGGAGAAGGATGAGAAGAAGGATGAGAAGAAGAAGAAGGATGAGAAGAAGGAGAAGGATGAGAAGAAGAAGAAGGATGAGAAGAAGAAGAAGGATGAGAAGAAGAAGAAGGATGAGAAGAAGGAGAAGGATGATGAGAAGAAGAAGAAGGATGAGAAGGAGGAGAAGGATGAGAAGAAGAAGATGGATGAGAAGAAGAAGAAGGATGAGAAGAAGGAGAAGGATGAGAAGAAGAAGAAGGATGAGAAGAAGAAGAAGAAGGATGAGAAGAAGGAGAAGGATGAGAAGAAGAAGAAGGATGAGAAGAAGAAGAAGGATGAGAAGAAGGAGAATTCCAAGCCGGCAAAAAGTGTATCTGCAGAGCTCCGCTATTTCTTAGCGGAGCTCTGCAGATACACTTAGCGGAGCTCTGCAGATACACTTTTTGCCGGCTTGGAATTCTTCTTATTTTCATCCTACTTTTTCTTCTTCTTCATCCTCATCCTCATCCTCTTCTTCTTCTTCTGAGGATGAGGATGAGGATGAAGAAGAAGAAGAAGAAGTAGGATGAAAATAAGAAGAATTCCAAGCCGGCAAAAAGTGTATCTGCAGAGCTCCGCTAAGTGTATCTGCAGAGCTCCGCTATTTCTGACAGTTCTCTGACATTCACTCCATACAGCGGTTGAAACATTGTATCTATTTGTTTCCATAAATGGAAACAAATAGATACAATGTTTCAACCGCTGTAAATGTGAATGTCAGAGAACTGTCAGAAATAGAGGAGCTCTGCAGATACACTTTTTGCCGGCTTGGAATTCTTCTTATTTTCATCCTACTTCTTCTTCTTCTTCTTCTTCTTCATCCTCATCCTCAGAAGAAGAAGAAGAATGAAAAGAAGAAGAAGAAGAATGAAAAGAAGAATGAAAAGAAGAAGAAGAATGAAAAGAAGAAGAATGAAAAGAAGAATGAGAAGAATGAAAAGATTCTTCTTCTTCTTCTTTTCATTCTTCTTTTCATTCTTCTTCTTCTTTTCATTCTTCTTCTTCTTTTCATTCTTCTTTTCATTCTTCTTTTCATTCTTCTCATTCTTCTTTTCATTCTTCTTCTCATTCTTCTTTTCATTCTTCTTCTTCTTTTCATTCTTCTTTTCATTCTTCTCATTCTTCTTTTCATTCTTCTTTTCATTCTTCTTCTCATTCTTCTTTTCATTCTTCTTCTTTTCATTCTTCTTTTCATTCTTCTTCTTCTTCTTTTCATTATTCTTTTCATTCTTCTCATTCTTCTTTTCATTCTTCTCATTCTTCTTCTCATTCTTCTTTTCATTCTTCTTCTCATTCTTCTTTTCATTCTTCTTCTTCTTTTCATTCTTCTTTTCATTCTTCTTTTCATTCTTCTCATTCTTCTTTTCATTCTTCTTCTCATTCTTCTTTTCATGAAGAAGAAAAGAAGAATGAGAAGAATGAAAAGAAGAATGAAAAGAAGAAGAAGAAGAATGAAAAGAAGAATGAGAAGAAGAATGAAAAGAAGAATGAGAAGAATGAAAAAAAGAAGGAAAAGAAGAATGAAATGAAGAAGAAGAAGAAGAAGAAGAAGAAGAAGAATGAAAAGAAGAAGAAGAATGAAAAGAAGAATGAAAAGAAGAAGAAGAATGAAAAGAAGAAGAAGAAGAATGAAAAGAAGAATGAAAAGAAGAAGAAGAATGAAAAGAAGAAGAAGAAGAATGAAAAGAAAAAGAAGAAGAATGAAAAGAAGAATGAAAAGAAGAAGAAGAATGAAAAGAAGAAGAAGAAGAATGAAAAGAAGAATGAGAAGAATGAAAAGAAGAAGAAGAAGAATGAAAAGAAGAATGAAAAGAAGAAGAAGAATGAAAAGAAGAAGAAGAAGAATGAAAAGAAGAAGAAGAAAGAAAAGAAGAAGAAGAAGAATGAAAAGAAGAATGAAAAGAAGAATGAGAAGAATGAAAAGATTCTTCTTCTTCTTTTCATTCTTCTTTTCATTCTTATTCTTCTTTTCATTCTTATTCTTCTTTTCATTCTTCTTCTTCTTCTTTTCATTCTTCTTTTCATTCTTCTCATTCTTCTTTTCATTCTTCTCATTCTTCTTCTCATTCTTCTTTTCATTCTTCTTCTCATTCTTCTTTTCATTCTTCTTCTTCTTTTCATTCTTCTTTTCATTCTTCTCATTCTTCTTTTCATTCTTCTTTTCATTCTTCTTCTCATTCTTCTTTTCATTCTTCTTCTTCTTTTCATTCTTCTTTTCATTCTTCTTCTCATTCTTCTTTTCATGAAGAAGAAAATAAGAATGAGAAGAATGAAAAGAAGAATGAAAAGAAGAAGAATGAAAAGAATAATGAGAAGTAGAATGAAAAGAAGAATGAAAAGAAGAATGAGAAGAATGAAAAGAAGAATGAAAAGAAGAAGAAGAAGAATGAAAAGAAGAAGAAGAATGAAAAGAAGAAGAAGAAGAATGAAAAGAAGAAGAAGAAGAATGAAAAGAAGAAGAAGAATGAAAAGAAGAAGAATGAAAAGAAGAATGAGAAGAATGAAAAGAAGAATGAGAAGAATGAAAAGAAGAAGAAGAAGAATGAAAAGAAGAAGAAGAAGAATGAAAAGAAGAATGAAAAGAAGAAGAAGAATGAAAAGAAGAAGAATGAAAAGAAGAATGAAAAGAAGAATGAGAAGAATGAAAAGATTCTTCTTCTTCTTCTTTTCATTCTTCTTTTCATTCTTCTTCTTCTTTTCATTCTTCTTCTTCTTCTTTTCATTCTTCTTTTCATTCTTCTCATTCTTCTTTTCATTCTTCTCATTCTTCTTCTCATTCTTCTTTTCATTCTTCTTCTCATTCTTCTTTTCATTCTTCTTCTTCTTTTCATTCTTCTCATTCTTCTTTTCATTCTTCTTTTCATTCTTCTTCTCATTCTTCTTTTCATGAAGAAGAAAAGAAGAATGAGAAGAATGAAAAGAAGAATGAAAAGAAGAAGAAGAATGAAAAGAAGAATGAGAAGAAGAATGAAAAGAAGAATGAAAAGAAGAATGAGAAGAATGAAAAGAATGAAAAGAAGAATGAAAAGAAGAAGTATTCCAGTACAGCAAAAAGTGTATCTGCAGAGAGCTCCGCTATTTCTGACAGTTCTCTGACAGTTCCTTCACATTTACAGCGGTTGAAACATTGTATCTATTTCCAAATAAAAACATCCGTATCCTAAATGGAAACAAATAGATACAATGTTTCAACCGCTGTACATGTGAAGGAACTGTCAGAGAACTGTCAGAAATAGCGGAGCTCTCTGCAGGGACACTTTTGCCGGCTGATCGGGAAAAATCCGATTTGCGCACCCGAAGTATGCTAATATTCGGATTCGCCGCGAATCGAATTTTTCCTGAAATTCGAAACGAATTCCACTTCGCCTGGTTCGATTCGCTCATCTCTAATAATAATAATAACTTCTCTGTCTGGCAATCCGATGGATGTGTCTGGGTTTGGCAGAGTTGCCAGGAGAACAGTACTTGCCTGACTGTATCATGCCAAGTGTAAAGTTGGGTAGATGGGGGATTATGGTGTGGGGTTGTTTTTCAGGGGTTTGACTTGGCACCTTAGTTCTAATGAAGGGAACTCTTAAGGTGTCAGCATACCAAGACATTTGGAACAATTTCATGCTCCCAACTTTGTGGGAACAGTTTGGAGATTGCCTCTTCCTGTTCCAACATGACTGCACACCAGTGCACAAAGCAAGGTCCATAATGACATGGAAGAGCGAGTTTGGGGTGGAGGAACTAGACTGGCCTGCACAGAGTTCTAACCTCAACCCAATAGAACACCTTTGGGGATGAGTTAGAGTGGAAACTGTGAGCCAGGCCTTCTCATCCAACATCAGTGCCTGACCTCACAAATGTGCTTCTGGAAGAATGGTCAAACATTCCCATAGACAAACTCCTAAACCTTGTGGACAGTCTTCCCAGAAGAGTTGAAGCTGTTATAGCTGCAAAGGGTGGGCCAATTCAATATTGAACCCTATGGACTAAGACAGGGATGCCAATAAAGTTCATGTGAGTGTAAAGGCGGGCATCCCAATACTTTTGGCAATATAGTGTATTTACTGTATAACTTTCCTGGCCCACCTCACGTCAGCACACAATGGGTTAATGCCTCCATTGGAACCTGAATAAAAGACAGCCCCTCCCCAACTGAAGTGCTCTTCTTTTTCCATCATGCTTCAGACCACCTGCTGATTGCAGTTAGTAAGTACTTTGTTTGCTGCAGGTATTTCCCTCCTGTCGCACCTACCCCTCCACGTTCAGCCTCTCCTGGTGTTGGAAGACCCAGAATGTTGAAAGTAAACCTTCCTGAAACTGGGTACCATGTGTGCCAGGCTATGGGCAATGCTGCTTAAATAGCACATGTATTGTACAGTTGTGGTATTAGAAAAGCTCTGTAATTTCGCCACTGACTCACCTTTGGGATTTTTCCTGTTTTGCATAGGCAGCACACTGCATCAATCTCCTGGCTTTATTTATAGTCTGAGAGTGGCTGTGGATGATGTCACAGAGGGCAGGGAGATGGGGCAGAGCAGGATAGTGATCACCGTTCGCCAAGCAATAGGGTAAACAGTCTTAAAAGTCTGCAGAGGAACTGGATTCTCTCCCTCTCTCTGCAGTCCAACCAGGTGTTGGTGCCCCCTGCTGTGCTGCGTGTTCCCAAAGGTTGGTTTGAGAGTCTGACTGGTTTTATGTCTCCTCTCTCTGTATGTGCTGCCCTGGCACTCCTGCTATGCTGTGTGTTCCTGGAAGTTTGACAGTCTGACTGGTTTTGTGTCTCCTGTCTGCCTCTGGAAGGACTGCCTGAGCTCACCTGTTGCTGCTTCTGAAGTGTGATAGATATTTTGGGCCTACAATAATTATTAACATTATTGTGAACTTCTGATAGGGGTCTCAATAACTTATTTACCATCTGTTGCATCACCTCAACACCCCCCTTAGATGGTTTCCTGTAGAGGTTTATGACAGTAGGGCCATCTGGCTGAATAAGCGCTGGAGACATCGTTTCTAACACCTCCTAGGGAGGTTCCTGTGGGAACTGGTTTCAAAGAAGGTATGCTTCGCTGGACATTGGCCTACCCTAAATTCCATCTGATGAACTACAGTTGGCCAATGTCTTTCACAAATCACAGAGCCCCACTTTGAACAGAAATGGCAAAATACCAGAACCTATTGAAGGGTGTGACTACCTGGAATGGAGGGGGGAGGGGGTATAAAGTATGCCATTGCTCACATTTCTGCCTCTTTGTCCCTTGCCTCTTTGGAAGACCAGTCATTATGATGCCTGCGTAATGTATTATTCTGTTTCTTTTCTGTAACTTTATTTCCTATAGTCATCTTTCTTTGTATTGGTAACATTCTGTATTTGCATAGTAATATTACTACTTTTAAAGTTATACCGGCTACGATTTATTTTGTTGTATTTGATTAACCTCCCCGGTGGTATTCCCGAGTGTAGTTCGGGGTAAAGTTTCAGTACCAACAGCAGTAACCCCGAGCTACATTCGGGCTTACCATGAGGCGTTGCTCAGGGATTCCCTGCAGCGCATACCTTGTCCTTCGCTCCCGCGATGCGTCCCCTGCAGCGTCCCCGGCCATCTCCTCCGGCCGATGCCGGAATCTGGCTTCCGTGTTCCGGTCCCTGCGAGCGTCGGTACGTACAGGGGCCGGAACGGTGCCAAATTTAAAAATTTTTGGAAACTGTCATTTTCTTAGAAATGAATTTGACATAGTAAAACATTACTATATCAAACCATTTCACATACATTTTGTCCCTACTGCTTTGTCCTGTGCCCTGCCTGCATTTTGACTGTTCTTTCTGCCTGGAAACATAGAAAAGTCCATGGCGTCCAAAAAGCGTCCCTTTTGGCCAAAAGCGGTTTTAGACCAGCTAGAGAACAGCGATAGTAAATCAGAACCACTTGCAGAATTGAGTGATAATGATTCGTGGCGAAATTCATCATCACACACTGAAAACCATTTTGCGACTTTGCTCAGTGATGTGGTGACTTGGCGTTATATTTCAAATTTCAGTGGTTTTGGTTTGATTATATTATTGAATTAAATTTATTATTATTTTTATGATTATTTATTAAATTATAATTTATGATTTTGTGTTTCAAATTTTATCATATCCGGAATGTTTACTAGACTCTTGTTCGGACAGATTTCAGTGAGTTATTCCTAAAAATTACAGGCCTACAATAAAAAAATACATATTTCCATGCAAAAAAATGTACCACTTTCAGCACAGAAGTATGGACATAATCATACAACTAGGGAGGTTAATAGCAAGCTTCTTTTCCTGTGTAAATAAATTAGATCTTTATTTTTTGCACAGTTGTTATCCTTTGATATTAACATTATTGGTAATAGCCACATGAGGATTGGCTAAATTCATGTATAGACAAAAGGTTGTAATCACTTATTACATTTATAATGTTAGATAGAACCAAGTGAATAAGTGGGGTAGCAAAACCGCCAAAACAGAAGTAAGATGATGAAGGCAAATGGGTCTTAAAAAGAGTGTACCTGTTTTTGGTAAGAAGTACAGTTGCAAGAAAAAGTATGTGAACCCCTTGGGATTACGTGGAGTTTTGCATGAATTGGGCATAAAATGTGCTCTGAACGTCATCCAAGTCACAACAATAGAAGAACACAGTCTGCTGAACATAATACTATACAAACATTAGATGTTGCCATGGTTTAATTGCACATAACATGTAAACATTCACAGTGCAGGGAGGAAAAAGTATGTGAACCTTTGGACTTAGTAACTGGTTGACCCTCCTTTGGCAGCAATAACCTCAACCAAACGTTTCCTGTAGTTGCAGATAAGACCTGCACAAGGATCTGGAGTAATTTTGGACCACTCCCCTTCACAAAACTGTTTCAGTGTAGCAATATTCTTGGGATGTCTGGAGTGAGTCGCTCTCTTAAGGTCATGCCACAGCATTTCAATCGGGTTGAGATCAGGACTCTGACTGGGCCACTCCAGAAGGCGTATTATGTGCTGTTGCAGCCATTGTTTTGTTGAATTACTTGTATGCTTTGGGTCATTGTCCTGTTGCATCACCCATCCTCTGCGGAGCTTCAGTTGGTGGACAGATGGTCGTACGTTTTCCTGCAAAATGTCTTGATAAATTGTGGAATTCATTTTCCCATCAATGACAACAATCTGTCCAGGCCCTGAGGCAGCAAAGCAGCCCCAAACCATGATGCTCCCTCTGCCATGTTTTACAGTGGGGATGAGGTTTTGATGTTGGTGTGCTGTGCCTTTTTTTCTCCACACATAGTGTTGTGTGTTCTTCCCAAACAACTCAATCTTGGTTTCATCTGTCCACCGTATATTTTGCCAGTAGTGCTGTGCCAGAGATTTCTGTAGGTCTTTAGCTGACACTCTGGGATTCTTCTTTACCTCATGCAGCATTCTGCGCTGTGCTCTTGCAGTCATTTTTACAGGACGACCCCGCCTAGGGAGAGTAGCAACAGTGATAAACTTTCTCCATTTGTAGACAGTCTGTCTTATTGTGGACACGTGAACATCAAGGCTTTTGGAGATACTTTTGTAACCCTTTCCAGCTTCATGCAAGTCAACAATTCTAGATCGTAGGTCTTCTGAGAGCTCTTTTCTGCGAGGCATGGTTCACATCAGACAGTGCTTCTTGAAACCAGTAAACCCAAAACAAGTGTGTGTTTTTTAACCTCTTGCCGTCCGCCTGCTGTTTATAAACGGCAGGGCGGTGGCAGTCCAGGGTCGGGTTGCCGTCCATAAACTGCACCCGCCTTTTCTAGCTGTGCGCGCTCCCTGGGAGCGCGCACCACCGCGATCCGGTGCCCGCTGTGTCCCCCGGACACAGTGAAACACCGATCGTCGGACGGGACCTCTGTACGAGGTCCCGATCATGTGATCACTGATTGGAGAATCAGTGATCACATGCAAAGTAGTAAGCAAGATGTCACTTGTGACATCATTGCTTACTATGTGTGAAATCTGTGAATGATCACAGAGGTCACATGGTACAAGGCTATTCACAACAGCCTTGTACCATGTGACAAGCTGTGACCACTCACAGCTCACTCAGTAATTCTCAATGACTGCAGGAATGCAGACAGAGAGAAAAAGAAATGATTGCTTTTACATCCTATATGGGTGTAAAAGCAATCAGTGTAAAAAAAAAAAAAAAAAAATCTACATCACCCTCCACAAGTAGTACAGTGTCACCATGGTGACAGTGTACTGCTAGGGTGACAGTATGTAAAAAAATAAAATAAAAATAATAATATAAACAAATAAAATAAAATGTAAAAAAAAATGTTTAAAAATTATAATTTTTGGTTATAAACTAATTTGGATTTTTTTTTTACTAAAAAAATAACGGAATAAATTTTGGCTAAGATTTATGATGAAATATTATTTATTTGCAAAATTTTATTTAAAAAAACACTTTTTTTCAAAATTTTTTAACTTTTTCATTTACATAGTAAAAAAAATAAAAATCCCAGCGGTGAATAAATACCACCAAAATAAAGCTTTACCTGTCTCAAAAAATGGTAAAAAATTCATATGGGTACAGTATTGCATGACCGCGCAATTGTCATTCAAAGTGTGATAGCGCTGAAAGCTAAAAATTGCCCTGGACAGGAAGGGGGTAAAAGTGTCCGGACAGGAAGTGGTTAAGGGCAGGACAGCTGTCAGCAGCACATCCAATATCATCACACTGATTGGAGTCAAGGTTGGCTCACTCCTGGCTCCAATTAGCTCTGGGAGAAGTCATTAAGCTAGGGCCTCACATACTTTTTCCTCCCTGCACTGTGAATGTTTACATGTTATGTGCAATTAAACCATGGCAACATCTAATGTTTGTGTAGTATTATGTTCAGCAGACTGTGTTCTTCTATTGTTGTGACTTGGATGACGTTCAGAGTACATTTTATGCCCAATTCATGCAAAACTCCTTGTAATCCCAAGGGGTTCACATACTTTTTCTTGCAACTGTACATATGATTTTCTCCATGTATTTTCTGCAGATGTGAGCTCATCACATCTGTTAGTGGCACAAAAGGGGAAAACATGGGACATGTTTAAAAGAGTGCTCAAGGACTGCAAATTATGGTGTTTTGCATTGCTTTAGGAGCAGAAGCCCTAAACGCAAACACTCCAAACAACATAAGACCCGCCATCGATCATCTTCTCCTGAACAGGACAATCCACATC
Source organism: Staurois parvus (assembly GCF_062004578.1). Taxonomy (NCBI): domain Eukaryota; kingdom Metazoa; phylum Chordata; class Amphibia; order Anura; family Ranidae; genus Staurois; species Staurois parvus. Next base: position 921,805 of record NW_028317926.1, on the reverse strand, counting down.
CCTCAGAGTCCTCTGCAAGCAGTCCATGTGGCACTGGCTCACATATGTTTATGCCAGCATTATAGGAAATGTCGTGACCAGCTCAGGGTGCTTTTTGGGCCTGCATGCAGTCTGTAGTGGCAGAAAAATTAAGCTGTATGGATTGCCTCAGAGAAGTGATAATGGATAAAGATGCGGATGTGCACAATTCTAAGCCCCTATTTAGGAGGCTATAGCAGAAGGTATGGTGCAGATATCCATGCCACAGGCAACACAAAAAAAAGAGCATAAGGGGCAAAATGACCTTCTTTTCCCACAATGACAGAGATTAAGACTAGGTTCACATCTGTGCGGGTGGTGCCGCTGCGGATCCGCACAAAATCCGTGCAGCTGCACCAGCCGCAGAGAGGACTGCGGACACGCTGGCGGGTGCCAATAATTCTAATGGCACGCCGCCCGCACTGGAAACCACAACCGTACTGGGAACCGAGCTTCCCATGCGGGCTGCGTTTTCCGAAGAAGTGCAGGGACTTTTTCCCTGCGTGTCCCGGGCACGGGAGTCCATTCCAATGAATGGGCTCTCGTGCTCACGCAAAACGCGGCCCGCAGGAAAACGGAACTGTGAACCAAGGGTAAAGAACTCTTTGAAGGATGGCAGGGACCTCATCATAAGACCACTTTACAGTAACAGGTTCTCTAAGGTCATCCAAATAAGGCGGCTGATGCATGGTATGTGCTGCAATTCTATGGCTGGATGCTGTCCTTTAGCATCTGGCGCTTCAAGTGTCTTTGCCTTTTTATTGCCTTTAGATATCCTAAGGACCGAAAAGTGTACTTAGGGCTGGTTCACACCAGATGCAGTCCAGTATGTCTTTATTCTGAATCAAGAATACATGGACAGTGTTTAACATAGATTCCAATGACCTAGTTCAGAGCAATGCAGTCAACAAAAGTAGAATATGTTGCATTTCTTCTGTATGGTATGCATCTGCAAAAGTGGCAAAACGCATTGGAATGCATTAAAAACACTAATGCAGAAACACATCAGGAACGGAGAAATGATGGTGATCTGGCCATCAGGCTTGTAGAGAATCTATACAGTGGCAGGTTTTGCCTGTCAACTAGCAACAGCGGTAACTTCAGTACATAAAGTGTTTAGAAATGTTAGTTAAGAAATCCAAGAGTGGAACCTGCAAGATTTGGCACAGTTTCAGGAGTTGAACCTGTCAGGTGACCTTTGGTGTGCTTTGATAGACCTAGTACAGGCGCTGGTGCACTTAGTCACAGCCATGAGAGCATTGTGGTTACTCCACTGAAGGGCGGATGGAGCCTCAGTGACAGAGAGATACAAATCAGCATGTCTCCAAAGTAAAACACAACACATTGCACACAGTAAAACACACACAGCACACTGTTAACCCTTTGATTGCCCCAGATGTTAACCCCTTCCTGCCCAGCATCATTAGTACAATGTCAGTGCTTTTTATTAGCCCTGATCACTGTATTAGTGTCACTGGGGATGTTAGTGACAGTTAGTTCCCACACATTGTCAGAATGCCTGCCGCAGTCCCGCTATAAGTTTCTGATCGCTGCCATTACTAGCATAAAAAAAAAAAAATTCCAGTATATATACTGACATTTGTAGGCCCTATAATTTTCATGTAACCAAATGAATTTACATGTATTGGGATTTTTTTTTAGCATAACATGTAGCAGAATACATTTTGTTTTAAATTTATTAAGCATTTTGATTTTTAAAATGTTTTTATTTAATATGTTTTGTAGCAAAAAGTCAAAAATATTGTGTTTTTTTTAAAAATGTCAGTCTTTTTTTATAGCGCAAAAGATTAAAAACGCAGAGGTGATCAAATACCAGACTATAAAGCTCTGTTTGTGGGAAAAAAAATTACATAAAGTTAATTTATGTACAGAGTTGCTTGACTGTGCAATTGTCAGTTAAAGTAACACTGCGCCGTATCACAATATAAGCTACAGGGTTTTACCCCCTTCCTGTCCAGGCCAATTTTCAGCTTTCAATTGCACGGTCATGCAACACTGAACCCATATGAATTTTTTAGCAGATAAAGCTTTATTTTGATGGTATCTATTCACCACTGGGATTTTTATTTTTTTTTGCTATGTAAGGTAAAAAGTCCAAAAATTTTGAAAAAAGTGTTTTTCTCATAATATTTTGCAAATAAATAGTATTTCATCATACATCTTGGCCAAAATGTATTCCGTTATCTTTTTGGTAAAAAAAAAATAATAACCCAAATTAGTTTATAACCAAAAATTATAATTTGTAAACTTTTTTTTTTTTATATTATTATTTGTGGGTTTTTTTACACACTGTCACCCTAGCAGTACAGTGTCACCATGGTGACAATGTACTACTTGTGGAGGGTGGTGAAGATTTATTTATTTTTTTATACACTGATTGTTTTTACACCCATAAAGGCTGTAAAAGCAATCATTTCTCCTTCTCTCTGGCTGCATTCGTGCAGCCATTGAGAACTACTGAGTAAGCTGTGATTGGTCACAGCTTGTCACGTGGTACAAGGCTGTTGTGAATAGCCTTGTACCATGTGAGCACTGTGATCATTCACATATTTCACACATAGTAAGCAATGATGTCACAAGTGACACCTTGCTTACTACTCTGCATGTGATCACTGATTGGCCAATCAGTGACCACATGATCGGGACCTCGCACAGAGGTCCCAGCTGACGATCTGTGTTCCACTTTGTCTGGAGGACACAGCGGGCACCAGATCGTGGTGCTTCGTGCTCCCAGGGAGGGCACACAAGCAGAGTAGCCATTTATAAACGGCCACCCGACCCTGTACTGCCACCGTCCAGCTGTTTATATACAACGGCCGGACGGGAGGTGGTTAAGTGACAATTTTGTGTAAAAAAAAAAAGCAAAACATTTTTGTCATTTTCCAAAAACTTGTGGTAAAATAATAAATTCTTCTATTGACTCAACATGCCTCTCAGCAAATAGTTTGGGGTGTCTACTTTCCAAAAAGGAGTCGTTTTGGGGGGTGGGGGCATTTTATACCTAGCATTAGATGTCTATGCCACACATCATTCAGTGTTCTAACCACCTGAAGAGCAAGCCTTTTCTGACATTTTTTGTTCACAATGAAATAAATCCGTATTTTTTGCTAGGAAATTACTTTGAACCCCCAAACATTATATTTTTTTTAAAGCAGACACCCTAGTGAATAAAATGGTGTGTGCTGCAATTTTTTATGTTACATAGTACTCGCACAGCGATTTTTCAAATGCAAATTTTTGGGAAAAAATACACTTTTTCTAATTTTAATGCACACAAACACAATATATTGGCCAACTATTTGGTAGAATATAAAAGATGATGGTATGCTGAGTAAATAGATACCAAACATGACATGCTTTAAAACTGTGCATGCCCCGTGCAATGGCGACAAAGTGCATACATTTTTAATATCCATAGGCAATGCTTTAAAAGCCTTTACAAGCTACCATTTTAAATTTACAGAGAAGAACTAGTGCTAGAATTACTGCCCTTGATCTGATGTTCGTGATGTTATTTCACATGCATGGTGCAACCACTGTTTACATACTGGCACAGGGTGAACACTCATGCACGCAGGTGCACGGGGGGGGGGGAGAGGGTGCGCGGGGGGAGAGGGTGTGCGGGGGGGGTGCTTTTTTTTAAGTTACTTTGATTTTTTAAATGATTTTCACACTGTTTCATTTTTTTTAAATCATTTTTAATGCTATCACAGTTAATGCAAATATCCCCTATAACTTCAATGGACATTGTCATATATTCTTTTTTGAGAAATCTGGGGTCTATCAGACTCTAGATATCTCCTCTGCCCTTACATTATCTAATCGCATCAAGATCAGTGTTATCAGATGCTTTTCCAATTAACAAATGGCGCTGTTTATATCCTGCAAAACTGAAGTGAAGAAATGCTCGTAGCTTCGAATTTCTTAGACTATAGATCAGCAATGGGCAAACTACGGCCCGCGGAGCGTGATACATTGGCTGTCAGGATGTGTGTAGGCGGGGCAGCGTGACGAACGTGAGGGGAGCTAGGCTCCTCTCACAGTCCGCCCTGAAGACCGGAACGGCGCGGGAACACGGCGAGAGGAACGCGCGGAGCAAAGTTTGCCCACCCCTGCTATAGATGATGATTGGCATCCTTCTGGTCTCCAATCAGCTCAGCTGGCAGAAACAGCGGCTGCATTCTCAGGTTCCCTCGATGGCACGGGACTGCCCAAAAAGACCCTGGAAGGCAGCAGGGGAGGGGGGGGGCATCTTCTCCTGCTGCTTGCAAAAGCAATCCTGCAGCTAATATGCCACCAGGATTGCTTTAACATGAAAGCTGATCACCGGCTGAAAAAAATGATACCAGGATGATGCCTGCAGCTGCAGGCATCATCCTGGTATAACCATTCAAAGTCCAGTGATGTACCAGTACGTCACTGGTCCTTGTTGGGTATATATGCTAAGAAATTTCTGCCAGAAAAAGTATGCCCTCCAATAGAATATACTGCCCTGCATCCACCTACTTCTAATGGTGGGCACACATGAAATGTGCCAAAAAATATTATAAAATATATATGCCAAATCATAGGGGCCATCTACCCACTGGCCACCCCAGTCCCCCATGCTTCAGCATATATGATTTTTTTTTAACTGCAGATGAAAAATCTCATCCAACAGCTCTGCATGCACCTACTTATGTATATTCTAAGAGCAAGATCCTGTTGTTGTCAGAATAAACAAGTTGGTGCTGCAGCTGAATGATATCCTCATTTCTCAAGCAGGCGTTTTCCCCCTTTCTAAGACAGGTGTTTACAAGCCGTTGGAGAAAGCCCCGGCGATTAGGTCGCACTGTGCCACATGCGCCAATTCCAAGATTGTACAAATGTCTAAATAGTGGCACTCTTGAATAAAAATTGTCCACGTATAAGTGGTACCCCATATGGAAAAAGTATGACACCAAGTCCCAAACTATCCTGCCACTGCTCCACATGTAGTCTGGGCATCTGGGGTGCTCCACGTGATCTTTTCTCTCATAAATCCAAAACTTTTAAGTATAGCCTGTTATCTTCTCACAGGTCTTCTACATCTTGACCCCATATCTGGCACGCTTGCTGGGGAGAAATTGTTTGAATGCAAGGCGGCCAGAAAAATTAATGAGGGACTCGTCAATGCAGATGTTTTGCTGGGGAGTGTAGACATCTGCAAATTTTTGGTTAAGGTGAATTACGAGGGGCCGAATTTTGTGGAGCAGGTCAAATTCAGGGTCACCCCGAGGACAACAGTGTGTTGTCATTGAAAGGCATAAAACACACTATACTCTCATATCTATGCCTGGCCATGGCAGTAGAGAACACAAGCATATGATGAATCGGGTCTGTGGACCAATACAACCGCAATTCATTTTTTTAGTAATGCCCATGTTGAGGGTTAGGCCAAAAAAAACTTTAAATTCGGAAACTGTAATGGGTTTCCATGTGAATGGTCTGACAAGGTTTGAATTTGGGTTGGCGGTGATAAACTGTTGTGCATATAAATTGCTTTGATCCACAATCAATGCATACATATCTTCTATGAAAAACAGCTCCAAGAAAATCAAGGGTAGTAGTTAAATTTCCATCTGATTTCTGGGTTGGGCAATGAATGAGGGAAGTACGGGTGCTGCAGAATTTGTAGGCTACCAATCGAGATTTGCAAGCACATCCGGAAGAATACTAGGGGCTCTACAGGCCTGTGTGCAAATTCTTGGTGGCTGCGGGATACTACTTGTGCTCGCCACTGCACCAGCTTGTGCTGCACTTATGGGACTCACCACTTCAACAAATGATACTGCACTGCTGGTATGTGAAAGCCCAGGATGTACTAGGCCGCTGGAGCTCACCAGTTCACCAAAAGGTAGAGCGGCACTAGTACTGGCACTCTGCTGCATATGAGAGTCATCATGTGATTGTCACATCTCAGCAACCTGGGAATGGGGTCGGGTACAGCTGATCTTAGCAGGGACCTCTTCTCCATCATCTGAGCTATCTGTCAGGTTGCTGCTGCTGTCTACAGGTTCGTATTCTGAGTCAGTGAGTCTTCCCCTTCGCTCTCATCTGACATGCTCAGAATCCTGTAGGCCTCTTCACTAGAGTACCTTTCCATTGACATTTTGACCACTAAATTTAGAGGTACCTAGTGCGACTCACAGGAGAAAGAGCACCTGGCTGTCAGGGACTGCTTGAACCACTACAAAAAAATTTACCGGCAAGTGCTAACAGAGATCAGGCCTGATTCTTTGAACACTGCAGTTTGGTGTGCAATGTATCAAGTGACGGTGACCTACTGACACTGCACTTGCTGGGGGAGAAAGGGGGTAGTGTAGGGGCTAAACGCAGGTGCTGGGGCTGATCCCGCTAACGCTGCATTTTTGGGGACACTATACTAATGTGAATGCTGGTATAGTGCTGACCTGATCAAAGATATTGATCCGTTCAGACACTATACTAGCAATGGAGGTTTGTGAATGTGAGTGTGTTGCTGGCAATCAAGGGGTTAAATGTCATTACTGGAGTACTGACGGGCAATCTGACACTATCTGGGAGAGGCACTAACTGACGCTAACTGATGCTAATGCTATCTGAAGTCACCGGTGACACTAATACAGTGATCAGCAAAAAATCTGTACACTGAATGACACTGATGACAGGGCAGTGAAGGGGTGAACTGGGGGGGGGCGATCAAGGGGTTAAATGTGTCCTAAAGTGCTCTAACTGTGTAAGTGTGCTGGTTTACTCACTGTATCTTTTATCTCTCTGGGATGTCATCACTTCCTGTACCTGTGTAACTGTAAACACAGGTACAGGAAGATCCCTGATAGGACAGGGAGTGATCATCCGACTTAGGCCGACCATCACTGGGATCAAATCACGGCACCCTCGGGTTGATGGGGGGGAAAACGCGTGCCCCCCCCCGGCCCGTGAAGACCGTGGGAGCACTAATCATGTATATATACGTGATTTTGCATACCCGTGCCTATAGGGTAGCGCGGAAGCAGTTAAACATGTAAAACAAAATTTAAAACATTTTGGACAAAATATATTCTGCGACATGTCTTTGCTAAATAAAAAATGCTAATACGTGTAAATTAATTGGTTTACGTGAAAGTTATAGAATTTACAAATGGCAGTATAGGCACTGGAATTTTTTTTTTTTACTAATAATGGCGGTGATCAACAACTTATAGCAGGACTGTGGCGGGCATTCTGACACTGGGTGGAACTGACTTTTGACATTGACATCCCCATTGACACCAATACAGGGATCAGTGCTAAAAAATAAAGCACTGACACTGTACTAATGGCACTGGGCAGGAAGGGGTTAACATGATGGGCGATCGAAGGGTTAACTGTGTACTGGGAGTGTTTTACTAGGGGGTGGGGCGTGTGTGCTTCACTGTAAGCACACTGCTCTGGATGGCTGTGCACAGCCATGCAGAGCAGTGTGCCCAAGCCGACAGGGAGGAGGACTTTTGGTAAACAAAGCAGCCCTCCTCCATGTCGGTCATCGTCAGTAATCACAGGGTGCCAGCGGGTAATGACGCCCGCCCCCGCTACCCGGAAATGAAAAATTACGTATATACATGATTATGCGCACCCGTGTCGTACTGTAGCAGTATTTCTACTATAGGGCAGTCTGGAAGTGGTTAAAACACACAAAACATCTCCTTGTCTACACTACTAATTAATGTCAGGTCAATTACTAACATGAGGTCCGCTGAAGGGTTCACTGAAACAAACCAGTAGCACATATACCTTTTTATTGTTATGCCAGTACTCTGCCTTTCCACACAGCTGAAGGCTCCCTCAGCAGAAATATCAAGAATAGACCTAGTATCAGTCAGATCACATTTTATAAATAGTCTGTGCACAGCTGAGACTAATAATGAGGCCTGGATATCAGATAAGGATGTTTATGTGGAGTTTACTCTTGCATTAATACTCCTATCTGTAAGCAGAATTTTTTAGATAGTTTTAGTGTCCATTCACGCTTGTGCGACTTGTACTATTCTTCTTTGTTCCATTTCATCATAGTGGATTTTCTCCCTTTGGTAAAATCAGCGGGTGAAGCTGCTATAATAGCAAAGTTAGACACATACCTTTGGTAGTATCCTACAATCCCTAGTAAGGCTCTAAGCTGTTCGAACCTGTTTTTTTTCACACTGTCTAGGGTTGACTTTAACCGCTTCCTGTCCGCCCTATAGCAGAAGTACTGCTAGAAGGCAGTATGGGAGCGCAAAATCACACATATATACACCAGAGTTAGCATTTCCAGGTAGGGGGTGCACGCGAAGCGCTCACGCCCTACCCGTGCTGCCATTGGCAGCCACAGCTGTCAATCACCGGGTCCCGACCTGTGATTACTCGCTGGCGCCTGGTGATTGCCGAGCATCTCCGACGAGGGGGAGAACTGTTAGTAAACAAAACAGTTCTCCTCCCTGTCAGCCCATGCACACTGCTTAGCAGTGTCCTTACAATGAAGCACTAACACACAGCCCCTAGTAAAATGGCACACAGTTAACCCTTTGATCACCCCACATGTTAGCCCCTTCCTACCCAGTGCCTTTAGTACAGTGTCAGTGCTTTTTATTAGCCCTGATCACTGTATTGGTGTCACTGGGGATGTCAGTGACACCAAGTCAGCTCCCCCCAGTGTCAGAATACCCGCCGCAGTCCCACAGTCCCGCTATAAGTCGCTGATCACCACCATTACTAGTAAAAAAAAAACAAAATCCCAGTATATATACCACCATTTGTAAACGTTATAACTTTCACGTAAACCAATTTACATGTATTGGGATTTTTTTTAGCAAAGACATACATTTTAGCCTAAATTTAAGATGAAATTTGATTTTTAAATTTTTTTACTGGACATATTTCATAGCAAAAGTCACAAATAATGTTTTTCCCTCAAAATTGTCGGCCTTTTTTTTTATAGCACAAAAAATCAAAACCGCACAGGTGAATACAATGTCAAATACAACCAAAAGAAAGCTCAATTTGTGGGGAAAAACGGACGTAAATTTCATTTAGGTGCAGAGTTGTATGACCGCGCAATTGTCAGTTAAAGTAATGCAGCTCCGGAACACAAATAATGGCCTGGTCAGGAAGGGGGGTAAATTCTCTGGAGGGCAAGTGGTTAATTGTATCTATATTGTTCAACAGAGGCTTTGGGGTTTATTTACTAAAGCTGGAGAGTCCAAAATCAGACAAACTTCTGCATAGAAACCAATCAGCTTCCAGGTTTCATTGCCAAAGCTTCATTGAACAAGCTGAGGTTAGAAGCTGATTGGTTTCTATGCAGAAGGGAGTCTGATTTTGGACTCTCCAGCTTTAGTAAATAAACCCCTTTGTCTCCAACATCCTAACTTCAAGTATACATTTCAGTGGTGATACTTTATGGCTTCCTTCTGCTGAAAGAGCTTCACGATATTTCAGGGTTTTATTAGGTTAACATTATACATTGTATTTACATCTGTTGACTAGCTATTTTTAAAGTACAGGTGTGAACAGTTGTAGCAAACCATGAAAATGACAATGCCATTATATACAATTGTGTTTCTTTAATATGACAATAAAGACATTGTTATGAAATTGCATATTGATCCTATTTTGCTTGTCAATGGGGTCATACCCAGTGAGAATATGTATCCCTGCATATTGTGAAAGTAATGACCTAACACACATAAGTTAGGCATATCATTTTATATAAAATATAAGTTATAATATAGGGCCCAGCTCTCTTACATTGGGGCAGTACCCCTTGCTAAAATAAAGAGAAAAGGAAAGAAACAAGAAGAAAGAAAAAAAGAGAGAAACCATGAGCTCCACCTCAGCCTCAGTGATCTAGTAAAGCAAAGCAAATCCATTGGTCCCTGGTCTTTTCAAACTTAATTTGGATAGTATATAGAACACATACAGTGGGGATCAAAAGTTTGGGCACCCCAGCTAAACATTTGTATTAATGTGCATAAAGAAGCCAAGGAAAATGGAAAAATCTCCAAAAGGCATCAAATTACAGATTAGACATTCTTATAATATGTCAACAAAAGTTATATTTTATTTCCATCATTTACACTTTCAAAATAACAGAAAACTAAAAAAATGGCGTCTGCAAAAGTTTGGGCACCCTGCAGAATTTATAGCATGCACTGACCCCTTTGCAAAGCTGAGACCTGCCAGTGTCATGGATTGTTCTCAATCATCGTCTGGGAAGACCAGGTGATGTCAATCTCAAAGGTTTTAAATGCCCAGACTCATCTGACCTTGCCCCAACAATCAGCACCATGGGTTCTTCTAAGCAGTTGTCTAGAAAACTGAAACTGAAAATAGTTGACGCTCACAAAGCTGGAGAAGGCTATAAGAAGATAGCAAAGCGTTTTCAGATGTCAATATCCTCTGTTCGGAATGTAATTAAGAAATGGCAGTCATCAGGAACAGTGGAAGTTAAAGCAAGATCTGGAAGACCAAGAAAAATATCAGACAGAACAGCTCGCAGGATTGTGAGAAAAACAATTCAAAACCCACGTTTGACTGCACGATCCCTCCAGAAAGATCTGGCAGACACTGGAGTTGTGGTACACTATTCCACTATAAAGAGATACTTGTACAAATATGGTCTTCATGGAAGAGTCATCAGAAGAAAACCTCTTCTACGTCTTCACCACAAAAATCATCGTTTGCACTTTGCAAATGAACATATGATGCATTTTGGAAACAAGTTCTGTGGACCGATGAGGTTAAAATTGAACTTTTTGGCCGGAATGAGCAAAGGTACGTTTGGAGAAGAAGGGGCACAGAATTTAATGAAAAGAACCTCTGTCCAACTGTTAAGCATGGGGTTGGATCAATCATGCTTTGGGGTTGTGTTGTAGCCAGTGGCACAGGGAACATCTCACGAGTAGAAGGAAAAATGGATTCAATAAAATTTCAGCAAATTTTGGATGGTAACTTGATGCCATCTGTGAAAAAGCTGAAGTTAAAGAGAGGATGGCTTCTACAAATGGATAATGATCCTAAACACACCTCGAAATCCACGGAATATTACATCAAGAGGCGTAAACTGAAGGTTTTGCCATGGCCTTCACAATCTCCTGACCTCAACATAATTGAAATCTATGGATAGACCTTAAAAGAGCAGTGCGTGACAGACAGCCCAGAAATCTCAAAGAACTGGAAGACTTTTGTAAGGAAGAATGGGCAAAGATACCTCAAACAAGAATTGAAAGACTCTTGGCTGGCTACAAAAAGCGTTTACAAGCTGTGATACTTGCCAAAGGGGGCAGTACAAGATATTAACTCTGCAGGGTGCCCAAACTTTTGCAGACGCCATTTTTTTGTTTTCTGTTATTTTGAAAGTGTAAATGATGGAAATAAAATCTAACTTTTGTTGATATATTGTAAGAATGTCTAATCTGTAATTTGATGCCTTTTGGAGATTTTTCCATCTTTCCTTAGCTTCTTTATGCACATTAATACAAATTTTTAGCTGGGGTGCCCAAACTTTCGATCCCCACTGTATAAGCTAGTCATTGAGCATTACCCAATTTAGTTTGTGTTTACTTAAATCTATTGAGATAGTGAGGTTTTTGTTATTGCTATCAAACCAGCTAAAATATATTTGCTCTATGGATCCTGTCCTCAGGCCCCTTCTTTTCTCCATCTACACCTCCTCCCTCGGCAAACTGATACACTCCCACGGCTTCAACTATCACCTCTATGCTGACAACACGCAAATTTACCTCTCCACCCCTCACCTCACCCCTTCAGTCTCTGCCCGTATCACCCACCTCCTGAGCGACATAGACTGGATGTCACTCCATTTCCTCAAATTGAACCTTTCCAAAACCGAGCTCCTAGTTTTTCCCCCAGCCCGTGCCCCCCCTCCTCTCCATCATGACCAAAAACGCCACCATCAATGTCAATCCTACAGCGCAAGCCAAAGTTCTAGGTGTCACCCTGGACTCAAACCTATCCTTCCAACCAATTGCTGGCAACTTCATGCAGGCTCCACCTCCGCAACGTCTCCAAGATACGTACGTTCCTAACCCCAGACACTACTAAACAACTCGTTCACTCCCTTATTATCTCACGCCTGGACTACTGCAACACCCTTCTCACTGCCCTACCCCAACACAGGCTATCCCCGCTTCAGTCCATCCTGAACTCAGCGGCCAGACTCATCCACCTTACCGACCACTCCACTTCTGCCACCCCCCTCTGCCACTCCCTCCACTGGCTTCCGATTGCCCAGCGCATTAAATTCAAACTACTAACATTGACATACAAAGCCATTCATAACGCTGCCCCAAACTTCCTCACCGACCTGATAACCAAATACCACCCAACCCGTACTCTTCGCTTCTCACATGACCTCCTACTTTCTAGCTCCCTGGTCTCCTCCTCCCATGCCTGACTGCAGGACTTCTCCAGGACTTCCCCCATCCTCTGGAACTCACTACCCCAATCCATCAGACTGTCACCTACCGTCCACACCTTCCGGCGCACCCTGAAAACCCATCTCTTCAGGGAAGCCTACCCCACCCTCACCTAACAGCCGATCTCCTCTACTCCTCCTACCACTCCATCCCCCACAGCCACTTCCTCCTGTACCACTATCCCCTCCCTCCTAGATTGTAAGCTCTAAAGAGCAGGGCCCTCGAACCCCTTGTGTATTGTTTTGTTACTGTATTGTCCCATGTACTGTCCTCCACTACAATGTACAGCGCTGAGCAAACCTTTGGCGCTATATAAATACTGTATAATAATGATAATAACTCTACCAGCCCAGCAGTTTGGGTAAGATCCAACAAAATCCTATGTGAAACTGGGGTACCACCAGCTGAGCTGCTCCATAGTTTGCTCTCATTTTTTTTAATAAGATACAGTAAATTATGGTATAACACAAATTGGTGGTATACCATGCTAACGCCTGTTTTATTTTTAGGTACCACACTTTGATATTTCTTCATGCTTTTTCCAAACTAGGGTTCTACATGTATATTTATTAATAGCCGCACATTAACTAGATGCCCAGTAGGACAACCTGAAACAGCTGTGGGATAGCTACAAAACAGTTCTTGTAGTTGATATGAAAAAGATTTTTTGTTATTTTATACCTGGTTTACAGTTGAGTGCTTTGACTGTTAATTGATGGTTTGCTGTTGTAACTGTGTGTCAGCCAACTTTGATGAAGGATTCCTTGCCCTCAACTTTTGAGGGCAAGAAATGATATGTACCATGTAAAATATCAATAAGCAAAATATATATAATTTATTAGATCAATGAATAAAAACAAAAAAATTACAGGGGAATGAAAAAAAGCTGCAAATTCTAAGACAGTACCAGTTATTTTATTTCAATATTTTGATCTACAGCTGCAGCTAACAGGAAATAAATGATATTCCATCATTCCATGCAAGCACCCTGTGCCGGACATTATCTATGATTACTGCTTCAGCGGCTGCTAGAAATATTATATTTGCATGTGTTTCTTGAAATTTACTGTGCAGTACAGTCTGTGGCATAGAAATCCACAGAGCTCTAAAAATGATGATAGATGATTATGAAGGTAATTTAGTACAAAGTTAGAACAGCCTCCAATGTATCCTAAGGTCACATTTACAGCTGAGTGTATTTAAGCTACCTGAATAAGGCAACTATATAAAAAACAAACAAAAATGGAGGCATAAATGTTCGCGGATACCACTATATAAAGTAGGTACTGTCCCGTCACCAAAAAACATGTAATAAAAAAGGAAGAGTGTGAACAAAATGTTAACAAAAAAGTGGTTACGTAAAGGACAAGGTGGTACACCAACATGTAATCATGTAATGCTTTTATTAGCAAAATATTGCAGTATTTACCAGATAAGTGAAAACTGCATTGAAACCATCACCTCACCTTAGACTGTATAAACAGTACAACCTAAAAACAAAAATAAAAGAGACATCATGACTTGGCCAAAGTGCATGGTATTCTAAATTGGCAACGACTGTGTTGTCTTTTGCCAAATTACAGCAAACACACCGGGGTGCACCACTGGGGTATAAAACATGAACCTGGTGTTAATTATCAGTACAGTAAGACCAACTGAATATAAATAGTGACAGTATGCTGAAATAAGAGTATATCCAAAACAGTCACGATATCTGGATAAGAACAGTCCCAAATGTGGGATAAGTCACTTAACATAGCAGGTCCTGGCACTTGTATCAAGGCTAGCAGAGTTAACAGTCAAAGATGTTTATGGAGTTGGGGACACAATGTGGTATAGGCATCAATCAGATGAAACGTCACCTGCCTTGCAGGTCAGTAGTAATAAGTGTTAAGAGACTTCAATGAAGTTATGCCATAAATGCTGTAAAGGGATCCTTACTGGATCAGTAGGATAAATGGTATAGCGTTGTACATCCTTAATGTGAAGTGCTGTGTCGTCCAGGCATGAGTTAGGTGTAGGACTCACCACCTGCTTAGCCAGTTGAGAGCAAGATCACCTTCCAGGGATGGAACATTCCTTGAGGGGAGTCCATATGGCAGCTGCCAAAATCAACACTCCCACAGGCAGAGCTCTGCCTCCAGGACCCATCAGGTCCTGACAAAGCTGAGTAAGATACGCCCATTGGCGAAACGTGTTGATGTCATACGTTAGTGACATCACGGCTGGCTGTTTTCACTGGGTTGACTCACCTTGTCCCAGGCGTTGACACGAGGAGTCACAGCAAACGTTTCAATACTGACCACTGATTGACGGCGCACCTTTCTGGAGGCAGGGCTCTGCCTGTGGGAGTTTTGATTTTGGTGGCTGCCATACAGACTCTCCTCAAGGAATTTTCCATTCCTGGAAGGTGATTGTGCTCTCAACTGGCTAAGCAGGTGGTGAGTCCTACACCTAACACATGCCTGGACGACACAGCCAGGAATTGCTATATTAAATGACTTATCCCACATTTGGGACCGTTATTATGATGGTTGCAATGCAGTTTTCACTTATCTGATAGACACTGCAATATTTTGCTAATAAAAACATTACATGATTACGTGTTAGTGTACCACCTTGTCCTTTATGTAACTGCTTTTTTGTGAAAATTCTGTTCACACTCTTCCTTTTTTGTTACCTGAATAAGGCAGCCCATTCATTTCAAAGGGCTTCCCTATGCATGACAAATGTGCAAAGCAGCTTGTGTAGCTTTGCATTTTTAATTGCTCAATTTGAGGCATTTTCGTGTGTTTGGGGTGCCATTGTTCATCTGCTTGCCATGTTTGGGGTGCCAACAACAATGAATTGCACTACAAGCGTGACATGCATTTTTTGCATGTTTCATAACCGCACACAAAAATATGCAATTTTGCACACGTTCATGAAACACTGAGGTGTAAATGAGGCCCATATGTACTGTGACTGTGAAATATTGTCCAGCTTCACTGCACTCGGAAAGTGGAAATTAGCATTATTCTGCATTGCACTTATACTGGGTTTATGTTTGGCAACATGGCTGATCCTTACTGGCTAAGAAAGGATGGTAGCCACAGTGGAAAATGGCCGGACAAGCAATGCAGTTTAATTTCTTTTCCCACCAAATATACAATATGAAATCAATCAAAAACAGCATATGATAAACATACAATAGGAGTACGATCCTGTATGCCTATAAAAAATATTTGTTAGTGTGTTCAGTTGTTTGGCCTCAAAATCTGTATGTGCCTGAATGTCAAAAAATGGCAATTGGCAATGTTAAAGAGCCTGAGTGTAGTCAAATTAAAATCACAAAAAGTAGCACACGGGACATGACTTACTGTTAATGCGTGTGTTCCTTGTGCTATTGGTTCCTGGTTTCCTTGAAATTTTTGGCCCCCCCCCACCATAATCTTCTGGTGGGGGTAATAGAACTGAGAGCTGTCATTTGCACTCATCAAGAGTGCCTGACTATGCCCACCCTTTCCACCAAGTTTCACGATTCATAGAAGGAACTAGAGCTTCCATTAATGCAACGGGATCATGAATGGAGGACAGATGGATTATTGATAGGTCTACCCCTCTCCATTTATAGATCGTGTTGTCATTCATAGAAGCTGTAGTACATGCTTCTTTGAATAGTGGAGTTGGGAGGAAAAGGTATGCATATTCAGGTACTCTTTGAGTGCAAATGACAGCTCCTTCAGTTCTATTAACCCCTACTGCACCAGACAATTACAGTGGCATGATGGCAGTTGTGAGAGTATTGATAGTGGAAAGTTTCAAGAAAACCAGGAGCCAGCAGCACAAGGGACACGGTGTATTGATAGAAAGTCTTGTCCCTTGTGCTGATTGTTATGTTTATTTTGACTACATTAAGGCTTTAGGTTTGAGATATATTTAGAATTCCCTGACATGGTTTTGACCTGTAGTTTACCTCCTTCTGACCTGCATTTAACTTGTTTCAAGTGTGTTTTTCTTTCCTATAGACTTGGATGGATATGGTAAACCCACCTAATGAGAACAAAAGCGTCTGTCAATTTTTTTTATTGCTGTCTGTGCCCCTGCTAGGAAAATTCAAAAATCTAATTGTCTTGTTGACCATGGACACAGAGACAGAAAATGATGGGAAATTCAAATTGTTAGAGCTTCTACCAAAACAAGAGGTGAAGAAAAATCAAGCTATGAGGGGAAATGTTCCATTGACAATTTTCTAAGATGGGAATTCCATAACCCTGTAGAGATTTAGTTTTATTGCCAGCTATATCTCCATGACAGGAGGTGAAGTGAAATCTACCAAGTGGGACATAGAAAAATAATCTGATCGGGGTAATAATCCTTCTTTACTCTGACTAAAACTAAAACATAGTTTGAATGTATGTACACGTTAACATTCCCTTTGGTTTATATAATTCAATTAACATGTGGTACAGTAAATGCTAAATGAAATTTTTGCAACATGGTTGATTTGCAACTAGCATATTAGCTATATCAGTGATTTCATTGTAGTGTAATGCTAACGACTCTCTGTTTGGGTTTCCATAGCAATAGAACCGTGAAAATGGGCCCCAAAAATTGCTGTGTTAACAAGAGGAAGCTTGAAATGAGTTGAGCATTTCTGCTATAGCTTTCATTAGTGTTATTTATTTTACATGATTTTTTTTTATCACTGGGAGAAAGATTTTCATTCAAAGAAGCCAAACGATTGAATCATGTTAGAAAGAAACAGCTTTAGAGACATGTCAATGAGCTTTATCTCCCCGTGTATATAGTATCTAAAGAGCACAAACATTCAAGCTGAAAGGAACAGCCTTGAACTATACTAAACGCTTGTGTCTGCCAGAGTTCCACTGCCTTGAACACTATTGCATTTTATTTTGCTTTGGCAGAAAGCCATGACCTTATGCACTGTGTGTCACACTTGAATTACTTAATTTTTCTGAACACATGCTAACTTCTTCTTCCTCCCTTCCAAATTTCTGTGTTCTGTGTGGAAATATGCAAGATGCTCTCTGCCTTAATTGCCAAGCCTACCAAAAAAGGGATAAAAATTGTGGGGAGAGCATGAACAGGGCAGTCTTCGTGGAACACCAGTGATCTGAAGAATATCTAAGATAAACCAATCAAACATTATAACTGAGGTGACACTGTAGACTGCACTTTAATTGCACGCTCTAAGATAATAAAATTACACAATATTATTGTGTTGTCCAACCAAATAATTTTTCATTTTGATTTATTATCTGCAAGCTGTGGAATAAATATAATTATAGGGCAACTGAGGTACTGAATATTTTACCATATATTATAACAAGAAATTACTAAACTAATTCTCATTAATTTGTCTTTTAAAAAATATTTTATTGAAAATTTTAACAGCATTACACAAAAAAACCCACGCAGGGGCCAAAGCCTGTGTAGACTATGGGGTATCAGCCACACTTTGTGCAGGTTGCAAAATTGCACAATTTGTAAAACCAAAAAGGAAACTTGGTAAGACCAAAACTATTACAAATCTGTGTGTGGCTCACGCTATATCAAGGTCTCAGAAAAAATTAAATACTGTCCCTTGGTCTGAGACCAAAGAGGGCCTCAAAAACCTCTACTCCCACGCTCAGAGCAGTATGAAACTTGGAATGTTATCACTTAGTAGTATCCAACAATCAAGCCATAGAGTCATCCTGGAGCCATTTGGACCATATATTTTAGGGCACCCCTATTGCAGTAGGTGTCTTTCTACTAAGGCAGAGTGGTATTGCCCAGCTGTTTCCAAAACGTGACTGTTGGAGGAGTGGGCTTTTTCCAGGCAAGGGTGATGATCTTCCTGGTGTACAATAAGAGACGCCCTAGTAATGTCCATTCGGCCACTGTGGGAGCTAGATCCCCAGAGGCAGTGAGGTGAATAAAACTGGCGATCAGACTGAATATCAGAAAAAAGTACTCTGCAATCAACTTGTGCTTAGTACAATAATAGTGACAACCAAAAAAGGCCCAATACTAAATAAACAATGTGTGAAAATGTGTTGCGCTATTCATAAATACACCAATATTCATGTAATAAATATGATTAAAGTCCAAAATAGAAAAAAAAATGAAAATAAAGTTCACTGTGATAACATACATATAGGATTTTCACCCCCTTCAGTGCTCAGACCACCACCAGTGGATCTGCTTGCCACACGGTATGATCCCAGAGAAGGTCTTACACAGCTCTGAATTGGTTCCCAGCAGGATGGATGGGTCCAACTCTTGCATGTAAGAGTGATGACCATACAGATTACCATGTCCCACTGGTCCTTTAATTGAACCCAGGAAAGATGGATAGCTCACCTTCCCTTATAGTGGTAATTACCAGCAATAAACATGCACTCTCACATGCATGAAAGGAACAGAAAGCCCACATAATGTAGTAATTCTTTCTTCATTTATTAAATCAAAAGAAATGTACTCACAAATGTGGATCAAATAGACACCATGTACAAACAACTGCTGCTCATCCAAGCCAACGTGATGACGTCACTGCTTGGCTCTGCTCTAATGCGTTTCAACCTACAGAACATCTTTCGAGGGACAGTAAAGTAGCAGGTAAAATCTCTGGGTTAAAGGATATGTGTGCCTTTTTAGAAAATAATAATGCACATCTTTTTTGCAGGTAAAAAAATGTGCATTTATTATTTTTTTTTAATTAGAAGCCTTCAGAGCATTGCACCTGCGATCATCAGATTGCGGGGGCAGTGCAGGGTTCCTGCAGACAGTCAGTATAAGTTGTCTGTTCGTACCTCATACATGCAGGCAGTTACACAATGACAGGAAGAATCAATAAAATACCTAGAGTGCTCTTCATTGAGAACCACAAGCAATAGTTGCAGTTCTCCCATTCACAGAACTCTGTGACTCTGTGAATGAATGATGCATCCAGGTGGGCGGAGCCCCGCACACCCATGCTTTTTTTAAATTGTGACAACGGGTGAAGATCCCTGACCAGCTGCCACAGGAAGGAGGGATCAGGGGTGAGAGCTGCAGGAGCAGAATCATCTTACATGTTCCACGCTAAAAACGGGTGGTGTTCACCCGAAGGTGAACTTATCTTTTAAGAGAGAATATTGAAGAACTAGCTGTTTTTTTATTTTATCCTTCAATGGTCTATACTTTTTTAATGTGTTATTTTTAGCTCGAGTTCTGTTTTAAGCAAGGCTGTGTGGTCCAGGACTCACCCCAGCCTATTCTAAGACAATAAAGGAGCACAATAATAAATATATGTAAAATACACCTGAAAAGCATAACCAGATTAAATTGTGTTTTATATCTACCTGGGTTTAAGTTTTATATTTATTTCCAAGTTACATAACTATTCTTCTCATGAGCATGACATACCAGCTATTTATACTTGAAGACTAAGAAAAGATTTTGAATTTGTTTGTTAGTATTGATATATTCTATTATAGAGAACTTTTCCCAATCTTTTTCAGTAGGTAAAATGGCCCCCATATATTTTTCTTATAGCATTTCAATAATAAAAAAATCAATAATTGCTGCAACAGTGACACCAATTTCTTGCGTGCAGAATTCCCTAGGAGCGTATTTGCAAATATCTAACCTCTCTTATAGCATCATAAATCAGTTAATGTTGTGCCTTTATGAATTTCACAGAAGTTAAAGTGCCCCTCCATTCTAAACTGTTATTGTGTTTTGGATACAGTGAGAAAGGAGTTTATTTTTATTGCTATCTATCTCCCTATAGAAGAGATTTTCTTTTACTTCTTGTCAGAACAGGACGTGATGGGAAATCTCTGCACTGGGAATACTGACAAGAACAGCATAGTGGGGAAGGATAAGAACCATTGTCAATGTTTTCTATTGCTGTCCATGTCTTCCTGTCCCGGTGGTAACTGCAGTGCTCTACATCAGAGGTTAAAAATGCCCTGTACTGGCAGCACACTGGAGATCCAGGTCAACACACCCCTTGCATAGTGTTCCAGTCAAGAGTACTCATATTCCTTTGCTTCAGCACAATAGCTCAATACAAAAGTGTCCAACTTTTATACTGTTTATACAGCCTGATTGCATTACTTTTCTATTGGGCTTTGAATACAAATGTCCGGTTGGCTTTCCTATTGTTCTGGTAGGATGTACCAGTACATCCTCTGGCAGCTGCAGTCCTGTATTTGCCTGTGTGTTCACAGTCCTTTGAACAAGCTGTGATCAATCACAGTGGATAAAAGGCAAAGGTTTCAGAGCAAATTAGAATGGCCCTGTCCCTTGTGAATGCTGTGACCAATCACACTGCAGCCCAATTGTACACAATGGCAGTTGTTCGCAGCCAGCTCTCCCTTTCCCCTTGCACACTGATCATTTGTGAGAGGAAAGGAAGACTTTTATATGCTGATCATCAGCCACACCAGTACAGTTTTCTTTTACCACTGCAAGCCAGTAACAATGCCCTGATCAATAGTAAGAACCGCTACAATGTTCTAATACCAGTGCCTGCCAGCAACAGTGCACTCTTTTGCCAGCCAGCACCAGCACAGTATCAGTGCAACCCAGAGTTAATGCTTTGATCATCAACCACAACTAATGGCAGCCAGCGCCATTCTCCTGATCACTAACCATCACCAGTACAAATTGTTTATTACCAGTTACAGGCAGTACAAATGCCCTGATCCCCAACCAGCACCAGTACAATGTTCTAATACCAATCTGAGCGAGTTCCAGTGTCCTGATCAACAACCAGCACTAGTACCAGTTTTCTAATATCAGTTTTGGCCAGCACCAGTGACCTTATTACCAGTCAGCACTAGTTTTGTATTTTAATACCTGTGTCAGTCAGCAACAGTGTCCCAGTCACTAGCCAGCACAAATGCCAGTGTTCTATTACCAATTGTAGCCAGTGCCAGAATCCTGATTGCAAGCCAGTATCAGTACAGTCTTCTAATACCATTATAGACCATAATGGGTGTTCTGATCACCAATCAGCTCCAGTACAGAGTTATATTACTAGTGTCAGCCACAACCAGTAAAAATAAATATTAGCCATGCACTTGTGCCCTCTCAACTAAAAAAAATTAAAAAATCAGCTGCAAACATATAAAAAACGTATACCTTCTAATAAATATAAACACAATATTAAAGTGTTGTAAATAAAAATATACTTAATACACACACACGCACACACACATATATATATATATATATATATATATATATATATATATATATATATATATATATATATATATATATATATATATATACTGTTTCAGTGTAGCAATATTCTTGGGATGTCTGGTGTGAATCGCTCTCTTAAGGTCATGCCACAGCATTTCAATTGGGTTGAGGTCAGGACTCTGACTGGGCCACTCCAGAAGGCGTATTCTGTGCTGTTGCAAGCATTGTTTTGTTGAATTACCCTTATGGAGGAGCCTAGAATTGAAGAAAGCCTTTCAGGTTTTCAAGGGGTATACAAACACACTATACAAATACAAATACATAAAAAAATAAAGTATTAATACATACAACAAATTGTTAAAAAGACAAATTGTTCCAATACACCAGTGACCCAGTAATATTATCATATAGTTCTCTTACCATATACCATATTATTACATAAGTCTTTTGTTTCACCTACAGGAAATAGGGCAACCAAAAACCCCCAGTATTGATAAGGGATGACCAACACTGCAAGTAGGGCAATGGACGGTGTGTGGACAGTGTTGGTAGGGCAGTGGATGGTGTCAGTATGGCAGTGGATAGTGTCAGTAGGGCAGAGGATGGTGTCAGTAGAGCAGTGTATGGTATCAACAGAGCAGCGGAAAGTGTGAGTAGTTCAGTTAACGGTGTCAGTAAAGCAGTGAACATGTCAGTTGGGTAGAGGTTGGTGTCAGTAGGGCAGTGGACAGTGTCAGCCCGTAGAGCAGTGGACGGTGTCAGTCAATAGAGCAGTGAACAGTGTCAGTTGAACTGAGAACGGTGTCATTAGAGCAGTGGATGGTGCCAGTAGGGCAGAGGTTGGTATCAGTAGGGCAGTGGATAGTGTCAGTAGTTTTATATTGTTGTTTTATTTTTTTTAATTTTTTGACAATGTTTTTTTTATTACATTTATTTTTATCGGTATTTACTATTTTTTTAGCAGCCCTGTGAAATATCAGGGGTCTAAACATTTCAGACAGAGAAAAGAGATTGAGGACAGTCAGCCTCAGCTGCAGGGAATGAACAGGAAGAGCTCTGCACTTGTTCATTCACAAACTGAAGAATAGAAAACACAGTTTACTATGCTTCATTAATGAATAAACACAGTTCAGTGAGTGAACAATGGTTGGTACTGTCCAGTCACGGTGTTCATTTAGAAAAGGAAGGGGCCAGAAACTGACATATTTACCCTTCTCAGCTCTCCATCCTGAAAAGATCCCCCACAGCAGCCATCGGGAGAGAGGTGGGGGAAGCTGGGAGCATTGCGGGAAGGGGGGAACACAAAGGAGCACATGGGGGTGCCAGGCAGAAGAAGGAAGGGGAACCTGAAAAGAAGGGGCAGCAATTACTAGTATCAATCCTTTGAATTTTCACCCTGCAGCAGCTGAAAGCGAGCTGGAGGGAGAGAAGGAGAAGCTGGATTTTAGCTGCTGCAGGAGGAAAATACAGGAGATCAGTTCCACTAAATGCTGCCCTTGCTCAAGTCCAGGTTCCAGAGATTGGTAAGGAAGGGACGCAATCTACCAATCACCTGCTCGCTATCGACTGGTAGATCACAATCAACGAGTTGCTAATCCTCGGTATATTTGATATGTTTTATAACAGAAAGTGAGAAAAACTTTTTTTTTTATAAAAAAATGTTTTTTTTTCTTTTTATAGTAAAAAAATCAAAAAAGCAGTGGTGATTAAATATCACCAAACGAAAGCTCTGTCTGTCTCAAAAAGTGATATACAAATTATTTTGTGTATACTGTAATATGACTAGAAAGCAGTGAAACATGCTGGTACTGAGGAGGTAATGATACCCATTTAAACAATTTAAAATCCTACATACTTATGAAGACAAGTACAAGTTTTTTTTTTAATTTATAAACCACCAATATATTTTTACTATGACTGTTTGATCACTTATCTATAGTATGCCATGTACAAATTAAAGTACACTCTTCATCAATATATTCATATACCTACATACCTACTAGCATTGTAAACTGCAAAATAATATAGAGGACACCTTAGTAATGTCACCTCTGAAACAGCACACTGCCTATAAATCAGGAACAAATTATATGCAGATCTCTGTGAACATCCTACTGCTAGATTAGTGTTATACAATGAGGTTTTTTTTCATCATTTTAATAACAAGGGAAATAATGTAATGAAATATATTAAAGACAATTAAATTACTGAAAGCAGCATACTGTAACTGACAATAATTTACATGTGACACAGAGCTGGAATTATGAATTTCATTTCACCTCTACAGTTATTAAATGCACAAAGTAGTTCTGTCTTCTTGGCCTTTGGCCCCTTTGAACATCCAGCTTCTACGTGTAATAACTGGTAATACTCAAAGTAAAACCATAAATCACATTTATGTTACAGAATATAATAAAGCCATCATGTTGTGTGCAGTGGCGTTTTTATTAGTGCATCATTATTACCATCATTTATTTATAGGGTGCCAGCAGATTCTATTACATAGTCAATAGCCAAAAAAAAAGGATAAGCACAGTAGTGACTCTATATTGACCTAATTAAAAGCATTATTCATATGCTGTCCTTAAGAGAAATGATTCTGAGATGCAAAATAGTAATTATTGTTTATACTTCAAAATATTAATAAGCACTGCAAATATGTTTTGTGCAAATGTGTGCTTAATGCGGATTTTCCTAAAAGTTGAACAATGAGCTTATTTTAGATGCTATAAGGTGAATAATTGCAGCCAAAAACATTTTGTTTTAGTTTTCAATACAGTAGGACAGGGTTAAAACCTGTGTCAGTTAATATGCTGTTTTAAAACATACCCAATAAATTCAAATTTCTTCATAAATTTAGGCCAAAATATATTCTGCTACATGTCTTTTGGTAAAACAAAAATCCCAATAAGTGTATATTAATTAGTTTCTGTGAAAGTTGTAGTGTCCACAAACTATGGCATTGACATCATACACATGTCCAGTGACACCATCTTTCTAATCTGGGAACCTACCGAGTCTGCGCCCATTGCCGTGATGACGGCACCCGGTTACCGAACCTGAAGCAAGAGGGTGGGGGGATACGACACTAATACAGCCCAGCTAGCAGCAGTGATTCCAATCGCGGAGTCCAACTTGTCCGGTGCCATCGGTCTACAGCAGCATATACCTTACTCTATGACCTGAAGTGACAATAGGATGAGCAGATTGGCAGTGAAGTGGAGGCATTCTCTACACCTGGAATCACGCTCTCCTTAAAGCATATACAGTTA
Source organism: Staurois parvus (assembly GCF_062004578.1). Classification (NCBI taxonomy): domain Eukaryota; kingdom Metazoa; phylum Chordata; class Amphibia; order Anura; family Ranidae; genus Staurois; species Staurois parvus. The sequence goes on along the minus strand of NW_028317926.1, from coordinate 896,856 downwards.
GGTCCATATATATTTGGACACAGGCACAATTTTAGATTTTTTACACTGTTTACCAAAACATAGCTATAGTTATATATTGGATATGGGCTGAAAGCGCACACTCTCAGGTTTAATTTGAGGGTATGTACATCAAAATTGGAGGAAGGGTTTAGGAATTACAGCTCTTAAGAGTGGCCATCCCCCCTTCTTCAAGGGAATAAAAGTAATTGGACAATTGAATCAAAAGCTGTTTCATGGCCAGGTGTGGGCTATTCCATTATTTCTTCATCAATTAAGCAGGTAAAAGGTCTGGAGTTGATTCTATGTGTGTTATTTGCATTTGGAATCTATTGCTGTGAACCTACATCATGCGTTCAAAAGAGCTGTCCATGCAAGTGAAATAGACCATTGTAAGGCTTCAGAAATGAAACAAATTCATCAGAGAGATAGCAGCAATATTAGGAATGGCCAAATCAACAGTTTGGTACATTCTGAGGAAAAAATAATGCACCGGTGAGCTCAGCAACATAAAAAGACATGGACGTCCATGAGAAACAACAGTGGTGGATGATCGCAGGATCCTCTCTATGGTTAAGAAAAACCCATTCACAACATCCAGACAAGTGAAGGACACTCTCCAGGAGGTGAGCATATCATTTTCAAAGTCTACAATCAAGAGAAGACTTCACGAGAGCAAATACAGAGAGTTCACCACAAGGTGCAAACCATTCATAAGCCTGAAGGATAGAAAAGCCAGATTAGACTTTGACAAAAAATATCTAAAAAAGTCAGACCAGTTCTGGAAAAGCATTCTTTGGATGAATGAAACTAAGATTAATCTGTACCAAAATGACGGGAAGAAAAAAGGGTGACGCAAGCTTGGAACAGCTCATGATCCAAAGCACACAACATCAACTGTAAAATATGGCGAAGGCAGTGTGATGGCATGGGCATGCATGGCTTCCAGTTTCACTGAGTCATTGTTGTTTATTGATGATGTAACAGAAGCAGCTGGATGAATTCTGCAGTGTTTAGAGATATACTGTCAGCCCAGATTCAGCCAAATGCAGCAAAGTTGATTGGATGGCGCTTCACAGTACAGATGGACAATTATCCAAAACACGCTGTAAAAGCAACCCAGGAGCGTTTGAAGAAAAAGAAGTGTAATATTCTGCAATGGCCGAGTCAATCACCTGATCACAACCCAATTGAGCATGCATTTCCCTTGCTGAAGGCAAAACTAAAGGCAGAAAGACCCACAAACATCGAACTGAAGACAGCTGCAGTTAGAGCCTGGCAAAGCATCAGAGGAAACCCAATCTTTGGTAACGTCCATGGGTTCCAGACTTCAGGCAGTCATTGCCAGTAAAGGATTCTCAACAAAATATTAAAAATTAATATTTTATTTATGATTATATTCATTTGTTCAATTACATTTGAGCCCCTGAAAATGGAGGAACTATAAGTGAAAACTGTTGCAGTTCCTAAAATTTGAACTTGATATTTATGTTTAACCCCTTGAATTAAAGCTGAAAGTCTGCACTTTAAATTTTTGGATTGTTTCGTTTTAATTTATTCTGGTGACATACAGAGCCAAAAGTAAGAAAATTGTGCCTCTGTCCAAATATATATGGACCTAACTGTATACTGTATATTCTCTATTGCTGCATTCTATGTCTCTACCTCCATTCTACTCTTAGTATGTCACTTGAACTCTTTTTTCATGCTAATGTGACTTTTACTATCAGCCAACCAATAACCAGGGACATTTGGTCTAATTAGAGGCTTGTGTACTTATTGAATGGGATTTAACCCTTCACTGGACATTAGTTTACCATCATGCATTACTGATTCACATAGGGCCCAGCCCATAACAATATTGTTTTCATGCTAATTGATGCTTATGGAGCTCTGAATTTATGCACCTTTATGGTGTTAGACCTCATGGGATCCCATACTCATATACAAAGGCTACATTAACTTGTATTTTCTATACTCTTAGGCAGCATATTGCTGCGGTATGCCATATGTATATGGGTATACAAACAAGCGTCCGGATGTGCTTTTTTATTTTTATTATCTTTTGAATGTAATGTCTGTGTTGTGCATTCATGTTGTTTACACAAATTGAACTCACGATGTAAGTTTTCTCAGTCCAAACCATAATTGCATTTTCAAACAAATGAATAATATCAATAAACTTGATGTTTTAAACTACTTGGTACTAAGGATTGATTGCTTAGTAGTCCCAGCTCACGTGATATCTGCCACCATAAGTAACTACTTTTTTGGCCCACTCTTTGGGCAGTTCTCTTTTCATAAGCTGTGTTTTGGTTACGGTGAAAGTGTTTGTTATTAAGCGATAAAAATTTGCTGGTATAAATCTACATTTGCCTCATTTTTTGTTTTTGTAATATGATATATATTTGAAAATTGACCAATCCTGATGTACTAGCGGCCTATCTCATTTCTTGAGTCCCGAAAATGCCAGCACAGTAAGTATTCTCACACTTACCCCTGACACAGGTGGTCAGACACTATAGCTGGCTTCTGTGTTCTTCACCTATAGTAGCACCCTTTCCCATAAGGCCTACCGGTACTTGGTTTCTCCCAGGACTTATACACAATGCTATAAAGCCTGGTTACCACTTTGGGGCAGGAACGAACTAAGCAAAGCAAACAGGTATGTGCAGTTGGCAGACAGGCAGAGTGGTTCATTGACAGTTCAGGTACAAGGCATGAAAGGTTCAGGGTACTCAGGATCAGATCTGTAGTCAAAAGGCAGGCAGAGTTCAGAGAGTAGTGGATATCCAATCTGAGGTCATACACAGGAAAATCCAGTCGGCAGAGCAGACAAACAGGGAGCTTGGAACAAGTGTTATAAACTCAATATCATAAGCATGAGACTGCAGGCTTTGCTGGCTTAAATCAGGCCACATCAATCATCTTACAGGTGGACAGACAGACAGGGATACATCATAGCTAAAACCAGAATTCTGGAATAAGACCAGCAGCTATCAAAAAATATGAGTGTTTACTACATACATTACTCTCCCTCTAAAGAGTGGCCCATGGACCCTTAAAGGCAGGCTGGACATCGGGCACCATACCATCAAGGGTATCTAGCACAGGGCCATCAGGCTGGGCATCTGGCACAGGACCATCAGGCTGGGCAATGGTCAGGGGATAAGCAAGTTCAGTATGGTTAGCAGGCAGAGAGTCTATGCAGCCAAACTGGACAGTAGACAGAAAACCAGTAATGTCGGGATGGATAGCAGGTGACATGTCACTGGAGTCAAGATGGATAGCTGGAACACAGGCTGGATGCAGAGTGGCTTGAAGAAAATGTCAAGAGCCCCACCTGAATGGTGCAGTCTATCCAAAGGATGGATGGAACTTCTTAGACAGGTTTGAGCAGATGTAGTAGCAATAGGGTGAAGCCAAGTTACTGAAAGTCCCGAATATGAAAAAGCAGGCAGCTCAGCTAGTATGGGCTGTGCCGGAATAACTGGTGCAGAGGCAAACTGGACTGCATTGGCCAGTGAAGAGGCAGCAGACCTGAGGACATATTAGCCTGGATGTGCATCCAAGGGCATCTAGGGACAGGAAAAGTTAGGGGTAATCCAGAGGGCTTGACTTTTGGTGACTTAGAGTGAGCACAGGTTTTGCAAGTTTTTACATAGGAAGTAGGGTCCTTATGGAGAGAGGGCCACCAAAGCCTACAAAAAAACAAAGAAAAAGTTTTAGTAATCCCTGGGTGTTCGACTGTCTTAGCGTCATGTACTTCTGAAAGCACCTTAAGACTACGGTGGGGGGGAAGAAACATCTTTCCAGGGGGTGTATTGGAGGCGGAGCACCACACTGAGCCTTTGAAATAGAGTCCAAAAGGTCAGGAGAAAGGGCTCCCCCATTTCTTGTTCTCCAGGTAAGATATTGTGAAACTTAGAGGAAGTTTCCAAACTGGGCTCAAGGCTGTGAGACAGTGGATAAGTTCAGCCTCTGGAAGGAAAATATTCACACTGTGGCAATTGGCTGGATAGGTGGCCTGTAGAGGATTCAATAAACTTGTCAGTGTCTTCTGCTACAACAGAGTCCTATAAAGGCAAATGTTTAGTAGTTTTAATGCAATTCTGGAAGCGGGTCTGGGACCAGGACCAGATTAAGTAGCCAAAAGTATGTAAGGGTTATGGAGTCTGAGCCAAGGATAACCTATGATAAGGAAATTGGTAGAAGAGGTTATTTATGTATTAATTTATTTAGGTACTTCTATAGCACCATCAATTTACAAACATATATTGTACATTCACATCAGTCCCTAACCCTCAAAGAGCGTACAATCTAAAGTCCCTAACTCACATTCATACATACACATACTAGTGCCAATGTAGTCAGGAGCAAATTAACCTATCAGCATGTCTTTGGAGTGTGGAAGGAAACCAGAGTACCTGGAGGAAACCCATGCAGGCACAGGGAGAACATGCAAACTCCGGGCAGGTGGTGCCATGGTTGGGATTCGAACCATCGACCCTAGTACCGGCAGGCAGAAGTGCTAACCATTTAGCCACTGTGCTGCCCGTTATGAAGTAGATTGTCTATGAAATTCCCCAGTGCTCAGAGTATTAGGTACAGTGCACAAGGTGATGAGGCCCATGGACAATGGAGAGTTATCAACAGCTAAGACTGAAAAAGGTTTGTGCACTTTACTCAAGGGAATCTGTAGAGAGTGCTAGGTCACTATCAATGAAATTACTAGCAGCACCACAAGCTATGAGTCTAGAGAGGTGATAAGAGAATGTGGCAGAACTAAGTTGTGCAGAAACAAATAGCTTGTCTCAGGGAGAACCTGGCATCGTATGGTCTAGAGAAGCAGACCCCATCAACACTAGACTCTTGGCATTTTCCATCTTATTGGGGCAGCTGGCAACAAAGTGGCCGTGGTCACCACAGTATAAGCAGAGTCCCTGGGATCTTCTTCTAATCTTTTTCCCAGAGGATAAATTAGTAGTGCCAATTTTCATGGGCTCCTTCTGATGAAGAAGAAGTGGGCAGCATACTGGGGGACAAGGAAATAAACCTCTCTGTATGGCTTTCCTGTAAACGCCTGTCTATATGGATGGCTACTTGCATGGTTTCAATCCTGACTTTGGTTCAGGGTAGTGTACTAATCCTTAACTAGTCCTTAATGGAGTCTGACAAGCCTAACATGAACTGGCTTCTTAGAGCTGGGCCATTCCACCGTGAGTCAGGTGTTCAGCAGTGGAAATCAGAACAGTATTCATCCATCTTCCCAGACAAATATCTGGTTAAAGGCTTGTGATAATGTCTTGCTTACCCCTGATGCAGGAAGTCAGACTATAGCTAGCTTCTGTGTTCTTCACCTATAGAAGCACCTTTCCCGTAAGGCAATCAGACCTACCAGTACTTGATTGCCCCCAGGACTTATACACAATGCTATAGTGCCTGGCAACCACTCTGGCAGGTGCAAACTGAAGAAAGAAAACAGGTACTTGCGGTTGGCAGACAGGCTGCCACGTACCTGATGGTGGAATCTGAGATGTAGAGGAGGGCCTCCCTTGTGGCTCTGGCTCAGGGGCCCTGGTAAAGTGACAGGGAGTGCTGGAGCACAGAGGTGCACGAGAGCCTGATGGACTTCCAATGGCACACTGGCAGAGGTGCAGAGATGGTTTGGCAGCTGGCGTTCAGGCAGATGTGCAGGTGCAGGATACTGGCAGGGTAAGCAGGTCGAAAGCAGGATCAGCGTAAGCAAAGGTCAAGCGGTCCAGGTCAGCAACAAGCGGGCAAGTCAGGTAGAATCGGCATGCAGAAGAATAGTCCAGAGGGCTGGCAGAGGTCGAGGCAGGTGGCGTTCTAGAGATGTCAATGACAGATCAGATCAGCAGTAGAGAAACACGTAGCAGGATACACAGGTGCACAGGGGTTGAGACCAAATGGCATTGAGGCAGAGTCCCAGTTAAGATTCAATAGCCCGCCTGGCGACAAAGTGCCGCATGCACAACCGCTGGCCGGCCATGAACGAGGCCGACAGGAGCCCTGAGTCTGCGCACATCCGTGCGCCTTCCATGACACAGGCAGAGTGGTTCAATGACAGTCCAGGTACAAGGCATGCAAAGTTCAGGGTACTCAGGGTCAGATCTATAGTCAAAAGGCAGGCAGAGTTCAGAGTAGTCGATATCCGAGATCATACACAGGGAGATCTAATCAGCAGAACAGACAAACAGGGATCTTGAAGCAAGTGTTAGAAACACAATATCACAAGCATGAGAATGCAGGCTTGGCTGGCTTAAATCAGGTTTGTTCTCCACTCAAAGACTGGCCACATCAATTACCTTGCAGGTGGACGGACAGGGATGCATCATAGCTAAAACCAGAATGCAGGAATTAGATCAGCAATTGTCAAAGAGCAGGAGCGTTTACATGTTCCTGGCAGTTATTTAGTAAGAGGCATGGCAAGTTTTTTAAAGTTTTAATTTTTTATCACTTTTGTTGGAAATTGAAGAAATAAAATAATTGTATTTTTTCACATTTATTTAACATACTATCACCAGTGCAGTACAGCATCATCATATGACTGGTGTGATGGTGATCAAGGATACTGACTGGTGACAGTATGTAAAAAAAAAAAAAAGTTAATACTTTTTCATGCAATTTTTTAAAAAAACCTTTAACATTTTTTTACTTTTTTTTTTTACATACTTTCATTAGAGTAGTTCATTGTCATTGTACTACTCTGTGAGAAAGAGGGGGGGGGGGGTGATCAGGGCTTTTTTTCACACTTTGATTGCTGTTACAGTGATGATCACTGTAACCAGCAACATTTATTGAGTTACATTCATAATAATTTGTGATTATTATTGTGTGCTGTGATTGGCCCACAGCTATCACATGGTACAGGGTGCTGTGATAGGCCAAGGTACCATGTGATAGCTAATCAAAGGATCGCTCTACAGGAATTACAGCTATTATTAATGAAATTTATTTATATCTCTTTGACTCAATTAGGGTAACGTGGCTACATAGCATAGTCTCTATATGACTCTATAACAAAAGTCTAACTTATAATCACTACTACCGTCAAGCATCCTGAAATGCAAACAGCTATTTGTGATTATCCTCATGGACAACATCCCTCTAATCTAGGGTAGCTCTGGTATGACAGGCAAACAGCTTGAGGGATCTAAGGTCCAAGGACAAGGGGCCACACTGCTAAAACTGTAGTAGCTTTTCGAGAGAAAGTTTCCACAGTAGCTGGATCTTCTAGAGAAGCTGCTTGCTGCTAGGCTCTGGTCCAGTTGCCACATGCCAGTTCTGACAGCAAAGGCCCACTCACCAGGCTGCAGGTCACTTAGTCAGCCCCTTCTACCTCATCAGGTGTTACCTCTCAGGGGGAGGGAAACTGATGAATTTATCTTCCTTTTGTTAGTCCAGGAACCCTTTTGTTAGTCCTGTGCCTGCAAATGAGCATGGTGAGTAAATGGGCACTCCACTTATCACTCTCTGTCTTGGTGACAATAGTGACCAGGACAAGTAAGTTGAATCTCCCTTGCAGGGACACAGACACCAATAAAGTTTGACAGAGTTTTTCATTTTTCCTAAGTTTATCTAAACAAAAGAAAACATTTTGGCTATACATACACTTAATGAAAAGTTTCAAAAGTGGTGTAGCAAGCATGGTAACAGCAGTAACAACTGTTTTTGAGTCTGTGCCCTCTGAAGACTCAACTCTGGACTTTATCTCATTCCTCCTCATTCCACACATAGAAGTGTCCTCTTATGTTTTAGAAATCAACAAGTGTCATTATGTGGGTGTTAGATGGTGTGAAGAAAAATCTGGAAAGACATATTTAGTTACAGCTAAACAAAAGATATGATGCATCTAAATGAAACAACGTTTAGTCTATTTTTTTCTTTAGGTCATAGGTTTTTTCTTGGCCTACTTACAGTCCTTCTTATAAGACAGTTGTTGTTATTATCAACAATTTCCAGAAAATATACTCAGCTTGGCTTTTTGCTCCAAGACTATTGTGTCTCTTCTGAAAATAAGCTGTTTGGCAAGTTCAAGCAAGAACAAATGCATGTTGGGAGGCTGATGGGTCAATGTCATTTCTTTTCTTTTATCTCATACCTTTTTTCCAAATTGTATTCCATTTTTAATATCTCTTATAGAAAACCATCACAATCTTGGACAATTTATCAATGCAGTGGCAAGAAGGAGACAGCTTACCAGGGACATGGGGTTAGTATACTGATAGCTCTGGAGTAAGAAGACACAGCTGACAGCAGCATTTCAAGAAGTCAGGGATCAGAATCAAGAAGGTCAATCAAAGCACACAGTCTAATTTCGGATAACAGATAGAGGACTAGAAGACTGAAATGGACTGACAGGCAAAAGACACTCTACCAGTGGTGGCCAAAAAGTTGTCACTAAGGTGCAAACTAAAGAAGTGCCTAGTGACAGGGAGCAGAAACAGGGGGTATCAGGGAGCAACTAAATAAAGGACTGAATAGAACATAAAGATAGCAAAGGAAGGGCAATACTGGGCAGAGGTAGGCAGAGGTAAGTGAAAAACTAGATAAAAGAGAATGTGATTAGAAATAGCAGGGGTTACCAAGAGAGATAAGGACTGACACCACAAGTTAGCACTAATATTTAATCTAAACCATGAGGCCATCATGCATCTGGATGGATCCCATACATATGGTTGTGATATCAGCCAACAGCCAAGCTTTAGCCTGCTGGCGGCTGAAAATGAGTTACAGGAGTGCAGAACTAACAGCTTTGGCTATATTTCTCCTTTAATACAGGCAGAGCAAGTATGAAATGAGACAGAGACAGGAGAGAGATCTTTATAATATTGGACATATATTGAAACATATATAAACCTACAACTTTCTGAAATAATAGAGAGGTACTGTAATACACAATATGTTGCAGTGGTGTAACTGGAACCTTCAGGGCCCCAGTGCAAGAAACCATGAAGGGCCCCCCTGACTCCCCCTGTAGGCACACTCCTGGTATGTTGGCAAAGCTCATGTCCCCTCCGTAGCCCCAGGTACATGCACCACAAAGATCTAATATATAGGAAATGACTGGCTAAATCACAGTGCTTTTCCACCTCTGTATTTCCTTTATATTAATTTTTCATTTTCTTATGTAACTGCATTTTATTGAAATTTATGTAGATACACAGGGAAAATGAAAAGAGACTAAGCAGTACAGGAAACCCATACAGTTGTCATTTTAAAGTACAACATACCATTGAAACAGTAAGAAAGTAGATACAGTGACCTCATCATTAGCATATCATTGGAAATGTGTAGTGTAAAGTATGGACAAGTGATGCTACACTAGGTTATTAAAATAACAAATTCAGTAATATTGAGATTGAGTAAAATACTTAGTACAGCATAAGACTTTTGGTAGTAAAACAGTACATTTTTATAGAGATGTATACCTCAGATCTAAAAAGGGCCAACTTAGGATGAATGATGGACAGAGGGATTTGGTTCCTCTAAATGAGGGACAGCTGGGAGCTATGCATACAAGCAGATGTCATTTTCAATGCAAATAACCTGTAATTCCAAAGATTTAGGCAGCTTGAAGTTACAATTTTACTTTTTCTGCAAAGGTTGAGCATTACCTGACCCTTCTGTTACTCCTAAATGAGGTTGTAGGTCAGTTGAAGTAGCAATGGGTATGTTCTGAAAGTGAAAGGGAATAAGGCTAAGTTTGACTATTATATCTTAAGCTGCCTGCACATTTGGATCTACAAAACATTTTGACACATAGGTTTCAATGAATATAAAGTATATATTTTCATCATGTAATGTACAGGTGTGGAAAATCTTTACTTAGTGGAGTCAATTTACTGAAGGCATAGAACTTGTTCACTTTAAAAGTGAATTAACTTCGTCAGAAAGGTTAAATTATGTGAAAATTCAATATGCAAAGAATATCCAATCACATATTGAGAATAAAATAAACACGATTGGATGATTGAATTCAACCCAACTCAGTCATTAAGCTAACTGCAAATTTGAATTTTTACTTAGCTTTGCAAAGTGAATTTTCAGGGTTACAGGCTACTGTTAGTGATGTAAAATGCCACTGCTTTGGGGACTGCTGCGATCATAAAGAACCACACAAGAATGAACAGGGTGCTGGATTCACAATAATTTTTTTAAGGGTCACTGAAATTGTTACTGGCCACACAGGCTTCAGTTTGGCATTACTCCACCACCCACAGGAACAGGGAAAGCATACAGAATTGAGAATCCACATACATATAATCCATTGAGAGCGCCAAAGAATAGCCAATGATTCCAAGGTAATTTAATGGTAAAATTGATTCATGGTAGAATAAAGCATAGGCTGACTGGCTTTCTCATTCACAGCAAGGCCACTGATTAGCCAGAGCATTCTAAGCTGTCAAAAAGGAAGACAATCAGAGGCTTTGTTTTCTTCTGAACCTCAACCCTAAGGTTATTAATGTTATGGAATCACTGAAAGTGCCATTGTATCCACAGATCCCATAGAGGCATCATTATAGGTCCGTAACTGTCTTTTAAACTGCTGAACATGACATGACCAATAACTGCATTGGTGTTTGGATTGAGGTTCAAGTTTTTGTCAAGTTTTGGCCTGTTCAGCCAAAATGTTGGGGAATCAAACAGAGACGTATTTGAGCAACACTAATTCTTAATGCTTTGCTGAAGAAATTACTACACAATGGAATGTATTTCATGGCTTGTGGTTGAATTCAATTACCCTTTACTTCTCTGTGGGTTAAAACTGTGACTTTTCTAAAGCAAACTTTGTTTCCATTAATGTAAAAAGAAGAAGTTTAAAGTCTTTCCGGAAATAACTGCAGATAAATCCTTGATCTTCAGCATGGTGCATTTATATCTATCAATATTTTAACAGAACAGTGCAGAAGTGCTAAAAGGGTTTTTACAAGAGAAGTGAGCTATGAAAATCAGCCACAGCTTGTAAATGAAGTGTGAAGACAGAAAAGCAGCATATCAATAACTGAAATCATTTCCATTTCCTCCCTCATATCAATGTAATCCTTGAAGCATGTTACTGGGAGAAATTGAATTGGGGAATAGCATGAAACAATCCTCATGATGATTGATTGCTAAAATACAACTTTGAGGCTTGAAGCCATTGTTTTTAGGACAGAAAAAAAAGGGCCCCAAATTGTCTGCTAGATTAAACGGTCAGTCCACTTAAAACTCATATTGTGTTGGGTAGTAGATGCTAAAGTTAAGCCACCAATTATTATTTTATATCTCTCAGGCACTCCAATTTTGAAATCTCGCAGTGTAATTTCCCAAGTCTTCAAGCCTTCTGCTGTCATTACAAGGGATCCCACTCCTCTTTCTGAACTTTTTATTTTGACTTTGATTTTGTATTATAGAGGATAGTAGGAGCCATGAGAACACCACAGGTTGGGCAGGACCTCTCAAAACTGCAAGTTGGTAGGGCACAGAGCTACAGACTATAGAGATGAGATCTCAACCTTTAACCTAAATGTCATTAGTCTTTTTTGGACTAATCTTTTAAGATATCAGTAAATACATACTCATATACTGTGAATTCCAGTGAATTCAAATTATATAGCACAGAAACACACACAGGGCAAAATTCATAGACCTATGACTTATTTATTTATCCCATCCTATATTTTTTTATATGCAGAAACCCTAACAGTGAACGTCTTTAATTTGATTCTTTTGGTCTGTTAAATATACTTGAAATGGTTTTGTTATATCTAAGTGATAAGTGCAAAAATACCTGGTGATCCTGACAGAAATCCATTGCGCTTGTGACTTCCTGTGGTCTTTGCAGCTATCTAAAGCAATTTTTTTAACCTTGCCCAGTTCTTCTCTGTGAACTATGGAATGCCTACCCCCTATGATTTGGTGAAGAGGAGAATGGCAAATGTTCTGAAATTCCAAAAAAGCTAATTGGATTATAGAACGTAGAGTGTAGGGCAACTGATTGCATAAATGTCAACAGGGACAATTAGAAAGAATGGGATTCTCCAGGGTAAGTGTAGTCAGGGAAAGGAGCAGAAAAAATGATCAAGTGTGAATAGAGGCTACAGTACATGGTGCGACCACTCTCTGCAAAGTTCTATGGTTTACAAAGTGCTGTGGTTGTCAATACACTGGTGTTCCAAATTAAAATCACAAGAATAAAGGTAAGCAGCCTCATTCTCCTTTTGTCTATAGCAAGTATTTAATGCAGAAGGCTGTTAGATATCAGTGCAGAATGAGAGACAGGAGACTGCAGTCTTACCCAGAAAACCCTGTTCTGTCTGGATGGACTTGCTGTCCTGTCTCAGCCCTTATTACCCAGACCTAATAACAGTCACTCTGAATAGCAAATAGTGAGGAAGACACAGTGCCACCACCCATCTGCATGACCCCTATCTCTCTGATTTGGCCTTCATTGTGGCAAGCCACCTTTTTTTATATATTATTATTATTATTATTATTATACAGTATTTATAAAGCGCCAATAGTTCGCTCAGCGCTGTACATTACAAAGGGAGACAGAACATGTGACAGAACAATACCAATACAATGCAAAACATGAGGGGATCAAGGGCCCTGCTCTTTCGAGCTTACAATCTAGGAGGGAGGGGGTGGTGGCACAGGAGGAGATAGCTGTGGGGGATGGAGTGGTAGGAAGAGTGGAGGAGGGAGGCAAGTTAGCAGGGGGTGGGGTAGGCTTCCCTGAAGAGATGGGTTTTCAGGGTGCGCCTAAAGGAGAGGAGAGTAGGTGATAATCTGATGGGTTGGGGCAGGGAGTTCCAGAGGATGGGTGACACCCTGGAGAAGTCCTGGAGGCGGGCATGGGAGGAGGAGACCAGGGAACTAGAGAGAAGGAGGTCTTGTGAGGAGCGGAGTGTGCGTGCTGGGCGGTACTTGGATATTAGGTCAGTGATGTAGTTCGGGGCAGTATGGTGGACAGCTTTGTACGTCAGCGTTAGGATTTTGAATTTGATCCGTTGCGCAATCGGAAGCCAGTGGAGGGATTGGCAGAGGGGGGTGGCAGAGACAGAGCGGTTGGAAAGGTGAATGAGTCTGGCAGCCGTGTTCAGGATGGACTGAAGAGGGGATAGCCAGCGGCGAGGCAGGCCAGTGAGGAGGGAGTTGCAGTAGTCGAGTCGTGATATGATGAGGGAGTGGATGAGCTGTTTAGTGGTTTCTGGGGTTAGGAACGTGCGGATTTTGGCGATGTTGCGGAGGTGGAGTCTGCACGAGTTTGTTAAAGATTGGACTTGGGGCTGGAAGGATAGGTTGGAGTCCAGAATGACACCCAGTACTCTGGCCTGCAGGGCGGGTTTGATGGTAGCGTTGTTGGATGTGACGGAGAAATCAATGGGGGGTGGGGTCCGGGCTGGGGGGAAGACAAGAAACTCGGTTTTGGAGAGGTTCAATTTAAGGAAGTGGAGCGACATCCAGTCTGATATGTCGCTCAGTAGGTGTGTGATTCGCGCTGAGACCAAGGGGGTGAGGTGGGGGGTTGAGAGATAGATTTGTGTGTCGTCGGCATAGAGGTGGTAGTTGAAGCCGTGAGAGTGTATGAGTTGGCCAAGGGAGGAGGTATAGATGGAGAAGAGAAGGGGCCCGAGGACAGAGCCTTGAGGGACCCCAACAGAGAGGGGGAGTGAGGGGGAGGTGGTAGCATTATAGGTAACGCTGAAAGAGCGTTGTGACAGGTAGGATGAGATCCAGGAGAGAGCAGAATCTCTGAGGCCGAGGGAGTGTAGTTTTTTGAGGAGGAGGGGGTGGTCGACTGTGTCGAAGGCCGCAGAGAGGTCAAGGAGTAGGAGCACTGAATAGTGTCCATTAGCTTTGGCGGTTAGCAGGTCGTTGGAGAGTTTGAGTAAGGCAGTTTCGGTGGAGTGTAGGGGACGGAAGCCGGACTGTAGGGGATCGAGGAGGTTGTTGTCGTTGAGGTGAGAGCATAGGCGGGTGTAGACTAGGCGCTCGAGGAGTTTAGATGTAAATGGGAGCAGGGAGATGGGTCTGAGGTTGTTCGGGTCATTGGGGTCCAGGGAGGGCTTTTTAAGTATGGGGGTGATGTGTGCATGTTTCAGAGGGGAGGGGAAAGTGCCTGAGGAGAGGGAGAGATTGAAGATGTGGGTGAGGGAGCGTAGGATGGAGGAGGAGGAAGGTCGTAGGAGTTGTGAGGGGATAGGGTCGAGGGGGCAGGTGGTGAGGCGGGCATCAGAGAGGGTCTTGGAGACTTCCTCGATGGTAGTAAGGTCAAGGGTGTGGAGTGTTGGGGGAGCTTCAGTATGAGGAATGTAGGGTGGGGTGGAAGAGGAGGTCAGAGCAGTGGTGGGGCCGTGGGAGAGGGGTGATGAGGGGGTAGCTGAGTGAGGGTGAAGGGGGTTGGAGAGAGTTTGAGCAGCGACGAAGTCCCTGCGGGTTATGTCGAGGGGGAGGGGGGATAAGGGGGTAGCTGTGTGAGAGGGGACAGGTTGAGAGGGCGTGTGAGTTGCGGCAATGTCCTTGCGAATTGTGTCAATTTTGTTTTTGAAGTGATTGGCAATCTCAAGGGCAGTGAGTGAGGTGCTGGGTGGAGGTGGGGGTGGAGAGAGTAGAGAGTTGAAGGCAGAGAAGAGTCGGCGAGGATTGGAGGAGAGGGCCTTGATGAGGGTCAAGAAGTAGGCCTGTTTGGCAGCATGGAGGGAGGAGGTGTAGGTGCGGAAGGCAGATTTGTAGCGGGTGAAGGCTTGTTTGGATTTGGTTTTGCGCCATAGTCGCTCCAGGGCACGACTTTGTCGTTTGAGGGTTTTGGTGTGATCAGTCTGCCAGGGCTGGAGCGGTCGGGGTCTGGTGTTGCGTGTGGTTAAAGGCGCTAGTGAGTCAAGGGCTGTTGAGAGCACATTGTTGTAGGCGGTCAAAGCCAAGTCGGGGCAGGACAGGGGGAGGATGCGGTCGTGGAGTTGATCAGCTGCAGAGTGGAGGGAGGCAGGGTTAAGGTTGCGGAGGTTACGGCTGGTAGTAGTGTGACATTTGGAGGGGTAGGCGTTGGAGGACGAGGAGATAGAGAAGGTGATCAGGTTGTGGTCAGAGAGAGGGAAGGGGGTGTTAGTGAGGTTGTGGGGAGCACATCGGTTGGAGAAGACAAGATCAAGGATATTTCCGTCGGAGTGGGTGGTGGATTGTATGCACTGTGCAAGTGCAAAGGAGGAGGTTAGGTGGAGGAGACGGGCTGTGTCCGGGTTGTCGAGGTTGACAGGGATGTTAAAATCCCCAAGAATTATGGTGGGTAGCTCAGAGGAGAGGAAGAAGGGTAGCCAGGAGGAGAAGTCATCCAGGAAGCGGGGTATGGATCCAGGAGGCCGGTATATCACAGCAATCTTCAGGGGGGTTGGGGAGAATAGTCGGACGCAGTGGGCCTCGAAGGAGGAGAAGGATAGTGAGGGGGGGTTTGGGAGGACTCGGAAGGTGCTCTGCGGTGACAGGAGCAGACCAACCCCACCACCTTTACGACCGTTAGGCCTGGGTGAGTGGGTCCAGGTGAGACCTCCATAGGAGAGTGCAGCAGGGGAGGTAGAGTCAGTGGGCTGGATCCAGGTTTCCGTGATCGCCAGGAGGTTGAGGGAGCGGGAAACAAAGAGGTCGTGGATGGCGGTAAGCTTGTTGCACACCGAACGGGCGTTCAGGAGTGCACATGAAAACGGGGGGGAGATTTTAGGGAGCAGGGAGACAGATACTAAGTTGCGGGGGTTGCAGTAGGACGTGGAAGTGGGAGGGTGTTGAGCGGGTGAGGGAGGTGGAGGGCCAGGATTTGGGGAGATGTCCCCCGCGGCTAGGAGGAGGAGAAGGGTGAGAAAGGTGGCATGGGAGCGGGATGTGCAGGAGCGTGAGAAACTCCTAGTGGAGGTGTTGGGGTCAGTGGGAGAGTGGAGTAATAGGAGGAGGTGGTGGGTGCCATAGAGGGGTGAGGGAAGCAGTGAGGACACGATATACAAATGTTTGGGAGGGGCAGAGGGATATAGTGAATGGAATTTGGGAGCGAAGGAGAGGAAAATGAGAAGGAGGAGTGGAAGAGACATTTTGGGGAGGTGAAGAGAGCAGTAGTAGGGAGATGATAGCAGTGAGGGGGAGATGTACAGGTTGTGGGGTGGAGTAGAGGGGTAGAGAAATGAGATTTGGGAACAGAGGGTAGTAATATGATGAGAAGAGGGGCGTATTATATAAAAGGTACACAGAGTGGGTCTCAGGCATGTAAGAGGTTTCCCAGGGTGTTTGCTTGCAGTCTTCCAGCATGCAGTAGAGCTTCTTACTGTTGTTGTGTCTTCCTGCTGCTTGGGTTCTCCTGCTTTAGTTCAACTGCTGCGTTTAACTGCTTCTTCTATGCACTCTTTCGAAGCCGCACTCAATCTGAAGCAGCACCCCATCAGAGACTGTGCCCCCCATCAGAGATCTCCCCCATGAGCTGATCTAAATTTATAGGGAGATGCTCAAATGAGCATTCAACTCCACCCCAATTAGAAGCTGATAAAGATCACATGAGGAGTGGGGGATGATTCTCTCAGGAAACAGACACCGATCGTAAAACGGGTGCAGCTAAAGGTGAGAACTGGTCAACATATACAAAAATATAAATACACCATTTGTTCTGAATATAGCAGGAGTCAATGCGTTTTGGAGTTAAGAGTGGAGGTAGGTGAAAGGAGCATTTACCCAGGAGGAAGGCAGCAGGAGTCAATGCGTTTTGGAGTTAAGAGTGGAGGTAGGTGAAAGGAGCATTTACCCAGGAGGAAGGCAGCAGGAGTCAATGCGTTTTGGAGTTAAGAGTGGAGGTAGGTGAAAGGAGCATTTACCTGTGAAAGTAGAGAAGGCATAATTAGATTGCTGCGTTTAACTGCTTCTTCTATGCACTCTTTCGAAGCCGCACTCAATCTGAAGCAGCACCCCATCAGAGACTGTGCCCCCCATATATCTTACCACATCTAGTTTTGGCAGCTGGATCTGCTTGTGTATGAGCAGTGGGCCTCATAGTAACTTTTGAAGGCTACATTCTTGACATACTGCAGTTTACGGTAACAGGAAAATATTCTGAAAAAAAAACCTCTAACATATATCATTGAAAAGTGGTCCTTGAGGCAAGTTACTTTTCCTAAGCAGAGATGAAGTCATTAACCTACTGCAGGCAGGAGGAAGCATTTTCTCATTCTACTTTCCCCGTGATCTGACGTCAACATTATAATTTGTCACAAGTCAACACAATGAGAGGCTGCATGAGGGGTTCATCCATAAAAGAAATTAGGGAACCCAGCTAAGAACTAAGAAATTTACATAACCTGTGTCATCTCTGAGCATCTAAGTTCAGAAAGTAGATCCTGAAGCAGAATGATACCTAAAGAAAGATGGGTCTATCCTTCTGGAGGAAAAAAGCAGATTATGGTTGAATTCAAATCTTTTCATGCGTAGTAATGCTCTGTACTGCAATGCATTATATATGTATGTTTTGGTGTGTTGCCAAGCAACCTGGCGTGTATATAGATATACAAAATTGTACCTTTCCTTTCTGCACATCACAATACACAGATGTGAAAGCACAGTGCATAATGGTGCGCTGCATTGTCTAAAAACAATACAGGTACGTTTTTTTTGTGCATGTAACCACTTGACCTCCAGAAGATTTACCCCCTTTCATGACTGGTGCTGCATTACTTTAACTGACAATTGCTCAGTCATGCAACGCTGTACAGAAATTAAATTCAAATTAAATTTTTTAAGCTCTAAATGAAAAACATTGACTTTAAGAAAAAAAAAACTATATTTTTTACTTTCTGATATAAAACATATCCAATAAAAAATGTTTTCTAATTTCTTCATAAATTTAGGACAATATGTATTCTGCTACATATTTTTGTTAAAAAAATCCCAAAACACGTATATTGATTGGTTTTTGCAAAAGTTTTAGCGTCTACAAATGGCAGTATATATACAAGAAAACTTTTTTTATACTAGTAATGACAGCAATCAGTGACCTATAGCGGGACTGCAATATTGCAGCGGACAGTCTGATACTAACTGATACTTTGTGGGAACCACTGACACTAATACAGTGATCAGTGCTAAAAATATACACTGTCACTGTATTAATGACTCTGGTTGGAAAGGGGTTAAACATCTAGGGTGATCAAAGGGTTAATTGTGTGCCTAGCCAGTGTTTATGTGTTTACTATGTGCTGTTATTACTAAGCAATCTGCTAGATTTTATTCCCTGAATAAAATCTAGCTTGCCATTGACATAACACAGCTCTGCCTTGTTTACATAGGCAGAGCTGTGTTATGTTTGTCTCTTCACTGATCAACAGGTGCCAGTGCTCCTCCATTGGATGGCAAGTGTTGATCGGCTTCTGCTGTGTCCAATCACAGCAGAAGTGGTGCTCTGGTGGCAGACGCAAACACCCCAGTGACGGAAGTGCAAAATCACATTTATATACGTAAGCTCGAAAGAGCAGGGCCCTCGAACCCCTCGTGTATCGCATTGTATTGCTACTGTACTGTCGCATGTTCTGTCCCCCTTTGTAATGTACAGCGCTGAGTGAACTGTTTGCGCTTTATAAATACTGTATAATAATAATAATAATAATAATAATAATATATGTGATTTTGCACAAACCGTCCACCCTGTAGCAGTAAATCAGCTATAGGGTAGATGGCAAGTGGTTAAAGTGTTAAAGAACACAGAATGGTATAAATAGTCCAAGTCACTGTCAGTGAGATGCTGCAATCTAATTGAGAGGTAATAAACACTTCTAAGTGTTACACTTGCACTTTATTTTTTTATTTCAGGTACTTCTATAGCGCTGTCAATTTATGAAGCGCTTTACAGACATATATTGTATGTTCACATCAGTCCCTAACCCTCAAGGGGTGTACAATCTAAAGTCCCTAACTTACATTCATACATACATACACATACTAGGGTGAATTTAGACAGGAGTCAATTAACCTACCTGCATGTCTTTGGAGTGTGGAAGGAAACCGGAGTACCTGGAGGAAACCCACGCAGGTACAGAGAGAACATGCAAACTCCAGGCAGGTGGTACCATGGTTGGGATTTGAACCAACGACCTTAGTACTGCCAGATGGAAGTGCTAACCATTTAGCCACTGTGCTGCCCCACTTTGCTTTGCATACATGGATTTAAAGCTGAGGTATGGCCAAAAATAATTTCTGGCCAGGTGCGCTAATAAAGTGTGTCCCGTTTATGGCTGCTGAGGTGTTTGCTGCATAGGGTATAGTCTTCTGTCAGCACTGAACATATGGTGCTAAGACCCTTATTTCTGACTGCAGTAAACACCCAGTACACTGATCATTGTGGGTCACTTGCTTGGCACCTTCTCCATTCATAAAAAAGCCTTACATTCTGTTTATTAAGTGTAGGATGTTCTCTGATTGGAGGATTGGAGATCTTCACAGTCATTCACACCTCTTCCAATCACAGAGCACTTTGTAAAGAATGCAAGGCTTTTTAGGGAGGAGGAGGTGCTGAGAGTATATTGCGGCCAGAGCTAAAAGGTCTAGTGCCATGTGTCCAGTGCCAACAAGAGAATGTTGTCTGAGTAAGAATAAAATATGTAACAAATGCTGGAGCAACCAGATATAGGACAAACATCCTTAGTGCTAACCTATTTTTACTATGCATATAGCCAAAAATCATTTTGGGCTATACTTCAGCTTTAACATGAAAAGAATATATCTGATGCCAGGTCCACTTTAACTATGGCATTATGTTTATTACATTCCTGTTCCCAGATACTTACACATCCAACCACAGATATTAGGTATCCATCCACGAGCTGAGCAAAGTTTATCTTAATAGAAGAACACTTCTCCTAAGTTAAAATATGCCTATTTAATATATTGATAAAGTAAAAAAGTCTACGCTACATTTGTGTCTGAAAATGTAAGCATCTGTTAAAATGTTTTTTTCTATTTCATTTTTATTTAGACATGTAAACACAGAATCAGGTGCTTATCTAGTTTCAAGATTGTAAGCAGGACTTTTTATTTATGGTAAGCCTATACATAAAATGGATGGATTAGAACAAGATAAGATAAAATCAACTTATTTAAATAAAGTTACTTTATGTACAGGTTTATACACTGTAAGCTCAGAAAAGTGAGACGCTTGATAAATTTACCTACTCTAGTGCCTGCGTTCCTGGAACACTATACAACTTAGTCACATGTTTTCAGTGAGCAGCAACAAGCCAGTGATTCCCATGGCATATGAGTTGGTGCCCTCATTACAGAATGTCCATGAGCTCATCTGATAAAGCTCTTCTAGAATTCCTGGCAAGCTGCACTCCTGAACTCTGCAGCACAGAACCACCCCACTACGGAATGTGCCATCAAACATGCCTTCCCCATGTATAATTAGATGGGATCTTCTCTCATAACTGGAAAACCTTCAAATATTACCCAGCTTTGACCTGTTTACCCATCTGCTACGAGATGCTTTTGACCAACGTGTGACCTTGCCCTGTAGCACTTGCTATTTTTAGGATCGGTCAAGAATAACCCCAATTCAAGGATGCTTTATATAGCCGTAGTAGGAGTGAAATAAACATCAGTTTAATAAATAGAAAGTAATTCCCTCATGGCTATTTTAATGCACTAGTATCGTTATTAGTTATAAGAGTGCCTTTTCATGACCTCAGCAAAGGGATTTTACGTGGGCTGGGTAAATATTGCAAAGACTATATATAGTGTAGTTTATAAAAAATAGTATGCAGAACACCATGCAAATTAGAAAATGTATTGCTTTCTCGTGTTACAAAATTACATTTTACATATGGAAATCCATTTTTAAGGGGCTGGGTCTTGTTACAGTGATTCCTAATGTTTATCCAATTCAGTCAACTCAACTTTCTATAAAGCTTTATATTGACTGGTTATGATCAAAAGATTAGAATGAATTTTATATATGTATGTATGTATGTATATATATATATATATATATATATATATATATATATATATATATATATACAGTATATCAGAATAAAGCAAGGTGCAGCAATAAAATGATACATTAAAACATATGGACATGTTATATTCAAACATCCTCATATAAAATACAATAAAATAACATAAAACAATACCAAGGTGCAAGTAAAAACGTCACCTAATGGTGACTAATAGGTGATTGGGCACTAGACCAAATACAGTCTATAGCGTGAGTAGAAAAGATCCCAAATGATAGCCACTCTGATACCGCAGCAGCTCCCCCACATCCCTGGGATGTGGGGGAGCTGCTGCGGTATCAGAGTGGCTATTTCCAAATGTGGCAGCACTACCAAGCAGTGAGGGGCATTTGACCAGATCTGACCAGACCCACATATGGATCCTTGATGCCATGAGATTATCTACTCTAAATGCGCATTGGGATTGCGTATCTAGTGAGTGCGCAATCTTTATACATCCATCACCTCACCCACGGATCCAGCCATTGGATTTTTGAAGATCATTTGGGATCTTTTCTACTCACGCTATAGACTGTATTTGGTCTAGTGCCCAATCACCTATTAGTCACCATTAGGTGACGTTTTTACTTGCACCTTGGTATTGGTTTATGTTATTTTATTGTATTTTATATGAGGATGTTTGAAAATAACATGTTCATATGTTTGAATGTATCATTTTAGCGCTGCACCTTGCTTTATTCTGATTATTCTGAAGGTTTATATGGTGCCTTTTTGGTGTTCAGCTGTTGCTTTCTTCCTTTCAACTCATTTATAATTTTACTCTAGCGCTCACATACCCTGTGATTTACTGTTCATATATATATTTGCTCAAATTCTTTATTGTATTAATATTTGAGTACATGGAGTGTACATATTGAAATCTTAAATGGCATTTGAATGCTGTATCCTCTTGCTTTTAAACCATATGTACAGTGCCATTTTGGGTTGGTCCTAGTTGCATGCATTAATCGAAAGAGTGAGATGTGCTGTCCTCATTTTCATTAAAGCAGTAGTAAAGTCTCCTGCTTGACTTTGAAACATCTAAAGTGTTATACCATAACTTACATACAGTATAGGTATCTTTTATACTCTCCTAACCGTTTGAGAGAAATTGGCCACTATTCCTTTCAATTACGTTATTTGCAGATGTGCTTTTCCCCATTGACAGCACACTGAGTGTGCCGGCAGTCCATTCACTAAGGTGCCATGCCTACGTCATTGAAAATTGTCATATGCAATGAAATCCAGAGAGATTACTGGCCCACTAAGAACTTCTTGAAACATTTCATGTGACTTGCAGTGTGGGGGTATCAAGATCAGGCCTTAGCAGGAACAGAGCAAGCATTAACTCTAAGAACTACTGCACATGTGCAAGATTACAGCCATAATATTGTAGAAAGGGCAGAAATATACTCTGTGCCATAAGAGGATATCAACAGCTAACATGGTGGAGGCTCTGTCGGGAGACAGGAAAATGAACATAAACTACAAAAGTAAAAAAGAAAGATGCTAATGGGAAAAATAGCATTGTGGTCTGCTATTTTAAAGTTTCAGATATTGGTTTTATGATAAATCAGGATTATGGTGGCTGAGTTTACTTACAATGTAATATATATATATATATATATATATATACACAATATACTTCTAAGGATTAGCAACATATTAAATATGTACTTGAAAACAACTCCTAAATTCATAGATTGAAGTTTTACCAATAGAAGAAATAATCCTTGTTTCTCCATGATCTTGAGATACAAGGGTTGATTTACTAAAACTGGAGAGTGCAAAATCTGGTGCAGCTGTGCATGGAGCCAATCAGCTTCTAACTTCAGCTTGTTCAATTAAGCTTTGACAAAAATAATGGAAGCTGATTGGTTTTTATGCACAGCTGCACCAGATTTTGCACTCTTTAGTTTTAATAAATCAACCCCATTCTATTTAAGTCAAAAGCCAGGTAAGATTGTTCAACTGAGCAGCAGTGAGTTACAGTGTGTATAAAGATTGCTCATCTCCGCCAATATGAGGTGTGACAATGAAATTCCCGGAATGGACTTTAAAGAAAAAAAAAACACCTCTGCATTCTTAAACAGATCTGAAGACAATGTCCTTTCTGATCTTCTGTCAAGATTCGAGGCACAATATTTCTCATTCCCAAATGATCTGTTAAAATCTGCTGCACTGTTTCCCTTTTTATGTTAATTTCTCCCATCATTTGCACACTCAATCTTTGATCTTAGTGTACAAGGGTTCCCACTCTTATTAGATGATAATTAAGTGCCATGCTTCATTTATACAACCAGTTTTCCAATGATGCTTATATATAGGTTTTTATCATTATTTTATAATGTAGAAATATGTATAATGTAGAGCAATACAGGGATTAATATACGGGATTTTCATATGACGTCACAATGCTCTGCACAGGATAGAGAGTGGTTACTAAACATGATTGTATTGCCGATACCTACTGCTGGCAGTTTTTAATACTGTATGTGCTGAATATGTTTTGTGCACTTCAAGCACCTTTTTAAAGTGAGTGTAGTTC
Source organism: Staurois parvus (assembly GCF_062004578.1). Taxonomy (NCBI): domain Eukaryota; kingdom Metazoa; phylum Chordata; class Amphibia; order Anura; family Ranidae; genus Staurois; species Staurois parvus. Next base: position 873,291 of record NW_028317926.1, on the reverse strand, counting down.
TGGAGATTGGGGAATAAATGAGGTTTTTTAAATAATATAAGCACTATGTTTTGGTGATTTCTTTCCCCCTATATGTATGGCTGGTTTAAACATGGCATGAAAGCACAAGATCTGGAAAACCTCTGGAGAAGTGGAGTGGTGTATAAGGAGAAACATTAGTGGAATCTGCTGGATGGGCATATCCCTTTTTGTCCCTGAAGGACACAAGTAGTTATTGACCATGCTTGATTGTAAGGTCACATTATCCTAGGTGGAGGGCACAACTGGTGAAGGGTGATCACATTGCTAAGATGATTATGAGCACTGAATACTATAATAGGTCATCAGTAAAGAGTTGAAAATCAACATACAGGTATATCAATGACTGTGCAATTTGGACTATTTATATACATCAGCACATTGGAAATATAACGTTTATGTTTTAGGTTTAACTTTTTTTTTGTTTTAGTGCATTATGGAAAGTTTGCCACGGCATTATTTATCATCTGTTAGTAGAGCATACACAGATATATGGGAGTGTGTTTGGTGCAAGCAGCTCACAAATAGGGTGTTTTATACATAGCAGCTCACAAGGTTATATGTATATATAAGGGTTCCTGCTCTGTCCACATTTGCACCCGTCCATTGTCTTTCTGGCTGCCCACTTCTTGCATCATCGTGGACATCTTCCTCCTTAAACCAACAATGCCATTCAAAAACATTTGATTTCTACAGGGAATGTTCATCATAAGCTTGTTGTACACAGTTTTAGATGTACTAAAATTAGCCTAACATGCAGAGGTATTGATATATCCCTAAAAGCATCTGCAAAGTTTATGAGACTGATGCACGGAATTATATCTGTGGGATCTCTTTAAAAAATGTTTTTGCCCAAGATTCACACAACTTTCACTCAAGAGTTTTTTCAAATTAAACCTTAAGGGAAGATGTGTGTCTTGGGATAGCGTTCCTGAATCCTGATTCATTCCAATACAATTGTTCTAAATACCCTTTAAATTTGTTTCTCTGTGGTTGTATGACACTGCCTGGAAATGGTTGACAGCAGCTTCTGTTTTTTATATGAGCTTACAAAGGGACTGTAGGCACAACATGCACCTACATAGCATCCAGTTATTCACTATGTAGAGAACAGAAAACAAATCCTGGCAATCCTACTATGGGTTTGCAGCAGAGCAGGTAGTACAGGGTTACCACCTCATCCCTTTAAAACCGAACACATATGAAATACACAAGTTCTGAGGCTAATTTATTGCAGATAAGGCACTAAGTGAGTTTAATTACCACCTTAATCGGCCACAGAACCTGTGCAATTCATATGTGTTCAGGTTTAATGGGATGAGGTGGCAACCCTAAGGTAGTAGCGCTATGTGGAGGACACTGACATGATCACCTGATATTTAGATTATATATATCCAGGGATTATTTTAGCAGGAATGTGGGGGAACGCAGTTCTGGCACCTCCAGCACTGAGTGTATGTAATGGCAAGGGGTGCTGGGGTGTGCTGGAGGGTCTATTAATGCTGGCTGCTGGGGGATCTATTGTAGTTGGAGGGTATCTATTTTTGCATGGGGGTCTATTGTTGCTGGGGAGGTCTATTGTTGCTGGGGGAGAATTTATAGTTGCTGGGGTGCAGGGATCTTATTTTGCTGGGGGTCAGTTGTTGCTGGGATGTAACTACTGTTGAGGGAAAGTTCTATTGATGCTGGCTGCTGGGAGATCTGTTGTTTCTGCTGGGGTCTGTTGTTTCTGAGGTGGTATTTTGTTTCTAGGGGAGTCTATTGTTCCTGGGAGGATCTATTGTTGCTTGAGGTCGATATTTTATGGTGGGAAATCTATTGTTCCTGAGGGAGAGGGGTCTTATGTTGCTGGGAGGGATCTGCTGTTGAGGGATGGCTACTGGAAGATCTGTTGCTGCTGCTGGAGGTCTGTTGTTGCTGGGGTGGATCTATTGTTATCTGGGGTTGTATTTTGTTGCGGGGGTCCATTGTTGGGGTAGTCTGTTGTTGTGGGGGGTCTATTGTTGGGGGGCTTCATTTTTCTGGCTGCAGGGGATCTATCTTACTGCTTTTCTTGTTATCATTAACATACTTAGCACCACAAAATAATACTTGGTTCTGTATTCTCAAGAAGGGGCTGTACTGTTAGGGAGTGGAACCAATAGAGGATGCTCAGAGGTGGGTAGGGGGTGGAGACAAGGGGTGACTCAGAAGAGGAGAGTTCCTGCACCTATTCTCTGAGAAAAAAGGCCTTGTATCTATCAATAATAATTTAAAAAAAATGGCTGCAATATCATTGTTTACATGTGCTGAGAAATTGATTCAAATCATATTATATTTTTGGATTATGTACACTTTTTTTTATTGCTTTAAAGATAGAAATATAGATACACTGTACCTACAAGTTGGAGTTCAGTGGTATAAGTAAAGATGGCTTCCCCTTTACATTTACGAATTATACATATAGAAAGGAGATATTTGAATAATTACACTTGGTAGTAATATTATTTACACAATTGCATATTTATCTAAAACATTGTATAAATGGTATTGTTACATTAACAAAAAATAGGTATTTCTTTCTACATTTTATTTGTTACTTAAAATGTTTGTACAGTCAACACTTTTTTTTTTTTTACATTTTGAATAGAGTGAGGAAGGCTAGAACCCCTGTCAGGTTTTTAATGCTACCCAAGGCTCTGTTAGAGAGATTTCCCCTCATTGCCTGTCCTGCAGACAATATTTTACCAGACAGGAAGTAAGGGAAACTTTCCAACAGCAATTCAGACATATATAAGCATGCTTTTCTTTTACTGATCCATATCCTGTATGATGAAACTGTTTAGAGCAAAACAGTATTAAAGGGTAAATCTCTCTAATGGTGTCCCAGATAGCATTAAAAAACAACAGTCCTAATCCTTCCCTACTCTATCCAAAGCTGTTTAAAAAAATTGGCTTGAAATACACTGATGAACCCCTGAAAAATTGATCCATGCATTCTTAGCCCTACATTACTTTTGTTAGGTTTTTAGCACTTTGTTTTACCACTTAATATAACTATCTTGAGAGAGAGAACTGAAATCATTCCTGAAAGTCAACACAATCAAAGAAAACATTACTTTCCCTTCACAAAAGAAAATATACAGTATGTGTCCCTTTGCTATCATAAAAAATTCAGTCAATAGCTGAATTGAAAAAATTGATCTGGGCCACAGGGGGTGTATGGGTACAGGAGTTGGAGTTGTTAACAAGACTTTGGTGTTGGATAGAAGGCAATCCTGATTTTTTCTTTCACCAAGCCCACTTATTTCTAACCTACTTATTTTATTTATTTTATTACCGGCACTTATATAGCGCCGTAAAATTTTCATTGCTTTACACATATATATCGTACATTTGCATTAGTCCCTGCCCTCAAAGAGCTTACATTCTAAGGTCCCTAACTCACATCCATACACATACTAGGGCCAATCTAGACAGGATCCAATTAACCTGCAGTACCAGTATGTTTTTGGAGTGTGGGAGGAAACCGCAGTACCAACAGGAAACCCACGCAGACACAGGGAGAACATGCAAACTCCAGGCAGGTCGGGAATTCACACTGATTTCTATTAATCTGAAGAATCTTTTAGTTTGTAGACTAAAGCTGGCCATAGACTGATTGAAATTTGGCCAGTTCAACAGAGGCAGGCTGTATTTCGATCAGCGTGTGACCCTAACTGCTCAACAGGGACAAGCTGGATAAGTTTTGTTTATCAGTGGCTGTAGCTGATCAGTGTATTCTAATGGAAGAGATTAGAGATGAGCGAAGTATTCAAAAATTCGATTCGGCTGATTTGGCGAATTCGAGGAATAAATTCGATTCGATGCGAATATATTCGCTGCGAATTTAACTTATAAAAAGGGTGTTTCTAGGCTTCAGAGAGCCTTTATATTAGTGCAGAACACTGTACCTTTAATTTAAATGCCCTTGGAGTCTGCTGGGGAAGAGAAATAATACTGTCAGTCAGTATGACATGCAGATGAGTGCCGTCGATCTTAGAATCACCGCACACTTCACTCATTTGGGCAGTCACGGGGCCAAAACCAGAGTGTGGAGCCACAGTGTGGCGGTGGAGGCAGCAGCAATGGGAGGCCATACAGCACCCTATGACAAAATGGAACCCACCAGCAGTGTGAGGAGACCTGAAAGTGGCACATGGCAGAGTGTGGCGATGGAGACAGCAGCAATGGGAGGCCGCACAGCAGTGGTTCTCAACCTTTCTAATGCCGCGACCCCTTTATACAGTTCCTCATGTTGTGGTGACCCCCAACCATAAAATTATTTTCGTTGCTACTTCATAACTGTAATTTTGCAGTGGGAGGACTAGTGCCACATCATTGGTGTCAGTGGGAGGACTAGTGCCACATCGTTGGTGTCAGTGGGAGGAATAGTGCCCCATCGTTGGTGTCAGTGGGAGGAATAGTGCCCCATCGTTGGTGTCAGTGGGAGGAATAGTGCCCCATCGTTGGTGTCAGTAGGAGGAATAGTGCCCCATCGTTGGTGTCAGTGGGAGGAATAGTGCCCCATCGTTGGTGTCAGTGGGAGGAATAGTGCCCCATCATTGGTGTCAGTGGGGGGAATAGTGCCCCATCATTGGTGTCAGTGGGGGGAATAGTGCCCCATCATTGGTGTCAATGGGGGGAATAGAGCCCCATCATTGGTGTCAGTGGGAGGAATAGTGCCCCATCATTGGTGTCAGTGGGAGGAATAGTGCCCCATCATTGGTGTCAGTGGGAGGAATAGTGTCCCATCATTGATGTCAGTGTGGTGGAGGGGGAAATAGTGCCCCATCATTGGGGTCAGGGGGGGGAATAGTGCCCCATCATTGGTGTCAGTGGGGGGGGGAAATAGTGTCCCATCGTTGGTGTCGGTGGGGGGAGGAATAGTGCCCCATTCTTGGTGTCAGTGGGGGGAGGAATAGTGCCCCATCATTGGTGTCAGTGGGGGGAGGAATAGTGCCCCATCGTTGGTGTCAGTGGGGGGAGGAATAGTGCCCCATCGTTGGTGTCAGTGGTGGGAGAAATAGTGCCCCATCGTTGGTATTAGTGACACAAATGATGGGGCACTATTCCTCCCACTGACACCAATGATACTTACCTTGCTGACCCCTGCTCCAGCCTGGGCTCGCTCTCTCACTTACCTGTCAGCTGTCTTCCTTCTCTGGCCGCTCTCCTCTTCACTTACTCTGGCAGCTCCCTCGATCTTCTTAGATCTACGCGCGCTGCCGCTCGGCTCCTCCTCTCCAAGCTCCATCTCCTCGCCGGTGATTGGCCGCCTGTGTGCCTCTCCTGAGCTACAGTTCCGGTGGCCAATCAGCGGCGAGGAGGCGGAGCTGTTGAGTGATCCCGGAGGTGTGGCCAGGTGACAGGGCAGCGTATCATCCCGCCCACACATCGACTGAGTCAGAGGAGCGGTGTCTCGGTTCCTAAGACCATCGGAAATATGTGTTTTCCGATGGTCTTAGGCGACCCCTGTGAAATGGTCGTTCGACCCCCAAAGGGGTCGCGACCCCCAGGTTGAGAACCGCTGCCGTACAGGAAACCATGACACACTCTGAACCTGGCAGCAGCATGAGGAGGCGGTACGGGGGCCCATGGCAGATTACGGGCCTGGCAGCAGCAATGGGAGGCCCGTAATCTGCCAGCACCCTATGACAAAATGGAACCCACCAGCAGTGTGAGGAGACCTGAAAGTGGCACATGGCAGAGTGTGGCGATGGAGACAGCAGCAATGGGAGGCCGTACAGGGACCCATGAGAGACTCTGGACCTGGCAGCAGCAAGAGGAGGCGGTACAGGGGCCCATGGCAGATTACGGGCCTGGCAGCAGCATGAGGAGTCGGTACGGGGGCCCATGGCAGATTACGGGCCTGGCAGCAGCAATGGGAGGCCCGTAATCTGCCAGCATCCTATGAAAAAATGGAACACACCAGCAGTGTGAGGAGACCTGAAAGTGGCACATGGCAGAGTGTGGCGATGGAGACAGCAGCAATGGGAGGCCGTACAGGAACCCATGAGAGACTCTGGACCTGGCAGCAGCATGAGGAGGCGGTACAGGGGCCCATGGCACATTACGGGCCTGGCAGCAGCAATGGGAGGCCCGTAATCTGCCAGCACCCTATGACAAAATGGAACACACCAGCAGTGTGAGGAGACCTGAAAGTGGCACATGGCAGAGTGTGGCGATGGAGACAGCAGCAATGGGAGGCCGTACAGGGACCCATGAGAGACTCTGGACCTGGCAGCAGCATGAGGAGGCGGTACAGGGGCCCATGGTACATTACGGGCCTGGCAGCAGCAATGGGAGGCCCGTAATCTGCCAGCACCCTATGACAAAATGGAACACACCAGCAGTGTGAGGAGACCTGAAAGTGGCACATGGCAGAGTGTGGCGATGGAGACAGCAGCAATGGGAGGCCGTACAGGGACCCATGAGACACTCTGGACCTGGCAGCAGCATGAGGAGGCGGTACGGGGGCCCATGGCACATTACGGGCCTGGCAGCAGCAATGGGAGGCCCGTAATCTGCTAGCACCCTATGACAAAATGGAACCCACCAGCAGTGTGAGGAGACCTGAAAGTGGCACATGGCAGAGTGTGGCGATGGAGACAGCAGCAATGGGAGGCCGTACAGGGACCCATGAGAGACTCTGGACCTGGCAGCAGCACGAGGAGGCGGTACGGGGGCCCATGGCAGATTACGGGCATGGCAGCAGCAATGGGAGGCCCGTAATCTGCCAGCACCCTATGACAAAATGGAACACACCAGCAGTGTGAGGAGACCTGAAAGTGGCACATGGCAGAGTGTGGCGATGGAGACAGCAGCAATGGGAGGCCGTACAGGGACCCATGAGAGACTCTGGACCTGGCAGCAGCATGAGGAGGCGGTACAGGGGCCCATGGCACATTACGGGCCTGGCAGCAGCAATGGGAGGCCCGTAATCTGCCAGCACCCTATGACAAAATGGAACACACCAGCAGTGTGAGGAGACCTGAAAGTGGCACATGGCAGAGTGTGGCGATGGATACAGCAGCAATGGGAGGCCGTACAGGGACCCATGAGAGACTCTGGACCTGGCAGCAGCATGAGGAGGCGGTACAGGGGCCCATGGCACATTACGGGCCTGGCAGCAGCAATGGGAGGCCCGTAATCTGCCAGCACCCTATGACAAAATGGAACACACCAGCAGTGTGAGGAGACCTGAAAGTGGCACATGGCAGAGTGTGGCGATGGAGACAGCAGCAATGGGAGGCCGTACAGGGACCCATGAGAGACTCTGGACCTGGCAGCAGCATGAGGAGGCGGTACAGGGGCCCATGGCACATTACGGGCCTGGCAGCAGCAATGGGAGGCCCGTAATCTGCCAGCACCCTATGACAAAATGGAACACACCAGCAGTGTGAGGAGACCTGAAAGTGGCACATGGCAGAGTGTGGCGATGGAGACAGCAGCAATGGGAGGCCGTACAGGGACCCATGAGAGACTCTGGACCTGGCAGCAGCATGAGGAGGCGGTACAGGGGCCCATGGCACATTACGGGCCTGGCAGCAGCAATGGGAGGCCCGTAATCTGCCAGCACCCTATGACAAAATGGAACACACCAGCAGTGTGAGGAGACCTGAAAGTGGCACATGGCAGAGTGTGGCGATAGAGACAGCAGCAATGGGAGGCCGTACAGGGACCCATGAGACACTCTGGACCTGGCAGCAGCATGAGGAGGCAGGCAGAACCGCCGTATCTTTATCACGGTTTTCCCAGGCCACCAAATGGCAATGCTGCATATGCTGACGCAACACTGTAGTCCCAACATGGGCCCCCTGGCCACGCTTGACTTTCTGGCCACATAGTCGACATACGGCTACGTTTACTTCCTCGGGCGGCTTGACAAAAAATTGCCACACCGCCTAGTAGGAAACTTTGCCCCCGCTACTCCTCACTGGCTGACTGCTACTTCCTCCGTGCACACCGGCACCACTACTGGCCGTGGTGGTAGGCTGCAGTGGAGCTGCCAAGTGCGATCAGCCTCATCATCATCAATTAGGGTCTCCGCCTCACTACTAGCCCCCTCGGCTGCGTGTGGGTCAGGAGATAGACCTGTCTCTAGACCGGCTACCGAGCCACTCTCCTCGCCACTACTTCTTCGCCTGGCTGCTGAAGAGGCGGATGTCTCCCCCCGTTCCTGACCGCCCTCTGTTAGCTCTTCCTCACTGTACAGTGGGGCTGAGCCCACAGCATGCGATACTTCGCTTGGTGAGGGAACACCAAAGGACAGGGGCAGGTAGAGGACACGTGATTTCAGTGGGCTTGCTCCCGGGCCATGCCAACTAACGGTTGTGTCTGACGTACCCACCGACCGTTGGCTGTAGGTGTCAGAGGTGACCTGGGAAGAGGAAGACGACCGAGCCAACCAATCGATGACGGCAGGGTTGTCGGTGGAGACACGACCGCTGGATGACACCGGGAGCACTGGCCTCTGGCTGCGACTAGTGCTGCCTCGACCCCTTCCTCTGCTGCCACGTCTGCTCGCTCCTAAAACATTGCCTCCTCTGCCACTCCTCTGCGTGTTGTCTGACATACTCTTTAATTCAACGATTCTGTGTCCCTGAGTAACAATTCTGTGTCCCTCAGTAACAATTCTGTGTCTGTCCCTGAGTAACAATTCTGTGTCCCTGAGTAACAATTCTGTGTCCCTGAGTAACAATTCTGTGTCCCTCAGTAACAATTCTGTGTCCCTCAGTAACAATTCTGTGTCTGTCCCTGAGTAACAATTCTGTGTCCCTGAGTAACAATTCTGTGTCCCTCAGTAACAATTCTGTGTCCCTCAGTAACAATTCTGTGTTTGTCCCTCAGTAACAATTCTGTGTCCCTGAGTAACAATTCTGTGTCCCTCAGTAACAATTCTGTGTCCCTCAGTAACAATTCTGTGTCCCTCAGTAACAATTCTGTGTCTGTCCCTGAGTAACAATTCTGTGTCCCTCAGTAACAATTCTGTGTCCCTCAGTAACAATTCTGTGTCTGTCCCTGAGTAACAATTCTGTGTCTGTCCCTGAGTAACAATTCTGTGTCGCTGAGTGACAATTCTGTGTCCCTCAGTAACAATTCTGTGTCCCTCAGTAACAATTGTGTGTCCCTCAGTAACAATTCTGTGTCCCTCAGTAACAATTCTGTGTCTGTCCCTGAGTAACAATTCTGTGTCCCTGAGTAACAATTCTGTGTCGCTGAGTAACAATTCTGTGTCCCTCAGTAACAATTATGTGTTCCTCAGTAACAATTATGTGTCCCTGAGTAACAATTCTGTGTCCCTCAGTAACAATTCTGTGTCCCTCAGTAACAATTCTGTGTCTGTCCCTGAGTAACAATTCTGTGTCCCTGAGTAACAATTCTGTGTCGCTGAGTAACAATTCTGTGTCCCTCAGTAACAATTCTGTGTCCCTCAGTAACAATTCTGTGTCTGTCCCTGAGTAACAATTCTGTGTCCCTGAGTAACAATTCTGTGTCCCTGAGTAACAATTCTGTGTCCCTCAGTAACAATTCTGTGTCTGTCCCTGAGTAACAATTCTGTGTCCCTGAGTAACAATTCTGTGTCCCTGAGAAACAATTCTGTGTCCCTCAGTAACAATTCTGTGTCTGTCCCTGAGTAACAATTCTGTGTCTGTCCCTGAGTAACAATTCTGTGTCCCTGAGTAACAATTCTGTGTCCCTGAGTAACAATTCTGTGTCCCTCAGTAACAATTCTGTGTCCCTCAGTAACAATTCTGTGTCTGTCCCTGAGTAACAATTCTGTGTCCCTGAGTAACAATTCTGTGTCCCTCAGTAACAATTCTGTGTCTGTCCCTGAGTAACAATTCTGTGTCCCTCAGTAACAATTCTGTGTCCCTGAGTAACAATTCTGTGTCCCTGAGTAACAATTCTGTGTCCCTCAGTAACAATTCTGTGTCCCTCAGTAACAATTCTGTGTCTGTCCCTCAGTAACAATTCTGTGTCTGTCCCTGAGTAACAATTCTGTGTCCCTGAGTAACAATTCTGTGTCCCTCAGTAACAATTCTGTGTTTCTCAGTAACAATTCTGTGTCCCTCAGTAACAATTCTGTGTCTGTCCCTGAGTAAAAATTCTGTGTCCCTCAGTAACAATTCTGTTTCCCTCAGTAACAATTCTGTGTCTGTCCCTGAGTAACAATTCTGTGTCCCTGAGTAACAATTCTGTGTCCCTTAGTAACAATTCTGTGTCCCTCAGTAACAATTCTGTGTCTGTCCCTGAGTAACAATTCTGTGTCCCTGAGTAACAGTTCTGTGTCCCTGAGTAACAATTCTGTGTCCCTGAGTAACAATTCTGTGTCCCTCAGTAACAATTCTGTGTCCCTCAGTAACAATTCTGTGTCTGTCCCTGAGTAACAATTCTGTGTCCCTGAGTAACAATTCTGTGTCCCTGAGTAACAATTCTGTGTCCCTCAGTAACAATTCTGTGACTGTCCCTCAGTAACAATTCTGTGTCCCTCAGTAACAATTCTGTGTCCCTCAGTAACAATTCTGTGTCCCTCAGTAACAATTCTGTGTCCCTCAGTAACAATTCTTTGTCTGTCCCTGAGTAACAATTCTGTGTCCCTGAGTAACAATTCTGTGTCCCTCAGTAACAATTCTGTGTCCCTGAGTAACAATTCTGTGTCCCTCAGTAACAATTTTGTGTCCCTCAGTAACAATTCTGTGTCTGTCCCTGAGTAACAATTCTGTGTCCCTCAGTAACAATTCTGTGTCCCTCAGTAACAATTCTGTGTCCCTCAGCAACATTTCTGTGTCTGTCCCTGAGTAACAATTCTGTGTCTGTCCCTGAGTAACAATTCTGTGTCTGTCCCTGAGTAACAATTCTGTGTCCCTGAGTAACAATTCTGTGTCCCTCAGTAACAATTCTGTGTCCCTCAGTAACAATTCTGTGTCTGTCCCTGAGTAACAATTCTGTGTCCCTGAGTAACAATTCTGTGTCCCTGAGTAACAATTCTGTGTCCCTCAGTAACAATTCTGTGTCCCTCAGTAACAATTCTGTGTCTGTCCCTGAGTAACAATTCTGTGTCCCTGAGTAACAATTCTGTGTCCCTCAGTAACAATTCTGTGTCCCTCAGTAACAATTCTGTGTTTGTCCCTCAGTAACAATTCTGTGTCCCTGAGTAACAATTCTGTGTCCCTCAGTAACAATTCTGTGTCCCTCAGTAACAATTCTGTGTCCCTCAGTAACAATTCTGTGTCTGTCCCTGAGTAACAATTCTGTGTCCCTCAGTAACAATTCTGTGTCCCTCAGTAACAATTCTGTGTCTGTCCCTGAGTAACAATTCTGTGTCTGTCCCTGAGTAACAATTCTGTGTCGCTGAGTGACAATTCTGTGTCCCTCAGTAACAATTCTGTGTCCCTCAGTAACAATTGTGTGTCCCTCAGTAACAATTCTGTGTCCCTCAGTAACAATTCTGTGTCTGTCCCTGAGTAACAATTCTGTGTCCCTGAGTAACAATTCTGTGTCGCTGAGTAACAATTCTGTGTCCCTCAGTAACAATTATGTGTTCCTCAGTAACAATTATGTGTCCCTGAGTAACAATTCTGTGTCCCTCAGTAACAATTCTGTGTCCCTCAGTAACAATTCTGTGTCTGTCCCTGAGTAACAATTCTGTGTCCCTGAGTAACAATTCTGTGTCGCTGAGTAACAATTCTGTGTCCCTCAGTAACAATTCTGTGTCCCTCAGTAACAATTCTGTGTCTGTCCCTGAGTAACAATTCTGTGTCCCTGAGTAACAATTCTGTGTCCCTGAGTAACAATTCTGTGTCCCTCAGTAACAATTCTGTGTCTGTCCCTGAGTAACAATTCTGTGTCCCTGAGTAACAATTCTGTGTCCCTGAGAAACAATTCTGTGTCCCTCAGTAACAATTCTGTGTCTGTCCCTGAGTAACAATTCTGTGTCTGTCCCTGAGTAACAATTCTGTGTCCCTGAGTAACAATTCTGTGTCCCTGAGTAACAATTCTGTGTCCCTCAGTAACAATTCTGTGTCCCTCAGTAACAATTCTGTGTCTGTCCCTGAGTAACAATTCTGTGTCCCTGAGTAACAATTCTGTGTCCCTCAGTAACAATTCTGTGTCTGTCCCTGAGTAACAATTCTGTGTCCCTCAGTAACAATTCTGTGTCCCTGAGTAACAATTCTGTGTCCCTGAGTAACAATTCTGTGTCCCTCAGTAACAATTCTGTGTCCCTCAGTAACAATTCTGTGTCTGTCCCTCAGTAACAATTCTGTGTCTGTCCCTGAGTAACAATTCTGTGTCCCTGAGTAACAATTCTGTGTCCCTCAGTAACAATTCTGTGTTTCTCAGTAACAATTCTGTGTCCCTCAGTAACAATTCTGTGTCTGTCCCTGAGTAAAAATTCTGTGTCCCTCAGTAACAATTCTGTTTCCCTCAGTAACAATTCTGTGTCTGTCCCTGAGTAACAATTCTGTGTCCCTGAGTAACAATTCTGTGTCCCTTAGTAACAATTCTGTGTCCCTCAGTAACAATTCTGTGTCTGTCCCTGAGTAACAATTCTGTGTCCCTGAGTAACAGTTCTGTGTCCCTGAGTAACAATTCTGTGTCCCTGAGTAACAATTCTGTGTCCCTCAGTAACAATTCTGTGTCCCTCAGTAACAATTCTGTGTCTGTCCCTGAGTAACAATTCTGTGTCCCTGAGTAACAATTCTGTGTCCCTGAGTAACAATTCTGTGTCCCTCAGTAACAATTCTGTGACTGTCCCTCAGTAACAATTCTGTGTCCCTCAGTAACAATTCTGTGTCCCTCAGTAACAATTCTGTGTCCCTCAGTAACAATTCTGTGTCCCTCAGTAACAATTCTTTGTCTGTCCCTGAGTAACAATTCTGTGTCCCTGAGTAACAATTCTGTGTCCCTCAGTAACAATTCTGTGTCCCTGAGTAACAATTCTGTGTCCCTCAGTAACAATTTTGTGTCCCTCAGTAACAATTCTGTGTCTGTCCCTGAGTAACAATTCTGTGTCCCTCAGTAACAATTCTGTGTCCCTCAGTAACAATTCTGTGTCCCTCAGCAACATTTCTGTGTCTGTCCCTGAGTAACAATTCTGTGTCTGTCCCTGAGTAACAATTCTGTGTCTGTCCCTGAGTAACAATTCTGTGTCCCTGAGTAACAATTCTGTGTCCCTCAGTAACAATTCTGTGTCCCTCAGTAACAATTCTGTGTCTGTCCCTGAGTAACAATTCTGTGTCTGTCCCTGAGTAACAATTCTGTGTCCCTGAGTAACAATTCTGTGTCCCTCAGTAACAATTCTGTGTCCCTCAGTAACAATTCTGTGTCTGTCCCTGAGTAACAATTCTGTGTCCCTCAGTAACAATTCTGTGTCCCTGAGTAACAATTCTGTGTCCCTCAGTAACAATTCTGTGTCCCTCAGTAACAATTCTGTGTCCCTCAGTAACAATTCTGTGTCCCTCATTAACAATTCTGTGTCTGTCCCTGAGTAACAATTCTGTGTCCCTGAGTAACAATTCTGGCCCCTGAGTAACAATTCTGTGTCCCTGAGTAACAATTCTGTGTCCCTGAGTAACATTTCTGTGTCCCTCAGTAACAATTCTGTGTCCCTCAGTAACAATTCTGTGTCTGTCCCTGAGTAACAATTCTGTGTCCCTGAGTAACAATTCTGTGTCCCTCAGTAACAATTCTGTGTCTGTCCCTGAGTAACAATTCTGTGTCCCTAAGTAACGGTTCTGTGTCCCTAAGTAACGATTGTGTGTCCCTAAGTAACGGTTCTGTGGCCCTAAGTAACGGTTCTGTGGCCCTAAGTAACGGTTCTGTGTCCCTAAGTAACGGTTCTGTGTCCCTAAGTAACGATTCTGTGGCCCTAACTCTGTCCCTCAATACAGACAGGTGGTCTGTCTCTCTTGAATGACTGGACGCTAATGGAGAATTCTAAAATGGCCGCAATTTATAGCTCGACCATTACACAGTGCTGGCTGGCTGGCTGCTGATTGGCTAATGCGATCACATGTCATGAATGAATGCATTATGGGTCAGCGCGCCTTGTCTGCGCGCCTTCCCACAGATCCCCGCTCCGTCGCCGCACATGTCGCCGCCATTTTTGGAAAAATTTCGATTCGCGCATCCGAAGTCTGCTAATTTTCGGATTTGAACATTGCACTTCGGCTCTGCATCATCTGAATAACACTTCTCTATCCCATCACAGGTAAATGTCTGCGAGCACTTTCAATCTGTAATATCGCCCATGCCATGTATGAATGCTAATTCACCCCGCACTGCTATATGGTAAATGTCTGCGAGCAATATCCATCTGTAATATCGCCCATGCCATGTATGAATGCTAATTCGCCCTACACTGCTATATGGTAATCTATACTGCTTTTAAAATCCATCTCTAACTGAAGCTGATTCACAACTATCAATGTTCTTATTGGTCATTCTTATTGCTTCAAAAATCTTTAACTCTGGTCCATATTACTGTGGTGTTTATTTTGCTCTTATTGTCTAACCCAAATTTATGAGCTGATCCTAATCTTTACAACTCTGCCTTCCTGCTCTCTTGTTGTTTCTTGTAGTCCTCCTTTGGTGTGAGAAATTTGACCTGCTAGCCATGTGTCTCTGCTATGCATTCCTAATTGATTAATTGGCAACACCTATACCCAACTCAGTATAAATTTAGGCCTTCCTTAGGGCAGGCACAGCCAGGAGAAGCTTTGGCAACTATCATCATGGATAAAGTATTGATCTTGGATTATGTATAGAGCATTGCACTTCAGCGAATGCTCAAAGCGAGAAGCAGACAACTTCAAATACTAATCAGACTACAGGTGACCTTTTCCCCATCCAGCTCTTTCAGCTCTTATTCACTCTGCTTCATCTCCACTCTGTAACATGCACTCCCTATTCCTTCTTCTCACAGTTGTTTCCTCTCTCTTCAAACTCTCTCTCCCTCACCCCTCTTCTCCACCCCACAGCTTATATATATCACCCCCTCCTCCTCAAAAAACTCTATTCACTTGGTCTCAGTGACTGTACTCTACGTTGGTTCGAATCTTACCTATCTCACCACACCTTCAGTGTCACTTACAACTCTACTTCCTTCTCTGCTACTCCTCTTACTGTCGGGGTCCCCCATGGTTCTGTCCTTGGACCTCTCTTATTCTCGATCTACACTTCTTCCTTGGGTCAGCTGATAGCTTCCCATGGTTTCCAATACCATTTCTATGCTGATGACACACAAATCTATCTCTCTACTCCTCAGCTCACCTCATCAGTTTTCTCATGTATCACCGATTTATTAACAGACATATCAGACTTAATGTCATACCACTTCCTAAAACTCAATCTATCCAAAACTGAGCTCATAATATTTCCTCCCCCACGTGCCTCTTCACCTGATTTCTCGGTCAGGATCAATAGCACCACTATCAACCCATCCCTACATGCCAGGATGCTAGGTGTAACCCTGGATTCTGAACTATCCTTTCAGGCCCACATTCAATCCCTGTCCAAATCATGCCACCTCAACATGCAACATCTCCAGAATACGTCCCTTTCAGGGGCGGACTGACCATTTGGAAACTCGGGCACTGCCCGAGGGCCCAGGGTCAGTAGGGGGCCCCATGAGATGCCCCGGTACCTTTTTCATAGGCTTTTTGGAGTTTGGGCAAGGACACAGGGGCCCCATGATCCCCTATTGCCCGGGGGCCCCATGAGTTGTCAGTCCGCCCCTGGCCCCTTTTTAACTAATGATACCACAAAGCTCCTAATTCACTCCTTGGTTATCTCTCGCCTCGACTACTGCAACTCCCTCCTCATTGGCTTACCTTTACATAGGCTATCCCCCCTCTAGTTTATCATGAATACTACTGCCAGGCTCATCCACCTTACCAACTGTTCAGTGTCTGCTACCCCTCTCTGCCAATCCCTCCACTGGCTTCCACTCGTCCAATGAATAAAATTCAAAATACTAACAACAACTTACAAAGCCATCCACAACTCTGCCCCCAGCTACATCACCAACATGGTCTCAAAATATCAATCAAACCGCTCTCTTTGATCCTCCCAAGACCTTCTGCTCTCTAGTTCCTGTGTCACCTCCTCCCATGCTCGCCTCCAGGACTTCTCCCGAGCTTTTCCCATCCTATGGAACTCCCTACCCCAATCTGTCCAGCTGTCTCCTAATTTATCCACCTTTAGATGATCCCTGAAAACCTTTCTCTTTAAAGAAGCCTATCCTGCTTCTACATAGTAAACGGCCATTTATTTCCTCCATCAACTCATCCCCCCGCAGCTATTACCTTTTGTATCACTGAACCCTTCCTCCTAGATTGTAAGCTCTAACAAGCAGGGCCCTTTGTTTCCTCTTGTACCAAATTATATTGTAACTGTAATGTCTACCTTCATTTTGTAAAGCGCTGTTGGCACTATATAAATCCTGCATAATAATAATAAATAATAATAATATTTTCCAATTAGCTCATGCCATTTCTATTGGTGAGTTGGACTAGCATCTAAAAATATTGAATCTGTCCTATAATATATCAAATATATAGTAATCTTCCAGAAAATCTGCAAGTCTTTTCGAATCCACCCGGACCAATGAATATAGGAACTGAATGCTGAAGATAAGAAATTAATTCCGAAAACAAATTAGTTCAACATAACGAAACAAAATTCTTCGATTAACGAATGCATCCGAAATGAAACAAAAATTTCTGGCGTGCATGTCTGTTAGATTTTAAAATATAACTATTGGTTGTATTGTTATTACAATACCGATGTTATAAAATGAAAGTATATTCTGTGGCCATAGATTTCCTTATGACATATATTGGTAGCAGCAGGGGGTTTTACACACACTGTAACAACCATGAATATGTGTAAATATGACAAATGGACTGTTGGTTGTAAGGTGGAAGCTGTACAGCTGTATGCTTCCATATACCCCCAGTACCTTCACCTCTCCTCCTACACTTGCCTTTGCCATGTTTCCCGGACTCCTTTCTCCCACCTGCAGGCCAAGAAACCATGTGCCATTGAGTAAAGGGGGAGAACAGTGAATGTCCAATTGCTGATCTTCCCTACCTAGTATGAACTCAATATGCATTACACGACTTCCGGGTTTGGCTATTACTTTCCTTTGCTACTGTGGCTGGGTAGGAAGCTAATAGAGCACAGTCTTTGCTGCCTTAGCTTTAATGGAGGGCAAATGAGTCATCAGTTGTTGAAAAGACCCCTGATGTCTCATTAACCACCTCCCACCCAGCATATAAGGAAATGACAGACAGGAGCGGTTGCTCTCGTTCTGGGAGGACATGATATGATATCCTCCCACTCTAGCTGTGCATGCACAACCCTGGGGGCGCAGCGCAATGAGTGGTGGTGTGCTGTGTCCCTGAAACACAGTGGATTACTGATCGCAGTAAACAGCCGATGGCACAGGCTCTATCATGTGATCAGCTGTGCCGACCATCATTACCAGTCAGTGCTGTCTATCAGTGCCAGTCAGTGACACCTATCAGTGCCGCCTATCAGTGCCCATCAGTGCTGCCAATCAGTGACACCTATCAGTGACAGTTAGTGCCACCTATCAGTGCCCATCAGTGCCGCCTACCAGTTCCAATCAGTGCCGCCTATCAGTGCCACCTATAAGGGCCCATCAGTGCCACCTATCAGTGCCATATAAGTGCTGCCTTTCAGTGCCCATCAGTGATGCCTTTCAATATCCACCAGTGATGCCTGTCAATATCCATCAGTGCTTCTTCATCAGTGCCGCCTATCAGTGCCCATCAGTGCAGCCTACAGTGCCTATCACTGCAGCCTCATTAGCACACATTATTGATGGAGAAAAAATACTTATTTACCAAATTCTATAACTTTTTTTCCCCAAAAAATTTCAGTCTTTTTTAGTTTGTTTAGCAAAAAAATTTAAAAACCCAGTGGTGATTAAATACCACCAAAAGAAAGCTCTATCTGTCTGAAAAAAAATTATAAAAAGTTTGTTTGAGTACAGTGTTGCATGACCGCGCAATTGTCATTCAAAGTGCGACAGGAGATAAAAGTGCCCAGTAGGCAAATGGTTAAAGAGAGCCTGTTAAAACCAAATAGTAAAGAGGATTTTTGGTCCCCTATCTGATAAAAAAATAACGTTAACTGAAAAAAAAATCTGAAAAAAATAAAAAAAGTGTAAAAAAGTTACTTCCAAGCACTCAACCCCCCCCCCCCCAAAACTTTGAACAGCCTCACATACACACATGGCAAATGCAAACACAACTGTCGGAGTGCCTGTGTATGCAAATGTAAATTGAATTACACATGTTACATATCAGTATGCATGTTGGAGTGCGAGTAATAATTCTAGGCTCATTTACAGGTCTGGAGACCTGTTGGGGATTTTAAAGTGTTGCTTATGAAAAATGTAGGGTTCCAAAGTTTGCCACTATTTCAAAGGCACATACAATTTTAAAGCCTGACATGCTGGGTATTTGGTGCAACCTCATCTTTTAACTTTTATTTAAAAAATGGGTAATAAAATTTAGTGTATTTTAAACTGAAATTTTGCTCTTGATAAACCATTGCACTAATATCATGTGACATAACAAATTGGAACTACTACCATTTTATTCTTCAGTGTTTCATAAAATATATCATGTGTTTCAGTAATCTTCAGGCCTAAAGTTATGTTTTAAATATGTGTGAATAAATATGTGACAAAATATAAGAGCAGCTCAGACAGTTAAAGTTTTAAAGCCCAACTCCAGAATATTAGCAACTCCTTTCCCAAACCCTTCTAACTAACCACTGGTAGGGAAAAAAAACTTTCCAACTGCCCTTTTTTTATACCTGCAGTAACAGTTGTGTGACACTACTGGCCCAATCCATCTCTCTTCTTCTGTTTACTTCCAGGGGTTCTTCTTTGGGTGTCCAAGTCACTGCCTGTGTGAAATCTACACTTCTTATTGGTGGAGATGATACCTCCTGCAGCAGGGTCTTCTCACTTCGACTGCAGAGGCAGGAGAACCCATGAGGGCAGTGAAGGGACCGTCATCCAAGAACATAACAAACAGGGAAATATGCCTGGTCCCCAGGGTAGGATATTAACTTGACACACAGAGGAATCCATTACAATGTGGAATCGCTTGGGCAGAGGTGTCTGCAAGCAAGACTAAGGGTTGAGATAACTGATGCACAATGAAGCATAATGAACTATTACATAGTTACATAGTTAGTGTGGCTGAAAAAAGACAAACGTACATCCAGTTCAACCATAGAAAAAAAAAAGTTATAATCCAATACCCACAGTTGATCCAGAGAAAGGCAACCCCCCCAGCAAAACATGATCCAATTTGCTCCTTCAGGGAAAAAAATTCCTTCCTGATCCCCCGAGAGGCAATCGGATATTCCCTGGATCAACTTTACCTATAAATGTTAGTATCCAGTTATATTCTGTGTATCTAAGAAACAATCCAGGCCTTTTTTGAAGCAATCCACTGAGCTGGCCAGAACCAACTCTTGAGGGAGTCTATTCCACATTTTTACAGCTCTCACTGTGAAGAAACCTTTCCGTGTTTGGAGATTAAATTTCTTTTCCTCCAGACGTAAAGAGTGCCCCCTTGTCCTCTGTGATGACACTATTTAAATTTGATGTTTGCCTGGAGTTAGCCCTTAGGATACTAACAAAAAGTTGTTTGCAAATAATAATGCATCCAAATATATATGTATTTTGGTTTACCAATGGAGGACTGCTCCAGTCAAATCAAGGTCATATTCTTGTTGTAATGTGAAATTAATAAATGCAATGTTTTTGAAGCATAGTGCACTACTTAACCAACTTTAATATATTTCTGATTGCTTAGTGATTCTTCTATCTGGACACTAAAACTTGAAGTCATGTTCAAGGCATGAATATTGTCAGCATGTGCTATAGTAATGGAAAAAGATAAGTACCCTCTTAACTCAAAATAGTCTTCTGCTATGAATGTTCCAGAAGGCACAGCTGCAACCAAAGCAAAATACATTGCATGCAGACAGTACTGCTGTTGAAGCTGCAAATGTACAATAAGTATTATGAGACGGCTAAGGAAACCTGCATCCTGCAACCTTTGTTCCCCATACTTTCCTAATACACTTGTGAATTGAACTGTTTAATGCAGTCTTTCTCAACCTTTTCAGCATGGAGGAACCCTTGAAATAACTTTACTATCTCAGGGAACCCCTGCTAAAAGTTATTATATCTACTCATGATACATTAATGTGATGGTCAGTGAGAAGAATGTTCCTTATGCTTGTGAACATTGGGAAGAATTACTGACACACAGGGGTGGACTGACAACTCATGGGGCCCCCGGGCAATAGGGGATCATGGGGCCCCTGTGTCCTTGCCCAAACTCAAAAAAGCCTATGAAAAAGGTACCAGGGGCATCTCATGGGGCCCCCTACTGACACCGGGCCCTCGGGCAGTGCCCGCGTTTCCAAATGGTCAGTCCGCCCCTGCTGACACAATGGTGTCAGTGAAACGTATTTGCGAGGCAGAAATTGTTCATTGGTCAAGAAACCCCTAGCAACGTCTGGAGGAACCCTGGTTGAGAAACCCTGGTTTAATGTATTGCTAGTTTGTGGAAACAAAATGAAAAGTACTTCAAGCATTTTCTGTCACTATCTAAGATATTAAATTCATTTTTTTTTCTTGACTCAGATAACAATAACATACCTTACATGCATTTGATTTTTTTTTTTTAATTTTCCCCTCAGAGCTTCCATTTTCAACCCTTGTCGTGGCTGTACTGCTTTATTCCGGTTCATCACTTGCATGATTAGAGGCTGGTCTTTTAAATGGAATATCTGAGTCAGTGTTGTCAGTACCTGAAAATTTCTCACAGGACAAAACGCATTGGATGGAGTTAGTGCGCTCTGATATCATGCTGGCAGTTAGATTGTGCCAACAATATTTCTTGTTAGTCTAAGCTGGCTTTTGTCTTTGTATTTTAAATGGGTAATTTCATTCATTTTATCAAACAATATTACACTATTAGAGTTCTTTTTTGTATCAATATTTAAAGAGTGTCTGAAACATTTAGAAATTGGGAGCAGTGAATGGTTCGAGAACACAGGAGCTTCACATCTTTACCATGTGGACTTAAATACATATTGACCTCTTTTATGCAGTGCAGTCCTACTATCTGGTTGGTATATGTGTTTAATTTTTGGTGGCAGGGCAGTGGCGTTCTTCATTCCCACCGATCTCTCTGCTCATCGGTTATTTGAATCATTTGTATCCTGGTTTCAAGAGTTTATGGTTGGACATTCCTCATCTCTGTTATGGATGTAGACTCTGTGTGTGGAACTGGGTAGTCTTACTTTTAGTACTGCAATTTGGTATTTATTACTTTTAATAAAGCAGTATTAAACTCAATAGCAAATATGTATTGAATTGCAGCTTACCAATTCTTAGATGTGATGGCTGCATTTAGTTTTAATTTTTAGGCATTCTTTCCTTTGTTTTGTCCTTGTGATCCTGCACGTAAGTCTTGTTTTTCAACAGAATAAGCTGTTCTGTACATGTAGCAATTATTGGGTTGAGACAAACCATTTACAGGGGTGCTTACAATGATCAGCTTTTATTTATTTATGTAAAACCTTTATCCCAAACGGAGCAAAACTTGTTGCTGTAACTGCTTGTGAAGCGTGAGCTGGAGTTTGGCTTAATTTTAGTGTATCTAAATCTGCTAGTACATCTAACACTACGCTCTCCACAGCCTGAAAATGCTGCTGTCCAAAAGTATCTGTGTTGCTCCTTCGTCCAGAGTGGGAGCACTCTAATACAGAAGGTTTGTTACTCACCCAGAGGCGGACTGACAACTCATGGGGCCCCCGGGCAATAGGTGATCATGGGGCCCCTGTGTCCTTGCCCGAACTCAAAAAAGCCTATGAAAAAGGTACCAGGGGCATCTCATGGGGCCCCCTACTGACCCCGGGCCCTCGGGCAGTGCCCGAGTTTCCAAATTGTCAGTCCGCCCCTGTACTCACCATATTACCAGGTGAAAACAAAGGGGGAAAAAAAGCCAAAAGAAGAAAACGAATACAGCTACCTCATCTAATGATTGGTATGCTGCACTATATTACATTTTGAGTTTTGGTTGTGAGTTTAAGGCTCCATGCACACTGGCCATCTTAATAACGCTGGTAACGTTAGCTGTGTAAAGTCACATTAAAAACCTGAATATTTCAGCAGTTTTAAGCGTTTTTGCATTAGCGTTTAGTCCAAAAACACCAGTTTGCCACATTTAACCACGTTTTATTGCATTTTGCTGTGTGTTTCAGCGTTAGAGCATTTTTACAGCTAAAGAACTCCTCTGGAAACCCACTAGTCCTGGGGGTTTTTTCCAGCTAAAAAACGTCCTTGCCAAAAATGCTGATTACAGTCTATGTGTGGGATAACATGCTGGGGAGTTTACTGGCTGTAGAAAAAAACGCCAAAAAGCCAAAAACAGCCACTGTAAAAACATCCAGTGTGCATGAGGACTAATATCGCTTTAAGGACTATAGTATACTATATATTGCTCTTTTTGCCAGCTGCTTCTGTATTAGTACAGATTGTTGTTCTTTGTTATTTCCATCTATTATACATTTATCTGCTATCCATACTTACTGCATAATGAACATAACGTTTACTGTTTTATTTATACAGCTCATAAGTGATCATGATGCTTTTGTATTGGGACTGCTGGATCTGACTGGTGCGCCACAAAGTACAATCATTGATATACATTATGTATGAAATGTGGATGGACAATTACACATTTTAGTCACAACTGATATGTTAATTCTAATAGTGCACAAGGCATTATCTATTATACAATATACATGATAGTTATCAATGATTATCTGACATGTTTATCTAGAAGAGTTGTCATGTTTGTGTAAAAGAATTGTATATGTTTGCTGTGAGTCTGTGGTTAGGGAGGGTAAGACGATGCTATCATTCTGCAAAGGATGACATATAATGTAATACAGGAGAGCTCAAGCTGATATACATACAAAGGGAAAGAATCGTTTTACTAGAGTAAGTAGGAAAAAGACACAAATCTATGTTGCTTTTGGCAACACCTTTACTATTAGTTTTTCTTTAAAGTGGAACTTTACACTCTTAATCAACATAATGTATTTTTAATCCTTATATTGCCAGCATTAGTTGTTAAATATGATATTATATTTACTTGTTTGAAACTTTCTTTTTTTACATTTCTTCGGTTGCTTCCTGGTTTCTGGGCCAGACCAAAATGATGTCATACATCACAGGAGTCTTCATGGTTCTTCTTTTTCCTTTCATCTGGAGGAGGGGCTAAGCACACCCTCCTGTTTGCATACCTGAGCTAAAGTCAGATGGATTCCAGGAAATACATGAATCATTATTATTATTATTATTATCTGCCCTTACTCAAGATGGTTGCAGATAGAAATGCTAGGGGGTGTTTTTCAAAGTGATTTCTCAGAAAAATAAAGTATGGAGACATGGATGGATGGAGGAGTTTGCTAGGGACCTGGAGTAGCTGATGAAAGAAAAGTGGTCCAAAATTCTAGTAGAGAGGTGTAAGAATCAAATTGATGGTTACAGGAAGCGATTAATTTCAGTTATTTTTTCCAAGGGGTGTGCTTCCAAATATTAAATTGAGGGTGCCAATAATTTTGTCCAGTCCATTTTTTGGGTTTTACGTGGAATGTGCCAGATTTGGCTTTTTGTTTCTCCACTACTTTGTGTCTTAACAATACAAACAAAAGAAATAAACATGAGAATGCCTAAAGATTTGTAATTTCAGCAATGTTTTAGGTGAAGTGGTGAATTATCTGACAGAAATGCAGGGGTGCCAATATTTTTGGCCATGACTGTGTATATATTCATGTACTAAATAATAATCCCACAGTACTGTATAACATGTAAATTCAGAGACCGCTACTCAAGCAACAGTAACAGCATAACAGTTTCCATAGAACAAATCAGTGTCAACATTTTTACTGTCAAATGATAGGAAGAGAATTCCAGACCAGCAGCACTCTATAGACATCACAGAGAGCTGACATACCAATGTAATGGCCGCATTGTTAGGATAAGTTTAGAATGGTGACAGAATAGGTTATAGATATGGTAATTCCAGTTCTTGTTTTGTGTGTGCTCTTGAGATTTTAACTGTATGGATTAACATATATATTAAGAACAGATAGATGTAAATGCTCCTATTTAGTCCAAATATGTATAAATACAGATAAATGGCTAGTCAGATAGATAGTCAGATAGATAGTCAGATAGATAGATAGATAGATAGATAGATAGATAGATAGATAGATAGATAGATAAACAACTGTAGTTGACCTTCCTTATATTATATTTCTACAATCCCTTGCATACCAGCTTAACTTTCAAATCACTGTGATAGCAATGTTGTATTTATTAAAAAGCATCCCTAGACTAATGCCTAATACACTGAAATAAAAAAAAAAAAAATACCACTGCCAAAATTTTAAATATTTTTAAATTGTGGTCAATTTTTGTTATGTTGGGAAATCCAGCAAAAGCACTTTAGAACGAAGGAGGTGCAGAGATGCTTGGAGTCAGGACACTCACTATATCGCAGATGATATGCGGGCATCATAAAACACTAGAAAATCGAAGCAGCTTTTCAATTCTCAGTGACTTTTCACTTAATTGAGCCTGGAAGGGTAGAAATCAGAAGAAGATAAATGTGAATTGTTCTTGTACCATATATTGCCCACAAATAAATTTCAGCCTAAAGGCCAAGATAATTTGTGAAAAATACCCTCTAGCAGGTGACATGGGCTTTCCCTGGAATCTGCGTACCAGTTGCTCTTCACCAGAGCTCTGTAGTGGAGATGGGTCAGAAAACCCTGTAATTCCCTGAACTCTTCACTGCAACTAGCACAAGGTTGAGACCGCTGTAACATAGGTGTTGTGTTATGGAGAGAACAATTAAGAATACTACTGTAGTAAAATGTTGGGGCCTTGTGCGATAAATTTATAAATTCAGCATTGCAAACATTAGGAATGTCAATAGCATTTGTGGAAGGTTCATTAAGGATTCGTAATAACCCAGTACTGTACCTTGTAGGCATGCAAAAACAGAACAACTTTTCAATCACCAAGTCACAGAGAGAAGTCCAAGGTTTTTTTCATATTTAAGCAAAACCTATGACTAGAGATGAGCGAATTATTCAAAAATTCGATTCGACTGATTCGGCGAATTCGTGAAAAAATTTTGATTCGAGTCGAATATATTCGCTGCGAATTTAACTTATAAAAGGGTGTTTCTAGGCTTCAGAGAGCCTTTATATTAGTGCAGAACACTGTACCTTTAATTTAAATGCCCTTGGAGTCTGCTGGGGAAGAGAAATAATACTGACAGTCAGTATGACATGCAGATGAGTGCCGTCGATCTTAGAATCACCGCACACTACACTCATTTGGGCAGTCACGGGGCCAAAACCAGAGTGTGGAGCCACAGTGTGGCGGTGGAGGCAGCAGCAATGGGAGGCCATACAGCACCCTATGACAAAAATGGAAACCACCAGCAGTGTGAGGAGACCTGAAAGTGGCACATGGCAGAGTGTGGCGATGGAGACAGCAGCAATGGGAGGCCGTACAGGGACCCATGACACACTCTGGACCTGGCAGCAGCATGAGGAGGCGGTACAGGGGCCCATGACAGATTACGGGCCTGGCAGCAGCATGAGGAGTTGGTACGGGGGCCCATGGCAGATTACGGGCCTGGCAGCAGCAATGGGAGGCCGTACAGGGACCCATGACACACTCTGGACCTGGCAGCAGCATGAGGAGGCGGAACAGGGGCCCATGGCAGATTAGGGGCCTGGCAGCAGCTATGGGAGGCCCGTAATCTGCCAGCACCCTATGACAAAAAATGGAACACACCAGCAGTGTGAGGAGACCTGAAAGTGTCACATGGCATGAGACACTGTGGACCTGGCAGCAGCATGAGGAGGCGGTACAGGGGCCCATGGCAGATTAGGGGCCTGGCAGCAGCTATGGGAGGCCAGTAATCTGCCAGCACCCTATGACAAAAAATGGAACACACCAGCAGTGTGAGGAGACCTGAAAGTGGCACATGGCAGAGTGTGGCGATGGAGACAGCAGCAATGGGAGGCGGTTCAGGGACCCATGAGACACTGTGGACCTGGCAGCAGCATGAGGAGGCGGTACAGGGGCCCATGGCAGATTAAGGCCTGGCAGCAGCAATGGGAGGCCCGTAATCTGCCAGCACCCTATGACAAAATGGAACCCTGGGCTGGGGCAGGCAGAACCGCCGTATCTTTATCACGGTTTTCCCAGGCCACCGAATGGCGACGCTGCATATGCTGACGCAACGCTGTAGTCCCAACATGGGACGCAACGCTGTAGTCCCAACATGGGCCCCCTGGCCACGCTTGACTTTCTGGCCACATAGTCGACATACGGCTACGTTTACTTCCTCGGGCGGCTTGACGAAAAATTGCCACACCGCCGAGTAGGAAACTTTGCCCCCGCTACTCCTCACTGGCTGACTGCTACTTCCTCCGTGCACACCGGCACCACTACTGGCCGTGGTGGTAGGCTGCAGTGGAGCTGGTGCTCTACTCCGTGGCCGTTTGCCTCCACTGACACTGCTGCGACCCTGCTGCCTCCTGGCAGCAGCAATGGGAGGCCGTACAGGGACCCATGACACACTCTGGACCTGGCAGCAGCATGAAGAGGCGGTACAGGGGCCCATGGCAGATTAGGGGCCTGGCAGCAGCAATGGGAGGCCCGTAATCTGCCAGCACCCTATGACAAAAAATGGAACACACCAGCAGTGTGAGGAGACCTGAAAGTGGCACATGGCATGAGACACTGTGGACCTGGCAGCAGCATGAGGAGGCGGTACAGGGGCCCATGGCAGATTAGGGGCCTGGCAGCAGCTATGGGAGGCCCGTAATCTGCCAGCACCCTATGACAAAAAATGGAACACACCAGCAGTGTGAGGAGTCCTGAAAGTGGCACATGGCATGAGACACTGTGGACCTGGCAGCAGCATGAGGAGGCGGTACAGGGGCCCATGGCAGATTAGGGGCCTGGCAGCAGCTATGGGAGGCCCGTAATCTGCCAGCACCCTATGACAAAAAATGGAACACACCAGCAGTGTGTGAGGAGACCTGAAAGTGGCACATGGCAGAGTGTCGCGATGGAGACAGCAGCAATGGGAGGCCGTACAGGGACCCATGAGACACTGTGGACCTGGCAGCAGCATGAGGAGGTGGTACAGGGGCCCATGGCAGATTACGGGCCTGGCAGCAGCAATGGGAGGCCCGTAATCTGCCAGCACCCTATGACAAAAAATGGAACACAACAGCAGTGTGAGGAGACCTGAAAGTGGCACATGGCATGAGACACTGTGGACCTGGCAGCAGCATGAGGAGGCGGTACAGGGGCCCATGGCAGATTAGGGGCCTGGCAGCAGCTATGGGAGGCCCGTAATCTGCCAGCACCCTATGACAAAAAAATGGAACACACCAGCAGTGTGTGAGGAGACCTGAAAGTGGCACATGGCAGAGTGTCGCGATGGAGACAGCAGCAATGGGAGGCCGTACAGGGACCCATGAGACACTGTGGACCTGGCAGCAGCATGAGGAGGCGGTACAGGGGCCCATGGCAGATTACGGGCCTGGCAGCAGCAATGGGAGGCCCGTAATCTACCAGCACCCTATGACAAAAAATGGAACACAACAGCAGTGTGAGGAGACCTGAAAGTGGCACATGGCATGAGACACTGTAGACCTGGCAGCAGCATGAGGAGGCGGTACAGGGGCCCATGGCAGATTAGGGGCCTGGCAGCAGCTATGGGAGGCCCGTAATCTGCCAGCACCCTATGACAAAAAATGGAACACACCAGCAGTGTGTGAGGAGACCTGAAAGTGGCACATGGCAGAGTGTGGCGATGGAGACAGCAGCAATGGGAGGCCGTACAGGGACCCATGACACACTCTGGACCTGGCAGCAGCATGAGGAGGCGGTACAGGGGCCCATGGCAGATTACGGGCCTGGCAGCAGCAATGGGAGGCCCGTAATCTGCCAGCACCCTATGACAAAAAATGGAACACACCAGCAGTGTGAGGAGACCTGAAAGTGGCACATGTTTGGGGCATGATTCATGGCGGATTTAGTCAGTTGTGTCAGGAACTGGTGGTTTGAAATCCAGACTAATCCACGCCTGATTCATTTTCACAAACGTGAGTCTCTCCACACTTTGGGTGGACAGTCGTGTCCTCCGCGGAGTTACAATGCCTCCTGCCGCACTAAACACGCGCTCCGATGCCACGCTACTGGCCGGGCATGACAGCCTTTCAAGGGCAAATTCAGCTAGTTGGGGTCAAAGGTCAAGTTTCGTTGCCCAGTAGTCAAGGGGATTGTCTACCTCGGTTGGCAGGGTGCTGTCCAAGTAGGCCTAAGCCTGTTGTTTGAGGTCCTGCTCCAGGTCCACCTGATGCTGCTGCTGCTGCGGCTGGTTAGTAGTTTCCTCACTGCGCTGGTGAAGAAAGCTACTCATCATCGACTGCAGACTGAGGCAGCTGCTGCTGGTGGAGCTGCCACTGCTGCCATGGCAGCGGAACGCGAGCGCACAGGGCCCACAGTGTCTGAGGATGGACGTTGGCGCAGAAAGGCAGAGACCAGCTGACTACATAGGTGGTTTTTATAGTACGTTATTTTGGCCTCCCTGTCAGCAGGTGTGAAAAAGGCCACCATTTTTGAACGGTAGCGAGGGTCCAACAAGGTGGACAGCCAAAAGTCATCCCTCTGTCAGATGGTTATTATTCGGCTGTCGCTACGCAAGCAAGCGAGCATGCTATGGGCCATTTGTGCCAAGGAATGCGAGGGACTCCCTGCCTCCATCTCCACAGCATACTGCCACGGTGCGTCTGGGTCCTCTGTCTCCTCCTCCTCCTCCTCTACCAGATGCTCCTGCTCCTCCACTCCTGTCCGCTGAGTGGAAAAACCACCCATTTCACTCAATAATTCCTGAGCACCAATGTCCTCCTCTACCTCCTCCTCTTCTTCCTGTCCTGCCCCCACAGGGGTCATGTGGCGTTGAGATCTGTGCGCCACATCTACCGCACCCTGACCAGCCATTGTTAACAGCATTTGTTCCAGGACGTGCAACAGAGGAATGACGTCGTTCATCCCATAGTCCTGCCGACTCACGAATAGCGTGGCCTCCTCAAAGGGCCTGGGCAAGCGCAGGTGTCACGCATGAGCTGCCAATGGCTGACATCAAAGTTACACAGGGAGTACCTTTATCCGCTTGTAACATCAGGAAATCTGTGATGGCCTTTCGCTGTTCGTAAAGGCGGTCTAACATATGTAGGGTTGAATTCCACCTTGTTGCAACGTCACAGCATGAGGAGTCGGTACGGGGGCCCATGGCAGATTACGGGCCTGGCAGCAGCAATGGGAGGCCTGTAATCTGCCAGCACCCTATGACAAAAAATGTAACACACCAGCAGTGTGAGGAGACCTGAAAGTGGCACATGGCAGAGTGTGGCGATGGAGACAGCCGCAATGGGAGGCCGTACAGGGACCCATGAGAGACTCTGCACCTGGCAGCAGCATGAGGAGGCGATATAGGGGCCCATGGCAGATTAGGGGCCTGGCAGCAGCTATGGGAGCCCCGTAATCTGCCAGCACCCTATGACAAAAAATGTAACACACCAGCAGTGTGAGGAGACCTGAAAGTGGCACATGGCAGAGTGTGGCGATGGAGACAGAAGCAATGGGAGGCCGTACAGGGACCCATGAGAGACTCTGCACCTGGCAGCAGCATGAGGAGGTGGTATAGGGGCCCATGGCAGATTAGGGGCCTGGCAGCAGCTATGGGAGGCCCGTAATCTGCCAGCACCCTATGACAAAAAATGGAACACACCAGCAGTGTGAGGAGACCTGAAAGTGGCACATGGCAGACTGTGGCGATGGAGACAGCAGCAATGGGAGGCCGTACAGGGACTCATGAGAGACTCTGGACCTGGCAGCAGCATGAGGAGGCGGTATAGGGGACCATGGCAGATTAGGGGCCTGGCAGCAGCTATGGGAGGCGCGTAATCTGCCAGCACCCTATGACAAAAAATGGAACACACCAGCAGTGTGAGGAGACCTGAAAGTGGCACATGGCATGAGACACTGTGGACCTGGCAGCAGCATGAGGAGGCGGTACAGGGGCCCATGGCAGATTAGGGGCCTGGCAGCAGCTATGGGAGGCCCGTAATCTGCCAGCACCCTATGACAAAAAATGGAACACACCAGCAGTGTGAGGAGACCTGAGAGTGGCACATGGCAGAGTGTGGCGATGGAGACAGCAGCAATGGGAGGCCGTACAGGGACCCATGAGAGACTCTGGACCTGGCAGCAGCATGAGGAGGCGGTATAGGGGCCCATGGCAGATTAGGGGCCTGGCAGCAGCTATGGGAGGCCCGTAATCTGCCAGCACCCTATGACAAAAAATGGAACACACCAGCAGTGTGAGGAGACCTGAAAGTGGCACATGGCATGAGACACTGTGGACCTGGCAGCAGCATGAGGAGGCGGTACAGGGGCCCATGGCAGATTAGTGGCCTGGCAGCAGCTATGGGAGGCCCGTAATCTGCCAGCACCCTATGACAAAAAATGGAACACACCAGCAGTGTGTGAGGAGACCTGAAAGTGGCACATGGCAGAGTGTGGCGATGGAGACAGCAGCAATGGGAGGCCGTACAGGGACCCATGAGAGACTCTGGACCTGGCAGCAGCATGAGGAGGTGGTATAGGGGCCCATGGCAGATTAGGGACCTGGCAGCAGCTATGGGAGGCCCGTAATCTGCCAGCACCCTATGACAAAAAATGGAACACACCAGCAGTGTGAGGAGACCTGAAAGTGGCACATGGCATGAGACACTGTGGACCTGGCAGCAGCATGAGGAGGCGGTACAGGGTCCCATGGCAGATTAGGGGCCTGGCAGCAGCTATGGCAGGCCCGTAATCTGCCAGCACCCCATGACAAAAAATGGAACACACCAGCAGTGTGTGAGGAGACCTGAAAGTGGCACATGGCAGAGTGTGGCGATGGAGACAGCAGCAATGGGAGGCCGTACAGGGACCCATGAGAGACTCTGGACCTGGCAGCAGCATGAGGAGGCGGTATAGGGGCCCATGGCAGATTAGGGGCATGGCAGCAGCTATGGGAGGCCCGTAATCTGCCAGCACCCTATGACAAAAAATGGAACACACCAGCAGTGTGAGGAGACCTGAAAGTGGCACATGGCATGAGACACTGTGGACCTGGCAGCAGCATGAGGAGGCGGTACAGGGGCCCATGGCAGATTAGTGGCCTGGCAGCAGCTATGGGAGGCCCGTAATCTGCCAGCACCCTATGACAAAAAATGGAACACACCAGCAGTGTGTGAGGAGATCTGAAAGTGGCACATGGCAGAGTGTGGCGATGGAGACAGCAGCAATGGGAGGCCGTACAGGGACCCATGAGAGACTCTGGACCTGGCAGCAGCATGAGGAGGTGGTATAGGGGCCCATGGCAGATTAGGGGCCTGGCAGCAGCTATGGGAGGCCCGTAATCTGCCAGAACCCTATGACAAAAAATGGAACACACCAGCAGTGTGAGGAGACCTGAAAGTGGCACATGGCATGAGACACTGTGGACCTGGCAGCAGCATGAGGAGGCGGTACAGGGGCCCATGGCAGATTAGGGGCCTGGCAGCAGCTATGGGAGGCTCGTAATCTGCCAGCACCCTATGACAAAAAATGGAACACACCAGCAGTGTGTGAGGAGACCTGAAAGTGGCACATGGCAGAGTGTGGCGATGGAGACAGCAGCAATGGGAGGCCATACAGGGACCCATGAGAGACTCTGGACCTGGCAGCAGCATGAGGAGGCGGTATAGGGGCCCATGGCAGATTAGGGGCCTGGCAGCAGCTATGGGAGGCCCGTAATCTGCCAGCACCCTATGACAAAAAATGGAACACACCAGCAGTGTGTGAGGAGACCTGAAAGTGGCACATGGCATGAGACACTGTGGACCTGGCAGCAGCATGAGGAGGCGGTACAGGGGCCCATGGCAGATTAGGGGCCTGGCAGCAGCTATGGGAGGCCCGTAATCTGCCAGCACCCTATGACAAAAAATGGAACACACCAGCAGTGTGTGAGGAGACCTGAAAGTGGCACATGGCAGAGTGTGGCGATGGAGACAGCAGCAATGGGAGGCCGTACAGGGACCCATGAGAGACTCTGGACCTGGCAGCAGCATGAGGAGGCGGTATAGGGGCCCATGGCAGATTAGGGGCCTGGCAGCAGCTATGGGAGGCCCGTAATCTGCCAGCACCCTATGACAAAAAATGGAACACACCAGCAGTGTGTGAGGAGACCTGAAAGTGGCACATGGCATGAGACACTGTGGACCTGGCAGCAGCATGAGGAGGCGGTACAGGGGCCCATGGCAGATTAGGGGCCTGGCAGCAGCTATGGGAGGCCCGTAATCTGCCAGCACCCTATGACAAAATGGAACCCTGGGCTGGGGCAGGCAGAACCGCCGTATCTTTATCATGGTTTTCCCAGGCCACCAAATGGCGACGCTGCATATGCTGCCGCAACGCTGTAGTCCCAACATGGGCCCCCTGGCCACGCTTGACTTTCTGGCCACATAGTCGACATACGGCTACGTTTACTTCCTCGGGCGGCTTGACCAAAAATTGCCACACCGCCGAGTAGGAAACTTTGCCCCCGATACTCCTCACTGGCTGACTGCTGCTTCCTCCGTGCACACCGGCACCACTACTGGCCGTGGTGGTAGGCTGCAGTGGAGCTGGTGCTGTACTCCGTGGCCGTTTGCCTCCACTGACACTGCTGCGACCCTGCTGCCTCCTGGGCAACCCACCGACTGTTTTGCTCGCTGCCAAGCTGCCACCCTCTTCTCCTGATGATGCGGAAGCAATAGCCTGATGACGACGAGGCTGCCAAGTGCGATCAGCCTCATCATCATCAATTAGGGTCTCCGCCTCACTACTAGCCCCCTCGGCTGCGTGTGGGTCAGGAGACAGACCTGTCTCTAGACCGGCTACCGAGCCACTCTCCTCGCCACTACTTCTTCGCCTGGCTGCTGAAGAGGCGGATGTCTCCCCCCGTTCCTGACCGCCCTCTGTTAGCTCTTCCTCACTGTACAGTGGGGCTGAGCCCACAGCATACGATACTTTGCTTGGTGAGGGAACACCAAAGGACAGGGGCAGGTCGAGGACACGTGATTTCAGTGGGCTTGCTCCCGGGCCATGCCAACTAACGGTTGTGTCTGACGTACCCACCGACCGTTGGCTGTAGGTGTCAGAGGTGACCTGGGAAGAGGAAGACGACCGAGCCAACCAATCGATGACGGCAGGGTTGTCGGTGGAGACACGACCGCTGGATGACACCGGGAGCACTGGCCTCTGGCTGCGACTAGTGCTGCCTCGACCCCTTCCTCTGCTGCCACGTCTGCTCGCTCCTAAAACATTGCCTCCTCTGCCACTCCTATGCATGTTGTCTGACATACTCTTTAATTAAACGATTCTGTGTCCCTGAGTAACAATTCTGTGTCTGTCCCTGAGTAACAATTCTGTGTCTGTCCCTGAGTAACAATTCTGTGTCCCTGAGTAACAATTCTGTGTCCCTCAGTAACAATTCTGTGTCCCTCAGTAACAATTCTGTGTCCCTCAGTAACAATTCTGTGTCCCTGAGTAACAATTCTGTGTCCCTGAGTAACAATTCTGTGTCCCTCAGTAACAATTCTGTGTCCCTGAGTAACAATTCTGTGTCCCTCAGTAACAATTCTGTGTCCCTCAGTAACAATTCTGTGTCTGTCCCTGAGTAACAATTCTGTGTCCCTGAGTAACAATTCTGTGTCCCTCAGTAACAATTCTGTGTCCCTCAGTAACAATTCTGTGTCCCTCAGTAACAATTCTGTGTCTGTCCCTGAGTAACAATTCTGTGTCTGTCGCTGAGTAACAATTCTGTGTCCCTCAGTAACAATTCTGTGTCCCTCAGTAACAATTCTGTGTCCCTCAGTAACAATTCTGTGTCCCTGAGTAACAATTCTGTGTCCCTCAGTAACAATTCTGTGTCCCTCAGTAACAATTCTGTGTCTGTCCCTGAGTAACAATTCTGTGTCTGTCCCTGAGTAACAATTCTGTGTCCCTCAGTAACAATTCTGTGTCCCTCAGTAACAATTCTGTGTCCCTGAGTAACAATTCTGTGTCCCTGAGTAACAATTCTGTGCCCCTCAGTAACAATTCTGTGTCCCTCAGTAACAATTCTGTGCCCCTCAGTAACAATTCTGTGTCCCTGAGTAACAATTCTGTGTCCCTGAGTAACAATTCTGTGTCCCTCAGTAACAATTCTGTGTCCCTCAGTAACAATTCTGTGTCTGTCCCTGAGTAACAATTCTGTGTCTGTCCCTGAGTAACAATTCTGTGTCCCTGAGTAACAATTCTGTGCCCCTCAGTAACAATTCTGTGTCCCTCAGTAACAATTCTGTGTCTGTCCCTGAGTAACAATTCTGTGTCCCTAAGTAACGTTTCTGTGGCCCTAAGTAACGGTTCTGTTGCCCTCAGTAACAATTCTGTGTCCCTCAGTAACAATTCTGTGTCCCTCAGTAACAATTCTGTGTCCCTCAGTAACAATTCTGTGTCTGTCCCTGAGTAACAATTCTGTGTCTATCCCTGAGTAACAATTCTGTATCCCTCAGTAACAATTCTGTGTCCCTGAGTAACAATTCTGTGTCCCTGAGTAACAATTCTGTGTCCCTGAGTAACAATTCTGTGTCCCTGAGTAACAATTCTGTGTCCCTCAGTAACAATTCTGTGTCCCTGAGTAACAATTCTGTGTCCCTCAGTAACAATTCTGTGTCCCTCAGTAACAATTCTGTGTCTGTCCCTAAGTAACAATTCTGTGGCCCTAAGTAACGTTTCTGTGGCCCTAAGTAACGTTTCTGTGGCCCTAAGTAACAGTTCTGTGGCCCTCAGTAACAATTCTGTGTCCCTCAGTAACAATTCTGTGTCTGTCCCTGAGTAACAATTCTGTGTCCCTAAGTAACGTTTCTGTGGCCCTAAGTAACGGTTCTGTGGCCCTCAGTAACAAATCTGTGTCCCTCAGTAACAATTCTGTGTCTGGCCCTAAGTAACAATTCTGTGGCCCTAAGTAACGTTTCTGTGGCCCTAAGTAACAGTTCTGTGTCCCTCAGTAACAATTCTGTGTCTGTCCCTGAGTAACAATTCTGTATCCCTCAGTAACAATTCTGTGTCCCTGAGTAACAATTCTGTGTCCCTGAGTAACAATTCTGTGTCCCTGAGTAACAATTCTGTGTCCCTGAGTAACAATTCTGTGTCCCTGAGTAACAATTCTGTGTCCCTGAGTAACAATTCTGTGTCCCTCAGTAACAATTCTGTGTCCCTGAGTAACAATTCTGTGTCCCTGAGTAACAATTCTGTGTCCCTCAGTAACAATTCTGTGTCTGTCCCTAAGTAACAATTCTGTGGCCCTAAGTAACGTTTCTGTGGCCCTAAGTAACGTTTCTGTGGCCCTAAGTAACAGTTCTGTGGCCCTCAGTAACAATTCTGTGTCCCTCAGTAACAATTCTGTGTCTGTCCCTGAGTAACAATTCTGTGTCCCTAAGTAACGTTTCTGTGGCCCTAAGTAACGGTTCTGTGGCCCTCAGTAACAAATCTGTGTCCCTCAGTAACAATTCTGTGTCTGGCCCTAAGTAACAATTCTGTGGCCCTAAGTAACGTTTCTGTGGCCCTAAGTAACAGTTCTGTGTCCCTCAGT
This sequence comes from Staurois parvus, assembly GCF_062004578.1. Taxonomy (NCBI): domain Eukaryota; kingdom Metazoa; phylum Chordata; class Amphibia; order Anura; family Ranidae; genus Staurois; species Staurois parvus. Next base: position 837,370 of record NW_028317926.1, on the reverse strand, counting down.
AACAATTCTGTGTCTGTCCCTCAGTAACAATTCTGTGTCTGTCCCTCAGTAACAATTCTGTGTCTGTCCCTAAGTAACAATTCTGTGGCCCTAAGTAACGTTTCTGTGGCCCTAAGTAACGTTTCTGTGGTCCTAAGTAACGTTTCTGTGTTCCTAACTAACGTTTCTATGTCCCTAAGTAACGTTTCTGTGTCCCTAACTCTCTCCCTGAATACAGCCAGGTCTGCCTCTGTTGAATGACTGGAGGCAAATGGAGAATTCTAAAATGGGCGCCATTTATAGCTCGACCATTACACAGTGCTGGCTGGCTGGCTGCTGATTGGCTAATGCGATCACATGTCATGAATGAATGCATTATGGGTCAGCGCGCCTTGTCTGCGCACCTTCCCAGACATCCCCGCTCCGTCGCCGCACATGTCGCCGCCATTTTAGGAAAATTTTCGATTCGCGCATCCGAAGTCTGCTTATTTTCGGATTCGGCGCGAAATTTTTCTAATATTCAAAGCGAATTCCACTTCGCCTACTTCGATTCGCTCATCTCTACCTATGACTTATGTACCTCTAATCCTGTAGAAGCCACAGGAATACTGTCCAGGTCTTGTCCAGAAGCTTTGTCCCGAAGCCAGGTACATAGGCTCATTCACACATTTCTTCAATGACCAGTCTAGGGGTGTTATTTTTGTTGTTTTTATTTTTAGAGAACTTGGAAAGGGATGAGGGAATCAGATGGAATATTCCAAAATCAAAACCTATGTACAAGCTATGATGAAGTCTATGCTTGAAACAAACAGTAGACTTCAGCTTTAACCACTCTGGACACAGCAAACACCGGATCGTAATGCCGCACACTCCCTGGGAGCACGCACAATCCAAAATGGTGGGCGCCGTTTATGAACGGCAACCTGCTCCTGCACTGCTCCCGTCCGGCTGTTTATACATGGGCTGGATGGGAGCAGTGCAGGAGCGGGTTGCTGTTCATAAATGGAGCCCGCCATTTTGGACTGTGTGCACTCCCTGGGAGCGTGCGGCACCACGATCCAGTGTCCGCTGTGTCCGCTGTGTCCTCCGATTGCTGTACGGGACCTCTGCTGTGTGAAGTCCCGATCATGTGATCACTGATTGGCCAATCAGTGATCACATGAATAGTATAAAGCAAGATGTCACTTCTGACATCATTGCTTACTATGTGTGAAATCTGTGAATGATCACAGAGGTCACATGGTACAAGGCTATTCACAACCAGCTGTGACAAGCTGTGACCAATCACAAATCACACAGTATTTCTCAACGGCTGCAAGAATGCAGCCAGAGAGAAGGAGAAATGATTGCTTTTACAGCCTTTATGGATATAAAAGCTATCAGTGTAAAAAAAAAAATAAAATCTTCATCACCCCCCCACAAGTAGTACAGTGTCACTATGGTGACACTGTACTGCTAGGGTGGCAGTATGTTAAAACAAAAAATAAATAATAATATAAAAAAATATAAAAACATTTTTTTGAAAAATTATAATTTTTGGTTATAAACTAATTTGGGTTATTATTTTTTTACTAAAAAGATAAATGAATACATTTTGGCCAAGATTTATGAAGAAAGATTATTTATTTACAAAATGTTATAAGAAAAAGAAAAATTATAAGAATTGATAAGAAAAATGCTAAAAAATTCATATGGGTACAGTGTTGATGACCGCACAATTGTCATTCAAAGTGTGACAGCGCTGAAAGCTGATAATTGGCCTGGACAGGAAGGGAGTAAAAGTGTCCGGGCATGAAGTGGTTAGGACCACAGTAGTAGTAGTAGTAGTAGTAGCAGTAGCAAACTTAAACAGAGTCCCTTTAGGTAAGAGATTAAGTGGACAAAGCTCTTCAGCACACCAGCCAAAGTCCCAGACCCGCAGCTGACTCCCTAGGACCAGAGGGGGTAAAGTAGTCTCTAAAATCGTTTAGGTGTGTCTGTACTTATAAGGCCCAAGAGCAGATGGTTGCCTTCCTCCTTGATACCAGACCATATCTTTAGTAGACAGCCCCCTTAGGCAGTATATACTGTTACCCAGCATGCCATCAGAGCCTCTCTGGGATAGGCCAGGGCTGTACTATTTTTACAGTGTGATAACTTAATGTACCTATCAAAATACAAACGAAATCTATCTATCTAAACCTAGCACCTACCAAGGAGGTTGCTACATCCACCCACCCTTCGCCAAAAATTGGCCATGTCCTCACTGGCCTGAGCTAATGGCTCCTACAAAATTTGTTAAAAAAATAAAGCAGAGTATTCCACTAACTTGCAGGGGAAAAGGGAAATTAACAAATGAACAGTGCCATGTGGCATTCCACATATTGGCGAATGCATACAATAAATTAGCAGTATAACTATTTATATGTGTGTATTATATTTACAAATATATACAACATCCGTGGTAGAGTGCTACCAAAGTAGGTGGGAATTAGTGGGGTAACCAAACAATGTACATTTCCTAACTAGTCCTTTATCACTAACTATACACACAAACAAAATTTGAAGAAATAGGTTAGTACTGAAGCCAAAGCTCAATAGTCTTCACCTACAAGAAGAGTTGAAATTGAAGTGCCACACCACTGCTGAGAGGTCCAGATACAACTTTATTCCATTAAAGGTCAGGGGTATAATTCAAGAACTAGACTAATCGTTTTGGTGGTCTAAGTGCCCCCTTTATCAGGGCTATAAAGAACATTAGAAGATTTTCATATCAATCTGACATCAATACAATGTCCCTTCCACAGGGTCATAATTAAAACCAAACAGTCAATCGTAATGAGAGTATCAAAATTATTGTATAAAAATGAGAACGTGAGTGCTGAACAAAAATGAGAATAATGGTGCTGAAAAAAAAAAGAACCTAGATGAGAGCAGTGTTAGAACATCCTAACAGCCTAATATGTACAACCTAAGAGAGTAGTAGTTGAAGCACTATACCCGCAGGAATACCCCTTCAAAAGTTCCCAATACTAGAGCATAACATTCCCAACCATCAATGTTATATCCGAATGTAAAACTGATGCAGGTGTGTACAATCTACACTATAGCAAATAAATCACTATGCCAGATGGTATCACATCCTACTCTTAGCAAAACCATGCCATCTAGTGGCCCAACTATATTCACGGCCAGGCCCCTACTGGGCATAAAAGAGATATCATTACCGAGGATAAGCAACATATGTACATTTGGCTATATTTTGCCACGTAGAATATTCTAGAGCCCTGGAATACAAAACACAAGCAGACTGTCACGTACCTGGTTGGGGAGCCTGATGGTGAGAGGTGCGTCCTCTTACTACATCCGCTCGGAGCCCCTGATAGTGGGGACAGAGGGCGCCGAGCCAGGAGTGGCAAGAGTACCGGGTGGGTTTTGAGATGACTGTAGGCAGGTGATGACCCAGAAGATCTGGATACAGGCCAGGTGCGGATGCAGGAACATAGGTGCAGAAGCAGGTAGGTATGGCGGCAAACAGGATATAGACCAGGTGCGGATGCAGGAGCGTAGGTGCGGCAACAGGTAGGTATGGCGGTAACCAGGATGCAGGTCAGGTTCGGATGCAAGAACGTAGGTGCAGCAGCAGGTAGGTATGGCGGCAACCAGGATACAGGCCAGGTGCAGAAACAGGAACGTAGGTGTAGCAGTGTCAGACAAGCCCGGTCAGGATCAATTGGGCGGATCAGGTACAAGGGAGCAGACAAGTGGATAGTCAGGCATAAGCCGGGTCGGTGCAGGTGGGGTTCTTTCTTAGTCAGGGTCAGATCAGATACAGGCAATAGAATCAGGTTATCAAGTACAGGACATTGTAGACCAGAAGGCATAGGCTAAACTATGTTGATGATTTAAATAGCCCGCCTTGCGGTGATGTGTATGCTAGTACGCATGTGCGTAACCGCAGACTCCCACACATGCTCACTCGCACCGCCGCAGCTGACAGGGATCTGGAGCCAGTGCATAGATGCGTGTCGGCGAGGGAGCAATCCCTGACACAGACTTCCTAGCTAAGGTATGCTATCTAGACATCTGCACATGAACATGACCTGCTATGACATTTTAGCTCCCTATCCATGGATACTCAGCAACACATACTGTAGCAACAGTTGATGTTTGAGTTCTGGCTCTATTAGCCAAAGTCCATAAACCCAAGTGAAAGATGTGGAGCTAAGCTCAACTGACACTTGCAGTATCACCACCTCTGCAGCATAAGGAGCACCAACTCCTTCGGTCAGTAGTTGAGATTTGGCAAGTGATCCTTCCCCTCTCCTCTTTTGAGAACATATCAGACAACTTGTACCCTGGGTGGTTGTCTTCTGAAGTTCTAACTCAGCTGACTGAATAGGCAGGTGACTTTCCATTTTTTTTCTAGCAGTAGAATTCAGGATTGGGAATCTGGACCATCTTTTCAGCAGGACCCCAGATGTTGATGGACCATTCCCGGTCCCTGAAACCAGCCTGTACAACTAGAACCTTGTCTGTGTGTATGGTTTTTCCGAAACTCCAGTTCCTTTTAATGGCTTGGAAAGGCTTCCACAGAATGGATTTGTTTGGTTCCAGAATTTTTTGGGCACGAACATAAAGTCCCAAACTTCATTTTCACACCAGGAGACCCTTTTCACCTCAATTTGTTCCTGTGGGTCTTAGGGGAAGCACTACCCATATTCTAGAGCCACCCGCCATTGGACTATCTGCTGGAAGCATGAAAATCTCAGCAGCTCATCCCTGTCTTCTTTCCTTGATGTAACAATATGTTCTTTATGTTCTTTTAATGAGGTGGCTGTAGGCCTCATTTTGCCTCAGAGATCCCTTTAAGGCATGGACGGGTGTGGGTGTCAGCTTTAAGGAACTCCCCTCTCTGGATGCTGATGGATGGCTGGATCAGGATGGGCTCTGAAAGTAATTGGCTCCACGCAGGAGACCATAAAGAATGCCCATAGTGTAGTAAGGTAAGTAATCAATTTATTAATTAATATAAAAAATAATTTGCAAATTCCAGGTAAAATCAACAATAAAAGATGTGACATCTGATGTGACAAGTGTATGGACTAACCATCCAGGAAGTAAGATGGCTGCTGGGCCTCCAAGTGGCTCCACATGGCTCCGGCGGCATGACGTCTTTATGGTCTCCTGGGTGAAGCCAAATACTTTTAGAGCCCATCCTGATCCAGCCATCCATCAGCATCCAGAGAGGGGAGTTCCTTAAAGCTGACACCCACACCCGTTCATCCCTTAAAGGGATCTCTGGGCAGCTGGATCCAGTATTTTCCTGAGTATTCCTGACAGCACCACCATACCTAGAGGGAGGACCATTCCCAGAGTGGGATCATTTCCAGTAACTTAAGGGGACCTCTACATATTTACACAATGCGTATCTACGTTATGCATCTGGTGAGTGCGTAATTCTACCACACTTTTTTTGGAGCACCATCAGTTGGATTCTACTATCACCTTTACTTAGATCTGCATTTATTGAGACCTTGCACATTTTTTATGGACATTTTGAAAGTGATTTATATGTTTTAGTGCTGCACCCATTTATATGTTTTGCTGTTCTCGGTTGTGCGTCTTCTTCCAGCCCATAGTTAGGTTTCCATATCCCTTCCAGTCTTTGGATTGGTGATCCAACCTGTAAGAGAAATCGAATTTCTAGCACCAGAGAACCAGTAAAGATTTATGCTCACATTCATATGCATTGCTCACGTGCTCATATTTATAAGCAAAGAAGCAAAAGATGTGTTGTTCAAGTTCATCGCATACACATTTGTGCATGCATGGGCTCATAAGCATTCCAATTAGCATGCACACTTGGCGCCCAATGGTCTATTTAAGCTGGTCTGAGCAGCTTGTCTTCAGCATGTTCCTGTGTTCCTGTGACCTGATCCGCTGTACCTGCTTACCTGTGTATGACCCGGCTTTCCTTTAGACTTCACCTCATCTCCTGCTTAAACTCTGTTCACCTGATTACTCTTACCTCGACCTGTTTACTGGGACTTGCCTTTGACTACTGTTTCGGTACTGCATTGCCCAGCTGTTACTGACCTTGGCCTGCCTCCTGGACTTGCTTTGCCTGCCAATTCAGTCCCTCGCTGCCCGGTCACTGCTGACTGCTGTATGCTGCCTGTCTCCTGGTCCTGCTTCATCTTCTGCTCTGGTGCCAGGCTGCTCCTGCGCTCCATTCCGAGGACTGCGACTACCAGCTCTACCCACCTAAAGAGTGAACACCACCAGCCAGTTACTCCAACACTCGTGCCCCTCTTTACCCTCACACTCTCTGTCTCCACCTTCAGGATTGTTGGGCAGGAGGTGTAAGAGAGGCCTCCTTAACATTCCAGTCTTCACCAGGTATGTGATACACCCATTAGGCAAACCCTGCTTCTGCAAGGCTATGTCAATTTTAGCAATGGTCTATCTATGATCTGCCACATTTGTCTGTACTAGTGCATACAGTATATTCAAAAGGAGGTGGCTGCCAAAGATAAGGGTCAGTGTAGCATTGGTTGAAAAGCATGAGCTAGTGCATGCACCTTATAGAAAACCTAACATATATTTCTGAACTGTACTTGTAAAATTCAGCTAAGAAGCAGCCTGGCCTGTGGAGCTTACTACTGGGGAAATCTGTATGGTCAAAGAAACTTAAATGCTAATATGTCTAACTAACCTCAGATTCTGTAGTTGCTAAATTTCCAAGCTGTACTTGTATTAGTTATCTAACCAGTCCCTCCGAACTACAAATTGACTTGCTAGCCTATAATCTGAAATAGCATTACAAAACAAGAATATTACTTGCATTTGTATGTAGTTCCATTTTATTAATGTATTTTGTATGGCTATGACCGTGTTTGTGGAGACTTTTTATGTGCAGTAGATAAAGTATTTTACTGTATGAACAATATTTGTCTGGAAATGTGTGTTCATTATATCTTAATTTGAGACTAGCCGTTCTGCTTGCCAAATCATTTTAATACTTAGTAATTTCTACTGTTAACACCCTCTGCAAGCTGTTCCACTTGGTTGCCAGAGAGGTGATGTTGGAATTAATGCCCTGGTAGCTCTCAATTTTCTTGTTACATGGCAAAAACTTAAAGCTTTCTCTAAAAATAAAGTGGCAATTTTTATCTCCCCAGATTATGGCATCATAGCTCTCAGAAACTCTAAAATGATATAATCAGTTTTGCTTATGAAATACAAAGCAAATTCACCTTAAAAGACTGATGTATAAAGAAACTTATGAAGAAGGATGAGCTACATTTTTGGAAAGTAGACACCCTAAGCTATATGCTGAGAAGCATATTGAGTCCATGTAAGATTTATTTTTTTTACACAAGTTTTTGGAAATGACAAAAACTTTTTTTTACACAAAGTTGTCATTTAAATGATATATTTCTCACGCAAGCCATGGTTATATGTGAAATTACACTCCAAAATACATTCTGCTACTTCTACCGAGTATTGGGATACCACATGTGTGAGACTTTTTGGGAGCCTAGCCACATACAGGAGCCTGAAATCCAATGACCACTTTGAAAGCCTGAAGGTGCGTAACTTCCTCGTTTCACTTCCTCACTACCCATCAAAGTTTCAGAGGCTCTGAAATGCCAGGATAGCACCAACCCGCCCCCCCCCCCCAATGACCCCTTTTTGGAAAGTAGACACCCCAAGGAAAAAAGAGCCATGGTGAGTATTTCTGCTATAGGGTGGTCAGGAACCGGTTACAGAAGCGGTTTGTGCTATGGCACTGTGTTACTTTAACTTACAATAGCTTGGTCATGCAACGCTGCACCTAAATGAAATTTCCATCCTTTTTTCCCACGAATTGAGCTTTCTTTCGATGGTATTTGATCACCTGTGCATTTTTTATTTTTTGCAATATAAGAAAAAAAAGGACCGACAATTTTAAGAAAATAAACAATATTTTTGACTTTCTGCTATAAAACATGTCCAGTAAAAATAATTAAAAATGAAATTTCATCATAAATTTAGGCTAAAATGTATTCTGTGACATGTCTTTGCTAAAAAAAAAAAATCCCAATACGTGTAAATTAATTGGTTTATGTGAAAGTATAGTATCTACAAATGGCGGTATAGATACTGGGAATTTTTTTATACTAATATTAGTGGCGATCAGCGACTTATGGCGACGATCAGCAACTTATGGTGGCGATAAACGACTTATGGTGGGACTGCAGCAGGCATTCCAACACTGGGAGGGAACTGACTTGGGGTCCCTGACATCCCCAGTGACACCAATACAGTGATCAGTACAAACAAAAGCACTGACACTGTATTAATGGTACTGGGAAGGAAGGGGTTAACATTTGGAGGCAAAGGGTTAACTGTGTGATGGGAGTGTTTTACTAGGGGGCGGGGGGTGTGTGCTTCACTGTAAGCACACTGATCTGGATGGCTCTGCTCAGCCATCCCGATCAGTGTGCCCAAACTTACAGGGAGAAGAGCTGCATTGTAAACAATGCAGCCCTCCTCCCTGTCAGTGTTTGCTGGTAATCACCGGACGGGACCCGGTGATTGACACCCGCGGCCATGATCGGGGGCGCGAGTAGGGCGGTCGTGCACATCCCCAACACGGAAAATGCAAAATCACGTACATATACACGAGATTTTGTGCAGCGGTGCCGCCCTGCCGCAGTAAAAGTACTGTGGCTGGTCGGCAACCAGTTAATGTTGTTAATTTGCATTTGTTTATGAATATTTGTGCAGATGCATAATAACATATTAACATCTGTATATAATTGAGTTTAATATTCTATAATAAAGTTTAATGGCAGAGATCATCAGAAATAAATAATATGCTAATGTAAACAATCCACATACATTATATACGCTAACATTTTTTACACGAACTTATGTTACTTAAAAACTCTTTTTGTTGTTTTAAATGTGTGTTCAGCTAGCTTTTCACTTCGAAAGCTTAATTCTAGAGAAATATGAAAGCATACTATGTAACTCCGATATCATTGTTATGACTAACACATTTAAAAGACTGGTGTTATGCGTACATGAAATGTATTGACTTCCTCTAATGTCCTGCACAGCAAGGTGCAGACTGAGCTTTACACTGGAAACTTGTTGATGATAAAACTGTGTGGTGTAATAATTAGAGATGAGCGAAGTATTCAAAAATTCGATTCGACTGATTCGGCGAATTCGTGGAAAAATTTCGATTCGAGTCGAATATATTCGCTGTGAATTTAACTTAAAAAAGGGTGTTTCTAGGCTTCAGAGAGACTTAATATTAGTGCTGAACACTGTACCTTTAATTTAAATGCCCTTGGAGTCTGCTGGGGAAGAGAAATAATACTGTCAGTCAGTATGACATGCAGATGAGTGCCGTCGATCTTAGAATCACCGCACACTTCACTCATTTGGGCAGTCACGGGGCCAAAACCAGAGTGTGGAGCCACAGTGTGGCGGTGGAGGCAGCAGCAATGGGAGGCCATACAGCACCCTATGACAAAAATGGAAACCACCAGCAGTGTGAGGAGACCTGAAAGTGGCACATGGCAGAGTGTGGCGATAGAGACAGCAGCAATGGGAGGCCGTACAGGGACCCATGACACACTCTGGACCTGGCAGCAGCATGAGGAGGCGGTACAGGGGCCCATGGCAGATTACGGGCCTGGCAGCAGCATGAGGAGTCGGTACGGGGGCCCATGGCAGATTACGGGCCTGGCAGCAGCAATGGGAGGCCGTACAGGGACCCATGACACACTCTGGACCTGGCAGCAGCATGGGGAGGCGGTACAGGGGCCCATGACAGATTACGGGCCTGGCAGCAGCATGAGGAGTCGGTACGGGGGCCCACGACACACTCTGGACCTGGCAGCAGCATGAGGAGGCGTTACAGGGGCGCATGACAGATTACGAGCCTGGCAGCAGCAACTTGGACAGGAGGACGTTCAGCTTCTGCACCGTCTGGTGCGTGCTCGCAAACTGTTGTCTCTTGGAAACGGATTCCAAGAAAGACTGCAGACGGAATCCGTGAAGAGGAGTCGCAGGAGAAGGAGCATCTGAACGAGCGGAATATGCCAACAAGCGACAACAGGGGCCCATGACAGATTACGGGCCTGGCAGCAGCATGAGGAGTCGGTACGGGGGCCCATGGCAGATTAGGGGCCTGGCAGCAGCTATGGGAGGCCCGTAATCTGCCAGCACCCTATGACAAAAAATGGAACCCACCAGCAGTGTGAGGAGACCTGAAAGTGGCACATGGCAGAGTGTGGCGATGGAGACAGCAGCAATGGGAGGCCGTACAGGGACCCATGAGAGACTCTGGACCTGGCAGCAGCATGAGGAGGCGGTACAGGGGCCCATGGCAGATTAGGGGCCTGGCAGCAGCTATGGGAGGCCCGTAATCTGCCAGCACCCTATGACAAAAAATGGAATACACCAGCAGTGTGAGGAGACCTGAAAGTGGCACATGTTTGGGGCATGATTCATGGCGGATTTAGTCAGTTGTGTCAGGAACTGGTGGTTTGAAATCCAGACTAATCCACGCCTGATTCATTTTCACAAACGTCAGTCTCTCCACACTTTGGGTGGACAGTCGTGTCCTCCGCGGAGTTGCAATACCTCCTGCCGCACTAAACACGTGCTCCGATGCCACGCTACTGGCCGGGCATGACAGCCTTTCAAGGGCAAATTCAGCTAGTTGGGGCCAAAGGTCAAGTTTCGTTGCCCAGTAGTCAAGGGGATTGTCTACCTCGGTTGGCAGGGTGCTGTCCAAGTAGGCCTAAGCCTGTTGTTTGAGGTCCTGCTCCAGGTCCACCTGATGCTGCTGCTGCTGCTGCTGCTGCTGCGGCTGGTTAGTAGTTTCCTCACTGCGCTGGTGAAGAAAGCTACTCATCATCGACTGCAGACTGAGGCAGCCGCTGCTGGTGGAGCTGCCACTGCTCCTACCACCCCACCCCTCCCCTGCTGCCATGGCAGCGGAACGCGAGCGCACAGGGCCCACAGTGTCTGAGGATGGACGTTGGCGCAGACAGGCAGAGACCAGCTGACTACATAGGTGGTTTTTATAGTACGTTATTTTGGCCTCCCTCTTAGCAGGTGTGAAAAAGGCCACCATTTTTGAACGGTAGCGAGGGTCCAACAAGGTGGACAGCCAAAAGTCATCCCTCTGTCTGATGGTTATTATTCGGCTGTCGCTACGCAAGCAACCGAGCATGCTATGGGCCATTTGTGCCAAGGAATGCGAGGGACTCCCTGCCTCCATCTCCACAGCATACTGCCACGGTGCGTCTGGGTCCTCTGTCTCCTCCTCCTCCTCCTCCTCTACCAGATGCTCCTGCTCCTCCACTCCTGTCCGCTGAGTGGAAAAACCACCCATTTCACTCAATAATTCCTGAGCACCAATGTCCTCCTCTACCTCCTCCTCTTCTTCCTGTCCTGCCCCCACAGGGGTCATGTGGCGTTGAGATCTGTGCGCCACGTCTACCGCACCCTGACCAGCCATTGTTAACAGCATTTGTTCCAGGACGTGCAACAGAGGAATGACGTCGTTCATCCCATAGTCCTGCCGACTCACGAATAGCGTGGCCTCCTCAAAGGGCCTGAGCAAGCGCAGGTGTCACGCATGAGCTGCCAATGGCTGACATCTAAGTTACACAGGGAGTACCTTTATCCGCTTTTAACATCAGGAAATCTGTGATGGCCTTTCGCTGTTCGTAAAGGCGGTCTAACATATGTAGGGTTGAATTCCACCTTGTTGCAACGTCACAGCATGAGGAGTCGGTACGGGGGCCCATGGCAGATTACGTGCCTGGCAGCAGCAATGGGAGGCCCGTAATCTGCCAGCACCCTATGACAAAAAATGGAACCCACCAGCAGTGTGAGGAGACCTGAAAGTGGCACATGGCAGAGTGTGGCGATGGAGACAGCAGCAATGGGAGGCCGTACAGGGACCCATGAGAGACTCTGGACCTGGCAGCAGCATGAGGAGGCGGTATATAGGGGCCTATGGCAGATTAGGGGCCTGGCAGCAGCTATAGGAGGCCCATAATCTGCCAGCACCCTATGTCAAAAAATTCAACACACCAGCAGTGTGAGGAGACCTGAAAGTGGCACATGGCATGAGACACTGTGGACCTGGCAGCAGCATGAGGAGGCGGTATATAGGGGCCTATGGCAGATTAGGGGCCTGGCAGCAGCTATAGGAGGCCCGTAATCTGCCAGCACCCTATGTCAAAAAATTCTACACACCAGCAGTGTGTGAGGAGACCTGAAAGTGGCACATGGCAGAGTGTGGCGATGGAGACAGCAGCAATGGGAGGCCGTACAGGGACCCATGAGAGACTCTGGACCTGGCAGCAGCATGAGGAGGCGGTATATAGGGGCCTATGGCAGATTAGGGGCCTGGCAGCAGCTATAGGAGGCCCGTAATCTGCCAGCACCCTATGTCAAAAAATTCTACACACCAGCAGTGTGTGAGGAGACCTGAAAGTGGCACATGGCAGAGTGTGGCGATGGAGACAGCAGCAATGGGAGGCCGTACAGGGACCCATGAGAGACCCTGGACCTGGCAGCAGCATGAGGAGGCGGTATATAGGGGCCTATGGCAGATTAGGGGCCTGGCAGCAGCTATAGGAGGCCCGTAATCTGCCAGCACCCTATGTCAAAAAATTCTACACACCAGCAGTGTGAGGAGACCTGAAAGTGGCACATGGCAGAGTGTGGCGATGGAGACAGCAGCAATGGGAGGCCGTACAGGGACCCATGAGAGACTCTGGACCTGGCAGCAGCATGAGGAGGCGGTATATAGGGGCCTATGGCAGATTAGGGGCCTGGCAGCAGCTATGGGAGGCCCGTAATCTGCCAGCACCCTATGTCAAAAATTCTACACACCAGCAGTGTGTGAGGAGACCTGAAAGTGGCACATGGCAGAGTGTGGCGATGGAGACAGCAGCAATGGGAGGCCGTACAGGGACCCATGAGAGACTCTGGACCTGGCAGCAGCATGAGGAGGCGGTATATAGGGGCCTATGGCAGATTAGGGGCCTGGCAGCAGCTATAGGAGGCCCGTAATCTGCCAGCACCCTATGTCAAAAAATTCTACACACCAGCAGTGTGTGAGGAGACCTGAAAGTGGCACATGGCAGAGTGTGGCGATGGAGACAGCAGCAATGGGAGGCCGTACAGGGACCCATGAGAGACCCTGGACCTGGCAGCAGCATGAGGAGGCGGTATATAGGGGCCTATGGCAGATTAGGGGCCTGGCAGCAGCTATAGGAGGCCCGTAATCTGCCAGCACCCTATGTCAAAAAATTCTACACACCAGCAGTGTGAGGAGACCTGAAAGTGGCACATGGCAGAGTGTGGCGATGGAGACAGCAGCAATGGGAGGCCGTACAGGGACCCATGAGAGACTCTGGACCTGGCAGCAGCATGAGGAGGCGGTATATAGGGGCCTATGGCAGATTAGGGGCCTGGCAGCAGCTATGGGAGGCCCGTAATCTGCCAGCACCCTATGTCAAAAAATTCTACACACCAGCAGTGTGTGAGGAGACCTGAAAGTGGCACATGGCAGAGTGTGGCGATGGAGACAGCAGCAATGGGAGGCCGTACAGGGACCCATGAGAGACTCTGGACCTGGCAGCAGCATGAGGAGGCGGTATATAGGGGCCTATGGCAGATTAGGGGCCTGGCAGCAGCTATGGGAGGCCCGTAATCTGCCAGCACCCTATGTCAAAAAATTCTACACACCAGCAGTGTGTGAGGAGACCTGAAAGTGGCACATGGCAGAGTGTGGCGATGGAGACAGCAGCAATGGGAGGCCGTACAGGGACCCATGAGAGACCCTGGACCTGGCAGCAGCATGAGGAGGCGGTATATAGGGGCCTATGGCAGATTAGGGGCCTGGCAGCAGCTATAGGAGGCCCGTAATCTGCCAGCACCCTATGTCAAAAAATTCTACACACCAGCAGTGTGTGAGGAGACCTGAAAGTGGCACATGGCAGAGTGTGGCGATGGAGACAGCAGCAATGGGAGGCCGTACAGGGACCCATGAGAGACCCTGGACCTGGCAGCAGCATGAGGAGGCGGTATATAGGGGCCTATGGCAGATTAGGGGCCTGGCAGCAGCTATAGGAGGCCCGTAATCTGCCAGCACCCTATGTCAAAAAATTCTACACACCAGCAGTGTGAGGAGACCTGAAAGTGGCACATGGCAGAGTGTGGCGATGGAGACAGCAGCAATGGGAGGCCGTACAGGGACCCATGAGAGACTCTGGACCTGGCAGCAGCATGAGGAGGCGGTATATAGGGGCCTATGGCAGATTAGGGGCCTGGCAGCAGCTATGGGAGGCCCGTAATCTGCCAGCACCCTATGTCAAAAAATTCTACACACCAGCAGTGTGTGAGGAGACCTGAAAGTGGCACATGGCAGAGTGTGGCGATGGAGACAGCAGCAATGGGAGGCCGTACAGGGACCCATGAGAGACTCTGGACCTGGCAGCAGCATGAGGAGGCGGTATATAGGGGCCTATGGCAGATTAGGGGCCTGGCAGCAGCTATGGGAGGCCCGTAATCTGCCAGCACCCTATGTCAAAAAATTCTACACACCAGCAGTGTGTGAGGAGACCTGAAAGTGGCACATGGCAGAGTGTGGCGATGGAGACAGCAGCAATGGGAGGCCGTACAGGGACCCATGAGAGACTCTGGACCTGGCAGCAGCATGAGGAGGCGGTATATAGGGGCCTATGGCAGATTAGGGGCCTGGCAGCAGCTATAGGAGGCCCGTAATCTGCCAGCACCCTATGTCAAAAAATTCTACACACCAGCAGTGTGAGGAGACCTGAAAGTGGCACATGGCAGAGTGTGGCGATGGAGACAGCAGCAATGGGAGGCCGTACAGGGACCCATGAGAGACTCTGGACCTGGCAGCAGCATGAGGAGGCGGTATATAGGGGCCTATGGCAGATTAGGGGCCTGGCAGCAGCTATGGGAGGCCCGTAATCTGCCAGCACCCTATGTCAAAAAATTCTACACACCAGCAGTGTGTGAGGAGACCTGAAAGTGGCACATGGCAGAGTGTGGCGATGGAGACAGCAGCAATGGGAGGCCGTACAGGGACCCATGAGAGACTCTGGACCTGGCAGCAGCATGAGGAGGCGGTATATAGGGGCCTATGGCAGATTAGGGGCCTGGCAGCAGCTATGGGAGGCCCGTAATCTGCCAGCACCCTATGTCAAAAAATTCTACACACCAGCAGTGTGTGAGGAGACCTGAAAGTGGCACATGGCAGAGTGTGGCGATGGAGACAGCAGCAATGGGAGGCCGTACAGGGACCCATGAGAGACCCTGGACCTGGCAGCAGCATGAGGAGGCGGTATATAGGGGCCTATGGCAGATTAGGGGCCTGGCAGCAGCTATAGGAGGCCCGTAATCTGCCAGCACCCTATGTCAAAAAATTCTACACACCAGCAGTGTGAGGAGACCTGAAAGTGGCACATGGCAGAGTGTGGCGATGGAGACAGCAGCAATGGGAGGCCGTACAGGGACCCATGAGAGACTCTGGACCTGGCAGCAGCATGAGGAGGCGGTATATAGGGGCCTATGGCAGATTAGGGGCCTGGCAGCAGCTATGGGAGGCCCGTAATCTGCCAGCACCCTATGTCAAAAAATTCTACACACCAGCAGTGTGTGAGGAGACCTGAAAGTGGCACATGGCAGAGTGTGGCGATGGAGACAGCAGCAATGGGAGGCCGTACAGGGACCCATGAGAGACTCTGGACCTGGCAGCAGCATGAGGAGGCGGTATATAGGGGCCTATGGCAGATTAGGGGCCTGGCAGCAGCTATAGGAGGCCCGTAATCTGCCAGCACCCTATGTCAAAAAATTCTACACACCAGCAGTGTGTGAGGAGACCTGAAAGTGGCACATGGCAGAGTGTGGCGATGGAGACAGCAGCAATGGGAGGCCGTACAGGGACCCATGAGAGACCCTGGACCTGGCAGCAGCATGAGGAGGCGGTATATAGGGGCCTATGGCAGATTAGGGGCCTGGCAGCAGCTATAGGAGGCCCGTAATCTGCCAGCACCCTATGTCAAAAAATTCTACACACCAGCAGTGTGAGGAGACCTGAAAGTGGCACATGGCAGAGTGTGGCGATGGAGACAGCAGCAATGGGAGGCCGTACAGGGACCCATGAGAGACTCTGGACCTGGCAGCAGCATGAGGAGGCGGTATATAGGGGCCTATGGCAGATTAGGGGCCTGGCAGCAGCTATGGGAGGCCCGTAATCTGCCAGCACCCTATGTCAAAAAATTCTACACACCAGCAGTGTGTGAGGAGACCTGAAAGTGGCACATGGCAGAGTGTGGCGATGGAGACAGCAGCAATGGGAGGCCGTACAGGGACCCATGAGAGACTCTGGACCTGGCAGCAGCATGAGGAGGCGGTATATAGGGGCCTATGGCAGATTAGGGGCCTGGCAGCAGCTATGGGAGGCCCGTAATCTGCCAGCACCCTATGTCAAAAAATTCTACACACCAGCAGTGTGTGAGGAGACCTGAAAGTGGCACATGGCAGAGTGTGGCGATGGAGACAGCAGCAATGGGAGGCCGTACAGGGACCCATGAGAGACTCTGGACCTGGCAGCAGCATGAGGAGGCGGTATATAGGGGCCTATGGCAGATTAGGGGCCTGGCAGCAGCTATAGGAGGCCCGTAATCTGCCAGCACCCTATGTCAAAAAATTCTACACACCAGCAGTGTGTGAGGAGACCTGAAAGTGGCACATGGCAGAGTGTGGCGATGGAGACAGCAGCAATGGGAGGCCGTACAGGGACCCATGAGAGACCCTGGACCTGGCAGCAGCATGAGGAGGCGGTATATAGGGGCCTATGGCAGATTAGGGGCCTGGCAGCAGCTATAGGAGGCCCGTAATCTGCCAGCACCCTATGTCAAAAAATTCTACACACCAGCAGTGTGAGGAGACCTGAAAGTGGCACATGGCAGAGTGTGGCGATGGAGACAGCAGCAATGGGAGGCCGTACAGGGACCCATGAGAGACTCTGGACCTGGCAGCAGCATGAGGAGGCGGTATATAGGGGCCTATGGCAGATTAGGGGCCTGGCAGCAGCTATGGGAGGCCCGTAATCTGCCAGCACCCTATGTCAAAAAATTCTACACACCAGCAGTGTATGAGGAGACCTGAAAGTGGCACATGGCAGAGTGTGGCGATGGAGACAGCAGCAATGGGAGGCCGTACAGGGACCCATGAGAGACTCTGGACCTGGCAGCAGCATGAGGAGGCGGTATATAGGGGCCTATGGCAGATTAGGGGCCTGGCAGCAGCTATAGGAGGCCCGTAATCTGCCAGCACCCTATGTCAAAAAATTCTACACACCAGCAGTGTGTGAGGAGACCTGAAAGTGGCACATGGCAGAGTGTGGCGATGGAGACAGCAGCAATGGGAGGCCGTACAGGGACCCATGAGAGACCCTGGACCTGGCAGCAGCATGAGGAGGCGGTATATAGGGGCCTATGGCAGATTAGGGGCCTGGCAGCAGCTATAGGAGGCCCGTAATCTGCCAGCACCCTATGTCAAAAAATTCTACACACCAGCAGTGTGAGGAGACCTGAAAGTGGCACATGGCAGAGTGTGGCGATGGAGACAGCAGCAATGGGAGGCCGTACAGGGACCCATGAGAGACTCTGGACCTGGCAGCAGCATGAGGAGGCGGTATATAGGGGCCTATGGCAGATTAGGGGCCTGGCAGCAGCTATGGGAGGCCCGTAATCTGCCAGCACCCTATGTCAAAAAATTCTACACACCAGCAGTGTGTGAGGAGACCTGAAAGTGGCACATGGCAGAGTGTGGCGATGGAGACAGCAGCAATGGGAGGCCGTACAGGGACCCATGAGAGACTCTGGACCTGGCAGCAGCATGAGGAGGCGGTATATAGGGGCCTATGGCAGATTAGGGGCCTGGCAGCAGCTATGGGAGGCCCGTAATCTGCCAGCACCCTATGTCAAAAAATTCTACACACCAGCAGTGTGTGAGGAGACCTGAAAGTGGCACATGGCAGAGTGTGGCGATGGAGACAGCAGCAATGGGAGGCCGTACAGGGACCCATGAGAGACTCTGGACCTGGCAGCAGCATGAGGAGGCGGTATATAGGGGCCTATGGCAGATTAGGGGCCTGGCAGCAGCTATAGGAGGCCCGTAATCTGCCAGCACCCTATGTCAAAAAATTCTACACACCAGCAGTGTGTGAGGAGACCTGAAAGTGGCACATGGCAGAGTGTGGCGATGGAGACAGCAGCAATGGGAGGCCGTACAGGGACCCATGAGAGACCCTGGACCTGGCAGCAGCATGAGGAGGCGGTATATAGGGGCCTATGGCAGATTAGGGGCCTGGCAGCAGCTATAGGAGGCCCGTAATCTGCCAGCACCCTATGTCAAAAAATTCTACACACCAGCAGTGTGAGGAGACCTGAAAGTGGCACATGGCAGAGTGTGGCGATGGAGACAGCAGCAATGGGAGGCCGTACAGGGACCCATGAGAGACTCTGGACCTGGCAGCAGCATGAGGAGGCGGTATATAGGGGCCTATGGCAGATTAGGGGCCTGGCAGCAGCTATGGGAGGCCCGTAATCTGCCAGCACCCTATGTCAAAAAATTCTACACACCAGCAGTGTGTGAGGAGACCTGAAAGTGGCACATGGCAGAGTGTGGCGATGGAGACAGCAGCAATGGGAGGCCGTACAGGGACCCATGAGAGACTCTGGACCTGGCAGCAGCATGAGGAGGCGGTATATAGGGGCCTATGGCAGATTAGGGGCCTGGCAGCAGCTATAGGAGGCCCGTAATCTGCCAGCACCCTATGTCAAAAAATTCTACACACCAGCAGTGTGTGAGGAGACCTGAAAGTGGCACATGGCAGAGTGTGGCGATGGAGACAGCAGCAATGGGAGGCCGTACAGGGACCCATGAGAGACTCTGGACCTGGCAGCAGCATGAGGAGGCGGTATATAGGGGCCTATGGCAGATTAGGGGCCTGGCAGCAGCTATAGGAGGCCCGTAATCTGCCAGCACCCTATGTCAAAAAATTCTACACACCAGCAGTGTGTGAGGAGACCTGAAAGTGGCACATGGCAGAGTGTGGCGATGGAGACAGCAGCAATGGGAGGCCGTACAGGGACCCATGAGAGACTCTGGACCTGGCAGCAGCATGAGGAGGCGGTATATAGGGGCCTATGGCAGATTAGGGGCCTGGCAGCAGCTATAGGAGGCCCGTAATCTGCCAGCACCCTATGTCAAAAAATTCTACACACCAGCAGTGTGTGAGGAGACCTCAAAGTGGCACATGTTTGAGGCATGATTCATGGCGGATTTAGTCAGTTGTGTCAGGAACTGGTGGTTTGAAATCCAGACTAATCCACGCCTGATTCATTTTCACAAACGTGAGTCTCTCCACACTTCAGGTGGACAGTCGTGTCCTCCGCGGAGTTACAATACCTCCTGCCGCACTAAACACGCGCTCCGATGCCACGCTACTGGCCGGGCATGACAGCCTTTCAAGGGCAAATTCAGCTAGTTGGGGCCAAAGGTCAAGTTTCGTTGACCAGTAGTCAAGGGGATTGTCTACCTTTGTTGGCAGGGTGCTGTCCAAGTAGGCCCAAGCCTGTTGTTTGAGGTCCTGCTCCAGGTCCACCTGATGCTGCTGCTGCTGCTGCTGCGGCTGGTTAGTAGTTTCCTCACTGCGCTGGTGAAGAAAGCTACTCATCATCGACTGCAGACTGAGGCAGCCGCTGCTGGTGGAGCTGCCACTGCTCCTACCACCCCACCCCTCCCCTGCTGCCATGGCAGCGGAACGCGAGCGCACAGGGCCCACAGTGTCTGAGGATGGACGTTGGCGCACAAAGGCAGAGACCAACTGACTACATAGGTGGTTTTTATAGTACGTTATTTTGGCCTCCCTCTCAGCAGGTGTGAAAAAGGCCACCATTTTTGAACGGTAGCGAGGGTCCAACAAGGTGGACAGCCAAAAGTCATCCCTCTGTCTGATGGTTATTATTCGGCTGTCGCTACGCAAGCAACCGAGCATGCTATGGGCCATTTGTGCCAAGGAATGCGAGGGACTCCCTGCCTCCATCTCCACAGCATACTGCCACGGTGCGTCTGGGTCCTCTGTCTCCTCCTCCTCCTCCTCCTCTACCAGATGCTCCTGCTCCTCCACTCCTGTCCGCTGAGTGGAAAAACCACCCATTTCACTCAATAATTCCTGAGCACAAATGTCCTCCTCTACCTCCTCCTCTTCTTCCTGTCCTGCCCCCACAGGGGTCATGTGGCGTTGAGATCTGTGCGCCACGTCTACCGCACCCTGACCAGCCATTGTTAACAGCATTTGTTCAAGGACGTGCAACAGAGGAATGACGTCGTTCATCCCATAGTCCTGCCGACTCACGAATAGCGTGGCCTCCTCAAAGGGCCTGAGCAAGCGGCAGGTGTCACGCATGAGCTGCCAATGGCTGACATCGAAGTTACACAGGGGAGTACCTTTATCCGCTTGTAACATCAGGAAATCTGTGATGGCCTTTTGCTGCTCGTAAAGGCGGTCTACCATGTGTAGGGTTGAATTCCACCTTGTTGCAACGTCGCAGATCAGGCGATGATGTGGAATTCCGTTCTGCCGCTGCAGCTCAAGGAGGGTGTGCTTTGCGGTGTAGGAATGGCTGAAATGCATGCAAAGTTTACGTGACATTTTAAGGATGTCTTGCAGTGGGATGGTGGATTTTAGGAACCGCTTGACAACCAGATTGAACACGTGAGCCATGCATGGCGCATGGCACAACCTTCCTTGACGCAGAGCAGACACCATGTTCTTTCCGTTGTCGGTCAACATGGTTCCGATTTTCAGTTTGCGCGGAGACAGCCATCTGTCGATTTCTCTGTTCATTACACTCAGAAGTTCCTCCCCTGTGTGACTACGTTCGCCTGGACCTGGCAGCAGCATGAGGAGGCGGTATAGGGGCCCATGGCAGATTAGGGGCCTGGCAGCAGCTATAGGAGGCCCGTAATCTGCCAGCACCCTATGTCAAAAAATTCAACACACCAGCAGTGTGAGGAGACCTGAAAGTGGCACATGGCATGAGAGACTGTGGACCTGGCAGCAGCATGAGGAGGCGGTATAGGGGCCCATGGCAGATTAGGGGCCTGGCAGCAGCTATGGGAGGCCCGTAATCTGCCAGCACCCTATGTCAAAAAATTCAACACACCAGCAGTGTGTGAGGAGACCTGAAAGTGGCACATGGCAGAGTGTGGCGATGGAGACAGCAGCAATGGGAGGCCGTACAGGGACCCATGACAGACTCTGGACCTGGCAGCAGCATGAGGAGGCGGTATATAGGGGCCCATGGCAGATTAGGGGCCTGGCAGCAGCTATGGGAGGCCCGTAATCTGCCAGCACCCTATGTCAAAAAATTCAACACACCAGCAGTGTGAGGAGACCTGAAAGTGGCACATGGCATGAGAGACTGTGGACCTGGCAGCAGCATGAGGAGGCGGTATAGGGGCCCATGGCAGATTAGGGGCCTGGCAGCAGCTATGGGAGGCCCGTAATCTGCCAGCACCCTATGTCAAAAAATTCAACACACCAGCAGTGTGTGAGGAGACCTGAAAGTGGCACATGGCAGAGTGTGGCGATGGAGACAGCAGCAATGGGAGGCCGTACAGGGACCCATGACAGACTCTGGACCTGGCAGCAGCATGAGGAGGCGGTATATAGGGGCCCATGGCAGATTAGGGGCCTGGCAGCAGCTATGGGAGGCCCGTAATCTGCCAGCACCCTATGTCAAAAAATTCAACACACCAGCAGTGTGAGGAGACCTGAAAGTGGCACATGGCATGAGAGACTGTGGACCTGGCAGCAGCATGAGGAGGCGGTATAGGGGCCCATGGCAGATTAGGGGCCTGGCAGCAGCTATGGGAGGCCCGTAATCTGCCAGCACCCTATGTCAAAAAATTCAACACACCAGCTGTTAGGAATGGACTGGCCAGCAATGGTGGGACTCACCTGCCTTTTGATCTGCAGTACCAGGGCTGGCCAGCGGGTGCTCCCAGCAATCAGAGACTCAACCTTTCAGCCAGCTAACACCTGGAACTGATGATACTGGGGTATTTAAGGGATGGCCAGACTTGCAGACTCTGCCTTGGTGTTGTGTTTGCCCTGGGCCCTGTATCTGTCCTGCATCCTGTTTCTTTGCTGACTTCTCCTGCTCTGATCCTGGCTTGTGACC
Organism: Staurois parvus; assembly: GCF_062004578.1. Lineage (NCBI taxonomy): Eukaryota > Metazoa > Chordata > Amphibia > Anura > Ranidae > Staurois > Staurois parvus. The sequence continues at coordinate 815,096 of NW_028317926.1, read as the reverse complement.
CTGACCATCCCTCTGTCTGACCCTCTGTACTACGCTGCTTGCTACCTGTTCTGATCCCTGGCTTGTGACCCGGACCATCCCTCTGCCTGACCCTCTGTACTATGCTGCTTGCTACCTGCTGAACCTGGCCTGTGACCCCGACCATTCTCCGCTTGCTCCCCCTGTACCTACCTGCCCAATTGATATTGACCCGGCCTGCCTGACGACGCTTGCTTGTATGTACTGTTATCTGTGGGTGGTTGGTTTGGTTTGGTTGCACTGTATTGTGTTTTAGTATTGCACTCCGTTTATGTTTGTACTGTTAGTGTTAATAAATTATATTGTTTATCACATATCTGAGGTCTGCGTTTCCCTGCTTCAGTCACACACCTCTGGTCATACCTGGGAGCCCTGACATTACACCAAGGCCAATCCTGACCAGAAGTGGCTGCACAGGGAAGCCATCTTGGCTTGTTGATGGGAAGGATGGATCTTGAGGAGGTTGAGTATTTATATCTGCTAGTGTTTGATGACAGGGAGTATGCTTATCAAACTCTGAAGGAGTATACCCGGGATGAATTGCTAGAATGTATACGGCTCGCTCATGTTCTAGTAGATCAGGGCACAGTGTTCTCTGAGGTGCAGCCATTGATTGAGGTTTGTGCAGAGTTGGTTTCATCTGGTTCCCCCGAATGCAGGGATGAATTTTTGCCACCATTTAGTGCAGACCAGGTAGAGTCCCTGGTGTGGTTATTAGAGGATGATGTGGGTTACTTTCTGGAGCGTTATTCCACATGTTCACCACAGACACTGAGAGATTGTATAAACGCAGTGCAGTCATTGACCAGACAGACTTTGTGTAAGCTCAGCTTTGTTCAACCCCTACTGCAGACATGGACAGATTTGTTGCACCCAGCCTCAGTCAGCTTACAAAGACCCAGTCCTGCTTCTAACTCTACTCCTGTATTCCCACCAGCTCCTCCAGTTACAGCCCAGTATACTTGGCTATCTACCGCATGTCAGTACCCTGTTCCCACTCGCTGCACCTATCCTGCCTTTAACCCTGTAAAAAAGCCCTCTGTAGCAACTGCTCCCTCTCCTGTTCCATCCTCCAGTTCTTCTCTGTCTCCAGCTGCTCCATTTGTTTGCAGACCTGCGTTTACTTGCAGTGCTCCAGTAGTTAAAACCAGAAAAAAGCGAAAATTCTTTCCAACCAATACCATCCTGCCAGTATCCAAACCGGTGAGCCTGCCTTCCGTGATTCAGACTGATGCCTGTACGCAGCCTGATGCCTCTACTCGGCCTGAAGCCTGTACTCGGCCTGAAGCCTCTACTCGGCCTGATGCCTGTACTCGGCCTGATGCCTGTACTCGGCCTGATGCCTCTACTCGGCCTGATGCCTCTACTCGGCCTGAAGCCTCTACTCGGCCTGATGCCTCTACTCGGCCTGAAGCCTCTACGCGGCCTGAAGCCTCTCCTCAGCCTGAAGCCTCTACGCGGCCTGAAGCCTCTACGCGGCCTGAAGCCTCTACTCGGCCTGAAGCCTCTACTCGGCCTGAAGCCTCTACTCGGCCTGATGCCTCTCTTCAGCCTGAAGCCTCTACTCGGCCTGATGCCTCTACTCGGCCTGATGCCTCTACTCGGCCTGAAGCCTCTACTCGGCCTAATGCCTCTACCCAGCATGATGAACTGATCCAGCCTGACGATCCTATTAGGCCAGTTGATTCGATGCCCGCTGTTGATCCAGATGATCCGGTACCTGATCCGGTGCCCGCTGTCGTGCCAATTGACTCAGAGCCCGCTGTCGTACCTGGTGACTCGGTGCCCACTGCCTTGCCAGATGACGCGGTGCCCGCTGGCAAGCCAAATGACCTGATTCCTGGTGACCTAGTGTCCGCTGTCATACCTGATGACCCGATGCCCGCTGTCGAGCCAGACAATCCGGTACCTGATGACCCGGTGCCCACTGTCGTGCCTGTTGACTCGGAGACCACTGCCTTGCCAGATGACGCGGTGCCCGCTGTCGAGCCAAATGACCTGATGCCTGGTGACCCGATGCCCGCTGTCCAGTCAGACGATCCAATGTCTGACCCAGTGCCCGCGGTCATACCAGTTGACTCGGAGCCCACTGCCTTGCCAGATGACGCGGTGCCCGCGGTCGAGCCAAATGACCTGATGCCTGGTGACCCGATGCCCGCTGTCCAGCCAGACAATCCAATGTCTGACCCAGTGCCCGCGGTCATACCAGTTGACTCGGAGCCCACTGCCTTGCCAGATGACGCGGTGCCCGCTGTCGAGCCAAATGACCTGATGCCTGGTGACCCGATGCCCGCTGTCCAGCCAGACCATCCAATGTCTGACCCAGTGCCTGCGGTCATACCAGTTGACTCGGAGCCCACTGTCGTGCCTGGTGTCTCGGTGCCCGCCGCTCCGCCTGGGGGCCCGAGACCTGTTGCTCCGCTTGGGGGTCCAGCGCCCGCCGCTCCGCCTGGGGATCCGGCGCCCGCCGCTCCGCCTGAGGGCCCGAGACCTGTCGCTCCTCCTGGGGGTCCGGCGCCCGCCGCTCCGCCTGAGGGCCCGAGACCTGTCGCTCCGCCTGGGGGTCCGGCGCCTGCCGCTCCGCCTGAGGGCCCGAGACCTGTCGCTCCACCTGGGGGTCCGGCGCCCGCCGCTCCGCCTGAGGGCCCGAGACCTGTCGCTCCACCTGGGGGTCCGGCGCCCGCCGCTCCGCCTGAGGGCCCGAGACCTGTCGCTCCTCCTGGGGGTCCGGCGCCCGCCGCTCCGCCTGAGGGCCCGAGACCTGTCGCTCCGCCTGGGGGTCCGGCGCCCGTCGCTCCGCCTGAGGGCCCGAGACCTGTCGCTCCACCTGGGGGTCCGGCGCCCGCCGCTCCGCCTGAGGGCCCGAGACCTGTCGCTCCTCCTGGGGGTCCGGCGCCCGCCGCTCCGCCTGAGGGCCCGAGACCTGTCGCTCCTCCTGGGGGTCCGGCGCCCGCCGCTCCGCCTGAGGGCCCGAGACCTGTCGCTCCTCCTGGGGGTCCGGCGCCCGCCGCTCCGCCTGAGGGCCCGAGACCTGTCGCTCCATCTGGAGGTCCGGCGCCCGCCGCTCCGCCTGGGGGCACGATGCCCGTCGCCCCGCCTGGGGGCACGATGCCCGTCGCCCCGCCTGGGGGCACGATGCCCGTCGCCCCGCCTGGGGGCCCGATGCCCGTCGCCCCGCCCGGGGGCCCGGTGCCTGCCGCTCCGCCCGGGGGCCCGGTGCCTGCCGCCCCGCCCGGGGGCCCGGTGCCTGTCGCCCCGCCCGGGGGCCCGGTGCCTGTCGCCCCGCCCGGGGGCCCGGTGCCTGCTGATCCGCCCGGGGGCCCGGTGCCTGCTCCGCCTGGTGGCCCGCTGCCTGCTGCTTCGCCTGGTAATCCGATGTGCCTCTGCCCGGAGTCCTGCCCGATGTGCCTCTGCCCGGAGTCCTGCCCGATGTGCCTCTGCCCGGAGTCCTGCCCGATGTGCCTCTGCCCGGAGTCCTGCCCGATGTGCCTCTGCCCGGAGTCCTGCCCGATGTGCCTCTGCCCGGAGTCCTGCCCGATGTGCCTCTGCCCGGAGTCCTGCCCGATGTGCCTCTGCCCGGAGTCCTGCCCGATGTGCCTCTGCCCGGAGTTCTGCCCGATGTGCCTCTGCCCGATGTGCCTCTGCCCGATGTGCCTCTGCCCGGAGTCCAGCCCGGTGTGCCGCTGCCCGGAGTCCTGCCCGGTGTGCCAGTCTTTGATATCCCGCCAGTTGCCAGACCCGGGCGGTGGAACATTTTGCCCAGCTAGGACTGTTTGGAGCGTCCTGAGGCCGCTCCTTGAGGGGGGGGTACTGTTAGGAATGGACTGGCCAGCAATGGTGGGACTCACCTGCCTTTTGATCTGCAGTACCAGGGCTGGCCAGTGGGTGCTCCCAGCAATCAGAGACTCAACCTTTCAGCCAGCTAACACCTGGAACTGATGATACTGGGGTATTTAAGGGATGGCCAGACTTGCAGACTCTGCCTTGGTGTTGTGTTTGCCCTGGGCCCTGTATCTGTCCTGCATCCTGTTTCTTTGCTGACTTCTCCTGCTCTGATCCTGGCTTGTGACCCTGACCATCCCTCTGTCTGACCCTCTGTACTACGCTGCTTGCTACCTGTTCTGATCCCTGGCTTGTGACCCGGACCATCCCTCTGCCTGACCCTCTGTACTATGCTGCTTGCTACCTGCTGAACCTGGCCTGTGACCCCGACCATTCTCCGCTTGCTCCCCCTGTACCTACCTGCCCAATTGATATTGACCCGGCCTGCCTGACGACGCTTGCTTGTATGTACTGTTATCTGTGGGTGGTTGGTTTGGTTTGGTTGCACTGTATTGTGTTTTAGTATTGCACTGCGTTTATGTTTGTACTGTTAGTGTTAATAAATTATATTGTTTATCACATATCTGAGGTCTGCGTTTCCCTGCTTCAGTCACACACCTCTGGTCATACCTGGGAGCCCTGACACCAGCAGTGTGTGAGGAGACCTGAAAGTGGCACATGGCAGAGTGTGGCGATGGAGACAGCAGCAATGGGAGGCCGAACAGGGACCCATGACAGACTCTGGACCTGGCAGCAGCATGAGGAGGCGGTATATAGGGGCCCATGGCAGATTAGGGGCCTGGCAGCAGCTATGGGAGGCCCGTAATCTGCCAGCACCCTATGTCAAAAAATTCAACACACCAGCAGTGTGAGGAGACCTGAAAGTGGCACATGGCATGAGAGACTGTGGACCTGGCAGCAGCATGAGGAGGCGGTATAGGGGCCCATGGCAGATTAGGGGCCTGGCAGCAGCTATGGGAGGCCCGTAATCTGCCAGCACCCTATGTCAAAAAATTCAACACACCAGCAGTGTGTGAGGAGACCTGAAAGTGGCACATGGCAGAGTGTGGCGATGGAGACAGCAGCAATGGGAGGCCGTACAGGGACCCATGAGAGACTTTGGACTTGGCAGCAGCATGAGGAGGCGGTATATAGGGGCCCATGGCAGATTAGGGGCCTGGCAGCAGCTATGGGAGGCCCGTAATCTGCCAGCACCCTATGTCAAAAAATTCAACACACCAGCAGTGTGAGGAGACCTGAAAGTGGCACATGGCATGAGAGACTGTGGACCTGGCAGCAGCATGAGGAGGCGGTATAGGGGCCCATGGCAGATTAGGGGCCTGGCAGCAGCTATGGGAGGCCCGTAATCTGCCAGCACCCTATGTCAAAAAATTCAACACACCAGCAGTGTGTGAGGAGACCTGAAAGTGGCACATGGCAGAGTGTGGCGATGGAGACAACCCACCGACTGTTTTGCTCGCTGCCAAGCTGCCACCCTCTTCTCCTGATGATGCGGAAGCAATAGCCTGATGACGACGAGGCTGCCAAGTGCGATCAGCCTCATCATCATCAATTAGGGTCTCCGCCTCACTACTAGCCCCCTCGGCTGCGTGTGGATCAGGAGACAGACCTGTCTCTACACCGGCTACCGAGCCACTCTCCTCGCCACTACTTCTTCGCCTGGCTGCTGAAGAGGCGGATGTCTCCCCCCGTTCCTGACCGCCCTCTGTTAGCTCTTCCTCACTGTACTGGATGACACCGGGAGCACTAGCCTCTGGCTGCGAATAGTGCTGCCTCGACCCCTTCCTCTGCTGCCACGTCTGCTCGCTCCTAAAACATTGCCTCCTCTGCCACTCCTCTGCATGTTGTCTGACATACTCTTTAATTAAACGATTCTGTGTCCCTGAGTAACAATTCTGTGGCCCTAAGTAACGGTTCTGTGGCCCTCAGTAACAGTTCTGTGTCCCTGAGTAACAATTCTGTGTCTGTGCGAGTAACAATTCTGTGGCCCTAAGTAACAGTTCTGTGGCCCTCAGTAACAATTATGTGTCCCTGAGTAACAATTCTGTGTCTGTGCGAGTAACAATTCTGTGGCCCTAAGTAACAGTTCTGTGGCCCTCAGTAACAATTCTGTGTCCCTGAGTAACAATTCTGTGGCCCTAAGTAACGGTTCTGTGGCCCTCAGTAACAATTCTGTGTCCCTGTGTAACAATTCTGTGTCTGTGCGAGTAACAATTCTGTGGCCCTAAGTAACAGTTCTGTGGCCCTCAGTAACAGTTCTGTGTCCCTGAGTAACAATTCTGTGTCTGTGCGAGTAACAATTCTGTGGCCCTAACAGTTCTGTGGCCCTCAGTAACAATTCTGTGTCCCTGATTAACGTTTCTGTGGCCCCAAGTAACAGTTCTGTGGCCCTCAGTAACAATTCTGTGTCTGTGCGAGTAACAATTCTGTGTCTGTGCGAGTAACAATTCTGTGGCCCTAAGTAACAGTTCTGTGGCCCTCAGTAACAATTCTGTGTCCCTGATTAACGTTTCTGTGGCCCCAAGTAACAGTTCTGTGTCCCTGAGTAACAATTCTGTGTCTGTGCGAGTAACAATTCTGTGTCTGTGCGAGTAACAATTCTGTGGCCCTAAGTAACAGTTCTGTGGCCCTCAGTAACAGTTCTGTGTCCCTGAGTAACAATTCTGTGTCTGTGCGAGTAACAATTCTGTGGCCCTAAGTAACAGTTCTGTGGCCCTCAGTAACAGTTCTGTGTCCCTGAGTAACAATTCTGTGTCTGTGCGAGTAACAATTTTGTGTCTGTGCGAGTAACAATTCTGTGTCTGTGCGAGTAACAATTCTGTGGCCCTAAGTAACGGTTCTGTGGCCCTAAGTAACGGTTCTGTGTCCCTGTGTAACAATTCTGTGTCTGTGCGAGTAACAATTCTGTGGCCCTAAGTAACAGTTCTGTGGCCCTCAGTAACAATTCTGTGTCTGTGCGAGTAACAATTCTGTGGCCCTAAGTAACAGTTCTGTGGCCCTCAGTAACAATTCTGTGTCTGTGCGAGTAACAATTCTGTGTCTGTGCGAGTAACAATTCTGTGGCCCTAAGTAACAGTTCTGTGGCCCTCAGTAACAATTCTGTGTCTGTCCCTGAGTAACAATTCTGTGGCCCTAACTAAAGTTTCTGTGGCCCTAAGTAACAATTCTCTGGCACTCAGTAACAATTCTGTCTGTCCCTGAGTAACAATTCTGTGGCCCTAATAACGTTTCTGTGGCCCTAAGTAACAATTCTCTGGCACTCAGTAACAATTCTGTCTGTCCCTGAGTATGAATTCTGTGGCCCTAACTAGCGTTTCTTTGTCCCTAAGTAACGATTCTGTGGCCCTAATTAACAATTCTGTGTCCCTGAGTAATAGTTCTCTGTCCCTAAGTATCGTTTCTCTGTCCCCAAGTATCGTTTCTGTGGCCCTAACTCTGTCCCTGTCCCTAATACAGAGCGGTCTGCCTCTGTTCAATGACTGCAGGCAAATGAAGAATTCCAAAATGGCCGCTATTTATAGCTCGACCAATACACAGTGCTAGCTGGCTGGCTGCTGATTGGCTGATGCGATCACATGTCATTGAGGAATGCATTATGGGTCAGCGCGCCTTGTCTGCGCGCCTTCCCAGACATCCCCGCTCCGTCGCCGCACATGTCAGCCGCCATTTTCGGAAAAATTTCGATTCGCGCGTCCGAATTAGGCTATTTTTCGGATATCGAAATTTTTCCGATATTCGACTCGAATTCCACTTCGGCTACTTCGATTCGCTCATCTCTAGTAATAATGTAATAATGTGCTGATTCTCCTTTTTCTTGTGACCTGTTTGTATTGCTTAACTGCTGTTCTGTTTTAAATGCCACTTTATGCATTGATATAGCACCTTAGACCCAGACTGTACAGACAGTATGGTCACCTGCTGACTTGTCACCATCCACAGGCAGCTTAAGTCTTCAATAAGACAAGGAAGAGGAATCTAATGCAATGTAACTTCAGCTAATTGCAGTACAGAGGATATTTTTCCAGTCTTTTGCAGTGTAAGAGAACAATTAATTTTCTGAGCTGTGTATCTGTGAAGTGCTAACACTGACTGAGGGAACATGGAAGAAGTGGAGGATGGACTAGCTAAGACTAAACTAACTAGCTCTAAATGGGAAGGGAGAACAGAAGAAGATACCAAAATCACATTAGTAAAGAAACTGTAGTGGCCAGAAACCACCACTAGATGTCACCATTCTACTGAAAAGTGATAACCTCGTGCAGTTAAAAAATACATCAAAGTGGGTCAGAACAACTGCAGTGAAAAAGTGTGTTCTAAAATCTTGACATGGTGTCTTGCGGGGTCCTTACAAATTGCTTAGGAGAGAAAACAGCTTCTATTTTAACTGTATATATCTGGCTGAAGTCCATCTTTAATTGCAATTAGCACAGCATTTATAATAAATTACAGCTTTATGCTAATAGCAGTGAAGCAATAGGTATTGTACACATTCAAATGTTTTTGTTGTTTTAATGAGGTATTACTGTAGTTCTATTGTTGGTCCTATATAAATCCTGTATAATATAATAATAATAGCTGTAGTATATAGGATTTGTGTGTAAGGAAATAGCCAACCCCCAGCCAACTCCTCTTGCAAGCAACATGACCTTTTAAAGACTTAGTTTGTAATAACATTCCTTTGGTATGAAGTCAGGTAAGGTAACCAGGATATATGAGGCTTACTTAGATATTGTGAGAGAACTTAATTAAGGAAATATGAAATTTCCCCATCAAACACAAATGATCGTAAAAATTGGAAACATTGTGAATAGTTAAAGGATAAGGTCACCCAAAAAATAAGAAACGCATTTTTTTGCAGATAACAAAATGTGCATTTACTATTTTTTGTTTTGGGATCCTGTAAAGCATTGTAGTATGCTGGTGCTATGCAGGACTCCTGCAGACCTTGCAGTGTATCTGTCTGCTTGTACCTTGTATAGGCAGGAAGATATACACTGACAGGAAGAATCAGTGAACTACCACAGCACTCAAGAGAGCTGCGGTAGTCCATTGTGAACTAGAAGACAACAGTCGCAAAGGCTGTTGGAACTTGTAGTTTTTCATCCACAGAATACTGTGACTGAGTGATGCGGCCAGGCAGGTGGGTAGAGCCACGTTTTTTAAAGATTGTGACAGCTAGTAGCGGGGAGAAGATTCCCCGCTAGCTGTCAGAACAGGGGATCGGGGGCCGGTCCTTTCGTAACATATTACATGCTATACCCTGAATATGGGTATAACATGATGTAATATATTATGAAAGGTGAACTTATCCTTTAAAGTGAACTATTACCCAGATCACGAACAAAGTATTTACATAATGTGAACAATCATTAAAATCACTTTAAAACCAACCCTCATTTATAGGCATTGTGGAGAAATTCATTTTCAATGTTCAAAACACAGGGAGGGAGGGGAAGGACACCTTCCGTTTCCGATTGCCTAGGCGATTGCAGAGGGAGTGACAGCGGGTACCTGTCAAAATCTGGTACCTGCTCCCCCGAAGTGCCAATCCTTAAAGGGGAGCTGGGGATGATGCCTTAAAGTGGAACTTCCGCTTTTGGGACGAGCTCCACTTTAACTTCTTTATTGTGATCTTTGAAAAGGAATAAATTCAAAAGCAGCTGAGTGAGGTTTTATTTAGAAATTCTTTGCTGCTAACCTCTTCCCCTCCGTCCTATACCAGAAGTACTGCTACAGGATGGCAGGGCTGCGCAAAATCACGTGTATATATACGTGATTTTCATTGCTGTGTAGGCTGCCCTACCCGTGTTGCTATTGGCAGCTACAGATGTCAATCACCGGGTCCCAGCCAAAGATTCCCCGCCAGTACACGGCGATCGCCGAGTAACACTGACAGGGGAGAGACCTGTGTGTAAACAACACAGGTCTCTCTCCTACCACCAAGAACATGCTTCTGTGTATTTGTATTTTTACAGCAGAGAAATACACAGCAGCATGTCTCCCTAGTAAAACACATACAGCATGTTATGGAAAACAGCACACAGTTAATCCTTTGATCGCCCCAGATGTTAACTCCTTCCTGCCCAGTGTCATGAGTACAGTGTTGGCGCTTTTTATTATCACTGATCACTGTATTAGTGTCATTAGGATTTCAGTGGCAGTTAGTCAGTTCCCACCCAGTGTCAGAATGCACACCACAGTCCCACAGTCCCAATTATAAGTCGCTGATTGCCACCATTACTAGTAAAAAAAAAAATTAAAATTCTAGTATATATACCACCATCTGTAGATGCTATAACTTTCATGTAAACCAATTAATTTACACGTATTGGGATTTTTTTCAGCAAAGACATGTAGCAGTATACATTTTGTCCTAAATTTATGAGGAAATTTGACTTTAATTTTTTTTTTCAAAATTGTCGGTCTTTTTTTGTGTATAGTGCAAAAAATTAAAAACGCACAGGCGATCAAATACCACTGAAAGAAATTTCTATTTGTGGGGAAAAAAAAAGACATAAATTTTATTTTTTGTACAGTGTTGCATGACCGCACAATTGTCAGTTAAAGTATCGCAGCTCCGTATTGCAAAAAATGGCCTGGTCAGGAAGGGGGGTAAATTTTCTGGAGTGTAAGTGGTTAGGAATATGCCAATAGTTTAATGAGCACAGGTGTCATTTAGTTTTGCCCTTCACAGTTTTATTTATAAAAGGTACTTATATAGCACTGTTAATTTACACAGTGCTTTACATATATATATATATATTAAATTCTTCAGTTCCTAACCCTCAAGGGGTGTACAATCTAAGGTCCCTAACTCACAATCATACATACACATACTAGGGACAATTTGGACAGGAGCCAATTAACCTCCCAGCATGTGTTTGGAGTGTGGGAGGAAATGGGAGTTCATGGAGGAAACCCACGCAGGCACAGGGAGAACATGCAAACTCTTGTATCTTGTATTTCAAACCCTTCAAACTTATCTATTATTTGGCCCGCCATCTTTTATTTATCTGGCCCTTTTTTTATTTGCATTTTACGGATGATTACTTTCCCTTTTTCTAAGTTATTATGCCACTTACAAAACGTTTTGTCCTTGCTAGGTATAGTTGCTAGACAAAGAGAAGAGTATTCTGATAATGATTTACATAATTTTGTGTGGTCAAGCGACCAATTGAAATTATGTTTAGTTTTCATTTTGTGACTAGTAGCCTCCCTGGCAGTATTCCCAAGTGTAGCTCAGGGTAAAGTTTCAGTACCACAAGCGGTAACCCCGAGCTACACTCGGGCTTACCATGCGGCGCTGCTCCAGGATCTGTTCTTCACTTACCTTGTCCTGCGCTCCCGCGATGTCCCTCCTGTAGTGTCTCTGGCAATGTCCTCCGGCTGATAATGGCATCTGTCTTCTGGGTTCCGTCCCCTGCGACGTCGGGAAGTACGGGGATGGAATGGCGGGAAATTTGAAAATGACAAAAAGTGACATTCACTCAATACACTAAAATCACATAGTAAAACATTACTGTATCAAACCATTTCACATACATTTTGTCCCTAGTGCTTTGTCCTGTCCCCTGCCTGCATTTTTACTGTTCTTTCTGCCTGGAAACTGAGAAACGGCCATGGCGTCCAAAAAGCGTACCTTTAGGTCAAAAGCGGTTTTAGACCAGCTAGAGAACAGAGATAGTAAATTAGAACCACTTGCAGAATTGAGTGATGATTTGTGGGGAAATTCGTCATCAGACACTGAAAACGATTTTGCGACTTTGCTCAGTGATGTGTGAACTTGGCGCTCTATTCCAAATTTCAGTGTTTTTGGTTTGATTATATTATTGAATTTAATTTAGTATTATATTATTATTTTTTATGATTATTTATTAAATTATAATTTATGATTTCGTGTTTCAAATTTTAACATACCCGGGATGTTTACTAGACTCTTGTTCTGACAGATTTCAGTGAGATATTCCTAAAAATTACAGGTCTACAATAAAAAAAAAAACATATTTCCATGCAAAAAACGGTACTACTTTCAGCACAGAAATATGGACATAATCAGACCACTAGGGAGGTTAAAAAACAGCTGCTATAGGATTGGATGCTTGCAAACGCATGCACACATAATTTATGGGGTGTATTTATGAAAAATGTAGCACACCTGTCCATCCTGTCAAGCTGCATGTTCATTTGTTCTGTGTGCACGGGGCCAAAAACAAATTGTATTAGGAAATTTTCTCTCCTGGTCAAATGTAAATACTGCAATATGAGTTCTAGATGGGGTTAATGATCAAAGTAAATAATTATTCATTTCCTTTGATTATCAACTCTTTCTACAGGCAATAATGTAATATTTTCCTGATTCGTTCTATTCTTCATGAAAACATAGCCTACTAACATACAACTTTGCCCAAGAACTAATATCATGTAGTTTTACAAGATATCTAGCTCTGCAGATGTTTTAAAAATACACCCGTTTGTATGTCTTTTGTTTATTTTAAGTGGAATTGCACTGTATCTGAGCACCACAAAACAAAAGTGCTATTTAATTCATTGTCAATGTTCAAAGCAAAATCACTCATCCATCCATGTCTCCTTGCTTTATTTTGCTGAGATCATTTTAACACCACTTGCCCTCCAGAGAATTTACCCTTCCTGGCCAGGCCATTTTTCGCATTATGGCGCTGTGTTACTTCAACTTCAACTGACAATTGAAGTGGTCATGCAACGCTGCACCCAAATGAAATTTACGCCCTTTTTTCCCACGAATAGTGCTTTCCTTCTGTGGTATTTGATTTGCCTGTGCGTTTTTATTTTTTGCGCTATTAACAAAAAAAAGACTGACAATTTTGAGAAAAAAAAACAATATTTCTGACTTTTTGCTATTAAACATGTTCAGTAAAAAAAAAATGTAAAAATCAAATTTCGTCATAAATTTAGGCCAAAAACCCCAAAATGTGTAAATTAATTGGCTTATGTGAAAGTTACAGCATTTACGAATGGTGGTATAGATAATGGGATTTTTTGTTTGATTTTTACTAGTAATGGCGGCGAACAGAAGAAGATACAAAATCAAATTAGTAAACAAACTGTAGTGGCCAGAAACCTCCACTAGATGTCACCATGCTGCTAAAAAGTGATAACCTCATGCAGTTAAAGAAGTGAATTCTAAAATCTGCACATGGTGTCTTGCAGGGGTCCTTACAAATCACTTAGGAGAGAAAACAGCTTCTATTTTAACTGTATTTATCTGGCTAAAGTCCATCTTTAATTGTACTTTCCACCGTATTTATAATAAATTACAGCTTTATGCTAATAGCAGTGAAGCAATAGGTATTGTACACATTCAAATGTTTTTGTTGTTTTAATTAGGTACTACTGTAGTTCTATTCCCTATGTTGTTTTTTTTGCCTTACCTTGTAAAGGTGGGCTTATGTGTTGTGACTGCAGTGTTTAGTGTCATAATAGATCGGTTCCCTTATGTCCATGTATTTATTCAGCTAGCTTGTCCCTTTGGGACTGTTTACATAAAGCTCTCTCCCTCTGTCGGTAATGCTCCTCGATTACTGGGTGCCGGCAAGTAATCACCAGGCGGTAGCCAGTGATTGACAGCCGAGGCCGCGAATAGCAAATAGTGGTATGTATACTGGAATTTTTTATTTTTTTTTTTTATACTATTAATGGCGGCGATCAGCGACTTATATCGGGACTGCGGGACTGGGCATTCTGACACATGAAAGTTATAGCATCTACAAATGGTGGTATATATACTGGAATTTTAATTTAATTTTTTTTTTACTAGTAATGGTGGCAAACAGTGACTTATATTGGGACTGTGGCGTGCATTCTGACACTGGGTGGGAACTGACTAACTGCCACTGACATCCCAATGACCCTAATACAGTGGTCAGTGTTAACAAAAAGCACTGACACTACTAATGACACTGGTCAGGAAGAGGTTAACATCTGGGGCGATAAAAGGTTTAACTGTGTGCTGTTTTACATAATGTGCTGTGTGTGTTTTACTAGGGAGACATGCTGATGTGTATTTCTCTGCTGTACAGGGAAATACACAGCAGCATGTTCTTGCTGGCAGGAGAGAGACCTGTGTTGTTTGCACTCAGGTCTCTCCTCTGTCAGTGTTACTCACCGATCGCCAGGTAGCGGCGGGGAATCTCTGGTCAGAACCCCGTGATTGGCGGCACAGGTAGGGCAGCCTACCCTGAAATGCAAAATCTTGTCTGTTTCTATATATATACTGTGTGTGTGTATACATATATATAGATATATATATATGAGTGTGATTTTGTGCACCCCTGCCACCCTGTAGCAGTATATCTGCAATAGGGTGGCGGGAAAGCAGTTAAAAAACACCCCCTGGTATTTCTAGCCATGGCCATCTTGAGTAAGGGCAGATGATTCATGTAGTATTTACTTCCTGGAATCTATGTGCTCTTAGATCAGGCATTGGCTGAGCTAAGAACCCTCCCCCCCGAAGACTCCTGGGATGTATGACATCATTTGCCTAGGCATGGAAATAACTGAATAAATGTAAAAAAAAGTTTAAAACAAGTAAATATGATATACTTTCCTATCTAATTACTAATGCTAGCAGCATAAGGATTAAAAATAGTCAGTGTTGATTGAGAGAAGTTATGCTTTAACCACTTGCCAACTGCGCTATAGCCGAATGACGGTTACAGTGCGGTTGTTCAGTTCTGGGAGGGCGCCCTCCCACGCCCCCGGTGGCGCGCATCTGGTGATCTCCATGATCGCTGTGTCCAATGACACTGCAGATCACCGGTAAATGCAGTTGCCGGTTATTGGCTGCACTTTCCTCACGCTGTGAAAGTACTACCGATAACCGGCAATCGTCAGAGGACGGATTGGCACCGTTCATCAGGACACTGATGATCAGTGCCCTGATGATCCTTTCCCAGCAGTGCAACCCACCAGTGCTGCCCACCTGTGCCCAGCAGTGCCACCCACAAGTGCCCATCAGTGCCTCCCACCTGTGCCCATCAGTGTTAAGCACCTGTGCCCAACAGTGCCTAGTAGTGCCACCCACCTGTGCCCAGCAGTGCCACCCATCAGTGCTGCCCAGCAGAGCCACACATCTGTGCCCAGCAGTGCAGCCCGTCAGTGCCGTCAGTCAGTGCCCATCAGTACCGCCTATCAGTGCCCATCATTGTTGCATATCAGTGTAGCATTATCAGTGCCAGCTCATCAGTGCCACCTATTAGTGCTGTTTATCAGTGCCCATCAGTGCTGCCTATCCGTGCCACCTCATCAGTGCCCCTATCAGTGCCCATCAGTGCTGCCTATCAGTGCCCATCAGTGCTGCCTATCAGTGCAGCCTCATCAACACACATCAGTGAAGGAGAAAAATTGCCTGTTTGCAAAATTTTATAATAAACAAAGAAAACATTTGGTCTTTTCAAATTGTTTGCTCTTTTTTTCTTAAATAAAATACCCAGTGGCGAGTAAATACTACCAAAAGAAAGCTCTATTTGTGTGAAAAAAAGAAATTATACACATTTCATATAGGTACAGTGTTGCATGACCGCACAATTGTCATTCAAAGTGCAACAGTGCTGAAAGCTGAAAATTGGCCTGGGCAGGAAGGGGGTATAAGTGACCAGAAGGCAAGTGGTTAATCTCTATATATGCTCTTGCATTATGGCAACATGAATTCATAATAATCTGTGACTATTTAACCGCTTAAGGACCGCACTATAGCAGACATACTGCTACAGGGCGGCACCTGTGTGCACAATCACGTATATATATGTGATTTTCTATTTACAGGTAGGGGGCGCAAGCGAGCCCTACCCACGCCGCTATTTGCAGCCACGGATGTCAATCACCGGGTCCCAGTCTGTAATTACCCTCCGGCACCCGGTGATTACTGAGCATCTCCAACGGGGAGGAAGATTGTTTTATTTACAAGCAATCTTCCTCCCTGTCAGCTCGAGCACACTGCTAGGGATGGCTGTGCACAGTACAGCCATCCCGATCAGTGTGCTTACAGTAAAGAACACACACCCCCCCTAGTATAACACTCCCAGCACACAGTTAACCCTTTGATCACCCCTCACATTAACCCCTTCCTTCCCAGTGCCATTAGTACAGTGTCGGTGCTTTTTTTTAGCACTGATCACTGTATTGGTGTCACTGGTGTGTCAGTGACACCAATTTAGTTCCCCATCAGCGTCAGAATGTCCGCCGCAGTCCCGCTAAAAGTCGCTGATCACCACCATTACTATTAGAAAAAAAAATTATCTATACCGCCATTAGTAACCGCTATAACTTTTATGTACACCAATTAATTTACACATATTGGGATTTTTTTTTGCAAAGACATGTTGCAGAATACATTTTGGCCTAAATTTATGACGAAAGTTGATTTTTTAAAATTTTTTACTGGACGTGTTTATTAGCAAAAAGTCCAAAATATTGTTCTTTCTCAAAATTGTCAGTCTTTTTTTTTTGTAGCACAAAAAATAAAAAATGCACAGGCGATCAAATACCACCAAAAGAAAACTCAATTTGTGGGAAAAAAGGGTGTAAATTTCATTTGGGTGCAGCGTTGCATGACTGTGCAATTGTCAGTTAAAGTAATGCAGTGCCGTAACGCAAAAAATGGCCTGGTCAGGATGGGGGGTAAATCCCCAGGAGGGCAAGTGGGTAAAATGGTGTCCAAATGTGAACTATAAATAAACCAGAAGACTAAATTCACACTATATGTGCATTTTGTGTGTTCCCATGCAGGGGAGGACTGACAACTCATGGGGCCCCCGGACAATAGGGGATCATGGGACCCTGTGTCCTTGCCCAAACTAAAAAAAGCCTATGAAAAAGGTACCAGGGGCATCTCATGGGGCCCCCTACTGACCCTGGGCCCTCGGGCAGTGCCCGAGTTTCCAAATGGTCAGTCCGCCCCTGTTCCCATGCATTGCGTTAGGGAAGCTGATCACTTTGAATAGGTTGATAATGCACAAATAAACAATACCTGCACTTCTTTTGGGTCAAACAGTGTCCTACAACCCACAATGCATTCCCATCGTTTCATTGCGGTGTGCTGAAGGGCAGGTGCATTTGTTTACGCTTACACAACACACATGTTGGGGTAGATGTGCGTTAAATTGTATTATATTATGCGTTAACCGTATTAATTATACTCTTCGCTCCTCGCACGACCTCCCGCTCTCTAGCTCCCTTGTCTCCTCCTCTCATGCTTGTCTCCAGAACTTCTCCAGAGCTTCCCCCATCCTCTGGAACTCTCTACCCCAATTTATCTGACTATCACCTACTCTGCTCACTTTTAAGAGATCTCTGAAAATCTATCTCTTCATGGAAGCCTATCCTGCCCTCAGCTAACAAAGGAATCTTCTATTCATCTACCAGTCCATCTTCCACAGTTATTACCTTTTGTACCACTAGCCCCTCCCTCTTAGATTGTAAGCTCCAAGGAGCAGGGCCCTCCTAACCCTCTTGTATTGAACTGTATTGTCTCCCTTTATATTGTAAAGCGCTGAGCAAACTGTTGGTGCTATATAAATCCTGTATAATAATAATAATGCGTTCATGTGCAAGATGGAGAACACACAACAACACATTAAATACATGACTTTTAGACTGTGGTGCTATAAATAAGAACAATGTACAGCTTCTAGGTGAATGCGGCTTGCGTTCCACACCTTTTGATGACAATGATTGAGTATAATAGTATATACCGTACATGGAAATCAGGTTCAAGGCAGACATCAAAAAGAGAGAAAGGAGTTATTCTCTTTTGATCAAATCTCTAGAACCACTGTCCTATGAATAAAATATTTAAGGGAACCATTATCCCCAAGTGGTTACAATATGAGCTACATTCAACTATTGGTTAAAAAATCTATATCTAGCAAAATAAAATTAATGACATTCTGTTATAAGTGACAGATGAAGCACAGACACAATATATACAAGTGTACTACAGTGAAGCAGTGCCATTTTATGTGGTGAGATAGGTAAAAAAAAGTTTTTTTGTTATTATATTTTTATTACACAGGATTTACAATATAAAGGGAGACAATACAGCAACAATACAGTTCAATACAAGAGGGTTAGGAGGGCCCTGCTCCTTGGAGCTGAATTGCCCTCTTTTTCCCTTATTGTACTCTTCATGCTTTTTAATTGTGCAAATATCCACTTTAACCCCTTCATGCCTAAGGGTAAAATAAATCTTAAGCACAATTTTGCAACTTTGACATGTGTTAACAAAACTACATATCATCACAACTACTTTTTGCATCCAGGTGGATTATAGATTGTTTTTTTTTTTCAGGACAAACTGGGCTTTCATTTGGTGGTAAATGGTAAAGGGTATCTCCTGATTTTTATTTTCATTTTCAAAGGGAAACTGACCCAAAATAGTAAAAAAAACCCACCTTTTTTTAAAATTTAGTTGTATATTTCTTGCTACTACCATAACCAACCACCAAAAACCAAAAAAATGTTCTCCTGCTCCTGATGATCACAGCGATACCACATATATGTATGTTATTTGTTGTTTGTACCCGTAGTACACCCCAGAAACACTTTTATCCTGTCACTAACTAACACTGATACTAATTTAAAAATGTATTACAGTCCTGCATCAGGACCCTTTCAAATGTTCTACAGGGGGCCCCCTTCCTATCATCTTGCCCCCCCCCCCCCATAGTGGCAGAAAGCAAGAGATATGTCACCAGCACACCAGCAAATTCCATATAAGGATCAAATGCAGTGGCGGAACTACCTAGGTCGCAAAGGTCACACTTACGACTGGGCCCTGGCATTCTGCCATCGTGGGGGTTCCTAGCCTCATCTTGCTTTCCTGTCCCTTCTGTTGGCAGCATTGGTCCAGCATCTCTGTCTGCATGGCAGCTGCTCATTAGGACCCATAGCTGGTTACTTTATGGGGCTGATGGATGCATGCGTGGAAGAGCTGGCGCTATTGGTTATAGACAGCTGAGCCCCCCCGCCTGTCACCTAGCAGGGGTAACACTCCATAGTCTTTTCTGTTGACATCCAGGATGTGATCTGGATAATGCTCCCAATCAGATCTAATAAACACAGTATTTATTAGAATCAAGAGTACAATTACACATATAGCCACCATATATTCAGTAGCCATGTGGGCTCTATGTCAGTAAGGTGGGGGCTCTGATCAATAAAACCACTTTCATATTTAATATTAGATCTGGTTTGGTGGATCTCTTTCCACAATTTCCAGGAAGCCCTGCATGCTTTGCAGTGTCTCTTCTGCTGTTCTGCATCCCTATGATGGCGGAACTCCAGGGCCCAGTCGCAAGTGCAACCTTTGTGACCTTGGTAGTTCCACCACTATCTGGAATGTGTAGATTGGGGGAATTGGATCACATTTTTTTTTTGTACAACCTGATTTTTGAGCGAAAAAAAGTGATCAATGTACAAGCTGCCTCAAGTGCTAAGTGGAACTGAGCAGGTTTGTGAAGCTATAGAAAGAACACAGTGGGAGAGGAAGACAGATGAGGGAGAGAAGGGAGGGGGATAATGACAGTTCAGTGATCACAGTGTACTGCAGTGCTCACTCACCCAAGGGTTGAGGCTGGTAGCTGGTGGCTTAGGTAACTTTATCATTGATACAGCCAGGAATCTGTAGCTGCCGGCTGCTGTTCTCATATTTCCTGCAGAGCTGCATGCTGGGGGTTGGAGTGTGGGCGGGCCTGGCAGACAGAGAAGGAACAGCGGTGGGAGGAGGAGCATCTGTATTCCTCTCTGTTCTCTCCTCCATGAGGGGAAGGAGGAATGTGCTTGCTGGGCTGTGAGAGTGTCACATACACTTGGCTTAGCTGTAGCCACCAGTTCCTAAATTTACAGGCTACGGACAGAAGAAATTAGGCTGTCTTTTCGATTGGTCCTGAAAGTAATGTAGGGTTTACAACACTGCTTGGGGCCCCCCACAGTGGCAGAACTCTGGGACCAGGTTGCAGGTGCGACCTCTGCAACCCTGGTTGTTCCGCCACTGGTCCTTGTTCAACATAAGTCAATCTCACAACCAACTTTCGTTAAACAAGCATGCTGGAAAACCGGCATCTGACCAGTGTGTTCTGGTGGGGGGGGGGGGGGGGGAGAGAGTCCCCTTGTCAGAACACAATAGCACAGAGGGGAGATCACTGTACTAATATCACATAGTTAGTTCAGAGACCTCCTTATTTTGTTTTCCTGTTCGGCCCGCTGGATTAAACGAAAGAAAACTTAGCGTGTGTACCAGGCATTAGACAGTGTATCAGGGCACCTTCAGGACCCCCCATAGATCCCCTTGTCTTGATCACTTCCTGACCACTTTACTAGCTTAGTACAGGTCCATAGGATCCACCAGCTCATACAACTGATAGTGAATGAGTTAGACACTCCTTTCTGTGCAATTGATTTGCAATTGTGCAAATCAATAAAGTTTTATTGTAGAAAAAAGAAACATGGCCTTTTTAGCAGCTATCTGACAACATGCAGAGTGCCTGATGCCACTATTGCTGTCTTCACCCAACATATTTCAGTCAATAGGTCATTAGCAGGGTTTAATACCAGGAAATAGCTTTGCCAAGCAGGGTGACATGTAAAAATGAGTGTATTACTGGTATAAAATACAATAGAAATACTTCATGACACGCAAGGCCCTACAGAAAGACACAACATAAATTTTCTCTTTTATTCTCTAATACTTATACAATATAGTGTATATAAAATCACAGAATTTTTTTATACTCATTTTGCCAATTTGATTTGTCCAGCATTGACACTTTCTTATGGAACAGGTGTACAGTTTGTCCAAAATGCCCACATTTCTTTAACCACATTTTTTTT
The DNA here is from genome assembly GCF_062004578.1 of Staurois parvus. NCBI lineage: Eukaryota > Metazoa > Chordata > Amphibia > Anura > Ranidae > Staurois > Staurois parvus. The sequence goes on along the minus strand of NW_028317926.1, from coordinate 794,369 downwards.
ATTTTTTTGAACACATGGTAAAATGCACATTTTAGGTCTGAAGATTAGTTTAAACCCATACAGCAGGAGAATAAAATGGTGGTAATTGCAGTTTTTTATGCTACATGAAATTAATGTATACGTCTATTAAACCTATATAAAGTTCATTCTAGTGCACACAAACACAACAAATGCGTAAAAATAGGTAAAATACAAAAGAAGAGGTTGTTCTGAACAAATAGATAGCCAACATGTCAAGTCTTAAAATTGCTCATGAAAGAGTTTCAAACCTTGGTTTTAAAATTTGTCCATAGACTATGCTTTAAAAGTCCTTACAGGCTATCAGTTCAAAGTTAACTGTGAATGATGGTCCAAGATTTATTGCTCTCACTCCAGCATGTGCAGCGATTTATAACATGTGTGAACCAATCATTGTTATGAAACAGTTTCAAACTTTGGTTTTAAAATTTGTCCATAGACTATGCTTTAAAAGCCCTTACGGGCTATCAGTTCAAAGTTAACTGTGAATGGCGGTCCTAGATTTATTGCCCTCACTCCTGCATGTGCAGCAATTTATTTTATTATTATTATTATTATACAGCAGTGGTTCTCAACCTTTCTAATGCCGCGACCCCTTTATACAGTTCCTCATGTTGTGGTGACCCCCAACCATAAAATTATTTTCGTTGCTACTTCATAACTGTAATTTTGCAGTGGGTGGACTAGTGCCACATCATTGGTGTCAGTGGAAGGAGTAGTGCCCCATTACTGATGTCAGTGGGAGGAATAGTGCCCCATCGTTGGTGTCAGTGGGAGGAATAGTGCCCCATCGTTGGTGTCAGTGAGAGGAATAGTGCCCCATCGTTGGTGTCAGTGAGAGGAATAGTGCCTCATCGTTGGTGTCAGTGGGAGGAATAGTGCCCCATCGTTGGTGTCAGTGGGAAGAATAGTGCCCCATCGTTGGTGTCAGTGGGAGGAATAGTGCCCCATCCTTGGTGTCAGTGGGAGGAATAGTGCCCCATCCTTGGTGTCAGTGGGAGGAATAGTGCCCCATCATTGGTGTCAGTGGGGGGAATAGTGCCCCATCATTGGTGTCATTGGGAGGAATAGTGCCCCATCATTGGTGTCAGTGGGGGGAATAGTGCCCCATCATTGGTGTCAGTGGGGGGAATAGTGCCCCATCATTGGTGTCAGTGGGAGGAATAGAGCCCCATCATTGGTGTCAGTGGGAGGAATAGTGCCCCAACATTGGTGTCAGTGGGGGGAATAGTGCCCCATCATTGGTGTCAGTGGGGGGAATAGAGCCCCATCATTGGTGTCAGTGGGGGGAATAGAGCCCCATCATTGGTGTCAGTGGGAGAAATAGTGCCCCATCATTGGTGTCAGTGGGAGGAATAGTGCCCCATCATTGGTGTCAGTGGGAGGAATAGTGCCCCATCATTGGTGTCAGTGGGAGGAATAGTGCCCCATCATTGGTGTCAGTGGGGGGAATAGAGCCCCATCATTGGTGTCAGTGGGGGGAATAGAGCCCCATCATTGGTGTCAGTGGGGGGAATAGAGCCCCATCATTGGTGTCAGTGGGGGGAGTAGTGCCCCATCATTGGTGTCAGTGGGGGGAATAGTGCCCCATCATTGGTGTCAGTGGGGGGAATAGTGCCCCATCATTGGTGTCAGTGGGGGGAATAGTGCCCCATCATTGGTGTCAATGGGGGGAATAGAGCCCCATCATTGGTGTCAGTGGGAGGAATAGTGCCCCATCATTGGTGTCAGTGGGAGGAATAGTGCCCCATCATTGGTGTCAGTGGGAGGAATAGTGTCCCATCATTGATGTCAGTGTGGTGGAGGGGGAAATAGTGCCCCATCATTGGGGTCAGGGGGGGGAATAGTGCCCCATCATTGGTGTCAGTGGGGGGGGGAAATAGTGTCCCATCGTTGGTGTCGGTGGGGGGAGGAATAGTGCCCCATCATTGGTGTCAGTGGGGGGAGGAATAGTGCCCCATCGTTGGTGTCAGTGGGGGGAGGAATAGTGCCCCATCGTTGGTGTCAGTGGGGGGAGGAATAGTGCCCCATCGTTGGTATTAGTGACACAAATGATGGGGCACTATTCCTCCCACTGACACCAATGATACTTACCTTGCTGACCCCTGCTCCAGCCTGGGCTCGCTCTCTCACTTACCTGTCAGCTGTCTTCCTTCTCTGGCCGCTCTCCTCTTCACTTACTCCGGCAGCTCCCTCGATCTTCTTAGATCTACGCGCGCTGCTGCTCGGCTCCTCCTCTCCAAGCTCCACCTCCTCGCCGGTGATTGGCCGCCTGTGTGCCTCTCCTGAGCTACAGTTCCGGTGGCCAATCAGCGGCGAGGAGGCGGAGCTGTTGAGTGATCCCGGAGGTGTGGCCAGGTGACAGGGCAGCGTATCATCCCGCCCACACATCGACTGAGTCAGAGGAGCGGTGTCTCGGTTCCTAAGACCATCGGAAATATGTGTTTTCCGATGGTCTTAGGCGACCCCTGTGAAATGGTCGTTCGACCCCCAAAGGGGTCGCGACCCCCAGGTTGAGAACCGCTGTTATACAGTATTTATATAGCGCCAAAAGGTTTGCTCAGCGCTGTACATTATAGTGGGGGACAGTAAATGAGACAATACAGTAACAAAACAATACACGAGGGGTTCGAGGATTTATAACATGTGTGACCCAACCATCGTTATGGCACATAGGTGCAAATGACTTAGGCATTTTTTATGTGCTTGTACATGGAGTGCGTTATTGATTTTGGGAGATTCTTTAGAATTTTTATTGGTTTATTTTAATTTTTAAAACTTTTTTGTTTACTTAACATTATTGCTTTCACATAAGGGACTAATAGCCTCGTATGTGATAGTACATTGTAATGACAGGTTCTCCTAATTGAGGTATCAGGGATCTATTAAACCCCTGATATCTGTCTTTCCTTGCAGTGAAGCTAATGGAGCACAGATCATGCTCCATCAACTGCTTCCCTTGTCACAGTGGCCGCAGAAAGGGTGGCACTGGAGTGTGTTTACAAGCCCTTGATACCAGCGCCATGTGTAAATAACACTGGGAACTAAACAGTTAAATTTCAATAAGAAACACAATATTCTGATTATATATATGATTTTTCTGATTAGCAGGGGCAATGAAATAACATAAACGAAGCGTATTTCAGTATAAACTGGTATGTTAACCAAATTCTGTTTTAATACAAAGGTTATATGAATTTTACCAAAGTAATTCTTTTCTTTTTTCCACCACAAGGCAATGATCCACATTATTGAAGAATGATTTACATACCAAAACTAGTTAATCATGCAGCTACAATAAAGCAGATCTGCCTTTGTGTTATACACAGTGCATTGCTTTTCTTAGCGCTCTAGTCCTTGAGCATGGATGGTAACTGCTACGGCAAGGATTGCATGTCAAAGGAGACAAAATAAAGAAATTGAAGTGTGCATCTGTATACACCAGTAATCACACAGCACTGCTCAGAGGGATTCAAACAGGCAGAAGGTAATAAAGCAAAAGTCAGGTATGGGTTACACTGTCGAACAGTGATAGCAATTGGAAGACAAAATGCCACACAGTTTTCTGGGAGATTAACCAGCAGAAATCAACTTTACACAAGTGAAATGTTTTTCTTTTTAAACTTTCCATTTAACGCATGGAAGTTTTGCTACAGGGAAAAAAAGAACTTTACAGGTCATTTCCTCCAATGAAGTACTTCAGGCTCCGTTTTCTCATGTAGACTTGAGAGAAATCACTAGGTAATAAAGACACTGTTGTATGTGTATTAACTTTCATTTTTAAATAGAATCTGAAACAAAAGTAAAATATTATATTGATTCAAAAATTATTATTATGTAGCTTGATCTCCTCATATGTTTTGTGGTCCTGAATATATGGTTTCATTATTGTCTCGAATAATAAACTGTAGGAAATATCAGTTTTCGGCTTGCTTGCAAGCAGTGATTTTTTGATGAAATTGATTTAGCAGTGAAATTACAGATTTTGCGAAGTTGACACTTTATATTCCCCATTAAGCTGTTTAAGTAAACGTTTCTTCAAAAGCAAAACTTTCTTTATTTTTTTACTTTACTTGGATGTGTTTGTGTGTATTTGGGTAGTTTAGTTTTTTTCATTTAGTGTTCTCTAAATGTGTTATTTTTACTTTTTTCACTATCTGCAATTTCTTGTCTTACCTTTCTGAAAAAAAAGTTAAATAACAAGGCTAATGAGGACTTATTTAGGAAGAAGAACAAGTCCAGGATAGCTAAAGCCATTTCTGTAACCACAGGAGCTATTTAACCATTAGCCACCCGGCCAATAGCCGTTTGGTGGCTTCAAAAGCGCTGCAGCTTTCTGGGTACACGCCATTTGGCATTGTCCCGGACACGCCCCCAAAGCGCGCCCCCAGCGGCGCGCATCCGGCCGGTCTCATGTCCGCTGTGTCCCATGGACACAGCGCTTTCACTGATGAGGGTAACAGCCAACACTATTGGCTGTTTACCCTGCAATCGGCTGTGTCCTATCACAGCCGATCAAAAGTAGCAACAAGGAGCTGTCACTTGGCTTCCTCCCGGACACGCCCCCAAGGCTCGCCCCCGGCGGCGCAGAGAGCCGGTATCTTGTCAGCTGTGTCCCATGGACACAGCGCTTTCCCTGATTAGGGTAACAGCCAATACAATTGGCTGTTTACCCTGCGATCGACTGTGTCCTATCACAGCCGATCAGAAGTATAAACAAAGAGCTGTCACTTGTTGTCACCACTTCTTCTCCTCACACACGGATCCTGTGTGAGGAGAAGAAGGGGAACCGTGAGTTACAGCTCAGTACAGTGCAGCACATTATAGATTGCCAGAGTGTACCTGTCAGTGTACCTGTCAGCCCATCACAGTGTACCTGTCAGCCCACCTGTCAGCCCATCAGGGTGTACCTGTCAGCCCATCAGGGTGTACCTGTCAGCCCATCAGGGTGTACCTGTCAGCCCATCAGGGTGTACCTGTCAGCCCATCAGGGTGTACCTGTCAGCGCATCACCAGCCCATCACGGTGTACCTGTCAGCCCATCAGAGTGTACCTGTCAGCGCATCACCAGCCCATCACGGTGTACCTGTCAGCCCATCAGAGTGTACCTGTCAGCCCATCAGAGTGTACCTGTCAGCGCATCACCAGCCCATCACGGTGTACCTGTCAGCCCATCAGAGTGTACCTGTCAGCCCATCAGAGTGTACCTGTTAGACCATCACAGTGTACCTGTCAGCGCATTACCAGCCCATCACAGTGTACCTGTCAGCGCATCACCAGCCCATCACCGTGTACCTGTCATCAGTCCATCACAGTGTACCTGTCAGCAGTCCATCACAGTGTACCTGTCAGCAGCCCATCACCGTGTACCTGTCAGCAGCCCATCACCGTGTACCTGTCAGCAGCCCATCACAGTGTACCTGTCAGCAGCCCATCACCGTGTAGCTGTCAGCAGCCCATCACAGTGTACCTGTCAGTGTACCTGTCAGCGCATCACCAGCCCATCACCGTGTACCTGTCATCAGCCCATCACAGTGTACCTCTCAGCAGCCCATCACAGTGTACCTGTCATCAGTCCATCACAGTGTACCTGTCATCAGTCCATCACAGTGTACCTGTCATCAGTCCATCACAGTGTACCTGTCCGCAGCCCATCACCACGTACCTGTCAGCAGCCCATCACCGCGTACCTGTCAGCGCATACAACTGTGCAGCCTGTCAGTGTACCTGTCATCAGCCTGTCATCAGAGTACCCATAAAAGCCACCATCACTGCAGCCCATCAGTAGTTACCCATTACCCATTACAGTTGCCTGACATACTGCCAACATGTCCAAAAAATATTATTCTAGTGAGGAGGCTTTCCAAATCCTGAGCATGACGGACGAGAGCAGCGGGGAGCTCTCACCGTCCGATTCTGATTTGGATTACGAGCCAAGAGAAAGCAGTGGATCGGTGACCGAATCGGAAGAGGAAGTAGTCCCTACAAAAAGAGTAAGACGCTCTGAAGAGCAGGCAACAACGAGCAGCGCCAACATACAAGTGCCATTACACACAAATGGTCAGTCAGAAAATACCAACAGAGCTAGACCCCAGGATAACAGGCCCAGTACCAGCACTGGGATATCACGCCAGACCCCAAGAGTCAGGTCCCAAACTTGCCTCCCAAACTCTCTTGCAAACCCTTTGTGGCTGCCTTCCAACACAGGATCAGCTACAATCCACCCTTTCACCGCACAACCAGGAGTGCAGATCAACACAGAAAATTTTTCCCCAATTGATTTTTTAAATTTATTTTTCCCTGATAGTTTCCTTCAGTCAATTGTCGATCAAACCAACCTATTTGCCCAACAACTTATTGCAGCCAACCCCAATTCGTGTTATGCCCGTCCATTCGAGTGGAGACTGCTAACACTAGAAGAGCTTAGATTGTTTTTGGGCCTTACGGTCAACATGGGGCTTACAAAAAAAAATGTACTACATTCATATTGGTCCACCCACCCCATCCATCACATTCCCATATTTTCATTCGTAATGTCCAGGTCACGTTATGATATGATAATGCGTTTCCTGCATTTCAGTGATAATTCCCAGTGCCCTCCCCGAGATCAGCCAGGCTTTGACAAACTGTACAAAGTTCGCCCCCTAATTATTTTTTTTTCTAGAATATTTTCTGAAGTTTATGTCCCTGACCAAAACATCTGTGTGGACGAATCTCTTATCCACTTTACTGGCCGGCTGGGAATCAAGCAATACATGCCCAGTAAGAGGGCCAGGTATGGACTTAAGCTCAACAAGCTGTGTGAAAGTGCCACGGGTTATGTGCATGCCTTTCGCATGTATGAAGGCAAAGACTCCCACCTTCAGCCCCCTGGGTGCCCAACCTACATTGGCATAAGTGGCAAAATTGTCTGGGACCTGGCCTTTCCACTCCTCCAAAAGGGGTATCACATCTATCTTGACAATTATTATACAAGCCTGCCCCTTTTCCGCCACCTGTACCTTGAAAAAACAATGGCCTGCGGTACTGTCCGACCAAACAGGAAGGGCTTCCCACAAAGTTTAATTAGAACGACTCTACAAAGAGGGGAATCTGCAAGTGTTAGGAACGAGGAAGTGCTGGCCGTGAAATGGAGGGATAGGAGAGATGTTTATGTCCTGTCCACAATCCATAATGACATCATGGTGGACATTCATAGAAGACGAGGGGAAGTCCAAAAGCCAGAGTGTATCTTCAATTATAATCAATTCATGGGGGGGTGGATTTAAACGATCGCATGCTGCAGCCATACTTACCATCAAGGAAGTCCCTCTACTGGTACAAAAAAGCTGCAATATACATTTTCCACATGGCAATTTATAATTCATATATAATCTATCAAAAATCAACTGAAAGACCTAGCCACCTCTTCAAATACACTGAAGATGTCATCACTGCCCTAATCTATCAGCAAGGATCTCCACCACAAACCATTCGCTCCGATTGTGTCAGCAGACTGCATGAACGCCATTTCCCTGAGAGAATTCCACCATCAGAAACAGGAAGAAGACGTTGAAAAACATGTAAGGTATGCAGCAGAAGGGGAATTAGGAAAGACACCAGTGTTCATTGTCCCCAATGTCCCTCCCAACCAGGCCTATGCTTCAGAGACTGCTTCAAACGTTATCACACTTTAATAAGTTCCCCATATTTTTTATATTATATTTTATATTAGTTCCCCATATTTTCAACAGCCTGCAACGTCCCCATTTTTGTTATCTGTGCTGATCTTTTGCCTACTGCCAGGATTTATCATGCCTCTGCCTTCTACCTTAACTGACCCTGGCCTGTTTACCAACAATGCCTCTGCTTGCCGTCTGAATTGCTTCTACACCACATTTCTGCTTTTCACCAAAACTGACCATGGCTTGTTTATCGACTATGCTTCTGCCTGCCGTCTGGATTATTAACCACGTTTATGCCTTTTTCCTGGACTGACCTTGGCCTGTTAAATCGACAATGTTTTTTGCCTGCTGCTTGGATTGATCTTTTGCCCTGCTACTGCAGTAGTGGGATTCAAGATAACACAGGGGTCTCGCATATGTGAGGGGCTTCAGAATAGATAAAAACCAGTTTTTGGTTTTCTCCGAGATTTGTTAGTCCCGGAATAGGGTCTGTTGTCCGGAGGCTTCGAAGTGATTGGGTGGGACAAAGCCTCTACCCCTGTGCCCCAGTCCTACCTGATCAAGACCCTAAGCCTGATGTTCCTGTCTGCTGCCTGGACCAATACTTTGGCTGTGCTGACCATATCTCCTCTTGCTACCTGTACTGACCCAAAACTTTCGGGCCATGTTCCTGCCTGCTGCCTGGACCAATACTTTGCATGGACCAATACAAACCAACACAGGTTAATCATATCTCTGCTTGCTGCCTGTACAGACCTAGGACTTTTTATGGACCATGTTCCTGCCTGTTGTCTAGGACCAATATTTTGGCTGTGCTGACCATATCTCTGCCTGCTGCCTGAACTGACCTAGGACTTTTTATGGACCATGTTTCTTCCTTCAACCTGGATCTCAGCCTGCTGCCTGTTCTGACCCTGGCTTGTTTATCCACTATATTCCTGCCTGCTGCCTGGTCGAATCCTGTTGCTGTTGCCTGCTTCCTGGTCCAATGCTCTCCTAAAACCATAGGTAATCTTTTGCTTATCCTTTCTTTAGCTGTGAAAAAGTTTCAGATTGTGGTATTGTCATGTTCAGGAGGAGTAGTAAAATGTATTTTCGAGTATAGAAGAAATATCCTATAAATTGACAACTTTGTGTAAAAAAAAAAAATACTTTCATTTTTTTTCCACATTTTCTAAAAACTTGTGGAAAAAAAAAACATGTTCAAAAAACTCATTATGCCTGATACATACCTTGGGATGTTTGCTTTCCAAAATAGGGTCATTTTGTGGGTGTTTCTACCATCCTGGTGCTCCAGGGCCTTAAAAACTGTGATAGGGAGTCAGGAAATTAGATGTGTAATTTATGCCCCTTTTATGTTCCTAGAATGCATGGAGGTGCTACTTGGATGTTGGGTCTCTGTATGTGGCCAAGCTGCGGAAAAGTCTCACACATGTGGTATCGCCATACTCAGAAGGAGTAGCAGAATGCATTTTGGGGCATAATTCTTGGTATGTATATGCTGTGTGTTAGAAATATCTTAGAAATTGACAACTTTGTGTGAAAAAAAAAAAGTTTTCATTTTTCTTTCCACATTTTCTAAAAACGTTTGGAAAAAAATAACCCGTTCAAAAGACTCATTATGCCTTATAGAACATACCTTGGGATGTTTGCTTTCCAAAATGGGGTCATTTTGTGGGCGTTTCTACCATCCTGGTGCTCTAGGGCCTTCAAAACTGTGATAGGTAGTCAGAAAATTAGATGTGTAATTTATGCCACTTCTATTCTCCTACAACGTGTGAAGGTACTACTTGGATGTTGGGTCTCTGTATGTGGCCAGGTTGTGGAAATGTCTCACATATGTGGTATCACAATACTCAGGAAGTGTAGCAGAATGTGTTTTGGGGTGCAATTGCAAGTATGTCTATGCCAGGTGTGAGAAATAACTTGTTATTTTGGCAATTATGCGTGAAAAAAAAAAATAATAATAATTTATTCATTTTCCAAAGAATTGTGGGAAAAAATTACAACTTCAAATAACTCACCATGTCTTTTACTAAATACTTTGGACTGTCTATTTTCCAAAAAGGGGTCTTTTGGGGGCTATTTGTACTTTCCTAGCATGTTAGGGCCTCAAGAAATGAAATAGGCCATCAGTGCTTCATGTGTGATCAATTTGCAATGATTGGTGCCATAGCTTGTAGACTTTATAACTTTCACACAGACTAAATAATATACACCGATTTGGTTTTTTTTTACCAAAGGTATGTAGCAGTATAATTTTTTGCCTAAATTTATGAAGAAAAATTACTTATTTGCAAAATTTTATAATAAAAACAAAGAAAATCGTATTTTTTTTCAAAATTTTCGGTCTTTTTTCATTTATAGTGCAAAAAATAAAGAACTCAGGGGTGATTAATTACCACCAGAAGAAAGCTCTATTTGTGGGAAAAAAATGATAAAAATTTCATATGGGTACAATGTTGCATGACCGTGCAATTGTCATTCAAAGTGCGACAGCACTAAAAGCTGAAAATGGGTCTGGGCAGGAAGCTGTAAAATTGCACGGTATTGAAATGGTTAAAGCCTGCTGCACCCTAAAAGTAACAGAAAGCACATTAATTCCCTTCCCTTTTTGCTACAATGCTTTCACCGAAATTGCAAAATTTCAACAAAATCTTTATTTTATTTGCCAGAATTCCAGAGAAATTAAAACTCCAAATTCTTCTAACCCCTAATGGGCATCTAAGGTCAGTTTCTAACCTGTCACATTTTTTCTTTACATTTTTAAATAGAATCTATGTTACTAAACCCAGGACCCTAACGTGGTGACATCTTGGTACACCTGTACACCCAGCTGTACACCCTTACATACATGTCCTCATCTGAAAGCATGAGGTTTTGAACTGGCTGCCACGTGAGTGAGAAAGTGAGAAAGTTCTTTTGTGATTTGTCCCTACTTTACAAATAAAATATACTGCCCTATGGGAGGTTCTATTTTATGTCTTATTTGAGAGATTGATGCTGTCACTTACCTGAAGAGGAGCCATTGGTGGATTAGTAATTTCTGAGAGATTTGGGTGCGACAAGGAGCAACGCTTGGAGTGATAGCTATCTTGGAGGATCTGTGAGGGGGATCCACAAAAGCGCTTCGATCCGCAAGGGTCAAAGTGATGAGGTGAGAGGCTTATCCAGATGGTGGTCGGATTGTCTTATTCATACACACCCAAAGATCCACAGGAGTTCCTGTTAATTTATGGTCACCAACAGTAGTCATTGGAAGCACGTGTTTTCTTTTGATCACTATTAGTATTTATTGGACTTTGAGAGCACTGTGTTTTGTATTGCTATATTGTTTTTTCACTACACGAGAGGCACGTGTGTTTTTGTATGCACAGAATTATATATATATGTGTAGTTGTTTATATATATATATATATATATATATTGTGGGGTTAGCTCAGGTGGGGGATCTCCTTACCTGGGACAAAGGTAGACCGCACAGCAGGCTTTCGTCAAAATCTGACTGGATGTCAGTTTTATTAAAAAGGTTTGCAAGAAATATCAAAATAAACAAAACATCAAAATAAACCCTTGCCATCCAGGCACTAACTAAACAGCAGATGATTCCTCTCTCAGAGGTGAAGGGCTTCTCCCTGTCACCAAAACAAAGTAACAGCAAACCTTTTCTTGCAGGTATAGTCCATACACACAGCTCTCTCAGAACACCTCTCTGAGTCCCAGGCCACGAGCAACTCCTTGCTCCAGCCCTGTCTTATTTATACCACCTGTTGGTGGTCATCAGTGGAGCACAAACTCCGGTCCGGAATCACCTCTGCCATTGTGGCCCCAAAAACCTGGAGTGGACTCCACCTTACACCTCACCGTATGATCTCATGCGAGGTGACACATATCGCCCATCCAACACTTTGCCGTTCATACTGTCACAATATATATATATATATATATATATATATATATATATATATATACGTATATGTTTTTTCACATGGTTTGAGTTATTTGATGTTATTTTATAGATTTTATTAATCATGGGCACCAATTAATATTAATTGATATCACTATCACATTTATTTTTATTTCTATTTAATTTGATGCAATTTTGAGATCACATATCACTTATCAAATTATTATATATTTATGTGTTTATGTACCTTAAGGAGTAGCGCTACATTTTTTGTATTTATTTATCACAATCACCTGCATTCACTATATCTGGTCTCCCACAGTGCACACAGCATGGAAATTGAATTATTTTAGTAAATATAAACTGCTAAATAGCTTTTCTCATCAGCTGTTAGAGCAGTCTTGGGACTTCTATCAGTGTTCAGCAGAGCACTGGTTAAATTTTGTATGAGGAGTTTTCTTTCTGCTCTAAGAGGATGCAAAACCCCTGACTCTCTGTCTGGAGAGTGCTGATTGGCCCTGTGCTGATCACATGCACTCTTCCAAGAAAAAAAACCCTCTCTAGCAATACACACTAAACCAAGCATGTGCATGTGGCTACAAGTTCAGTCTGTCTTAATTGGAAATTTGAAGAAGAGGAGGGGCAGAGAAGTCAGGATCAAACAACCTTTTTACACAATTCGGAGGATTAACCCCTTAGCAGGGGCGGACTGACCATTTGGAAACTTGGGCACTGCCCGATGGCCCGTGGTCAGTAGGGGGCTCCATGAGATGCCCCTGGTACCTTTTTCATAGGCTTTTTTGAGTTTGGGCAAGGACACAGGGGCCCCATGATCCCCTATTGCCTGGGGGCCCCCATGAGTTGTCAGTCCACCCCTGCCCCTTAGGTTCCACAGTGAGTATAACAAGTATGCTTTACTGCATATACAGACTGATTTTTCTGTTGTGGGTTTTGAAACATTAATTTCTCTGATATGAAACTGTAAAAAATAACAAATGCAGGCTTGCCTGGCATGGCCATTACTGATGAGACCAGTGACTTTTGAGGGAAATGAAATTACAAATATTGCTAAGCTGAAACTTTCAGTTTCTTAAGCTGCTTAAGCAGAATTTTCCTCAAAAACAAAAGTTCTACTCTTGTTTTCCTTTATTAAGATATGTTTGTGCTTGCATTTAGGGTGGTTTAGTTTATTACATTTAGTGTTCTATGCATTTTATGTGCATTTAATTGCTATTGGTCTACTGCTGTATAAATACAAAACAAATAAAACCCATTATATCCTAAAAATAACAAAAAGCACACAAGTCACCGTCTCTATTCGTTACAATGCATTCCACAGAATTTGCTAATTTTTGTATACAGAACAATAAAGTTATTACCGTTTTAGTACAAATTTTACAATAACATCACAAGCGGAATACAGCCATGCTCCAGCTTCTACATACCTGTTCCCAATCAGTGACTCAAGGTATTAAAGCAAAAGGGTCTATATAACAGCTAACAATTTCAGCAGAAGTCAGCAATGGCAGTCTGTGTGTTGCCGACATAACAGTTTTCTTTTAAGGATGAAGTTTGGGTTGAGGTTTAGGTGTACTGGTTAGGTTGATGTTAAGTGATACATTTTGGATTACAGTTGGCTTTGGATGTTAATGTAAAGTTAACGGTCAGATTTAAGAGTATGGCAATGGTACTGATGTAGTAAAGGCTGTTTGTATTTTAAAAAAAAAAGTGTGTTCCAAAACTTCTGGCCTGAAAGCCTTGCATCAGAAATAACCAAGACAGATTTCGGAAGCTGAATAACAATGTATTGCACAGCTGATACTTGCTTAGGCCAGGTTCACATGTGTGTGGCCGTGGGGGCCGTAATTTGCGCGGTCACGAGAGCCCATTCATTTGAATGGACTCCGATGCCCTGGAACATGCAGGGAAGAAGTCCCTGCACTTCTTCGGAAATCATAGCCTGCATGGGAACCGAGGTTCCCAGTACGGTTGTGATTTCCAGTACGGGCGGCGTGCCATTAGAATTAATGACATCCGCCACGGGTCCCGCATTCCTTTGTGTGGGTGGTCCGGCTGCAGGTATTTTTGTGGGGTCCTACAGCTGCACCACCCACACAGATATGAACCAATCCTTACACAGAAAAATGCAGTTTTCTTTGGTATTTTATTCTGTTCCCCATCCCTTTTCTGCAGGGTCTTTTTTAGATGCAAAGCTGCCCTCGGCCCGCACAAAAAAATGTTACCCTTTTATGCAAGCTCCACACCTTGTGACATATGTGACAATCGCAGAAGAAAAATACTTTGCAGAATGCACTGCTGGATAAGATCAGGGTTGTATTTACCACAAGGCAAACAAGGCATTTGCCTAGGATGGCATTTTTCAGGTGGGGCAGCACCGCCCCCTAGAAGAAGGGGCTGAAGAAGGGACACAAGTGGCATGGGGACCTGGTGGGTTCCGAGAGATGCTGTGGGATTCATGACGTTGTATGCACAGTCCGACTCTTGTTCATGGGGATGTCTGGAGCAGTGAAGGTGAGTGTCTTTCCCTTTCTTGCCATGGGGGATGGTGGCTGTTGTATGGGGGGAAGTGGTAGTGGAAGACTCGGGTGGAGGGCAGGGGTGTTCTTGGTCAATGTCAGGCTCTATCTGCGGGGGGGTGCACCAATTTTTGTATTGTCTAGGGCAGCACAAAACCTCAATACACCACTGGATAAGATGTAACAGTTTGTAGGTTTTGAGGCTTGGTGCTTCTCTCTTTAACCTTGCTGCCATAGTCACTTGCCTATGAGTGCTATTATGGTAAATAAAATTTGGCTCTTTAAACGAAAAACTTGTTGGGATGATGAACAAAACTACTTACTTACAGAATACATGAGCTCGGATACCAGATTCCAGTCGATTGTCCCTACCACATTCATACAAGTATGTGCATATAGTACATAATAAGGCCAGATAATCAATGGCGAGTTAACACACCAGTTTATTTCTTGCTGGAAACCAGAACAATCACAGGAAACCCAGACAAACTCCATGCAGGTTGTATAAAACCCAGAATGTCAGAACTGCATGGCTCAAGGGCAAAGTGCTTAGCCAATACACTTCAATGTAAGTGCTTGCAAGTCAGAAATTTTACTTTTATTTGAGTGAAGCAACTGTGTTTCCTAATCAGTCAGGCTTCAATAAACTGGGTTTCATTTGTATTGTAAGAACATCCTTAAAATCAATAGCTCAGACTCAATAAAATTTGCATTTTGTTTCTGTCTCATTGCAACATTGGCAAGGCAGATGTTTTAATAGCATCAATTTACATGTAAATGAAAAAACAATATTTTTAAAATTTTGTAGAAAAAAAAATCACAATGCATTCTCTTTACAGGGAACTGTTTAAAAGCCACACTTCTTTTTCCTTGTACATATCATTCAGTAAAGCAAGACTGAAATTTTTAGTAGCCTGTATTACCTATCTCCTTTCATTACATTGATGCTGGCTCTGGAATTATTAATTGTGCCCCTGTGAATTGTTCAGATTTTGCCGGGTGCAAGGAAAGAACTGTAAACACTGAAAACACGCACTATTTTTTATTGGAATCTTGCCTGGATTGAATATTTTGTAAAACTGTTTTATATTGTTTTCTTTAAATGTACAAAGTATACATTGAGGAGAAAACCAAATATAAAGAAAGTGGTATGTATGAGGACATCATAAATGGCTTGGCTTTTGTTTATAATAAAGATATTTCAAATAAACCTTAATTCATGCTTTCTCCATGTGCCCGTCTTCTTCAAGTTAAATTGTGAAATAAATCAAAAACCATGGAAGACATAGTATGGGCAAGTATCCAGGGATGTACATTGTGTAGAAGTAACATTATAAGTGACCATTAAACCGTATGTGAGCGGATGGTGAAGGGGAAAGAAATTAATGTAGGATGAAAAAAGGAAGGCTAAGGAATGAAAAAAAAGGGGGTTTGGATATTACCTGCTTCCTATCTCAATCAGTGGGTCTCTCAACTGACCCAAAGAATAGAGAATCAGCAATGGTTTTGTCTCAGTGGATGGAATCGTCCATAGTTTTCCAAGTCTCCTAAAGTGAATAAAAGAGATTAAGTGTTTTATTCAACTGACTTGTAAGTTATTCCACATTTTGGACCTCCTTTATTCATTGATAAAGATCATTATTAAAAGGGAGTAGTGGGTCTTTCCATTTTAAAGTGACCAAACAGCATGCTGCCATAAGTACAGTATGTGGGTAGCTAATTTGCCTATAGGTTTGGGGACGTTTAGAAGCGCATCACCTAATAGAGAAAAAAGAGAGGATTTAGGTAAATCATACTCATTTAATTATATTAATATATCTGGCTATCTTCCAGAATGATTGCACTTTTGGACAAGTCCAGTATTTTGAGTGCATATTTTCTCAGAGAATGCCAAGGGTAACTTCAAGAGCTTACAGATATAAAAGCACTACATAAGCTATAATAACTATTGTACTTAAAGATGATTATATCAATTTCATGCATTAAACTATAATAACCCTAGCAATGTACTTTTTTTCATCATTTTGAACTGCTAAATATACAAGTGAATGTTTTTTTAATAATCTTTAAATGATTGCTGTCTGCAAAAATCCATTGAGCTCTTAACCTGCACTAAAATTCAAATGCATTGTTATAAGCCCAACCAAGTTCACCTATGTCGACTACAGAATGCCTTCCACTTATGTTATAGAGATGAGGAGAGAGGGAGATAGATACAGTACAGTGAGCGTTGTCAATCTAGGACAGGAAGTATGTTACTCACAAGATCACCAGGGTAAAAAACAAGCCTGAAAACAGAAACCTAATGCAGCCACCACATCTATGGACCGATAGACTTCAACAAATTAAATTTTTTTCTTAGCTTTAGATACACTTTAAAGTAAATCTTAGCAAAACTTAAATTTTCTTTAAATTTTAAGAGAGCATGAAATGGTTAAAACACCAGTCAGTTTATTTTACCATCCATGTCCCATCTGTGTCACAATTTTGAAATGTTACTTTATTGCTTGTCTTTTAAACACAACAGGAAGTGAGAGGAAATCTTCCCATAGGGGGTTATTTAAAAAAGCTGCAAAATCAGGCTCACTTCTGCATAGAAACCAATCAACTTCTAAACTCAGTGTGTTCAACTAAGCTTTGACAATATAACCTGGAAGCTTGGGGTTTGTTTTGGATTTTATTAAGTGGTATATAACTTGGATGGGGTAGGGGATGAATGGGATGCTCAAGGGAACTGCACTTCTTGGAACTATGTATAAGTCCTTTCAGACAAAATCCTCTTTTTGGAGAGCTAGTCAGCCTCTTCACGTGTACCACCCCTACTCTGGATAATCTTTCTCTATCCAGCTGTCTGAAGGAATCCTGGGCAGGGGATTCAGCGCCTGCCATTTTACAATGAAATAGTCCCGGGTGAAAAAGCGAATCCAGTTTCCCACTAGAGTGCCTCTTTTCCCTTAACTGGTCCAGGGGGTGTAGGTCTACTCACTCAGTCCTCTGCCTATGAGCTGATGGGCCGGTAGTTGGGCTGCTCCTTCCCTGCTGCACAAGTGGTCCTTGCTCTGGGGGCTGATGAGGTCCTGAGCTTTCCACCCTTTCAGCACCACTCCCTGGCGGTGAGCACCTTCCCAACTGGGCACCCTCCCAGGCTCCTGCACCTCCACCTTTTCTCTCCATCTTCCACCCGAACTCTCCTCCTGCTGAGGCTCTCTCCCATTTAAGGGCTGCCCTGGCCCCAAGCCAAGCCTCCTGCTTGGGGATTGGCCAGGGTCCCCTGAGTGTGCAAGCCAGCCCTTCCTCACCCCTGCCCACTGCTTCTAGAATCTTCTCCAAGATTCTAGAACAGGGGAAGGTATCAGGGAACTGACCCGCAGAGCCTCTCAGCCCTGACCTTAATTTATCCTTGCTAACTATCACAACCAGGCTGCTACTCAGCCCTCTTAACTAAAAAGTGAACTCTATCTCCCCCTGGCTATCTAAAGGGGCCCTACATTAGAATAGAAAGAGACAGTTGGGTCAATATACTAAAGGCAAATAGACTGTTTGCTTTGCAAGTTAAGTCACGCTTTGCAAGAGAATATGCCCCAGAGTTTAGTGAACGAGGTTAAGTTCTGCAAATTGTTATCACCCAATCATGCACAAACTAAAATACTGTTTTTCTTTGTATTTTCCTTGCATGTGATATGGTATTCTTTGCAAAGTGAACAACCTATTTACTTTTGGTAAATCAGCTGCAGTGAATCTCCCTAGCAAGGGCTCAGACAGCAGTTTGAACCTGACAAGGGTTCTTACCTCGAACAGCTTATCGAAATCTACAATGTACAATATGAAAGTTTGTGGCTTTCCATGCATTTTAAATAGGTAAACAGGTAAATACAAATCACAATGCATATATTTGACCTGGCAAACAATTGGTAATTTTGTCCATCTAATCTTTTGGTTTAAACACATCTGCAGAGAGATGATTCATGATGCAGTAAAGCTACACCAGGATGAAGTAACACTGAACAGAAGGTAGCAAAATGATCATCCTGGATATGCCATGTCACATCAAAAGAGTGGCTGAACAGATGTTCACATTCTTTGACAGGTAAAAAAGGAAACAGATCTGTATTTAAGCTGTGAATTTAGCTGTTTGATGGAAATTCCACTATTGTGGGCTGACCACACACAGTATTTTTGTAGAGTGGTGTAAGCTCTGCCCAGTTTTTTTTTGCTAAACTACCCAAACCTTTCCGTTGTCTTCATTTTTAAACCATAGCCGCTAATTGACTTGTGCTCTCACATTAAGAGCTTGGAGGTCTAAATAGGTTCTTTGATATAACATGCACAGAGGCAACAGGTTAGCTTTAGATTGCTGACAAGATCAACAGGAGTTTTTTTAAATTATAGAACAGATATAGCAATAATATATTAAAGAGATTTAAAACAGCCTCTAAACAAATTAAAAAGTTGATTATTTTTTCAAAAGTAAATTGTGCTTATGGTTAAGTAGGAAAGTTTTACCAGTGGAAAACATGGTAATTTCACAATAAAAACAATTTTGAGAAATCCATGTCATCAATCCTTGGTCACAAAGTATTGTGCATATTGATATAGAAACTTAAGTCGGGAAATATCTTGAGGCAGCTGAATTGTTTGCCAACATCCAACATCCTTCTAAGGTCCATTGGGCCCTTGAGTGAAATTTGTCAGAAATGTGACGATAAGGTAAAGTTATGTTATCACTGCAGCATCCCAGCTGTATATATGTCTTCTGGATAAAGTTACATTTTATCATCAGCAGAGCTATCTGTTGTCAGAATAAATGTGTGTGTTGTCTTTTTAAAACAAAAATGCAATAAAATAAAAATGTTTAACCACTTGCCCTCCTGAGGATTTACCCCCCTTAATGACCAGGCCTCTTTTTGCTACTCAGCGCTGCACTAATTCAACTTATAATTACGCGGTCATGCAATGCTGCACCCAAACAAAATTTACGTCCTTTTTTTCACACAAATAGAGATTTCTTTCAGTGGTATTTGATCACCTGTGCGCTTTTTATTTTTCACGCTATAAACAAAAAAAGACCAAACATTTTGAAGAAAAACGATATTTTCTGCTTTCAGCTATAAAAAATATATAGTAAACTCAAAGTTAGTTATAAATTTAGGCCAAAAAATGTATTCCACTACATGTTTTTGGTGAAAAAAATCCCAATAAGTGTATATTGATTGCTTTGTGTGAAAGTTATAGCATCTACAAACTATGGTATAGATACTGGAATTTTAATTTAATTTTTTTTTTTACTACTAATGGTGGCAATCAGCGACTTATAATTGGGACTGTGGGACTGTGGCGTGCATTCTGACACTGGGTGGGAACTGACTAACTGCCACTGACATCCTAATGACACTAATACAGTGATCAGTGATAATAAAAAGCGCCGACACTGTACTCATGACACTGGACAGGAAGGGGTTAACATCTGGAGCGATCAAAGGATTTACGCCATTTTTTTGCTATACAGCGCTGCACTAGTTAAATGGACAATTGCGCGATCATGCAATACGGTACATAAATGAAATTTACATCCTTTTTTTCCCACAAATTGAGATTTTTTTCAGTGGTATTTGATCGCTTGTGCATTTTTTATCTTTTGGGCTATAAAAAAAAAAGGCTGACAATTTTGAGGAAAAAAAACAATATTTTGGACTTTTTGCTATAAAACATGTCCAGTAAAAAAAAATGTAAAATCAAATTTAGTCATAAATTTTTTGCCAAAATGCATTCTGCGACATGTCTTTGCTAAAACAAAACCCCAATACGTGTAAATTAATTGGTTTACGTGAAAGTTATAGCGTTTACAAATGGTGGGTCAGATACTGGGATTTTTAATTTTTTTTTATACTAATAATGGCGGCGATCAGAGACTTATGACAGCGATCAGCGACTTATGGCGGGTCTGCGGCAGACATTCTGGCACTGGGGTGGAACTGACTTGGGGTCACTGACATCACCAGTGACACCAATACAGTGATCAGTGAAAAAAAAAACACTGACACTGTACTAATGGCACTGGGGAGGAAGGGGTTAACTTTATTATTCAGTGAAAGGGTTAACTGTGTGAGGGGAGTGTTTTACTAGGGGGCGGGGGGGTGTTCCGCACAAGCACAAGCTGAACGGGAGAGATAAATGCTTCTCTTCAGCTCAGCATGTCAGGAGCTGTCAGGGAACTGACAGAAAGCACAGCTACTGCAGCTGTGCTCTCTGTCAGTGATTGCCGCTAATCGCTGGGACACAGCCGGTAACGACCGGCTGTGACCCAGTGACTGACATCCGCGGCTGTGATCGGCGGGACAGGTAGGGCGTAGGCGTTTTAAAGCGTGGTTTTGCCCAGCCATGCTGCCCTGCCGCCGTATTTCTACAGTGGCTGGGCGGCATGTGGTTAACTAAGGGTTTCAGGCACTTCACTTTTAGTCCTCTCTTATGCATTTTTTGAAGTTTGAGAGATTTCCTAAAAATACTCATGGTCTGATTTATTAATGTTTCAAGTTTGCTTGCTGTGGTATCAATTTTGAAGCTGCAGCACTGACATTTTTTTCTACAATCACCAGCCACTTTATTAGGTACACCTTGTTAGTGCCAAGAAAATATCCCTCACACCATTACACCACCACCAGTCTGAACCGTTGATACAAGGCAGGATGGTCCCATGCTTTCATGTTGTTTATGCCAAATTCTGATCCTACCATCTGAATGTCACAGCAACCAGTCTGCCCATTCTCCTCTGACATCAACAAGGCATTTTCATCCAAACAACTGCTGCTCACTGGATATTTTCTATTTTTCAAACCATTCTCTGTAAACCCTAGAGATAGTTGTGCATGAAAATCCCAGTAGATCACCAGTTTTTGAAATCCTCAGACCAACCTGTCTGGCACCAACAACCATGCCACGTTTAAAGTCACTTAAATATCCTTTATTCCCCATTCTGATGCTTGGTTTGAACTTCAACAAATCGTCTTCACCACATCTACATGCCTAAATGCATTGAGTTGCTGCCATGTGATTGGCTGATTAGCAATTTGTGTTACCAATCAATTGAACAGGTGCAGGGGCAAACTGACAACTCATGGGGCCCCTGGACAATAGGGGATCATGGGGCCCCTGTGTCCTTGCCCAAACTCAAAAAAGCCTATGAAAAAGGTACCAGGGGCATCTCATGGGGCCCCCTACTGACCCCAGGAAGTGCCCGAGTTTCCAAATGGTCAGTCCGCCCCTGAAGAGGTGTACCTAATAAAGTGGCTGGTGAGTGTATACTAAACTCAAATGCAGAACTCACATAGGTGCTGGCTCAGAACTACAGTATATGCATACAAATCCACTAAGGTTTAAGTGTCAGTCCACCTAAAACTGATATTTGAGTTTTGGTAGATCCTGGTTAGTTGAATCACTTGAGCTTTTCTTATATCTCCTGCTGGATGTATGATTTGTTCTAAATGATGCAGGTACAACAGGAAGGGTAGGAACTCCTATTACTAGACAGGAACACACAAACATTCAATGTGAACAATGCTGGCAAATATTGCAAGGAGATCTACTGAGTAGAGTTCAAAAAAGATATAAAAAGATTATTTTGATCACTAGACTCCATCTTTCTCCAAATTATTACTATAGGGTAAGCACAGTTCCCACTATGGTCGTTTGGAAACAGCCATATTATCCATTTGTAACAACCCATTCAGAGGTGTAACTACACCCTGTTCCAAATTATTATGCAAATTCTATTTAAGTGTCACAAAGATGAAATATTTTGTTTTTCAGTTTAACTCATGGATGGCATGTGCTCTTTTGATCACTGAAAACAATCTCGGACACCTGTGATAATTAGATTGCCAGGTGAGCCCAATTTAAGGAAAAACTACTAAAGGAGGGTGTTCCACATTATTAAGCAGAGCACCATTTTCAAGCAATATGGGGAAGAAAAAGGATCTCTCTGCTGCCGAAAAGAGTGAAATAGTTCAATGCCTTGGACGAGGTATGAAAACATTAGATATTTCACGAAAACTTAAGAGTGATCATCGCACTATTAAGAGATTTGTGGCTGATTCAGAGCACAGGCGGGTTTGTGCAGATAAAGGCACATTGAGGAAGATTTCTGCCAGATCCATGCATCGGATCAAGAGAGCAGCTGCTAAAGTACCATTACAGAGCAGCAAACAGATATTTGAAGCTGCTGGTGCCTCTGGAGTCCCACGGACATCAAAGTGTAGAGTCCTCCAGAGTCTTGCAAGTGTGCATAAACCTTGTATTCAGCCACCACTAACCAATGCTCACAAGCAGAAACGGCTGCATTGGGCAGAAAAATACATGAAGACTAATTTCCAAACAGTCCTGTTCACTGATGAGTGCCGTGCAACCCTGGATAGTCCAGATGGATGGAGTAGTGGATGGTTGGTGGATGGCCACCCTGTTCCAACAAGGCTGCGACATCAGCAAGGTGGTGGTGGAGTCATGTTTTGGGCTGGAATCATGGGAACAGAGCTGGTCAGCCCCTTTATGGTCCCCGAAGGTGTAAAGAGGATCTCTGCAAAGTATGTGGAGTTCATGACTGACCACTTTCTTCCCTGGTACAGAAGGAAGAACTATGCTTTCCGTAATAAAATCATCTTCATGCATGACAATGCGCCATCTCATGCTGCAAAGAATACCTCTGCATCAATGGCTGCTATAGGGATAAAAGGAGAGAAAGTCATGGTGTGGCCTCCATCCTCCCCTGATCTCAGTCCTATTGAGAACCTTTGGAGCATCCTCAAGCAAAAGATCTATGAGGGTGGGAGGCAGTTTACATCTAAACAGCAGCTCTGGGAGGCTATTCTGACATCTTGCAAACAAATTCAAGCAGAAACTGTCTAAAAACTCACAAGTTCAATGGATGCAAGACTTGTGAAGCTGCTATCAAATAAGGGGTCCTATGTTAAAATGTAATGTGACCTGTTAAAATGTTTAAAAAGTTAAAATGTCCAGGCCAATTTTCAGCTTTCAGCGCTATCACACTTTGAATGACAGTCACGTGGTAATGCAACAATGTACTCATATGAAATTTTTAGCATTTTTTGAGACAGATAAAACTTTATTTTGGTGGTATTTATTCACCACTGGGATTTTATTTTTTTTTGCTATATAAATGAAAAAGTCCAAAAATTTAGAAAAAAAAAATTTTTCTTATAACATTTTGCAAATAAATAATCTTTCTTCATAAATCTTGGCCAACATTTATTCAGTTATCTTTTCAGTAAAAAAAATAACCCAAATTAGTTTATAGCCAAAAATTATAATTGTTCAAGTTTTTTTTTTATTTTATTTTTTTATGTTATTATGGTTTTTTTTTAACATACTATCACCCTAGCAGTACAGTGTCACCATAGTGACACTGTACTACTTGTGGGGGGTGATGAAGATTTTTTTTTTACACTGATTGCTTTTACATCCATAAAGTCTGTAAAAGCAATCATTTCTCCTTCTCTCTAACTGCATTCTTGCAGCCATTGAGAAATACTGTGAGAGCTGTGTTTGGTCACAGCTTATCACATGTTACAAGGCTGTTGTGAATAGGCTTGTACCATGTGACCTCTGTGATCACTCACAGATTTCACATGTAGTAAGCAATGATATCAGGAAGTGACATCTTGCTTACTACTACTCATGTGATCACTGATTGGCCAATTAGTGATCACATGAATCAGGACCTCACACAGAGGTCCTGTACAGCGATCGTTGTTCCCAGGGAATGCGCACAGGCTGTAAATGCGGGTGCCGTTTATGAACAGCAATCCGCTCCTGCATTGCTCCCGTCCAGCTGTTTATGTACATGGGCTGGACGGGAAGTGGTTAATCTTACAATACCTTGAAATGTACAGTAGTACAGTACTAAAGCTGTCATACAGGGGCTGGCATGGAGTGAACAGACAAGACCAGGGGCGGACTGACAACTCATGGGGCCCCCGGGCAATAGGGGATCATGGGGCCCGTGTCCTTGTCTAAACTCAAAAAAGCCTATGAAAAAGGTACCAGGGGCATCTCATGGGGCCCCCTACTGACCCCGGGTCCTCGGGCAGTGCCCGAGTTTCCAAATGGTCAGTCCACCCCTGGTCAAGACCTTTGCTTTATGCTTGCTTCCAGACATCCTGGGCTTGAAATCAACACTACTGTAAACTATTGTACTATACAGTAAAGTACACAGCAGCACGTGCATTCAGCTGTCAATGTCCAGCAGACAGTTGAGCTACTTTCATGAATTGACATGCAAATGCATGTGTGCATCTTTGAAAGTTCGCAACTCGAAGGTACATAAGTAGGGGACTTTACTGTACTCAAAGTGAAACTTTTGTAAACATGTACTTACCCTTTACACAGCTAAACTTTAGAATCTTCAGGTTTATTGCTGTATGGTTCTTCAATAACTGCATTCCAAATTATACAGCTTAATTTTCTTAACTATCTTTAACAAATATGCATTGTAATAAATAGAACATGGTGGCACATGGGTATTCTTTGCAATCTGTAAAGTCAGAGTCATATAGTTTAAAATGCCAGAAAACAAGTGGCTTTTTATTAACCCTGTAATTTGTGCAAAGATTTACCCTTTATTTATTTTAATAGTGCATTTGAAGGTATTTAACCATTTTGTTACACATATTGTTGCTATTGTCTACACGCTGTCTCCCATAGCATTTAGATTACACCTGAACCTATATATATTTGTTTTGATGGACTTTTAGGCATTGCATTAATCTGTTTGATACTAGATATGTTCGTGTTTTGTTAGTTGTGTGGGTGATTCAGATGCCCCCAAAGTGGCCCATTTTCCCGTACCTCGATGGCTAGTGTGGAGCACTTTGCGTTCCAGTGATCCTCTGGCGGCTTAAGAGTTGGGCATACAGTATAACAGGGGCATTGACTTCACTTTCGGTGTTTACTTGAAGTGCGTCATCACTATGGGGGAACTTCCCAACACTCACCTTCTGCTGCTTGTGCTGGCAGCTGGTTGTTGGGATGTGAGGGACAGTAGGCGGGGGCAGAGCCACGTAAATCTTAAAAGGTGGATGTACTTCATTGGCACATTGGGATTTTTGCTTAGCTGTCTTGTGTACTGGTCCAGTATTACTCTCTTCAGTTCAGTTTAAGTAAGCTGGCTATGGAACAGGTGTATGTTTGAACATTATATTCTTGGAATGTTTACTTTTTGGACTTTATGGGATGTTATTTATGTCCAACTATGGGTTGCATCTCTATTGATATTTGACCCTCTTTGATTGAATTTTTGTCTTTGTCCCTTGGTCCACAGTTGAATGGGTCTTCACTTAACTGATGGCACATAATTACTGTTGTTTTGTTACCGGTCTGACTATCACCTTCACATCTTGAAATAAGTTGGCCCTTTCAGTTGATGCAGTATCTATTTATATATATATATATAATATATATATATCATATATACAAGGAATACTTGGTCCCCCCTCTTTTGTAGATTTTTATGCCTGTTGGACATCTTGACATATACTTTTGTAGTTTACCTGCACTAACTATGATATCTATGTGTGTATGGTTCACTGCCTGTTTTGTGAACATTCATCCTTGTCTGGCTGGATATCCTTCTTTCTATGAGAACTTATGGTTTAATTTTGGGTAAGTGTGTATTGTCAGTGGCTGCATCTTTTTAGTCCTGCTGATCATCCCCCCAGATTGTGTGTTTTTTTTTTCCTTTTGGAAACCTCATAGTGGGGCATCAAATATTGATGGATTCTGTATGGAACAATATGACATATTTTAATAACTGTATTATTGATTATGTAATAATTTATTGATTGTATTGTCTACCAGCTACAATATCACTGAGATTGAAAAACAAAGTTTATCCTGAGAAAGCTCTTCTTGGGCAAAATTAGTCAATTCATCTTTTCTTCATTGTTCATATGTACCTCTATACTGCACATGTAGCTGGCATTTAAGGTTTTTATATCTTGTCATCCCTATTAATCTGTAAAATAAAAATAGACTTTTATTGATATTAACCTTTTTGAATTTGGACCCTTTAAAATCCCTATTGCCCACAGTTTCCACTTTGGAAGGATATGGGGGTGCTTCTTTTTTGATTAATTGACCTAAGTTGAGACAATGTTCCAATGTGTATCAGGTGACAAGATCTCTCCACCCAATATTTGTTTAGACTTTAGATAGTTCACATGATGAAGATGGTAAAAGGCATGAGGAGGAGGATGGAACTTCTGAGAAAACTCTGAATAAGATTTCAGTTTTTGAGTCTCTGTACAAAATAATTGCAGAGGTAAGACTTTTAGAATCCATCTTAAAAGTGCATAGTAATCCATACTTTTTAGGAACATGGGGTTAGCATGAATTAAAAGGTATCCCAGTGTAAATGGGGATAGAACCAACCAGGGGCGGACTGACTACTCATGGCGCCCCCGGGCAATAGGGGATCATGGGGTCCCTGTGTCCTTGCCCAAACTCAAAAAAGCCTATGAAAAAGGTACCTGGGGCATCTCATGGGGCCCCCTACTGACCCCAGGCCCTCGGGCAGTGCCCGAGTTTCCAAATGATCAGTCTGCCCCTGGACCCAACTTCTTTTAAGTCTCTCTCCAGATGACAACTCTATCATGAATAAGTAAGTTGTGTCGTAAGTCCCTTGATAGCACTGTTTACTGTGCAGAACTGCAGGTACTGCAAAAAGGGAGACCATCTCTGACTCTAAAGTTGGTGTATATAGATTTCTCTGATATCCAGTCAATGCCCAACTATATTAAACAAGACAGTCTAACATAGGGAAGAGCCACCCCTTCTCGCTCCTCGGGAGATATAATTAGAAAGAGCAATAGGCTTTATATCTTTTGTTTCACCAGAAGAATGACACCAGGGCTCTATATAAGGTATTAACATCCTTATGTATAAGGCACATTTTTTTAAGCAGCATTTCTTCTTCCAAGAGAAAAGGTTCATGCATATTTTGCATATATTTTATGTTGTCTTTTGAGCCATATTGAATGATTATTTTATAGAATTTTTTTTTACGTCTCCCAGGTCAGAGTCTTCCCCCCCCCCACATCTATTTGTTAGTCAGTCCCTTGACTTAGCTGAGAAAATGGCATTCACTTAAAACAACCATTCATCTCCCACTGATTTCAATGGGGTTCAGCTTCCAGAACTTGTGTGTGTTCAGCTCATCACCCTGTGCCCATGGAAAAAACTGCTAGCAGCTGTGCCAAGACATTGCACAGGCATGGTCCACTATTGTCCCTAGTATGTTAAAAAAAGGTATAAAAAGGATGAAAACAGTATTTTTGAAAAAAGAAATTATAGCATTATAATGATATACAGTGCTTTAGCAAACTAAATGTTAGGTCTACTTTAAAACAAAATGTGGATACAAATAAAAGTTATAATAATAATAATAATAATGATTGTAAGTTCTGAGGAGCAGGGCCCTCCTATCCCTCTTGTATTGAACTGTATTGTTGCTGTACTGTCTCCCTTTATACTGCAAAGCGCTGAGCAAACTGTTGGCGCTATATAAATCCTGTATATTAATAATAATAATAATAATAATAATGAGAATAACAAGCAAATCATTTTATCCTTTTAAATGTAAAGGTGTAAAGAAAAGTAACTCAATTTTATATGAGAACTTGAAATGTTCAAATCAAATAAATAAATCAAACATAATCCTTGATACACCTCCTCCTTTGGGCTTTACTGGACAGGATACTTGAAAATATGAAAGCCATTACAGGTTTGTTATATCTAGGTTTTTATGATGCCTTTCAGAACCAAAAACATTATCTACAGGATGTGAAGTTCAATAGGCTACAAGACAAATTCATTGTCTAAGAGGGATAGTACCACTGGGCTAGTTATAGAAGACAGTAGGAGTACAGGTCCCAACCTCTCTCCAGAGTGGGACATTTACCATAGGACAGCCTTGTAGATTGCAGCAGAAACAGCATACATTACTGTGACTGAATCATCAGCTACACAAAGATAACACCACAGGCTGACACAGTCCTCATAAAATTTCCCGACCTCCCATAACACTGGATTATTTATCAAATCCTTCACTGTAAGCTTTTTCCCAGTCTTCTTTTGTAGTAAAGGAATTGATTTATTATACCCACAATTTACTCTAGCATAAACCATACATCAGGTTGGAAGAAACTGGAAAAAAATGTTAGTTTGAAGAGAACACAGATTCATGGAACTTTTACTTTACACTTCTACTAAATAAAATAAATGATAATTAGGTTAAGTTAAAAATACATTCATTTAATTTTTTTGTTTAGCAAAAGTTAACGTGACTGATAATATAAATGGAGAAAAAGTTTTACCTTGAGTTTGTTAAGTACTTTTTTTTTTAGTTTTGATAAAAAAGTAGGTTTACACAACTGGCAAAGCAGTTATTACTGTCTGTTTCCCTAGCAAAAGATTTCCACCTTTTTTGGTTATCATGGCTTTTATGACCTGGCAACGAATACCTGACACTAGATGTGACCCTTCTACCCAAAAACATGGGGATAAGATGATTTGTAGGGTGGCTGGCAAGTTACCCTCCCCATGTTGAGGGAGGGCACATACTTGCTGTCACCCCATATCCTGACCAGCTAGGCTTCATACTCAGATACGTGTCTAGTATGGATTTTGGAGGGGGATCCCATTTCTTTTCTTCTTTTATGCACAGCGTCATTGGTGTTATGGTGCATCATAACATCCAATGACAGTGTGACAGTGCAGACAAGAGGCTAGCCCACACAGCATCTTTTGTTGCTAGGATGAAGATGGCCACCAGCATCCTAGTAACAAGCAGGAAGCTGGCACATTTTGTGGTGGCAGTAATACCACCACTAATGAATTACTTTCTGTACAGCCATAGTTTGCTGCAGCAGGTGGGTGAACAGGCTATTTTGCTTGCCCATTTGGCGAACATTGAACAGCCATAGTTTGTGGCACAGCTGTGAATTTCCTTCCTAATAAACAGGAACTGCAAATATATTTAGGCCCCCATTCACAATGTATGTCAATACACCTATGTTAACTCAATGTTACTTTATGTTAAAGCCCTATGCATCAAGATAGTTCCTTCATTTTGAATGGGCAGGTAGCACACTTTGGCGTATGGTAAAACTGACATAATTGTGGGTATTGAGTAAAACTGTGAAGTGCAAAATCTGGTGCAACTCTGCATAGAATCCAATCAGCTTCCAGGTTTTATTGCCAAATCTTAATTGAACAAGCTGAAGTTAGAAGCTGATTGGCTACCATGCACAACTGCACCAGATTTTAGTAAATGTCCCCCAATTTTTTTTAGTGCATGGCATGCTCCTTGTGGTGTGCTGTGGAGCAGGTATGTTGTCTGCCACTGTAATAGTGCATTTGGGTAGACATGGTTCACATGTTACTATGCATATTGGTTGTCATACCACATAAATGAATGAACCATTAATGTGAATCTGCCCATTTGTCCATTCAGGATAAACAAACGTTCTCAGTATACATCACCTCCTCTACTACTAATACCAACCTTCACCATGTTCTCCTACTGTCCTGATCACCCACCAGAGCCCACGTAAAAGGTTGCCTATAACCTCAGTGTTTGTCAGAAATTACAAAGGAGTAAGGTTCTTCTCCCTGCAGCCATGGCACAATGCTTGGGACTAGAGATTGTCCAGTCAGATGTTGTGCACCACATAGTGGGAAGGAGGTCAACTGCTCCCTCGTATCAAAGGGATCTGATTTGTGAACAGGGCAACAGGAGCATGTTGGGAAGGTATACACAGCAGAGCAAATAAAAACAATCTGTTTCTTGTCATAGGTTTACATTATTGCTCAATTCCAGACAGCTATAAAAACCCAATTTAGTTCTGTTGCCTTTATTTCTGCTGCATGCACATGTTGTCAATGAACATGCTGACAGAAAGAAACAACAGTGTATGCAGTATTGATGACATTCCATTTGCTTGCATCTACTCATACAGCAGATTGCTAGCAGGAGGTGATACCACTGTATTTCGAGTGACTTTGACTTGTTTGGAAAAAAAATGAAATAAGAGAAAGCAATGAATACTTACCTGTCCCATGGCCAGTACTGCTGAACTCTGCTTTTTTGAAGATCCAAGTATACCAAACAATGTTTAGCATACCATATGCTTTTGTGCTCTCTGATTTCCCCCACCAGCCCCTGCGTCATTGTCTATGACTGTCTCCTGAGGCATGTCCCCAGTCTTTAACATCTCTTATAGCATATTTACAGTCTCTGACAGTCTCTTGCAGCATTTTAACAGTCTCTGACCATCTCTTGTATCATGTCTGCAGTCTCTGACCATATTGTATCATGTCTGTAGTCTCCGACTATCTCTTTTTATCATGTCTGCAGTCTCTGACCATCTCTCCATCTCTTGCACAACATATTGGGGTTTATTTACTAAAGCTGGAGAGTCCAAAATCAGACTCCCTTCTGCATAGAAACCAATCAGCTTCTAACCTCAGCTTGTTCAATGAAGCTTTGGCAATGAACCTGGAAGCTGATTGGTTTCTATGCAGAAGGGAGTCTGATTTTGGACTCTCCAGCTTTAGTAAATAAACCCCATTATGTCCACAGTCTCTGATCATCTCTTGTATCATGTCTGCAGTCTTTGACCATCTCTTGTATCATGTCTGTAGTCTCTGATTATCTCTTGTATTATGTTTGCAGTCTTTGACCATCTCTTGTATCATGTCTGTAGTCTCTGATTATCTCTTGTATTATGTCTGCAATCGTTGACCATCTCTTGTATCATGTCTGTAGTCTCTGATTATCTCTTGTGTCATGTCTGCAGTCTCTGATCATCTCTTGTATTATGACTGCAGTCTCTAACCATCTCCTGTATTAGGTCCACAGTCTCTGACCATCTCTTGTATAACACTGATGGTCTTTGGCTATATACTGTTGTACTGAATTTGATGTGAGGCCCTTTGGTGATGTTGAGAGCCACACTTACAACCCTCATATGAACCCCCATATGAAGAAATTTGACCACCACAGCACTATAGTATCACCTTGGGCTGTCTACTTTCCAAAAATGAGTCATTTTGAAGGTGTTTGTACTGTCCTGAAGGAGTGCATCCCAGAGGCTCTCAGATGTTAGGCTATATTCTGTATCTGCACAGTTGTAATTTCAAAAAGTGGGTGGTCGAGTGCGAGACTGGGAAGTGGTCAAGCCAAAGCTGCCAAGTACATAAGAATTTATAATATGTGTCATTAAGGATTGCTGTCAACTTCTTGTTAATGAGTGTACCCTAAACCCATTTCTTGAGCTAAGTGTGAAAGATTTCCATGCTTATGCACTCATTTGTTTGATTGCCATAAAGATGTGAGTTATAAGTGTGCACTTACATTGGGACACATTTTCTATTGGTTTATGCAAAAGGGCTTCTCACGGATACTTGTGAAGATGAACATGAAGAACCATGTTCATCATAGTATATATCCATAACCTCCTGGCTATGGGACAGGTGCACCAGATAAGTTTCATGTTCCCCAGATCCGAGCAACCCCTAAAGCAGTTCAGTGAATAGGTCGGTAAATATTTAGCTATCCACGCAGGAGTAAAATACCAATAGGACATAACCTTGAACACATTTTCCAATGCAGTCACATTACAAGATCATTTAAAGTGATTGGATTTTCATCTTCCTTCTTTTTCATTTATTCCAGTTTATTTCTATGTTGGCCAGTAAATTTTCTTGCTTAACCTCCCTATCTGTATTATTATGTCAGTATTTCTGTGCTCAAAGTGGTACATTGTTTTCAATGGAAATATGTTGTTTTTTTATTGTAGGCCTGTAATTCTTAGGAATAACTCACTGAAATCTGTCTGAACAAGAGTCTAGAAAACATCCCATGTATGATAAAATTTGAAACACGAAATCATAAATTATAATATAATAAATAATCATAAAAAAAATAATATAATAATAATACATTTAATTCAATAATGTAATCAAACAAAAAACACTGACGTTTGAAAGTTTGCACATTACTGTGCTCAGTCGCAAAATTGTTTTCAGTGTCTGATGACGAATTTCCCCACGAATCATTATCACTCAATTCTGCAAGTGGTTCTGATTTACTATCGCTGTTCTCTAGCTGGTCTAAAACCACTTTTTGACCGAAAGGGATGCTTTTTGGATGCCATGGATTTCTCATTTTCCAGGCAGAAAGAACAGTAAAAATGCAGGCAGGGCACAGGACAAAGCACTAGGGACAAAATGTATGTGACATGGTTTGATACAGTAATGTATTACTATCAGATTTTAGAGTATTGAGTGAGTGTCAAATTTTTAAATTTTTTAAATACCCGCCGGTTCCGTCCCCATACGTACCGATGCTCGCAGGGAATGGAACCCAGAAGACGGATGGCGGCATTGGCCGGAGGACATGGCCGGGGATGTTGCAGGGGGACATCGCGGGACTGCAGGACAAGGTAAGTGCTTGAGGGATCTCTGGAGAAGTGCTGCAGTGTAATCCCAAGTGTAGCTCGGGTTACTGCTTCTGGTCCTGAAATTAACCCTGAGCTACACTCGGGATTACCGCTAGGCAGGTTAAAGTGGTAATAAGCCCAAAACAAAAAAAAGTATTATTTTGCAGATCACTGACTCAGACCATGTGGCTGCAGGCCTTTTCCCTTTATTTTCACTTGTTGATCTGACCAGTAAGTCTGGTAAATTTCAGCTTCATTTTGCAAATGAAGTTGTCTAGCAAAGTGCCAGTTAGAGTGCTGAGATAAACCATTTAACACTCACAGGTGCGCTTACAATAGTCAGCTATTATTCATTTATGTCTCTGTAACGCCTTAATAAATGTTGGCTGGAGTTTGACTGTAATTTGGTAAAGTCAAGTTCATCTAAAGGCTCATTCACACCATGGTGCAGAGACATCAGTTTTTCTGCACACATTCTGCAAGGGCACACCAAAATCCATTGTTCTCTATGTGCCCTGTTCATACTACAACACTAGTAGCATGTGTAGATTTTTTTCTGCGCAGAAATCTGCAACATGTATGAAATTCATTGGAGCATGCATGAAAACTGTAATTTGAATGCAAACTGATGTCTCTGAAAGTGAAATCTGTGCATTAGTTTCCATCAGTTTTTCTGCATGTATGGTGTGAACGAGGCTTAAATCTACTAGTGCATCTAATACCATCCCCAGATTGACAATGTTGTTGTCCAAAGGTGGCTCTGCTTCTTGCAGTGGAGTGGAGTCACCCTAAGACAGGAAATGTGTTTGTCACGTACCTGATTGGAGACCAGGAGGATGAGGGCAACCTCTTGTCACTCCTGCCCAAACACCCCTGAAGATGAGACACAGAGTGCAAAGGGACAGGAGGAACATAAGTACAGGAGGATGCAGTTTGCAAAACCCTGAACTGGAGATGCTGATGAGGAAGATCTAGCGGAACATGCAAGCAGAAGAGCCAGGTGAGGAGTCAGCAGGAGAACCAGCAGATATTAAAAGGGTAACTCTGGCTTGTCTCATAGTTCATGATGGGAGAGCTTACTGATGTTATTAGCAGGTGTGTATCAGGACTATGCAGAAAAGCAGGCAGCTGCATCAGAATGTAGGGCAAGCAGGCACTAGACAATGGTGTGGAGCAGAATCAAAGTCACAGATCAGTGCCTGCAGTGCTGATCAAGTGGGGAAAATCCAGTAGGGTTTTCTGACTTCTGTACAACCTCTCTGCCCATACAAGGTTTAAAATTCATCTCGTCCCTGCTGAAATGGCTGAATTATGATCCATGTATGGACAGCTTTAGGGTGAAATCCTGTCCAAAGTGGATGATTTGTTTGTTCGTTGCTTGGTAAAGAAAAGCGCTTAGTTAGCTTAACTGTTCTATTGCAATCGGTCATTGCATAAATAAAAAAAAATGCATGCATTATTTACTACAGCGTTCCAACAACAGATCATTATACCTTTGTATCAGCCACTTAATTATATAAGCACATTAACACTGGTGACTGCTGCAATTTATTTTCTTATGTTACTTGGTTCATATCATCCTTCTTCATTATCTTTCCTGAAAAACAGAGCGAAGGCAGATCTCAAGTCTTTAATTTACTTTGACACATTTAGTTACCTGAGGTGTTATGTCTGGGTTTATTATTGCCCAAACAAGGCCCTTCCTAATACTGTTGATGGTCTGAAAAGGCTTTTGGCTGTAGCAATTATGTCAGAAGCTAAATGTTTTAGCAGTGAATTGGCAGGAGATCGGATATACAGTAGCACTCTTCCTAATTTTCCTGCAACCCAAAGATCCAGAAACCTCACCAAATCCATTTCTAGGAGAAATGTTAAATGTCCATACAGAGGGGGGGGGGGGGTCATTGCATGTGTCAATATTACTCAGAAATACAGATTGGATTTAAATTTGCTGATTCTACTGACCAGGAATATGTTCTTGCAGAGTTACAGCTATGGCCACAACACAAATACAATATATTATTTATTTTCTTCAAAGGACCAGAGCCTTTCTAACCCTCTTGTATTGAACTGTATCATTGCTGTATTGTCTCCCTTTATATTGTAAAGTGCTGAGCAAACTGTTGGCACTATATAAATCCTGTATAATAATAATAATGTGTTAGCAGAGTTGAATTTCATGTTATCAGAGTTGAATTTCATATTAGCAGAGTATAATTTGTCATATACTAATTCTTTAAAGACATGGACAAATTTAAATAACTGGAAAAAATGCAACCTCATGCCTAAAATGAAAGAAAAGCCTAACATAACTAATTTTAAAAATGTCCTCTCCTCCCACCTCCTGCCACTCCTGCCTAATCAGTATAAAAATAATGTAAATATATTGTATACAGGCGAGCACTAGTGATGACTATAAAGCAGCTAGCAAGCAAGGTATAGGTAACAATCCTCACAAGTATATGTATAAAAAAGTGCAGTGCTAAAATCAGAATGAAAAAGTAAATGTATCAAGTCGATTGGTAAAGTGCAACATATAAATAAATATAAAACTTGCGAATATAAAAAACAGGAAATCAGCAAACGGTAAGGAAATAATGTCCGTGAGCAAATGTGATAATAGATGCACTAAAGTGCAATTAAAATAATAAATAAATAATAATATTATTGATATTTACGGTTGCACATAGGTAATTCATGCAATATTAGAATTCTAAGTCCATATATTCATAAAGTGCAGTATTGCAAAGTGCAGGATGTGACCGTGAGATTAATCACACAGGGGAATCCACCACCTCGGTCAGATGTACACTCACCAGAAGGTTAATGATAACAGGCATATACGTATATCACATCTGGAGGTGAAGAGGCAACCAGGGGGTTACACGGACTGCTCCATCAGAGGCATAGGTGGAAGAGGAACCCTTGTCCTTGCACTGCGAGGACAAGCATCCTCCGCATCCTTCACGAGTTCTCATAACTTTGTACCTTCATCAAAGGATCTCCCAACACACAGGTTCTTCTCTGGGGGGATTGTCCTGGATCCAGACGTAGCCAGAGAGATCAGAACAAGTGCCTGATCTGGGATGATTGGAGTGGGAAACAGCAGAAGACAGTGGATGAATTTCACTTTATAATTCGAAGAATGATAAAAAAGAGTATATTCCCTTAACACTTACAACAATCCTAGGAAGAATCCTTTCATCATTTCAGTTTCTTAGAGCCGCAGTGCGAGGACAAGGGTTCCTCTTCCACCTATGCCTCTGATGGAGCAGTTTGTTTAACCCCCTGGCTGCCTCTTCACCTCCAGATGTGATATACCTTATGTCTGTTATCATATACCTTCTGGTGAGTGTACATCTGAGCACGGCGGTGGATCCCCTGTGTGATTAATCTCACGTTCACATTCTGCACTTTGTGATACTGTACTTTATGAATATATGGACACTATTTGAACTCAGTTTATTTATGGACTTACAATTCTAATATTGCATGAATTACCTACTTGCAACCTTGAATATCAATAATATTATTATTTATTGATTATTTTAATTGCACTTTAGTGCACTTATTATCACATTTGCTCATGGACATTATTTCCTTACCGTTTGCTGATTTCCTGTTTTTATATTTATTAATATGTTGCACTTTACCATTCCACTTGATATATTTACTTTTTCATTGTGATTTTAGCACTGCACTTTTTTATAAGCATAAAAAAAGTATGTACTTACCTATCTGGTCTGGTCATGTGATCCTGCAGCTCTGGATCCCCTGGCTCAGTGAGAGAAGGGAATCCCAACAATGGCTAGGCCATGGAAGCCTATGGGTGACATCATGACTCCCGGAACTCACAGCCATTGTTGAACGCTCCCTTACACAGAACTGCAGAATCAGATGACTGGATCAGAACAGATTAAAAACAAGCATGTACACAGATCTTTTTTATATAGGTTAGGCTGGATAAATAGGAGGTGGAGGAGAGAACATTTTAGGAATTGTTATAGTTAGGGTATTCTTCCACTTTAATAATGCTCATACATTTTATTAAATAAAACAAAAGGAGAAAATTGCATATCACTATTACACAACAACATATCTATGATAGGAATTGAACCAAATTTTGTAGATTACTCTATGTAGGTTTATGTTAGCATTGCTTCGAATGATTTGAGGTCTTAAAAGACAGATACAAGAGAGATTTTTTGAAAGACAGATACAGAGATAGAGAATAGCTTTATATGAAAAGGAGGAAAGGAGGGACTTCCATGGAAATTCTTTTCTGTGTTAGATCTCCATTGTAATATGAGTTGGAATTTCTGTTGCAAACTGTAATTGAAGATTTCTGTCCGATTAAATTTATAGAAGAGTTGCAAACAGATTGTGGGATTTCCCTTTTTACCTTGGTAAATCTCCTTAAAGAAATAGTTTCTTTTACATATCATTATGTATTATATGTATCATAATATATATCATTATGTATTATATATTAGACCATTAAAACATGTCTGAGTCACCCAAAGAAGGCTATAGTATAGATCAGGGGTCCTCAAACTATGGCCCGCCGAGGACATTTATCCCGCCTGCCGGGCAGGGGCATATCTGCTGCGAGGCAAGGGACTAGGGTTCGGCAGGTCGGGAAAGCCCGGCAGGGCTCGGGCGGGAGGCAGGAGGGCGGGATCAGCAATTCTAGAACAGGGGAAGGTGAGCTCAGCTTATGAACCTGCACCACTCACCTGGCCTCTCTGCAGCCAGCTGGCCATCTATTCTGATCAGTGCATGCAACCGTCACGGCCAGAGGGCGGAGCCTAGAGCTGACCATGAAGAGGGGGAGCAAGAGAGGAGACTCCATCGCTGCATGTCAGGTATCACGGCCACGGACCCTAGATAAGTGCAATAGATGATCTCCTCCCTCTCTCTTTTCCCTGCTCTCTCCTCTCTCCCTCCCCCCTCCTCTCTCTCCCCCCATCTCTCTCTCCCCCTTCTCTCTCTCCCCCCTCCTCTCTCCCCCTCTCTCTCTCCCCTCCTCTTCCCCCCCCCTCTCTCTATCCCCCCTCCTCTCTCCCCCTCCTCTCTCTCTCTCCCTCTCTCCCCTCCTTGTCTCACCCCCCCCTCTCTTTACATTGTACACAGATCTGACCCAACAAGGTGTCCTGCATTTACCGTATATTTCGCTCCATAAGACACACTTGGGGGGAAATGTCTGTGCGTCTTATGGAGCGGCTGGCCCAGTATTGCCGCTGTTGTATGAATGTGTTATACACACCTGAATTATAAGACTTATGTTGTTTATTGCAAGTGCAAAATCAAGATTTAAGTGCAAGTCAAAATTCAGTAAAGGATTGTTGTTGAATCATGAACTTGGTAGATGTCACAGAACCAGATAAGTCTTTCTGAAAACAGACGGACACTGAGGACTTCTTTATCAAAAAACAAATACGGTCCTTTTTTAGGGTTACACCAATACTGTTTTTTTAATGGGTGAGTACCGATACTTGCACTCAAATACTCACCAATGCCGATTACCGATACCTTTGCAGTGCGATTTGAGCCCATACAAAATGAATAGGTTCAAGTCACTCTGCAAAGAATTGCATGTGATTTGAACAGGAATGCGGCTCAATTCCTGTCCGAATCAGATGCGGTTTCCCTGTGGATGTAGTGCAATTTGCAAAATTAATGACTCAAATAACACTGCAAATTGCACAGCTGGGAAACCACATGCGATTTGGACAGGAATTGGACCACATTCCTGTTCAAACCACATGCGATTCGGACAGGAATTGGACCACATTCCTGTTCAAACCACATGCGATTCTGACAGGAATTGGACCACATTTCTGTTCAAACCACATGCGATTCGGACAGGATTTGGACCACATTCCTGTTCAAACCACATGCAATTTGGACAGGAATTGGACCACATTCCTGTTCAAACCACAGCCGATTCTGACAGGAATTGGACCACATTCCTGTTCAAACCACATGCGATTCGGACAGGAATTGGACCACATTCCTGTTCAAACCACATGCAATTCGGACAGGAATTGGATCACATTTCTGTTCAAACCACATGCAATTTGGACAGGAATTGGACCACATTCCTGTTCAAACCACATGCAATTCTGACAGGAATTGGACCACATTCCTGTTCAAACCACATGCGATTCGGACAGGATTTGGACCACATTCCTGTTCAAACCACATGCAATTTGGACAGGAATTGGACCACATTCCTGTTCAAACCACAGCCGATTCTGACAGGAATTGGACCACATTCCTGTTCAAACCACATGCGATTCGGACAGGAATTGGACCACATTCCTGTTCAAACCACATGCGATTCGGACAGGAATTGGATCACATTTCTGTTCAAACCACATGCAATTTGGACAGGAATTGGACCACATTCCTGTTCAAACCACATGCAATTCTGACAGGAATTGGACCACATTCCTGTTCAAACCACATGCGATTCGGACAGGAATTGGACCACATTCCTGTTCAAACCACATGCGATTCGGACAGCAATTGGACCACATTTCTGTTCAAACCATATGTGATTCTTTGCAGTGCAATTTAAGCCCATCCATTTTGTATTGGCTCAAATCGCACCATAAAGGTATCGTTTTCAAGTATTGCAGCATTTGCACGAGTAAGAGTACTCATGCAAACACTTAGTATCAGCACCGGTATACTGGTATCAGTATCGGTGTAACCCTAGCCCTTTTATTGAAATCATCACAAACAGTATAAAGTTAAAAATGAAGCTCCTCCATTAGAAGTAATTGCAGTCTTTTTCTCAAGACTTTTTTCTTGGGAAAGAGTCATGTCACAATTACTATGGAGTGGCTTTGTTTTTAGCACTTTCCCCTCTCATCTCCAAAACGTAGTAGCAGAGCTAATAACAGTGCTGGAGATTTTAAGGTGCACTACCACTTTTATTGGGTCCTGGGTGCGGTTCATTTGTGTAGTGGGAGTGTCCCAAACCACACCCGGGACCATTTAATCAAATTGTGTCTGGGACCATGGAAAAGTTGGTTTCGGGCACAGTTAACTTGCAATCCAGTTTGGTTTACTGCAGTGTGAGTGCTGGTTCACAGTTCTCTCCTTGGAGAACAGTGTGATGAAACAGGGATCGATGGTCTGGTTAGCGGAGGAGTGTGCTCGGGAACACTTTTAAGTGTTCCTGGGAATGCTTCCTTACAAACTAGTGTGAGTTCAAGCCAATAGGGAAAGGGAATAAGCGAACCTAGACAGTTCACTTAAACCAATCCAAGTGTGAGCACTCCTTAGTGCAGAACAGGCACAGGAAATTAGGAGCTCTCTGTGTTTCTGGCAGGTTTGCTTTTTTTAACAGATATAACAAATCCCTTTTAATGGCATTTTAAACAGGCCAAAATTAAGCAAATATGATGGGTTTTTATTATCTGCCCTAAGTTGAAGTGGAACTAAATCATCCTACTTTATAAACCTTCTTTATACCCAAGGAACTGCCATCTTTTTCTCTGTTTGATCTGCAGTTACCATGATGTTGCACAGGTGATCAGTTATGACACCAGCCATTTAATGGCTTGACAGTTTGGTTGAAAGCACAAGCCAATGTGACAGTTATCATTCATGGCATGCCTAGAAATGTAACTGTTTTAAGAATCCGTTAAATTATTGGGTTTAGTCTCACTTTAACCTCCCTAGCGGTCTGATTATGTCCATATTTTTGTGCTCAAAGCGGTACATTTTTTTGCATGGAAATATGTATTTTTTCTATTGTAGGCCTGTAATTTTTAGGAATAACTCACTGAAATCTGTCCGAACAAGAGTCTAGTAAACATCCTGGGTATGATAAAACTTAAAACACGAAAACATAAATTATAATTTAATAAATAATCATAAAAAATAATAATATAATAATAGTAAATTTTATTCAATAATATATTTCAAATTTCAGTGTTTTTGGTTTGATTATAACTAGAGATGAGCGAATCGAAGTAGGCGAAGTGGAATTCGAGTCGAATATTGGAAAATTTTCCTAAAATGGCGGCGGACATGTGCGGCGACGGAGCGGGGATGTCTGGGAAGGCGCGCAGACAAGGCGCGCTGACCCATAATGCATTCGTTAATGACATGTGATCGCATTAGCCAATCAGCAGCCAGGCAGCCAGCACTGTGTAATGGTCGAGCTATAAATAGCGGCCATTTTAGAATTCTTCATTTGCCTCCAGTCATTCAAGAGAGGCAGACCGCTCTGTATTAGGGACAGAGTTAGGGCCACAGAAACGTTACTTGGGGACAGAGAAATGTTACTTAGGGACAGAGAAGCATTACTCAGGGACACAGAATTGTTAATGAGGGCCACAGAATCATTACTTAGGGCCAAAGAAACGCTAGTTAGGGCCACAGAATTGTTACTCAGGGACAGACAGAATTGTTACTGAGTGCCAGAGAATTGTTACTTAGGGCCACAGAAACGTTAGTTAGGGCCACAGAATTGTTACTCAGGGACAGACACAGAATTGTTACTGAGGGCCACAGAACTGTTACTTAGGGCCACAGAAACGTTATTAGGGCCACAGAATTGTTACTCAGGGACAGACAGAATTGTTACTGAGTGCCAGAGAATTGTTACTTAGGGCCACAGAAACGTTAGTTAGGGCCACAGAATTGTTACTCAGGGACAGACACAGAATTGTTACTGAGGGCCACAGAACTGTTACTTAGGGCCACAGAAACGTTATTAGGGCCACAGAATTGTTACTCAGGGACAGACAGAATTGTTACTGAGTGCCAGAGAATTGTTACTTAGGGCCACAGAAACGTTAGTTAGGGCCACAGAATTGTTACTCAGGGACAGACACAGAATTGTTACTGAGGGCCACAGAACTGTTACTGAGGGCCACAGAAACGTTAGTTAGGGCCACAGAATTGTTACTCAGGGACAGACACAGAATTGTTACTGAGGGCCACAGAACTGTTACTTAGGGCCCCAGAAACGTTAGTTAGGGCCACAGAATTGTTACTCAGGGACAGACACAGAATTGTTACTGAGGGCCACAGAATTGTTACTTAGGGCCACAGAATTGTTACTCAGGGACAGACAGAATTGTTACTGAGTGCCAGAGAATTGTTACTTAGGGCCACAGAAACGTTACTCAGGGACACAGAATTGTTACTGAGGGCCACAGAACTGTTACTTAGGGCCACAGAAACGTTAGTTAGGGCCACAGAATTGTTACT
This sequence comes from Staurois parvus, assembly GCF_062004578.1. Taxonomy (NCBI): domain Eukaryota; kingdom Metazoa; phylum Chordata; class Amphibia; order Anura; family Ranidae; genus Staurois; species Staurois parvus. Next base: position 752,503 of record NW_028317926.1, on the reverse strand, counting down.
CAGGGACAGACACAGAATTGTTACTGAGGGCCACAGAATTGTTACTTAGGGCCACAGAAACGTTACTCAGGGACACAGAACTGTTACTGAGGGCCACAGAACCGTTACTTAGGGCCACAGAATTGTTACTCAGGGACAGACACAGAATTGTTACTCAGGGACACAGAATTGTTACTGAGGGCCACAGAACCGTTACTTAGGGCCACAGAAACGTTACTCAGGGACACAGAATTGTTACTTAGGGCCACAGAAACGTTACTCAGGGACACAGAATTGTTACTGAGGGCCACATAACCGTTACTTAGGGCCACATAATTGTTACTCAGGGACAGACACAGAATTGTTACTGAGGGACACAGAATTGTTACTGAGGGCCACAACCTTTACTTAGGGCCACAGAATTGTTACTCAGGGACACAGAATTGTTACTGAGGGCCACAGAACCGTTACTTAGGGCCACAGAATTGTTACTCAGGGACAGACACAGAATTGTTACTGAGGGACACAGAATTGTTACTGAGGGTCACAGAAACGTTAATCAGGGACACAGAATTGTTACTGAGGGCCACAGAACCGTTACTTAGGGCCACAGAATTGTTACTCAGGGACAGACACAGAATTGTTACTGAGGGACACAGAATTGTTACTGAGGGCCACAGAACCGTTACTTAGGGCCACAGAAACGTTAATCAGGGACACAGAATTGTTACTGAGGGCCACAGAACCGTTACTTAGGGCCACATAAACATTAATCAGGGACACAGAATTGTTACTGAGGGCCACAGAACCGTTACTTAGGGCCACAGAATTGTTACTCACGGACAGACACAGAATTGTTTCTTGAGGGACACAGAATTGTTACTGAGGGCCACAGAACCGTTACTTAGGCCCACAGAAACGTTAATCAGGGACACAGAATTGTTACTGAGGGCCACAGAACCGTTACTTAGGGCCACGTAAACGTTAATCAGGGACAGACACAGAATTGTTACTGAGGGACACAGAATTGTTACTGAGGGACACAGAATTGTTACTGAGGGCCACAGAACCGTTACTTAGGGCCACAGAATTGTTACTTAGGGACACAGAATTGTTACTGAGGGCCACAGAACCGTTACTTAGGGCCACAGAATTGTTACTTAGGGACACAGAATTGTTACTGAGGGCCACAGAACCGTTACTTAGGGCCACAGATTTGTTACTTAGGGACACAGAATTGTTACTGAGGGCCACAGAACTGTTACTTAGAGCCACAGAATTGTTACTCGGACAGACACAGAATTGTTACTCAGGGACACAGAATTGTTACTGAGGGCCACAATACCGTTACTTAGGGCCACAGAATTGTTACTCAGGGACACAGAATTGTTACTGAGGGCCACAGAACTGTTACTTAGGGCCACAGATTTGTTACTCAGGGACACAGAATTGTTACTGAGGGCAACAGAACTGTTACTTAGGGCCACAGAAAGGTTACTCAGGGAACAGAATTGTTACTGAGGGCCACAGAACTGTTACTTAGGGCCACAGAATTGTTACTCGGACAGCCACAGAATTGTTACTCAGGGACACAGAATTGTTACTGAGGGCCACAGAACCGTTACTTAGGGCCACATAAACGTTAATCAGGGACACAGAATTGTTACTGAGGGCCACAGAACTGTTACTTAGGGCCACATAATTGTTACTCAGGGACAGACACAGAATTGTTACTGAGGGACACAGAATTGTTACTGAGGGCCACAGAACCGTTACTTAGGGCCACAGAATTGTTACTCAGGGACAGACACAGAATTGTTACTCAGGGACACAGAATTGTTACTCAGGGACACAGAATCGTTGAATTAAAGAGTATGTCAGACAACATGCAGAGGAGTGGCAGAGGAGGCAATGTTTTAGGAGCGAGCAGACGTGGCAGCAGAGGAAGGGGTCGAGGCAGCACTATTCGCAGCCAGAGGCCAGTGCTCCCGGTGTCATCCAGCGGTCGTGTCTCCACCGACAACCCTGCCGTCGTCGATTGGTTGGCTCGGTCGTCTTCCTCTTCCCAGGTCACCTCTGACACCTACAGCCAACGGTCGGTGGGTACGTCAGACACAACCGTTAGTTGGCATGGCCCGGGACCAAGCCCACTGAAATCACGTGTCCTCTACCTGCCCCTGTCCTTTGGTGTTCCCTCACCAAGCGTAGTATTGCATGCTGTGGGCTCAGCCCCACTGTACAGTGAGGAAGAGCTAACAGAGGGCGGTCAGGAACGGGGGGAGACATCCGCCTTTTCAGCAGCCAGGCGAAGAAGTAGTGGCGAGGAGAGTGGCTCGGTAGCCGGTCTAGAGACAGGTCTGTCTCCTGACCCAGACGCAGCCGAGGGGGCTAGTAGTGAGGCGGAGACCCTGCTTGATGATGAGGAGGTTGATCGCACTTGGCAGCCTCGTCGTCATCAGGCAATTTCTTCCGCATCATCAGGAGAAGAGGGTGGCAGCTTGGCAGCGAGCAAAACAGTCGGTGGGTTGCCCAGGAGACAGCAGCAGGGTCGCAGCAGTGTCAGTGGAGCCAAACGGCCAAGGAGTAGAGCACCAGCTCCACTGCAGCCTACCACCACGGCCAGTAGTGGTGCCGGTGTGCACGGAGGAAGCAGCAGTCAGCCAGTGAGGAGTATCGGGGGCAAAGTTTCCTACTCGGCGGTGTGGCAATTTTTTGTCAAGCCGCCCGAGGAAGTAAACGTAGCCGTATGTCGACTATGTGGCCAGAAAGTCAAGCGTGGCCAGGGGGCCCATGTTGGGACTACAGCGTTGCGGCAGCATATGCAGCGTCGCCATTTGGTGGCCTGGGAAAACCGTGATAAAGATACGGCGGTTCTGCCCGCCCCAGCCCCCGCTCCATCACCCGCTCCGTTACTTGCTCCGTCACCTGACGTCAATCGCCCTCCATCAGCCAGTCAAGGCTCCAACACCTCTGCTGAGGGGAGTTGTCGCTCGTTGGCATCTTCCGCTCGTTCAGATGCTCCTTCTCCTGCTACTCCTCTTCACGGATTCCGTCAGCAGTCTTTCTTGGAATCCGTTTCCAAGAGACAACAGTTTGCGAGCACGCACCCGACGGTGCAAAAGCTGAACGTCCTCCTGTCCAAGTTGCTGGTGCTGCAGTCCCTCCCTTTCCAAGTGGTGGACTCAGCACCTTTCCGAGAAATGATGGCTTGTGCCGCGCCGCGGTGGAGAGTGCCAAGCCGTCATTTCTTCGCCAAAAAGGCAGTGCCAGCCCTGCATTCACATGTAGAAGAGATGGTGGGCCAGTCTTTGAGCATGTCGGTCTCTGCCAAAGTGCACGGCAGCGCCGACGTGTGGAGCTGTAACTACGGTCAGGGACAGTACATGTCATTTACGGCCCACTGGGTGAACGTGGTGCCGTCACAGCCGCACCAGCAACTTGGACAGGTCACGCCGCTTTTGCCTCCACGTTTGCACGTCCTTGGTCCGGCAAAGATGTCCGCCTCTACCACCTCTTCTTCCGCCGTGTCCTCAGCCGCCACCCCCGTGCCAAGTCCCATTACCCGACCGGCATATCACATGTGCAGGGCGCAACGGTGTCACGCTGTGCTGCACCTGGTATGCCTTGGCGAACGTAGTCACACAGGGGAGGAACTTCTCAGTGTAATGAACAGAGAAATCGACAGGTGGCTGTCTCCGCGCAAACTCAAAATCGGAACCATGTTGACCGACAACGGAAAGAACATGTTGTCTGCTCTGCGTCAAGGAAGGTTGTGCCATGCGCCATGCATGGCTCACGTGTTCAATCTGGTTGTCAAGTGGTTCCTAAAATCCACCATCCCACTACAAGCCATCCTTAAAATGTCACGTAAACTTTGCATGCATTTCAGCCATTCCTACACCGCAAAGCACACCCTCCTTGAGCTGCAGCGGCAGAACGGAATTGCACAGCATCGCCTGATCTGCGACGTTGCAACAAGGTGGAATTCAACCCTACACATGTTAGACCGCCTTTACGAACAGCGAAAGGCCATCACCGATTTCCTGATGTTACAAGCGGATAAAAGTACTCCCCTGTGTAACTTTGATGTCAGCCATTGGCAGCTCATGCGTGACACCTGCCGCTTGCTCAGGCCCTTTGAGGAGGCCACGCTATTCGTGAGTCGGCAGGACTATGGGATGAACGACGTCATTCCTCTGTTGCACGTCCTGGAACAAATGCTGTTAACAATGGCTGGTCAGGGTGCGGTAGACGTGGCGCACAGATCTCAACGCCACATGACCCCTGTGGGGGCAGGACAGGAAGAAGAGGAGGAGGTAGAGGAGGACATTTGTGCTCAGGAATTATTGAGTGAAATGGGTGGTTTTTCCACTCAGCGGACAGGAGTGGAGGAGCAGGAGCATCTGGTAGAGGAGGAGGAGGAGGAGGAGACAGAGGACCCAGACGCACCGTGGCAGTATGCTGTGGAGATGGAGGCAGGGAGTCCCTCGCATTCCTTGGCACAAATGGCCCATAGCATGCTCGGTTGCTTGCGTAGCGACAGCCGAATAATAACCATCAGACAGAGGGATGACTTTTGGCTGTCCACCTTGTTGGACCCTCGCTACCGTTCAAAAATGGTGGCCTTTTTCACACCTGCTGAGAGGGAGGCCAAAATAACGTACTATAAAAACCACCTATGTAGTCAGTTGGTCTCTGCCTTTGTGCGCCAACGTCCATCCTCAGACACTGTGGGCCCTGTGCGCTCGCGTTCCGCTGCCATGGCAGCAGGGGAGGGGTGGGGTGGTAGGAGCAGTGGCAGCTCCACCAGCAGCGGCTGCCTCAGTCTGCAGTCGATGATGAGTAGCTTTCTTCACCAGCGCAGTGAGGAAACTACTAACCAGCCGCAGCAGCAGCATCAGGTGGACCTGGAGCAGGACCTCAAACAACAGGCTTAGGCCTACTTGGACAGCACCCTGCCAACCGAGGTAGACAATCCCCTTGACTACTGGGCAAAGAAACTTGACCTTTGGCCCCAACTAGCTGAATTTGCCCTTGAAAGGCTGTCATGCCCGGCCAGTAGCGTGGCATCGGAGCGCGTGTTTAGTGCGGCAGGAGGTATTGTAACTCCGCGGAGGACACGACTGTCCACCCAAAGTGTGGAGAGACTCACGTTTGTGAAAATGAATCAGGCGTGGATTAGTCTGGATTTCAAACCACCAGTTCCTGACACAACTGACTAAATCCGCCATGAATCATGCCTCAAACATGTGCCACTTTCAGGTCTCCTCACACACTGCTGGTGTGTTCCATTTTTTGTCATAGGGTGCTGGCAGATTACGGGCCTCCCATAGCTGCTGCCAGGCCCCTAATCTGCCATGGGCCCCTATATACCGCCTCCTCATGCTGCTGCCAGGTCCAGAGTCTCTCATGGGTCCCTGTACGGCCTCCCATTGCTGCTGTTTCCATCGCCACACTCTGCCATGTGCCACTTTCAGGTCTCCTCACACACTGCTGGTGTGTTGAATTTTTTGACATAGGGTGCTGGCAGATTACGGGCCTCCCATAGCTGCTGCCAGGCCCCTAATCTGCCATGGGCCCCTATATACCGCCTCCTCATGCTGCTGCCAAGTCCAGAGTCTGTCATGGGTCCCTGTACGGCCTCCCATTGCTGCTGTCTCCATTGCCACACTCTGCCATGTGCCACTTTCAGGTCTCCTCACACTGCTGGTGTGTTGAATTTTTTGACATAGGGTGCTGGCAGATTACGGGCCTCCTATAGCTGCTGCCAGGCCCCTAATCTGCCATAGGCCCCTATATACCGCCTCCTCATGCTGCTGCCAAGTCCAGAGTCTGTCATGGGTCCCTGTACGGCCTCCCATTGCTGCTGTCTCCATCGCCACACTCTGCCATGTGCCACTTTCAGGTCTCCTCACACACTGCTGGTGTGTTGAATTTTTTGACATAGGGTGCTGGCAGATTACGGGCCTCCTATAGCTGCTGCCAGGCCCCTAATCTGCCATAGGCCCCTATATACCGCCTCCTCATGCTGCTGCCAGGTCCAGAGTCTCTCATGGGTCCCTGTACGGCCTCCCATTGCTGCTGTCTCCATCGCCACACTCTGCCATGTGCCACTTTCAGGTCTCCTCACACACTGCTGGTGTGTTGAATTTTTTGACATAGGGTGCTGGCAGATTACGGGCCTTCCATAGCTGCTGCCAGGCCCCTAATCTGCCATGGGCCCCTATATACCGCCTCCTCATGCTGCTGCCAAGTCCAGAGTCTGTCATGGGTCCCTGTACGGCCTCCCATTGCTGCTGTCTCCATCGCCACACTCTGCCATGTGCCACTTTCAGGTCTCCTCACACTGCTGGTGTGTTGAATTTTTTGACATAGGGTGCTGGCAGATTACGGGCCTCCTATAGCTGCTGCCAGGCCCCTAATCTGCCATAGGCCCCTATATACCACCTCCTCATGCTGCTGCCAAGTCCAGAGTCTGTCATGGGTCCCTGTACGGCCTCCCATTGCTGCTGTCTCCATCGCCACTCTCTGCCATGTGCCACTTTCAGGTCTCCTCACACACTGCTGGTGTGTTGAATTTTTTGACATAGGGTGCTGGCAGATTACGGGCCTCCTATAGCTGCTGCCAGGCCCCTAATCTGCCATAGGCCTCTATATACCGCCTCCTCATGCTGCTGCCAAGTCCAGAGTCTGTCATGGGTCCCTGTACGGTATCCCATTGCTGCTGTCTCCATCGCCACACTCTGCCATGTGCCACTTTCAGGTCTCCTCACACTGCTGGTGTGTTGAATTTTTTGACATAGGGTGCTGGCAGATTACGGGCCTCCTATAGCTGCTGCCAGGCCCCTAATCTGCCATAGGCCCCTATATACCGCCTCCTCATGCTGCTGCCAAGTCCAGAGTCTGTCATGGGTCCTTGTACGGCCTCCCATTGCTGCTGTCTCCATCGCCACACTCTGCCATGTGCCACTTTCAGGTCTCCTCACACACTGCTGGTGTGTTGAATTTTTTGACATAGGGTGCTGGCAGATTACGGGCCTCCTATAGCTGCTGCCAGGCCCCTAATCTGCCATAGGCCCCTATATACCGCCTCCTCATGCTGCTGCCAAGTCCAGAGTCTGTCATGGGTCCCTGTACGGCCTCCCATTGCTGCTGTCTCCATCGCCACACTCTGCCATGTGCCACTTTCAGGTCTCCTCACACTGCTGGTGTGTTGAATTTTTTGACATAGGGTGCTGGCAGATTACGGGCCTCCTATAGCTGCTGCCAGGCCCCTAATCTGCCATAGGCCCCTATATACCGCCTCCTCATGCTGCTGCCAAGTCCAGAGTCTGTCATGGGTCCCTGTACGGCCTCCCATTGCTGCTGTCTCCATCGCCACACTCTGCCATGTGCCACTTTCAGGTCTCCTCACACACTGCTGGTGTGTTGAATTTTTTGACATAGGGTGCTGGCAGATTACGGGCCTCCTATAGCTGCTGCCAGGCCCCTAATCTGCCATAGGCCCCTATATACCGCCTCCTCATGCTGCTGCCAGGTCCAGAGTCTCTCATGGGTCCCTGTACGGCCTCCCATTGCTGCTGTCTCCATCGCCACACTCTGCCATGTGCCACTTTCAGGTCTCCTCACACTGCTGGTGTGTTTCATTTTTTGTCATAGGGTGCTGGCAGATTACGGGCCTCCCATAGCTGCTGCCAGGCCCCTAATCTGCCATGGGCCCCTATACCGACTCCTCATGCTGTGACGTTGCAACGAGGTGGAATTCAACCCTACATATGTTAGACCGCCTTTACGAACAGCAAAAGGCCATCACAGATTTCCTGATGTTAAAAGCGGATAAAGGTACTCCCTGTGTAACTTAGATGTCAGCCATTGGCAGCTCATGCGTGACACCTGCGCTTGCTCAGGCCCTTTGAGGAGGCCACGCTATTCGTGAGTCAGCAGGACTATGGGATGAACGACGTCATTCCTCTGTTGCACGTCCTGGAACAAATGCTGTTAACAATGGCTGGTCAGGGTGCGGTAGACGTGGCGCACAGATCTCAACGCCACATGACCCCTGTGGGGGCAGGACAGGAAGAAGAGGAGGAGGTAGAGGAGGACATTTGTGCTCAGGAATTATTGAGTGAAATGGGTGGTTTTTCCACTCAGCGGACAGGAGTGGAGGAGCAGGAGCATCTGGTAGAGGAGGAGGAAGAGGAGACAGAGGACCCAGACGCACCGTGGCAGTATGCTGTGGAGATGGAGGCAGGGAGTCCCTCGCATGCCTTGGCACAAATGGCCCATAGCATGCTCGCTTGCTTGCGTAGCGACAGCCGAATAATAACCATCAGACAGAGGGATGACTTTTGGCTGTCCACCTTGTTGGACCCTCGCTACCGTTCAAAAATGGTGGCCTTTTTCACACCTGCTGAGAGGGAGGCCAAAATAACGTACTATAAAAACCACCTATGTAGTCAGCTGGTCTCTGCCTGTCTGCGCCAACGTCCATCCTCAGACACTGTGGGCCCTGTGCGCTCGCGTTCCGCTGCCATGGCAGCAGGGGAGGGGTGGGGTGGTAGGAGCAGTGGCAGCTCCACCAGCAGCGGCTGCCTCAGTCTGCAGTCGATGATGAGTAGCTTTCTTCACCAGCACAGTGAGGAAACTACTAACCATCCGCAGCAGCAGCAGCATCAGGTGGACCTGGAGCAGGACCTCAAACAACAGGCTTAGGCCTACTTGGACAGCACCCTGCCAACCGAGGTAGACAATCCCCTTGACTACTGGGCAACGAAACTTGACCTTTGGCCCCAACTAGCTGAATTTGCCCTTGAAAGGCTGTCATGCCCGGCCAGTAGCGTGGCATCGGAGCGCGTGTTTAGTGCGGCAGGAGGTATTGCAACTCCGCGGAGGACACGACTGTCCACCCAAAGTGTGGAGAGACTCACGTTTGTGAAAATGAATCAGGCGTGGATTAGTCTGGATTTCAAACCATCAGTTCCTGACACAACTGACTAAATCCGCCATGAATCATGCCCCAAACATGTGCCACTTTCAGGTCTCCTCACACTGCTGGTGTGTTCCATTTTTTGTCATAGGGTGCTGGCAGATTACGTTCCTCCCATAGCTGCTGCCAGGCCCCTAATCTGCCATGGGCCCCTATACCGCCTCCTCATGCTGCTGCCAAGTCCAGAGTCTGTCATGGGTCCCTGTACGGCCTCCCATTGCTGCTGTCTCCATCGCCACACTCTGCCATGTGCCACTTTCAGGTCTCCTCACACTGCTGGTGTGTTCCATTTTTTGTCATAGGGTGCTGGCAGATTACGGGCCTCCCATAGCTGCTGCCAGGCCCCTAATCTGCCATGGGCCCCTATACCGCCTCCTCATGCTGCTGCCAGGTCCAGAGTCTCTCATGGGTCCCTGTACGGCCTCCCATTGCTGCTGTCTCCATCGCCACACTCTGCCATGTGCCACTTTCAGGTCTCCTCACACTGCTGGTGGGTTCCATTTTTTGTCATAGGGTGCTGGCAGATTACGGGCCTCCCATAGTTGCTGTCAGGCCCCTAATCTGCCATGGGCCCCCGTACCGACTCCTCATGCTGCTGCCAGGCCCGTAATCTATCATGGGCCCCTGTTGTCGCTTGTTGGCATATTCCGCTCATTCAGATGCTCCTTCTCCTGCTACTCCTCTTCACGGATTCCGTCAGCAGTCTTTCTTGGAATCCGTTTCCAAGAGACAACAGTTTGCGAGCACGCACCCGACGGTGCAGAAGCTGAACGTCCTCCTGTCCAAGTTGCTGCTGCCAGGCTCGTAATCTGTCATGCGCCCCTGTACCGCCTCCTCATGCTGCTGCCAGGTCCAGAGTGTGTCATGGGCCCCCGTACCGACTCCTCATGCTGCTGCCAGGCCCGTAATCTGTCATGGGCCCCTGTACCGCCTCCCCATACTGCTGCCAGGTCCAGAGTGTGTCATGGGTCCCTGTACGGCCTCCCATTGCTGCTGCCAGGCCCGTAATCTGCCATGGGCCCCCGTACCGACTCCTCATGCTGCTGCCAGGCCCGTAATCTGTCATGGGCCCCTGTACCGCCTCCTCATGCTGCTGCCAGGTCCAGAGTGTGTCATGGGTCCCTGTACGGCCTCCCATTGCTGCTGTCTCTATCGCCACACTCTGCCATGTGCCACTTTCAGGTCTCCTCACACTGCTGGTGGTTTCCATTTTTGTCATAGGGTGCTGTATGGCCTCCCATTGCTGCTGCCTCCACCGCCACACTGTGGCTCCACACTCTGGTTTTGGCCCCGTGACTGCCCAAATGAGTGAAGTGTGCGGTGATTCTAAGATCGACGGCACTCATCTGCATGTCATACTGACTGACAGTATTATTTCTCTTCCCCAGCAGACTCCAAGGGCATTTAAATTAAAGGTACAGTGTTCTGCACTAATATTAAGTCTCTCTGAAGCCTAGAAACACCCTTTTTTAAGTTAAATTCACAGCGAATATATTCGACTCGAATCGAAATTTTTCCACGAATTCGCCGAATCAGTCGAATCGAATTTTTGAATACTTCGCTCATCTCTAATTATAACGCCAAGTTCGCACATCACTGAGAAAAGTTGCAACATCGTTTTCAGTGTCTGATGACTAATTTCCCTACGAATCATTATCACTCAATTCTGCAAGTGGTTCTGATTTACTATCACTGTTCTCTAGCTGGTGTAAAACCGTTTTTGACCTAAAGAAACGCTTTTTGGTTCTGCTCACAGTACTCCTATGCTAGCAGTGTTTGTGCTGAAAACGCTACACATGAAGCATGCAAGCAGATCTCAAAACAATGGAATGCTAACAAAAAAAAAAAAGATTTGCTGTTGGACACTTGACCAGACCCCTGACCTGAACCATGACCATAACCTTGACCCGACCTTTGGCCCTTGACCACCTAACCCTTGAAACACTGACCAAACACTTACCTTTACTCTGACTGTACATATGACCCTCACCCTAAACGTGATCTCTGGTCACCTCCTGTCACAAAAAAAAGATCTGAAATCCACACAACAATTCTCCACATAGAATATACAGTATGTCTTCCATCATCACACTCCTTCTCCACACACAGGATGTGATGTCACAGGATATTCTGTGTAAATGCACTATGCTCTAATGCAGCAATGGGCAAACTACGGCCCGTGGGCCGTATACGGCCCGGCGGACCTTTTAATCCGGCCCGCGGAGCTAGGCTCCCGCTAGGCTCCTCTCTCAGTCCGCCCTGAAGACTGGTGTAGCATGAAAATCTGTCTCCTATGAGGATCTGTCCCCCTCGACGTATCTGCGCATGTGCCGGAGATCGTCGATCGGCTGCTAATGCCTGAAACTGGCACATGCGCAGATACGTCGAGGGGGACAGATCCTCATAGGAGACAGATTTTCATGCTACACCGGAACGGCGCGGGAAGACGGCGAGAGGAACGCGCGGAGCAAAGGTAAGTGAATTGACACAGGGGGGACTTAATATGGAGGATGAATTACTATATGGGGGATGAATTACTATGGGGGATGAATTACTATATGGGGGATGAATTACTATATGGGGGATGAATTACTATATGGGGGATGAATTACTATATGGGGGATGAATTACTATGGGGGATGAATTACTATGGGGGATGAATTACTATATGAGGGATTAATTACTATGGGGGATGAATTACTCTATGGGGGATGAATTACTCTATGGGGGATGAATTACTCTATGGGGGATGAATTACTATGGGGGATGAATTACTATATGGGGGATGAATTACTATATGGGGGATTAATTACTATATGGGGGATTAATTACTATATGGGGGATGAATTACTATATGAGGGATGAATTACTATAGGGGGGATGAATTACTGTATGGGGGATGAATTACTATATGAGGGATGAATTACTATAGGGGGGATGAATTACTATGGGGGATGAATTACTATATGGGGGATTAATTACTATGCTTACTATGGGGGAATATTACTATACTTACTATGGATGACACATACACATCATTCATCTACTCTTGGTCCGGCCCCCGGGTCCAATATATGAACCCATTGTGGCCCTCAAGTCAAAAAGTTTGCCCACCCCTGCTCTAATGAATGCTAAAATGCATGCCAACTCCCTCTGCTTTCCTAATAAAAACTGATCACACTAGGCACAAGAGCACAGTGTGGTCAGTTTTCTGACTGTGCTGGAAGCTAATCCAATGGTCAGACTTGTTCTGACCCCCCCCCCCCATCCCCCTCTTGCACTGCACAGCTATTCAAGATCAATGTGCTACTGTTTCTGCTGCATTATGCAGCTGAGAAACAAGGGTATATGATCACTAATAAAAACGGGGAAAAAAGGTATTATAATGTTATATATATATATATATATATATATATATATATATATATATATATATAGATAGATAGATACAGTTGCAAGAAAAAGTATGTGAACCCCTTGGGATTACGTGGAGTTTTGCATGAATTGAGCATAAAATGTGCTCTGAACGTCATCTAAGTCACAACAATAGAAGAACACAGTCTGCTGAACATAATAATACACAAACATTAGATGTTGTCATGGTTTAATTGCACATAACATGTAAAAATTCACAGTGCAGGGAGGAAAAAGTATGTGAGGCCCTAGCTTAATGACTTCTCCCAGAGCTAATTGGAGCCAGGAGTGAGCCAACCTTGACTCCAATCAGTGTGATGATATTGGATGTGTTGCTGACAGCTGTCCTGCCCTTAAAAAAAACACACCTGTTTTGGGTTTACTGGTTTCAAGAAGCACTGTCTGATGTGAACCATGCCTCGCAGAAAAGAGCTCTCAGAAGACCTACGATCAAGAATTGTTGACTTGCATGAAGCTGGAAAGGGTTACAAAAGTATCTCCAAAAGCCTTGATGTTCATGTGTCCACGGTAAGACAGACTGTCTACAAATGGAGAAAGTTTAGCACTGTTGCTACTCTCCCTAGGCGCGGTCGTCCTGTAAAAATGACTGCAAGAGCACAGCGCAGAATGCTCCATGAGGTAAAGAAGAATCCCAGAGTGTCAGCTAGAGACCTACAGAAATCTCTGGCACATGCTAACATTTTTGTTGACACATCTACAATAAGGAAAACATTAAACAAGAATGGAATACATGGGAGGACACCACGGAGGAAGCCATTGCTGTCCAAAACGAATATTGCAGCACGTTTGAAGTTTGCAAAAGAGCACCTGGATGTTCCACAGCACTACTGGCAAAATATACTGTGGACAGATGACACCAAGATTGAGTTGTTTGGGAAGAACACACAACACTATGTGTGGAGAAAAAAAGGCACAGCACACCAACATCAAAACCTCATCCCCACTGTGAAACATGGCGGAGGGAGCATCATGGTTTGGGGCTGATTTGCTGCCTCAGGGCCTGGACGGATTGTTGTCATTGATGGGAAAATGAATTCCAGAGTTTATCAAGACATTTTGCAGGAAAACGTACGACCATCTGTCCGCCAACTGAAGCTCCGCAGAGGAAGGGGGATGCAACAGGACAATGACCCAAAGCATACAAGTCATTCAACAAAACAATGGCTGCAACAGCACAGAATACGCCTTCTGGAGTGGCCCAGTCAGAGTCCTGACCTCAACCCCATTGAAATGCTGTGGCATGACCTTAAGAGAGCGATTCACACCAGACATCCCAAGAATATTGCTACACTGAAACAGTTTTGTGAAGAGGAGTGGTCCAAAATTACTCCAGATCATTGTGCAGGTCTGATCTGCAACTACAGGAAACGTTTGGTTGAGGTTATTGCTGCCAAAGGAGGGTCAACCAGTTATTAAGTCCAAAGGTTCACATACTTTTTCCTCCCTGCACTGTGAATGTTTACATGTTATGTGCAATTAAACCATGGCAACATCTAATGTTTGTGTAGTATTATGTTCAGCAGACTGTGTTCTTCTATTGTTGTGACTTACATGACGTTCAGAGCACATTTTATGCCCAATTCATGCAAAACTCCACGTAATCCCAAGGGGTTCACATACTTTTTCTTGCAACTGTAGATAGATAGATAGATATTTTATAAATGTTTTGCCTTTCCTTTATATTTTAATCTAAATGGGTTGTTTTACAAGGTGAGGGTTTACATATACTTTAAATAGAACTAATATAGATATCTGAATTGAACCTGTAATCCTCTGTACAGCAGCTCTGAGACTGAGATAGGGAAGTGCAGAACCTGTGTTCTTATGTCTTACATTTACATGTGCTGACCAAGGACAACCTAACAGGAGGAAAGCGCAGAAAGATGACCTCTTTATTCTCTGCAGAGTCGGTGCTTCCACTATGCAAACTAGGCCACCGCCTAGGGCACACTGCCACTTAGGGGCACCTTGGTGCAGAACAGGCTGGCACTCTTTCTGTGTGGAATGCCGCCACATCATGAATGATCCTCCTGCTGAGGGGAGGGGCGGCAGAGAGGAGGAAGAAAGGACAGAGGAAGATGCCCGGTGTCTGGGGCCAGCCTAGCAGCTGAGCTTCCTTTCCTTCCAGTGTTGCTCTTAGACTCAGTCCCTCAGTCGGCTGGCGGCTGCTGATGATCACTGTGCAGTTCCAGCCCTTCTCTTCCCATTCATCAGTGGAGGCAAAACTGTGCCTGTGGAGGAAGGTAATGTCTGACTCTGATGTCTCGTGTCTGTGTGAGTGTGACCCGGCCGGCCGGCCGGCTGGCTATCCATCCTATGTGCAATGTATCAGTGAGTGATGACATCATCACTATCCCAAAACCTGCTCTTCTAGTGCCTGCTGGGCCTGCTGATCTGTGTCAGTGTTGGTGGTGGTGTGTTGTGTCAGATCTGTCACTGTGTGGGATCGCTCAGTTCAGGTGTTCTCACTCTGTGTGTGTGTGTGGGCTGCCTGCTGTCACAGTGTTTTATCTCCCCCCATTGCCTAGGGAATTCAAGCCTGGGATTTGTCAGAGTGTAGATCCATCATCCTCCACTCACTGCAACTGTCACCCTGCCACTGCCAGCCACAGATACAGTCCATCCATGACACTGATTTTGTCTTTAATATTGGTGCTGGTGGCATCTTATAGCACTTATTTTTACCAATTAAACTGTTTAATGTATTTTTGATTTAATACTTTCTACTGTTTTTAAAATGTTTTATTTATTTATTCTTATTTTCTTTTGGGGGCACAAGTAACAGGTCTTGCCTAGGGCAGAAAATAGTCTAGCACTGGCCCTGATTCTCTTGCTGCTCCTTCAATGTCCATTCACAGGCTGGGGCAAAAATTTGACCAGGCTGTGCTTCAGCAGAGAATATCAGGTCACTGGGCTGATTATATTGTGGGGCTGTGTAAATCTCAGAACTGAATACAACAGAAGTTAAAGTTCAACTTTAAACTCAAGATTTGTAATATAGTTGTATAATGATTGTATATGTAGTCATAAACTAAATTATTTTTTTCTCTGATAAAATTAAGCCATATTCAGGCATACTGTAGTATGGGTTTGTCATATATAGACCATTTCTAAAAAATACCAATGGAATATCTGTACAATGCAAGTAAATAGTGAATATTTAATAGCTGTACTTGTAACTTGTTTTCTGCATCGCTTAACCTTTAACAAAATGGGATGATGGCAACTTGCAAACTGGCTGTTCAGGCTATTTAACAGTTACTATTATAGTGTAAAGCTCTTGACAAGATAATAAAACAGGTTTCATAGTTTTTTTACATAACAAAATGGAAAGCCATAAACAGTGTTAGACAGGAGGATCAAAAGACGTGACATTCTAACTCACAAATATATAACGCATACAGGTGTCTTGAATTTGAAATAATACGCACATAAATACATCAATTTTAATATGTTCTATTGATTTTGCCCAATACAAAATCATATATTTAAGAAATGTTATTGCTGCATAATCAGGGTAGCAACTGAGTAGCATATCCAACAGTCTCTCCAGTCTGGCTTCAGTGCCCTTAGAAATAATGATTAAAGGAGGCATCTTATCTCCTCACAGTTCTCCACTGCCTACTAGACTAACCTTCAACCCTTACTGCCAATTGCAAAGTGTGTAACAGACAGCAGTGAAAATGTATTAAAGTAGATGATTAAAAACGGGGATGTAGTGATGCACAAAATTAAACATCTTGGCTAGAGGTGTTTGAATTATTCTCCTGAGGCAGAAAATTGTTATGTAAACTCAATAAACTTTGAAAGGCATATAATTCAAATAATTTTTAGAATTAACTCTTACGGGTTTTCAGACAGCGCAGGGATGGAATTTTAATATCCATTATAATGTTTCTTAAAAAATGTGATTTCCATTTTTGCTGATAAATTGTTATAACCCTTGTGGTAATAGTGTTATCCTGTCTATGTGAAAAACTCTCAAATCCCCGATGTGCTGCTAGCTAACTGGTCATGCTTTTGCAGACTCGAGCGTTAGACACTAGCTGGCTTTATGTGCTCTCTTTGCTACAACTAGCAATCTTTTACATGGAGGAAAGGCAATGAAGCTTTCACACTTTGCTCATCCTATGCAGCCTTTGACCAAATAAGAAAGAGAATCATGACACAAAAACTCTGGACTGGTAGGTGTTGGGAGACACCTGGACTACATTTTTCAGGTTCCTGGACCACAGTGAGGGAGATTTACTAAAGCTGGTTAACTCAGAATCTGGTGCACATGTGGTAGCCAGTCAGCTTCTAACTTCAGCTTGTTCAATTTGGGGTTGACAATAAAACCTGGAAGCTGATTCATTTCTATGCAGTCTGAAGTGAGTCTGGTTTTACACTCTCCAGCTTTAGTAAATAAACCCCAGTGTCACCATCAGGTCTCCTGTCTCCTAACAGTGCCGTCCCTTGAAGAAGGAGCCTCAGGAAATTTCAGCACATTTTGATCCATATTGGTCCTTAGCACAGTGAGGTCTATGAAACAAAAGTGTCCTTTGGAAGTGATTCACATAATCAAATGGATATTTCATGTCCATGTGGTGCTATAAGAAATCATATTCTTCTAATAACAGAAGTAGCTGGGAAACTCTAGTCCTTAAATATATTTGCTGGGAGGGCTCCCCACCATGGGGGTCTGTAAAAGGTGTATTGCCCTGCCGCCAAAGTCTTGTAACCAACAGGGTGCTCCACCTCTGGTGTTTGCTGCCATGCTAGGTGCCTTGATGGTGGTCTTTAATGACAAATTGGACGCCCTGACACTGGGATGTGGTGCCACCAGGTTCTGGTAACAAATTGGCTACCCTGTCGCCTGGTTCTGATGCGAGGCTAGGTGTTCTGCTGACGAAGTTTGGCAACGGTCATGGTGCCCAACCAGCTGGACTTTCCAAGTTCTTTAAAGCGGCTGACATCCCAGTGCTGGGATACCTGCCTTATTTGAAAATTCTGCACTGAGATCCTTCAACAACACAGGCACCATGATGCCAGTGTGCTTTAACATATGAGGGCCGCAACATTTCTGGGTACCTTGATATGTTGAAAGCCACTAAGGTTCATTCAGGACATTGGTTACCCTCTCTGGGTCCCCTTATACTCCTGGATCCCTTCTGGGTACTGCAGAAGCAACGGTGTAGCTCCCCTATTCCCCATGGCATGACTACTGCTGGGGCTGTCCTTGTGCATATAACTACCTGGCAGGCCAGGAAAGGAACATGGACAAATTGAACCTGTAAGTCAAACAGGCAAACCATACAAAGCAGGTGAAAAGAATGAAAACCTAGTAGTACCAGCTCAAAATCAACCTTAACACCTGCTGCATCGACTCTGGGTTCCCAAACTGGCCGGCAGGGGGTGTCCAGAGGCTACAGGGGGGTGTTGGGGCAGCTTGGTAAGGGCTGGCCAGGGGAGGACAGCCAGAGTCAACCTCTGCTGACACGGCCTACACCATCTATGCCATGGGGGCAGCCTGTGCTCTGTCCTCATCCTTATCTTGCACTCAGTAGGACACTGACAGGTGATTTTCACTCCTCTTCACCAGGAAGCCTTTAGGCATGTCAGTGGCAAAAGCAGTGCAGCCTTTTTACAGGACATCAGAGTGACCCAAGGGGCAAATACTCTCTGGCACAGTCCACCCCTTGGCATCATTCAGAAAGTCTGCAAAGTCTAATTGTGTAGCAGGCAGAGGACAAGCAGAGTGAGGCTGGACAGAATGCTGTGAGTTGGTGAAATCAGACTGGGCAGCATGCATAGTCTAGCTGGACAACAGGTGGTGGATATGCAAAAAAAGAGCTGGAGGACTGAGTCAAAGTACAGGCGCTGAAAAGCATGGATAGGGTGCATGAGTTGGAACAGAGTACACAGTATCTGACGCAGAGTTGGGGTATAGAACCAATGAGTGCAAAGCAGTTTTGAGAAGTGCTTGAAGACGCTAATTAGCTAAATGAACAAGACCCTAATGGTCCCTTTACTACTTTGACGTAAGCTGACACCTGGTGGAAGCCAATGAAAATTCCCTACTGGGGGAGGGAGGGTCACAGGAGACAGTATGGTCTGGTATGACTGGCACAAAGGCATGCTGGACAGAAACAAGTTCAACTGAGGCCAGAGTTTGCAGGCTGGTATATGGCAGGTAGGTTGGTTGATGGCTGGCAATGACACAAGCCTGATGGCAGCTAGAGGCAACACACACAGGTTGGTCTGCATTAAATAAAGTACATCACCTGGATGCATGTTGAACAAAAAAATAGCAAGTGTACACAGTCAGAAAACCCCTTAGATCCACTGTGCAGCCAATCTAGTTGTTGCTGGTCTCAGTGTTATATTAGGATGCCACATGCTGGTATCCTGCAGCGTGGGTGAAACCAAATATGTGGAAATGCACAGAAGAGACCAGACTCAAATCAAAGTGAAAAGTCAATAAGGTTTATTGAGCAAAGACCACAGGTAAAAACAGCATATAAACAGCAACCTAAACAACAATAGTGAATACACATGCAAGGTAATATCCTTTTATCTAACTAAGTATATAAATACTATATACAAACATAGGATAGGAGCAAATTAGGTAAATCAGGTCCAGGCAGGGGGTACAAGGAGCAAAAGTAAAAATGGGTTAGGGACAGGGCCAGAACAAGGGTAAGGAACATTGGAAGCAGGTATGATGGCAGAATCAAGAAATATACAGAGGACAGGTATGGCAGCAGGATCAGGAAAATCATGGAGAGCAGGTAGAGGCAACAGGTTCCGAGATTTCCATGACCAGCAACCAGAGAGCATGGTCAAACAAGCAAAATGTTGATACCAAATACTCTCCCAACAGCCAACATCAGGTGAAGACTAATTTCTGTGACCTGCTGACTGCTGAGAGTCACCCGTTGGTATCTCTTCAGGTCCTTGGAGCCAGCAGTTCCCAACAAACCTTTACCTCCAAACAAACATAAAATGGCTCTCAATGGCTACACTGAGTCTTTTATTTTACTTTTTATTTTTTTCTTTACTCATTCTGCCTCATCTACAAAAGAGCTTAAAAGTTTGATAACAACAAAATCGAAATTTCTGCAGGTAGATAAGCTAGGATGGAAATTGAGTGTAAAACATATAGGAGAAGCAATGCTGACATTTTCCACATCTTCACATTTAGCTTTAGCTATTTGGTGTGTTGTGTTCCTGATTGCAAGAATGGGGACAAACTGTGATTCATTTCAGATGATTGTAACTAACCAATTAGCTATGTGGCACGTGCACATTATGGTGAACTCACTAGACATAACAGGGGGATCAACAAAATAAATGCTCTTAAATGCAGCTCAACTTTATGATGTCATGCTGCTTTACCACAGTACATGTGAAATTTGGCTAAAAAGGTTTTTCAGAGCAAGTCTGAAGATTGGAGAAGGAGTCAATAGAAAAGGAAGGATTACTTAGTACATAGAGGGACAACATGTAAAAGGTCTGTACGGAGATACTTAAAACACACAGAATGTGTAGGGGCTAAAGTAAAGAGCTAAGCATATAATGATCAACGTTTCAAGCTGTGTGAATTTCATTTTCAGCTCTCATTGGCCCACACTTCTGAAAATAATGGTCAATATGCCAAATAATAATTGTTATAGCATGATAAACCATCTTTTACCCATCTCATTCATAATTTGCAACAGGGAGTTGGTGTATGTGTGAATATGGTCAACATTTTGTTGACGTCTACTCGAGCCTGACAAGCCGATCCTGTCTGTTTTGCACCAGTCTATTCACATACTGATCTGACTGACACAGGCTTGGGGTGCATTCAAGTGGTACCACTTTCATTGTTTTGGACTTTGTATGAGGCACCTGCTATTATTTAAAATTTTTGATATGGAAAGCTATACTTAAGTCGTACTGTGTTCACACCATTTATGCCACCTTTTGTAGATTCACTACAAATTAATCAGTAATAATGTAATCACTCTGCTGTAATGCACTGCGGATCACTTAGTGAACCCTAAATCTAGTGCACTTGAGGGGGAACAAATACCTATACCACCCCCTCCCCCTCCCCTAATGTATATGAAGCTTTCATTCTTATTTTTCATTTGTATGTAATGTAGTCAAAATGTAATACTTCTTAATTTAAACTTTGTGTATTTTTTCTATTTTACAGATCATTGCAATGAACTAGAAAACATACATTGAAACAGATTTAAATATAAAAATAAAGTGTATCCTGCATATTTGTATCTTCTTTTCACAGACTACAGCCAACAAAATGCAATAAACGGAAACATGAAAACTGCAGCATGTTGGAATGTAATTCTAACATACATGTACATAAAAGGGGCGCATACATAAAGAAATACATTTTCCTCTGTAAAATATTAAACATGACTCAAAAGCTGATGTAAAAGATGCTCTTATGCACATACACAAAGTTAGGTTTTCTAGCAAGAGGTGGATACTCTTAGCCAGATTTCTAAGCATATAAGTGGCCTCAACCTTAAGATCAGGGGTGGACTGACAACTCTTGGGGCCCCCAAGCAATAGGGGATCATGGGGCCCCTGTGTCCTTAAAAAAGCCTATGTAAAAGGTACCAGGGGCATTTCATGGGGCCCCCTACTGACCCCGGGCCCTCGGGCAGTGCCCTAGTTTCCAAATAGTCAGTTCGCCACTGCTTAAGATGGACCAATATTTACAGTAATTGCTGCTGTAATATGTACTTTATGCTATCAGACTATGCAAGGATCATTCCTTGCTGTCTAGATAAACAGAACACATTTCTAAATAATATTTGCATTCGGAGCTTTATTGCACACCACCTGAATTTCTTTGTCCCACACAACCTGAAATTCAGCCAATACTGGAACAAAATGTCATTGTCCATTCACCAGTTTTTAATTTCTCCCAGAGATGAAAATGCATTAAAGGACAGACAGGTAATTGGTACAGCTGACACTTGTTAAAGACAGAAAATGGTGATATTGATTGGGTCATTGAGGGTGGATTGTCTTGCTTTGTCAAAATGTCAAAATAATAGCTTTGGCAGACATTGAAAGTAAATCTTAATGAAATTGCTTCTCTTGCTTTGCTGGCAGAAGATGTATATCATAAAAACAGAAAATAATGATATTCACACAAAATTTTACCATTTTGCATTATTTTAATTTTAAAATTAGATGCTGTACTATTCTAAATGTATTTTTTAATACTATTACTAAAATGAAATAGCTATCTAAAAAGTTACTTAAGGACTAATCTCCTCTAAAGGTAGGGAACATGATTGAATACAATTAGGGTTTAAATGGACACATGTCCATTTACACCCGCCGCTCCACAGAGGAGAATAGAAGTTCTGATCGGGTCCGCCTGAAAAACGGGCAGGAGGACATGATTAGAACGTCCATGTGAAAGAGCCCATAGAACACACTTGGTGGTTTCTGTGTCTACATGTATCTTTATTAGCATTACATGTTTCGCTTGGGCAAATGTCAGTTGCTATTGGTAAGCATGGGTTCCAAGAAGAAGCAAAAACAAAGAAGCAACTTGTCATTGCCAAAGCCATTGCAAGCTGACTTCGTGGATGAAATTCCTAAATTTGTACCTGTGGTAGTCAAAAAAGGTATTTATTAATTCCATCAAAACTGGTATGGGAACTGGGAGAAATAGTGAATGGGAACTGGGTATGGGAACTGGGAGAAACTAGATAATAAACCAGAGTCAAAGTCAAGAACAAGCTATTAGAATAAAAAAAAATCAGCCACAATGTGAGGTATCAGAGGCATCAGGGTGAGGTCAATACCAGAGGAGTAGCCACTGCAAACCAAGAGTGCACGTGCCAATGGGGTAGACCTCAATACAGTATTATTTTTCATGAGTGGTTGAAGGTTTCAGAACCACAAAATATCCCAGTGAGCCTTTGCATTTCCTCTGATTTCTAGGGAAATGTGGGGTCTGAGCAGGGAAAAATAAGAGTCTCAACATTCTTGAATCCAATACTAACAACTCACCTCACTGGAGACCACTTTTCCCTTTTAGAGCTAATATTAACCAAGCATTGTTGAAATTCTTTCAGTTTTCTCTGGATGGTCTCTCTTGTTTAACGTCTTCCTCTAGTAAATTTAGGCAATGGAGAATACTAGTAGAAAAAAATCAGACTGCAATAATACTCTTATTAAAGTGTTACTAAACCTGCAACAGTAAAATCAGTCTGTATATGGAATAAAGCATGCTTGTTGTACTTCATTGTGTAAAAACACTGTTTGATCTCTGATCCTCCCCTTCTTTCAGTGTCCCCCTCTTATCTCCTGATAAGACATATCATGCTCAGTTTGGTATGTATTGCTAGAGAGTTTTTTTTTTCTTGGGAGGGTGCATGTGATCAGTACAGGGCAATTCAGCACTGTCCAGAGAGAGGGTCAAGGGTCCTGCATCTTCCTAGAGTAGAATTAAACCATTTCCTACAAGCTTTAGCATGTGCTTGATTAGACACTGAAAGTCACAAGACTGCTCTAACTGCTGATGAGAAAAGGTATTTAGCAGTTTATATTTACTAAAATATTTGCACGTCCATGTTCTGTGTACTGTGAGAGACTAGATATAGTGAATGCCGGGTCCTGGGTTAAGTAACACTTTAATTTCCTAACAATTGTGTCCACAACCATCTGGGCTTTCTGGCTAATGCAGTTGGTGTTGTCCTCTAGTTTGCCTTAAATAGATTTTTCCTTTGAATTTTATCATACATTTAAATACATTAATTTTAATAGAGGTTTAATGGTGTGAATACAGATTACACAAACACAGCTGTATGGAGTCCACAATCCCTACCTCATTATTAGCAGAGACAGGAACCATTTGGACTTTGTAAGTGAAAATTTGTAAAATAATGTTTTTCTACAATCAATAAAACAAATAAAACATATGATTATAAACTATGTATAAACTAGTAAACTTTAGAACACATAGATAAAAAAACAACATTACCGTAAAAAATCATTACAGTTTCTATTAAAAAACAAAACAATTAAGCACATCAAAAGCTGAATACACCAGTTTGAAGATCTAAGATGACCTACATTTTCAATTATGTTCTTTGATTTTTACCTCTGTTTATGATGCTCTATACACCACACATAATTTTATCATATTCTATCATAGCAGTAGAAAAATGGTACCTTTTTAATGTTTTCATAATTGCACAGTTAGGAAATAGCGGTGTTGGGCTGTAATGAATTTTACAGGGCGTGTTGTTTTGCCAGATGTCAGTGGACACTGACTTATGATCTGCCGCTAAACATCAGTACATTATCACTCTTAATCCTGCTCCCATTCTGCGCTCTCTACATGACCAGAATGCAAGTGTACAATCCAAACGCACATGTTCCTGCGTTAAAAATGGCTGTGTGTATAAGTGGGTGCTGCAGCGACCGTCGGCTGGAACCGAACAGAATCAGCAAGGGAAAATGTCACCAACACACTGAGGATCATCAATAAGGGTCCAAAAGTTTTAATGAACGATCACATTATTACAGCAAGGCAACGTTTCGGAGTCTCGCAGGACCCCTTCATCAGGCATTTTGACCCCATATTGGTGATCCTTGGTGTGCTGGTGACATTTTCCCTTCCTCTACATGACCAGGGACCACGGTGGAGTGTATCAACACCCTTTTCAATGATTATGCATCCTAACAAGGTATAACAAGAAAGACCAGGCTGCAACAGACGTGCTTTCCATAATGGGAAACCGAGAAAGACTCACGCAAAAATGGTGCAATTATAATGATTTGCATTCATCCCAGCTAGGGACTCCTACCATAAATCTCTTACCTAAACTAATGGGGACAATAAAGGGGATTCAGGTTCAGAGATGTATGCTTCATACCCCCCCCCCACCTTAAAACAAGACATAAAAATGACACAAGATGGATTCCAATACCTTTGACACATTTAACACTCTTTGGTACATTTGGGTCCATTTCTCTTCCTCGGACTAGGACTTTATTACCACCCCGTGATTGGATGGGACTCTACTCCTGCCTCTAGTGACGGATGAGCATGAGGACAACTTTAAACAGTATACAGTTTACAGCTAATTTCTCCCTCTATACCTATTACTGTTTAGTGATCTCCCCTACTTAGCAATGGCTTTATTATGTGACCTGCACATGTCTTTCTCTCTTCCCTTTTTCCCTCCCACTTTATTGGCTCTTGAGACATTGTCACCTGTTCCTCTCCATCTCTAACTTCTCACTGTTCTCTCTTCATCTTTATGTCCTGCACCCTGGTGCTCCAGAGAACTTCTCTGATTATTTTTATTTGATGCTTCTTGGACTTTGCAGCTATGTTTGGCCATCCCTCATACATTTTTTATTGTCAGTCACACATGTTCCGGTCCAATATGGTGGATATTACTGTATTGAATTGTAATTTTTATTGTTCTTTTGTCCAGTGTGGGGTTGAACCTACCTTGATGTAATTCTTCTTTAGATCGTGCCATCTATTTGTGTTGCTATTCTGTTCTTTTGTTTCCATGTCGTTTTTTAAAAATAAAACCAATAAAATACATATTTGCCTATAAAAACAACACAAGAAAAGGTTAATAATCATGACCAATGTTTTAGAGGATGAAAAACAGACAACAGATAAATAACGTCTACATACTATGTCTAACCGAACAAACAGAGGGTAAAATTAGAAGATCAGAAAAAAAAACTGCTGAAGGTATTTGACAAGGACTATTTTATGCCACTCTGCAGTGAAATTGGCAAGCAGAATACTCATTTGTACCCTGCCACTGAGCAATCCTCCCCATCCTTTGCTTCCTTAAAAAATGCTAATTTACAAGGACAGATACGTTATCCTGCCTAAGGTCTGTATCAAAGGAGATCTAGAAATAAATGTGGTAAAACTTTTTTTGTTCCGTTTCTTGGTTGAGATGCAGATACAACAAGCAAAGCACACTGATGTCAAAAAGCTATTTCGACTCTTCCAGACACCGTATGCAATGTTGTTCCCAGCAAAACTAAGCATGCTCCAATTTTTGACACACCAGGAGTGTTGACCCTTAGGTTGGAAAGGAATGAACAGCACCTTTACTGTAAATGTTTTTCATAATAATGTTGATATGCAACTACATTCAGCCTCAAAAATCCTTATCAGGCGGTAAGTGAAAGCAAGACAGCTTAACTATGGCTATGTCATGATCATTGGACAAACATCTCTAGCAAGTTTTCCCATGTGTAATTTATTTTTGTTTTTCATGTTATTGTTTTGTCCAGTCCAAGTAGAGTTCTGCCACTTTTTAATTGACCTGCCCTGGGTCATATGCACTACATCTACTGGACATGAACTTTTTTCAGTCTTTACAGATCCCATTTGAAGACTGTGCAAGTTGTGCTGTATATGAATCCACACCCTGGAGAAATCTTGGCCTTCCCCAAAAACACCCATATGGAATTTTGCGGCTGTCAATACTTCAAGTAATATTGACATCATTTTATTTGCTAAATGACCAAATGATCTAAATAAGTTCCAAGTGGGAAAGTGGGAATGTGCACATCACAAAGACTCCAGCAGGATTCCACAAATCCCAGCAGGTATAGGGGATACCAACATGTCTGGAGTCAGACAGCATGGTTGAGGGGCAATATCAATCAATAGCAAGTTCAGGGGAGAAAAAAATATTTAAAAAAGCAAAAACACTTAAGTTCTACTATATCACTTTAACCACTTGAATCCCCTGGGTGCTTTCTTCTTGTTTTAGTGATGTCTCAGATCTGCACATTATACCTTTTAGCATTTGCCAAAAATATTATTGCATGAGCTGAGCTCTCTCTCTGAAATAGATAGACTCACCCAATGCTATACTATACCTAGTGGTCAATATGCACTTATTATCATCAATCCACACTGTACAATAAACTACCTCTTATGACCCCACCTTTTCCTGGGGCAACCTACAAACAACCTATAAAATACTGGGAATATTACTCACAGTGAAGGAGGCTATAACAGCACCACAACAGTTTGCCAAATTAAATCAAATGAACACTTATTCAATGGCATCTTCAGTACAGTATATAGTTAAGTGGCTAAATGTGCTCCAATAACCAATTCATCCATTTATGTCCATCACACTAGTGCTCTCCCAGAAATGAATGGACTCACCTGATACAGTATGATAGACCATTACAGCTAATGGTCAATAGTGCTTGATGATATTATTTCACAACTTTCCCCTCTAATGGACTTTCATTAGCAATTTAATGGATAAAACAAAGTAAAAACATGCTCACAAAAACATGTGCTATAACAGCATAAAGTATATGGACTCTATGCCCCTTGAGTCCTGAGCCTTCTGGATTGATGATGATGATGTCAGCATCTTTCCACCCACTCAAAGTGTTTCATCATGTGACTTCTTTAGGAGTGGGGAAAGGTTGCATGATGAAACGCTTTGAGCAAAAGCACTGAATGGGCAAGGACACGCTAATGTCATACATAATCTGGAAAAGTCACTGCCATGGGGCTTTAGTGGTGAGCAGGGCACTGTCTTAAGGAACATGGGCTGAATGATCCAAGTAAGTGACAAGCCTTATTTTGTACCTTATCACAATTTGGTCTGTCGGGGTCTGTCTGAAGGAAACCCACCTAACTAGAGATACTACTACCCTCCTTCAAAGAGCTAAATTCAAAACTCAACACAATTCACTGCTAGAGAAGTTAGCATTCTAGTGTATTCCACCACAACCTTTTACTACATCAAGTATTCACTTTAATAGATTACCCCAAGCTGAACCTATTTCCAGTCTTTGAAAATTTCAAGAGCAAAAACAAGAGCTGGTGATAATTACCACTGTTGGTCATTGGCCGGGTCAACCTGATTAAAATTATTTAAGCCCCCCAAATGTTATATATTCTGAATAAATAATCAGTATGTATCACACAGAAATGGTTCAGATTAATAGACTCTATTTTTAGGGTCCTGGTTAAGAAGAAACATCTTCAAATTAATCTACTTTACAGTTACGCAAAGAAATATGGAACCCGACCCTCCCATATGTTAGAACATATTTCAGAGCATTCCAGTTGCAACACATGGCTAGTGGGGTAACAATAACCAAGCATATTTCAACTGGTATTGTCATTATTAACAAAGGGTTGATATTACAACTGTACGCTATTGAATGAGGACTTGAAATCTATGGCAGTCTTGCCATGTGGAAGAATTAGGAGGAAGACCTAAGACCTCTTTCAGCAGAACTTTGGGACTTGCTGGTCTAATATTCAATGGGAAATGGGAAGGCATCTGACAAGCTGCTAGCTCTAGGACTTATGATACCAAATCTAAATGACATACTGTATATATATATATATATATATATATATACACACATATATATATATACATATCTATATATTTATATATATTTAACTGTCTGAAGCCTACAGTGTCACTTTCCCCTACCCAAAACTCATACAAAACTTATCCTGCACAGGGTGTATCTCACTCTACAAAATCTGTTTCTTGGGAACTCATAGGACTTCCCTTGGTATAAATTGGGATCCTCCAGATCTTTTACATAATATGGAGGTGTCCTAAACTATTTTACTATTGGAAAACACCTTTCACACCACAATTCTTCTATCACCACAATTCTTCTATCACCACTATTGAGCTCTTAAGAGGAAGAAGGATCTCTCCCGTGATGTGCTTATCCTAGTTATCAGATACCTTTTATTGGCACAAAAAAATATGGATCAAAAATAGTTTTCTTCCAACCCACCAAACTTCATGGAATGGATGACGCAAGTCAACCCCATCCTACTTAGTGAAAATGTTATTTTCAATATATGGGACAGCCACAAAAATGGATCAAAATGCGGGATCTGGGGTTGTCAGTTCTAGGCTTAGCATTCTTGCCTCTGGTTACCCAAACATTACTACAATAACTCAAAATGGCACTGCTGATCAATTAAACACATATGACATCTAAATATGATGCAGATACAATGCAGCTACTGTATATAATCACAACACATCAACACAGTACAATCCAATCAAAATGACACCTAGTATATGACTATTTTATTAATTAACATTCGGTTAAGACTTGCAAGGTTGTTTGTACTAAGTATGTTTCTGTTTTTATGTATCCCAGTGTACACCCTCTGATAGTCTATATGATTTCCACTGATCTGTAGGAGTCCTACATTCATGTGATTAGTGAACAAGATCTACAATGCAGTGAAGAATTAAATGTCTGGAAAATTGTATACCCAGTAACTGCTTTAACATGTGTTGATGAGTGTGAGGAGGATGATGACCAATACTACAGAGCTGAAGTCACTTTATTACCCAGTTCTCAGTTTTCTCCAATACGGACATTAGTTATGTAGGCTATGACATTGTTTTCAGAATCAATCAGAATGTGCTCTCCAAATGTAACAATGTTATCAGCTCACAGGGTAGCCT
This sequence comes from Staurois parvus, assembly GCF_062004578.1. Classification (NCBI taxonomy): domain Eukaryota; kingdom Metazoa; phylum Chordata; class Amphibia; order Anura; family Ranidae; genus Staurois; species Staurois parvus. The sequence goes on along the minus strand of NW_028317926.1, from coordinate 723,616 downwards.
GCAGCTCCCTTTGCAATGCCTTTCAGGTGTGTTTATTAATGGCTTTGGTATCTGTTTGACGCTATGCTACTATCCTATGCTTGTAAAGGGAGCAGGTGGTGGGATTGGGATGTTTGGGATGGTGGGATTGGCATGCAAATGTATAATGTATACCTTTGAAAAATAGCAATAAAAATAATTTGATTAAAAACAAGTTATTGGGTAAACTGAAGCATCAGATGGAAGGAATTTCTATTGTGAGGTTTGTGTATTGTTTTTGCATATTATATTATTTTAAATCCTGTTTTATTTATCTAGGTTTCTACACTTACCATTATACTGTGTGTTCTTTATTTTTAGTTACCTTCAGTTTTTATACATTTTAAGACTAGTTCTTAGTTCTTCCTATACATTGTGCTCTGAGATATTCCCAGCTGTGCATCACTATAGTATATGCCTAGAGCTTTTTAAATAAGTAGGAAAAAGAAATGAGTAAGAGGTGAATGTCAGTGAAAGAAGGTGAACGAAGAACATATTTAGAAACTGTAATAAACAGTAATGCTTTCAGAGCATCACTGTTCAATAGTTAAACTTTTGAACTAGGATAAAGAAAATCCTATTAGAAGACTAATTGAACATCATTTTTTTAAGCAGAAATATTTATGTTAATTGTACTAACATCATTTCTTAAGAGCTAACTAAAAATGACCTTATATATATTTTATGCATAGCTTTTCAGGTCACTACTAATGTACCAGTTTACCAATACTGATAAAGATTGTATAATATATACATTCTAGAAATGTGGTGTAGATTTAATCACATTGTACTTCACTACTAAGCCAAATGTCTCATTTTTGCCTTTGCATATTAGCTATGATTTGCATATTTTAAGGCAACTGTGGCAGACCAATTTACATCTTTTGAACTTCCCTGGCTTGAAATACTGTAGACTTGGCTTGCCCTAAATATGACTATGGTGGTGCCATAAAGTTCAGGTGTATTGTGATATCAGTAAAGGTGTGTGTCACGTACCTGAAGGGAGGCTGTGAAAGAGAGAGGGCTCCCCTTATGGCTAAGTGCAGTGCGCCCCTGGAGGTGGAAACAGGAGGTGCAGTGCCCAAAGAAGCACGGGTTGCCAGTGGTGTTGCTGCTTGGAAATGTCTGATGAGATGGAACCCGTGGGTGCTCCAGTTGCAGGAGGAGTTTCTCCAGAGAACATGTGGATTCTGGAAGATGGGTAGTGTAGTCAGTAGCCAGAGCTAGGATCAATATGGAACAGCAGACATGAGCAAGGTTAGGATCAAGCCAGGGTCATTTACAGAGTAGCAGCAGACAGGAGCAAGGTCAGGATCAAGCCAGGATCATACACAGAGCAGCAGACAGGAACAAAGTCAGGAGCAAGCCGGGATCATACACAGAGCAGCAGACAGGGACAAGGTCAGGCGCAAGCTGGGATCATACACAGAGCAGCAGACAGGAACAAGGTCAGGATCAAGCCGGGTCAGTAACAGGAAATCAGCAGGAAACACAGGAACGGGAGGGGCTGACGATAATCCAGCAATCACTGAGCAGAGCTGCAGTCCTTATAATTGCCACTGAGTGTCAGCAATTAGTGCACCCTAGGTGTGCTGGTGTGTTTTTGTGCACAGGAATGCTTTATTACGTGTCGCCCGCCTATGCACATGCGCATTTCTTTGCACGAATTGGCGTGGCCATATTGCACATTGTCGCATTTGCCCGGGCTTCCTCGTCTTTTCCTCTGACAGTGTGTTAGCCCTCAAATTAATATTTGTAGAGCCCCTTTTATCACGTGACTAAGCGATACACAGAGCCTTTACTTTTGTCCAAATTAGGTTGAAAACAAGGAAAATTTTATGAGGCAAATGGATTTTCTCAGTACTCCCACAAACAAGACATACAACGTTATTAAAATCAAAACAATTTTTGTTACAAACAATGATTTGCTTAAAACACGTCCTTACAAGGCCCGCAATATTGCTTGATGAAGCTCCAAAACAGTACAGAGTCCTGTTCTCAGATTATAAGTAATACACATGCAAATCCACAATTTAGTATTGCCAAAATACTAGAATATTTGATTGTGAAGGGAACAGGTTTTCAACTGTTGTTTTCAACATATTTCATGGTAATGTACTGCTTCATCAGGAGATTTTCTTTGTTTGCTAAGTAAATTAAGGATGTGGTACCTTTGACCGTTTTTTCTTACGACATCCAAACACCATGACCTGGCTACTGTCATGCTACTGTCAAATGTCATAGTTGCTCGCATTTTATTGTCAAATGAAGGGCTGGGCTTAACACTGGGGGTGAGAGTTAATGTCAACTTGGAGATAATTTGAGTCTCTGTGAACAATCCATGCCTAGGATTCCAGAGGGATACACTGGGATTTGTTTGAAAGCAAACATGTTAGCACCATTGTTACCTTTGACAGTTTAAAGCAAGGTCAGCCTCACCTAAAAAATGAATCTTAATATGGGAAAGAAAAGATCTGATGTGGCAGCTTACAAAGTTTAGGTACTATGCAGGATATACAATATATATATATATATATATATATATATATATATATATATGTCTTAATATTATAGTTTGCATTATTTTGAAAGTTACTGTAGTCCTCTTTGCTGTCATGGAAGGTAATGTGTGAGAGTCACAGCTTCTCAGAAAACCACAGTAGGCAACACCATAATCTACCAGAACCCAACCTATATACAGCTGCCATTTACAATTAAGTAGAGTAAAATGTTATTGGATTATGAAAATGGAATAGGAAGCATGGGTTAATCATGCCCTTTGAAGATATCCACATACCATGCTTTCCATTAGGAGTCTACTTCCTAAGCTAATATTTCCAAATTGTATATTAAGTTACAAATTGCATTCAGTCATACAGTTGCCATAACTTACACATTTTACAATAGTGAATACATACCATCTTAAAAAAAGAACTGAACTCTGGCAGCTGCAGTGGACCTTTCCCCATTACTGACTTAAAATGCCTTAGTCTGTCTCTGCGTAGAAGCTGGCTTCAATAGAGTTAGGGCATTGCTTACTCAAATCAGCGCTTCCAGCTAGACCAATTGTGAGCAGGACAGTAAGGACACAACCAAATCTCACTCCAAGTCTCCTGCGACTAGCAGCCAGAGACAGCAGAAGCCTTAGATCCCACACTACAAATACACAATTATAAGGCTGTGGGTACTGGAATGCCTAGGCACTTTCACATACCAGGAATTTCACTGCTATTTTGGATCAAAATTTCAAAACAAAGGAATATTTTTATGGGTCCTGCTAAGGCACTATCAATATTTTTAAATATTCCGTATAATATGACAAATCTTCATCCTTTAAATTCAGTTCCACAGTTGGTGACAACTGTAACATTTTTGGATTTCCCCTCACTTTCTATCTTGGTGACAAGAGGCATCAGAACAAATTGGCAAAACATTGTGTTTTTGTCCCTGTTGGGGTGAATCTCTCCAAAAAGAAAGCAATAAAACATTTTCAGAGGGTCTATCCTTTCCATGTTCTAATCAAAATAAAAAAAATGTCTAGCCTTTACATGCATTTGGAAGTCTTTTATAATGTACAGTTAATAAAATACTTGATGATTAGCATTTGTTTCAAAAAGTCCATACTGAAATCCTAATATAACAGGGGACACAGTTAATTATCCAACTTTGGAGGGCATACAAAGCTGCCTGGACCGCTGAGACCAACAATGCTAATGCTGAGAGATGCAAGGGCATCCCATTGTTATATGTAAATCAGAACTCTCTCCTCAAGAGATAAAATCAGCAGTAATTAAAAGAAAGGTTTGGCTTTTAAATGAACCACTGAGTCCTTTAAATATAATTTGATGGGCCGTAAATTTTGTATTAAACACAAAAAAAACATTCTACTGGCTTGGCTCATCTACAAAAAGATGAAAGGAATGAATGGGAACACTGTAATAAGATCATTTCAATTTTATTTCTTTGTTGCTGTATATAACAACATATTTACCATGCAAGTGTGCATTTTGCAGGACTTGTATTTAGGGAATATTAGTGGGACTACCCATCAAAAACTTTTTTATGCTACATTTCTTTACCCTTTTTTATAGTAAAGTTATAATCTTTGGATCAGCAGTATTTCAATAAAATATATATAACTTTTTGGGGAACAATGGTATCTTAAATTGTTGATCAGTAGTACAATAAATGTGGTTGGTGTTCAAATAATTGCTGGGAAGATTACTTTTAATGATTTAGGTACTGCAAAAACAGTATTAGATATTACAAAAACAGTATTAGTAGATAGGCATGTAAGGGGCAGGGAGTTGGTTGTTTGTCATGTCCTCCATGTTTTCCAGTTAACTTGTTGGGCACCAATTCTGGGAAGCATGAGAAGCCTACCCCTGGGTAGGTTCTTCTGGGCTATGCTAGGCACCTTGTACAGGGTTTCTCTCTCTACTTCACACACATGGGGTACCTTTGCTTTAGTGCCAAATTCACCAAAGCCCTGGGACAAGGCTGAGGTTGCCATCAGGAAATACTTGCCCTTAAGGCAGGCCTCTACTCTTGGTGAACATACACAATGTTGCATAAAAACTGCTCTTCAGTTACTCTCTGGTCCTCGGGAAATGTACATCTTCCCACTGTAGCTTACAATTAGGTGGGCTGTGCTGAACACTGACCACAGCCACCTGTCCAGCATTTCCCAGTACAATCCCAGTGACAGCATGAAACCCAGTATAGCGCAGGCTCCAAACATGCACTTGACTTCAACTCTTTAACCTACGTACCTCTGTACAGGATGGAGACCTCTTCAGTGCAATTTTGCTCCAGTTGCCTCGGGAGATAAACCAAAACGTAGGGAGTGCCTGAAAACATTTCCCTCACAGCTAGAGGCAATTCCATCTATAACAGGCACATGTTCTGACAGACTGCTTGCTAACTGTACCTTTGTTGCTCATAGGAACCACATGTATAACTTGCATGAAGGTAACTCTTAGCATGTAAACTCTTCATACCCCATATGACAGTGATTCAAACTGTAGACTAAGTGTGTGATAGTGCCAGTATTTTCAGTACACCCCTTTCAAGGAGTTCAGACCAGGCAAAAGGCAAAGTTTAAATCTTTACTTGAATTAAAATGCAACATTACAAAAGAGTCCAAAGCAGACAAGATGGTCCAGCAGAACTTCAACAAACCAGTCAACATCCCTAAGTCCCTAGTCCTTATTCCTAAGCAGGCTATGTGCTGGCGTACCTGCACAGGCAGGGGAGGACTGACCATTTGAAAACTCTGGCACTGCCCGAGGGCCCGGGGTCAGTAGGGGGCCCCATGAGATGCCCCTGGTACCTTTTTCATAGGATTTTTGGAGTTTGGGCAAGGACACAGGGGCCCCATGATCTCCTATTGCCCGGGGGCCTCATGAGTTGTCAGTCCACCCCTGTCCACAGGTATATTCCATGTAATTACAGAGTCCATCAGAGGCATTCTCTAGCAGCTGGTGTCTTCGTGGATGAACCCCAAGTTCTGATGACATCTTGGTGGCAGACTGTGACATCTTTACACTCATTTCGGGTGCAGCTCGCATCAGGGAACAGGGAAAACCGCAAGATCATGGAACACAAGAAGAGCTAGGGCTGGACAATCACACTGACAAACAACCCAACTCGGCCCACTGTCCGTTCTTATATCACAGTCACAGTGGGTCAAACCCAAGGATCCCTCCAAAAAGCCAAACAACCAGGAAAGGCATTAACCCCTACCCTCCCTTCTGGGGCAGCACCTATCTAGCTAATTCTAACTTGCTTACCAGCATTGATTTAAGAAGCACAAGTATGAGCCTTGAATGCAGCACAATGATAATACAATCATTGAAGCACTGGCTAATTTAAAACCTAACTTATACCAAATTTAGATTTTATTAGGTTTTTGTTTATGTCTATGAACATTTTCAGACAATTTTCCCCTTATTTCTGTCCCTGTGATGCCCTTGCAAGAAATGAGGTGTTCAGTTGTCATCGGTACAGAAAGGCACATACAGTAGTGAAGTTATGACATATCCCCACTCTATTAAAGGAGAAGTTTGTGGTTTTCCAAAAAAACACAACAAACACACATACGTACCTTCATGCTGCAGCATCGGTCTGATTCTGCAGCTGCCCCCTTCATGCCTTCCCACATGACCTTTGCTTGCTCAATTTCTGATCAGGTCTGAGCAGAGAGCAGTGACTCTCAGTCACCACTTTCTGTTCTGCCTCCGTAGTGCTCTCTGGATCACCGGGCTGGGGAGGGGGGGTAGCTGGCTTCGGCTCTCAGCTGTCAATCGGGCATGTTGTTAGGATCCTTCCAGAGTCTAGAGTGGCTCTGTGACATCAGCTAACTTTAGCCCACTACTAGCTGACTGTGGGTCATAGAAAGCACAAAAGGTAGTGCAATCCTGTGACCCAGGAGCTTTGGCCATACTTATCTTTTAAAAATGTGCTTTTGCCGTTTTCTGTGTCCCCATTGAAGAAATGACCTATTACTTTCTGTCCTGACAAGAAAACTCCCCAGCAGGAGCACAGATGGGGGTTTCTAACCCATCCCTGCTCTTTTAAAAATGAATTAAGAGTGTTAGCTGAAGTTAGACTTTAATCTTTGTTAATGCACAGACCATTAACCACTTCATTACTAGTCTTTGTTACCAAGCCATTTTTAAGTTTGCAGTGCTGTAATAGTTTGACTGTCAATTACTCAGTTATGCAACACTGTACCCATAATAGTTTTATATCCTTTTTTGTGACACATAGGGGTTGATTTACTAAAGGCAAATAGACCTTGCACTTTACAAAGTGCAGTTGCACTCTGCAAGTGAAGTTGCTCCAGAGCTTAGTGAACGAGGTCCAGCTTCACTTTGCAAAGAATACCCAATCACGTGCAGGGAAAATAAAACAAAACATAATTTTTGCTTGCATGTGATTGGATGATGGAAGTCATAGCTTCTGCTCATTTACTAAGCTCTGGACAAACTGCTCTTGCAGAGTGCAACTGCACTTTGCAAAGTGCACAGTCTATTTGCCTTTAGTATGCCTTTAGTAAATCGACCCTATAGCGTTTTGATTTTTCTTACTATATTGATTTTTTTAACTTTATGTTATAAAACCAAAATAAAAAAATCTAAATAAATGAATGTCAATTAATCAGTGTGATCAGTGTGAAAGTTATAAAGTCTACAAACTATGGTATATACTGTATTTATAATGTATTAGCTCTGATGTTCTGATTGAGGCCCTAAAATGCCAGGACAGTATAAACACTCCCAAATTTACCCTTTAGTAAAGTAGACATAGTAGAGAAAATATTTAGTAAAAGGCATGGTTAGTATTTTGCAGATCTATTTTGTTACCACAATTTTTTTGATGTGAAGAAAGTAAATCCATTTCATTCCATTTTTCAAAAACTTGTATGAGAAATATCTAATTAAAATAACAGCTTTGTGTAAAATAATACTTTTGTTTTCTTTGTCCATTTTCCAAAAACTTGTGGCAAAAAATGACTCATCATACCTTCCAAAAAATGAAATACCATGGTGTGTCTACTTTATAAAAAGGGGTAATTTTGCAGGAAGTTCTGTTTAGAGCTTCTGAAAAGTCAAGAAATCAGAGTAAGCGTAATTTAAGCCATTTTTAAAACCTGAAGATGCTAGGTGAACTTTAGGTCCCTTTATACAGCTAGGCTGTGAAAAAGTTTCAAACATGTGGTATCCCCATGCTCAAAAGGAGATGTAAAATATGTTGTCACAAAATTGTCATTTTAATAAGATATTTCTCACATGCAGCATGGATATGCTTGGAATTATGCTACAAAACTACTAGTCCTCCCAGGTATAGGGATATCACATGTGCCATTATTATTTACGCATCTGATTTTTTGACTACTTATTCAATTTTTGGAGACCCTGAAATGCTAGGACAGTAAAAACACCTACAAATTGCCCATATCTTGAAAAGCAGACACCACATGGTATTTACTGAGAGGCATGGTGAGATTTCATTTTTTTTGCCAAAACCTTTTTAAAAATGAATAAAGAAAACAAAAAAGTATTTTTTTACACAAAGTTGTCATTTTAACAAGATATTTTTCATATAACGCATGTGTATATGTGCATATATCAGAATAAAACAAACATTGAATCAAAACCTCTGTCCTAAAATGCTCACTTCTGTATGTGTAGTCAGGGGCTATAACTGGCTTAGTATAGTTTCACCTATAGCTGCCCTCATCTCCTTAAGGAAACCAGACCACTGGTACTGGGTTGCCCCTGAGACAATGCTTTGTTCACTGGCCAGAAAGTACAGGACTGAGCAAATGGTGTATGGAGTGTCTGTGGTAATAGTACAGCTTTCAACAAAGTATGGCTGAGACTGGTGTCTTGCCAGGATTGTAGTCAGTGGGACATGCAGATGGGTCAGTACAGGTATCAGGCAGTGATGTAGACAACAAACAGGCAAAGGATTGGTCCATGTGGCAGACAGAAACATGGTCTTTAAACAGGCAAGTGCCAGTTCTGGCGGCAGCAAGAGATGTGATAAGTATACATGCAAAAGGTTGGTAGAGGCAGCAGGCAGAGATGTGGTCAGCAAACAGGCAAAAGATCAGTACAGGAAGCAAGTAAAAACATAGTCAATGAAAAGGAAGGGGCAGGAAGAGACCTACTCAATATGCAGGCAAAGGGTTGACCCAGGCAGCAGATAGAAACAAAACAGACAAAGCGGTTGGTACACAGCAGATCACATAAAAGCCAATAGCAATTAGTCAGGCATATGGGAAACTCCTTTACCATGTTGTGTCATCTAATACCTTAATCCAGGGGTGTCACACTGGTGGCCCTCCAGCTGTTGTGAAACTACAAGTCCCATCATGCTTCTGCCTTTCGGAGTCATGCATGTAACTATCAGCCTTGCAATGCCACATGGGACTTGATGGAAACAGCTGAAGGGCCACCAGTTTGACACCTCTGCTTTAGACTAATACTGTGGTGAGGTGTGGTAGTGACAGAATCTGTCTTTTATGCAATAATTGAGGTTGTGAATGACAGTAGGGACGTGTGTCACACCATGTTCCATCATTGGTGCATACACAGTATTTTTTGTGGGGGTTTCTTTAAGTTTGGGTAAAAGAGAGAAGATCAGAGAAGTGTATTTTATGCAGCCTGCTGACTGCATCTGAATAAAACCTTTTAGGTGCAGGGCCTTCCTGGTAAATTAGGGCTGTGATTGTCTCATCTTGATAATTTAAGAAGGAACCAGATTTAAAAAATTACATGTAAATTATATATGGCCAATTGAAAGAAATACAGTAGATGGAAACTTTTTTTTGCACCAGTGCCTTGATCTTTGGGTTGTCAGGTAAGGTGTTATCATCTGGTATTATTAACTCCCATACGTAGATTGTACTCCTGAATGCGTACAGGTTTTTCAACCAGAACAGAACTTGAATTTGTACTGAGATATCTTGGTGGATAGATAAAAGGACATAAACATCCCATTTATGCTTCTATTAAAGGTAAGAAACAAATATGATTTGGTTACATTGTAGCAAAAGTTAGGTTTTGCTTGAGAAACAATTTTCCACCTAGAGGTAGTACCCCTGATGGAATAAGGAGGACACTATCCTCACACTGCTACCAATATAAGATGAGCATTCACGGGACTCCAGCTGGTTACCTCTCCCTTCATAAATGCAGAAATCAAAGGTAAAACCTTTGGCCTTCTCACACAATTTGTGAAACTTCATCCTTAATCTGGCATGTTTGTTATGGAGATAATGTATTATGTTAAGTCTCTCTGTAAAGTGGATGAGGGACTAATCAATACAGATGCTTTTCTGGGGTGTATACACATCTGAAATTTTTTGGGAAAAGAAACTGAGGTCCCATTATGTGGAGTCTGTTATAAGCAAGGTCATGTCTGCTTTTGCACATAGAAATGCGATTGAAATGCATACCTTTCATTATTATTATTATACAGGATTTATATAGCGCCAACAATTTGCACAGCACATTACAAAATGAAGGCAGACATTTACAATACAAGTTGGTACAAAAGGAATCAGAGGGCCCTGCTCGTTAGCGCTTACAATCTAACAGTTATCATTTGATAGCATATCCTAGACATAACAGAAGAATACAAGGGTATATTGTATGTTTATGTATGAATGTAAGTTAGGTACTCTAGATTGTACACCCCTTGAGGGTTAGGGACTGATGTGAATGTATAATATATATGTGTAAAGAGCTGCGTAAATTGAGGGCGCTATATAAGTACCTGAAATAAATAAATAGAAAAAAAATATTGGATGTGTAGAGTCATGCAGAGAAAAGTTTTACATTTTTAAACCATGGTAGGGTTGATATACTAAAGACAATTACGCTGTGCACTTTGCAAAGTGCAGTTGCCCTCTGCAAGTGCAGTTGCTCCAAAGCTTAGTAAATGAATTAAAGCTTCCCTTTACCAAGAATACTCAATCACATGCAAGGAAAATTTAAAAAAAAAAGCATTTTTGCTTGCACATGATTGGATGATGAAAGTCAGCAGAGCTTCTGCTCATTTACTAAGCTCTGGAGCAACTGCACTTGTAGAGTGCAACTGCACAGTCTAATTGCCTTTAGTAAATCAACCCCATAGTCTCTCGCTCCAATAGTCTGGAATACAAAGAATTAAGATTGCTGGCAATGAAATTATGGGACATTAAGGTTTGTTTGTTACACAATTGAATGGAATAAATTGAAGAACCTATTCGATGTAAAATTTTCCATTTCCACCTGAATACCTAGTTGGGCTGTAAATGTGAGGGTAACAACTCTACCAAATTACAGGGTAGCCAAAAGGGATTTAAAAGTGCCTCTGAGACACTAGTATGGGCTCTTTGGGCTTGTGTCCTCTTGATTTTTTGTAGCTGCTCTTGCAACATCCCACTTCTAGGCCTGGTTCTGGATAGCATTCAGAACACTGTTGCTATCTGACACTGGTGAAGAAAACACTGTACTGATACTGGCTGGTGATTAGGACCATGGCTGTGCCTGACACTAGTATTAGAACATTGTACATGCGCTGGCTGGCAATCGGGACATTTGTGCTGGCTGACACTAGTGCTATCTGACATTGGTGAAGAAAACACTGTACTGATACTGGCTGGTGATTAGGACCATGGTTGTGCCTGACACTAGTATTCGAACATTGCACATGCGCTGGTTGGCAATGTGCGGTGTTTGGGACTTTTTTCTATGCAGATTCAATGTAATGATGTGAGCTGGTGATCAGAACTCTGATATTAGAACACACTCCCTGGTATGAGGTAAGTGACCACCCCCCTGCCTAGTGCATTCTTACCTGAATTTGACATCATTTGGCCAAAATTTTCCCTTCCACTGACCATGACATCAAATGGAAACAGGAGACTGTCTCATATAGAAGCCTTTGAGAACTGACTTCGTAGGCATAGAATGTGAAAAAGCAGTAGGCTGCGAACATGGGGTTCAAAAAGGATGTCCTAAGGTTAGGGTGGTTGGTTACTTTTACTCAGAGGTGCTGGCATCTCTCTGACATTACAATTATCCTTTCATATTCTTCTTACTTTGTTTAATACCTGTAGATTAAGTAATGCAGTATCAATGCCTACAATCTACCTGTGATTTCCAAATCTTTTACATTTGAAATACTGTCCGTAAGAAAAGTAGAAAGCTTTTGATTGACCATTATCCAGTCTTAACCACTAGGACATTGTTGATGGGAGACAACAATGTTTTAGCTACTACATGTTTTGCCCCTATTAACACAAAGGTATGAAGCCTAATCAAATTTTTTTGAATAACATCTAAGCACCTATTGTGAAGAGAAACATAGGGGTCCGTGTGTATTCTATGGGCTTAGCCTAAGCTTGCACACACCACTGGAAAGTTTCTGGTCATTCATTTTGTGGCCTTCAGGAAATCCTAGAACAAATGTTTAAAACGTACCTCCACTGTGGGTGATCAGTGTGTATTGCAATGATTTTAACAAAGTTGTTGCAGATTCCTACCTTTTTATGTTTTGAAGAAACAGCTTTTTGTTCTACCACGTCTTTTCCAGACTGATTCCTGAATAGGTGGGCCTGTGCTCATTATAATCACCTAGTGTACTTTCCGTATTCTAATGAGGAAAGCTGCAGTGTCTACATCCCTTTAGAGGTAATTAATACATCGTAATGCAGATGTCTAGGAAAATCAGAGATCCAATCAAACAAGTGGGAAATTACATTTCTGAGGGGGTATTATGTGCATCAAGTAGACAGAAATCCAACACCTATATTACATATACTGTATATAACATCTAAGTATGAAACACTGGGTTAGGAAACATGTGTGAATCCCATCAAGAGGGGAAAGAGACTCTCAGGGTCAAGCTGACACATTTCGAAGGGGGGTCCCTTCTTCCTCAGAGCTCTGGGGAAGAAGGGACCCCCCCCTTCGAAATGCGTCAGCTGGATGGGATTCGCACGTGTCTCCTAACCCAGTGTTTCATATTTGGGTGTTATATGCCTTTTATATTGCTACTCTTGTGAGTATATCTCTTTATTAATAAATGTATTTATTGCCTACTGAGGTAATGTGCAAGGTAGGTGCACTCTGTGTTTGTATTATGTGCATCAACAGGGTACAGAACCCCTCCAGGTTGACATATTGTATTGAGATTTTTAAAAGTTTTAGAAAATTACAAAAGGTAATGGAAAGGTAATTCAGTCATTCTGAATGACCGAAGGCTGAGAACATTCTGTGCCTGCTTACACAATGATGATGCCTACATCTACCCTGCATGAGCCTTATATCATGCAGAAAGGGCATTCTGCTCTTCCCCAGACACTGCTGCCTAGTGGGTGACTCATTCAAGGGAAGTTGTATACACAATCAATATACAGGCAGCGGCAGAAGTGCATGTGCAGACTGATTTACATAGTACACATTATAACTCAATAAATAAGCACATTATAAATAAACACATGTATGTACATATGAGTTGAGATGCAGCATGGACCACTTTCTACGAGGGATCTCAAGGGCAACATTTTATATGGCCATGTGCATGAGGACTTAGGCATCTACACTTATAAGTAGTTAATTTAAGAAGGCAAAAAATTATTGCTTATAGCTGTGGGTTACAAAATGTTCCGACTGAAGAAAATTGAAAAATTTGAAGTTAAACATTTGATAGATCTATTAAATATGAGCAGCATCTTTAATGCCATACAGATGGCCTTTTTAAACAAATGTCTACAATTTTAAAACACACAGTGGAAATAAATATATTTTTATACCTCTGCCATCATGTATAAAGAAATATTTCCAGCCATAAACTACAAAAAAAAAAATTACAGCGTACGCTTATTCCCTGTCCCACAGAGCTTACAGTATCATTTTGGTTCCTTTAGTCATAACAAAATGAATTGGCTAGGATAAGGTCACATGAAGCTGGCACAAAGACCAAAAGCTGCTTTACACAGCCTGAGTTACACACCAGGGAATTACTTCTCTCTCAGTTTCCAAGCTCATGAAATCACTTTCAAATTACATTTTTGGAAGCAGTAACTGTAAATCACATTGGGTGCCTCCTTCCATGGATAATATTAAGGTAGTGTATTCTAATTATAAGCACACGGGTAGACAGATTCACAGCCATCAGTGAAGCTTCACCTTGAGTCACAGTAGTTCCCGTAAGCAGTAATTACAGTCTGGGAAGGATCTGCCACTTGATTATAGGTTGTACAAGGTGTTTTCTGCTATAACAACAAATGTCTGCATGATAATGTGAAAAAGGTGAAGAGCTATTGGTGTCTTAATGCACATTGATGCAATATGTAGCTGTTTATATGAATGAGTCAGAGTATATATAGTTATTGTAACCATGAAAAGAAGTGTATTTGGGTGGCTGTAATTGTTTAGTGGAAGCTTGAAGCACAATTACAGGAACATCTTCATGTTGTCATTTTGTTATAAGCAAATCCAATTTACATATTATGTATATTTTTTCATGATACAAAGGTTGGTTGTTTAACGGATTGCTAGAGATAATTTGTTCAAAACCTGAAACAGATGGCATAGTGGAAGCTCTTTTAATCATAAAGCATTCACTGACATATAGTACAAGTACTTTATATTATATACCACCTTCACTGCGTCAAGTCCACATTCATTGGAATGCACCTTAGCTGTCCATGAACTTTATCAAACACCAGGACAGCACCATCCCACAAGGAAGAAAAATATATTTGATATATATTTTAAGAATATTCTTCCCAAATATATTGACATATATTTGAAATACTACAATTTTGGCCGTATTCAATATATTTCAAAATATATTTCAATAAATAAATGTATATGTATATATATACAGTATATATATATATACAGTATATATATATATATATGCTGTATGTTGAAATGCGTTTTTGTTACAAAATATATGAAAAATATTTTTAAAAATACATTTTCAAATATACTGTATGTCTATAAAAATACATGTAATCTACATTTTTGGAATGCATTTACAAATATATGTAAAAATATATGTTATAATTACTTATTGTTATAATGTATATATGCATTTCAACATGCAGTATATATATGTGCATGTTGAAATGCATTTTTTTTATATTACAAAATATATGAAAAATATTTTTAAAAATATATATTTTTTAAATATATTCTTCAGTTTTTTTAACATATAAAAAAGTAATTATAACATACATTTTTACATATATTTGTAAATGCATTCCAAAAATGTAGATTACATGTATTTTTAAAGATATACAGTATATTTGAAAATGTATTTTAAAAAATATTTTTCAGATATTTTGTAATAAAAATGCATTTCAACATATTGTATATATATATAGACATTTATTTATTGAAGTATATTTTGAAATATATTGAATACGGCCAAAATTGTAGTATTTCAAATATATGTCAATATATTTGGGAAGAATATTTTTAAAATATATTTCAAATATATTTTTCTTCCATGTGGGCACTTCGATTCACGAGACATTGTTTTCTTGTCTTAGCTGGATTTTCTGATGTATTGCAGTTGATTTTAGAGTACACTTGGTGTTTGGATTATCTATCATTTCTGGACTGAACAATGTGACATAATAAGATTGATGATTTGCGGTAGAACTCTCTCACCTAGGTTCAGGCTTCAGTAGTGTCAGGTCTTCTCCAGAACAACTCATGATGTAGATGTTGGAGTGCAGATATCACTGGAGTGTTTCTTCTTAGACAGCCTAGATCAGGGAGGTCAAACTGGCAGCCCTCCAGCTGTTTGAAAAACTACAAGTCCCATCATGCCATGCCTCTGCCTTTGGGAGTCATGTTTGTAACTGTCAATCTTGCAATGCCTCGTGGGACTTGTAGTTTGGCAACAGCTGGAGGGCCGCCAGTTTGACACCCGTGGCCTAGATGGTGATTGCTGAAAAATCCTATGGCCATAACACAGTACTACATCACAGGGTACAGAAGATTTGAGGAGTGGCTGGAGGTTAGGCCTTTCAGAAGTCAAGTTCGTTTGAGAAACACGCAAAAGGTTGGATAGGTGGCAGGCAAAAAAGGCAGAAAAACAGCCCAATACATAACCAGATTCAAGTGCACAAAAGCAGTCTGACTTGTTGAGATACTACCATCTCAAAAGGTGAAGTTCGGCTTTTCTGCCCCCCCCCCGACACACACACACACAACTTTTGGCACATTAATTTTTTTTTACGGTGCGGGTACCTAGTTTTGATAGGTACCAGCTCCTACAGTTACAGCGGGTTTCCCACACTAAAGGTGCTGGTGTTGGGGACCCAAAGACCAATAAAGAATTGCTGTAACAAAGAACAAAAAAAGTGCACCAACCTTGGGCATTACCTCAGTGAGTAAATGGTAAATTTATTAGGTTAAGATGTATACTCACACAAGTAGCATTATAAAAAGCATATAAAATCCAACATCAGCAGATATATGCGGGTCCCATCTAGAGGGGAAACTCTCAGGTTGAAGCTGACGTGTTTCGAAGGGTGATCCCTTCTTCCTCAAGGCTCTATTCTTTCATTTTCTATTCTAATCTTCTTTTCTATTCTATTCTAATTGATTCTATACTTTTCTATTCTATTCTTTCATTTTCTATTCTAATCTTTTGTATTCTTTTCTATTCTATTCTTTCATTTTCTATTCTAATCTTTTCTATTCTATTGGATTCTATTCTTTTCTATTCCTTTATTTTCTATTTTATTTTTCCTGTTTTACTCTATTATTTTCTACTGTATTCTGTTCTGTTCTATTCTTTTATTTTCTATTTTGTTATTTTCCCCTTGATTCATTTCTATTTTATTCTTTTATTTTCTATTCTATTCTTTTCTATTTCTTTTTTTTCTGTTCTTGTTTATTCTATTCTTGTTTTAAAATTTGAATAGGTTTTCAAATTTGTTTCTGAATTTGAATTTGTTTTAGAATGTGTTTTCAAATTCTAATTGATTCCAATTTCGGACAGATTTCGTTTAGTTATTTCAGATTCGTTTAAATTAATTACTATTGTAATTCAGAATTCATATGCAACCGAATCTCCGAATAACAGAAAATGCATCCATATTTCAAACAAAACTCACTGCACATGTTTAATTGGGATTGATTTACTAAATGCAAATAGACTGTGCACTTTGCAAGTGCGATTGCTCCAGAGCTTAGTAAATGAGAAGAAGCTCTCCTGACTTCCATCATCTAATCATGTGCAAGCAATAATTCTGTTTTTTTAATTTTCTTGCAGGCGATTGGGTATTGTTTGTAATGTGAAATTTTACCTTGTTTATTAACCTTTGGAGCAACTGCGCATGCAGAGTGCACATTAACCTTTAGTAAATTAACCCCATTGTGTGCTAATTATTATCAAGCAGATGTTGCTGGGAATGCACCTAAACATAATAGATGACCACCTTCATGAATACACCCCACTTTGTAAGGGTTTTAATACATTATGTGTCCTAATTTGGGAGATTCCCTCTTGATTCATGCCCATGTAACGTGGTCAGTGACATGGTCAATGGCTCCAGCTGCTGTGTCAGCAAATGAGGAAGGAGAGTCCTCGGAGAGCTGACACTCTCATGCACATTGCTGGATCATGATGGGGCTTTGGTAAGTATTATGGGAGGTGGGGGGAGCTGCATTCAGAAGGTTTTTTACCTTCATCTATAGAATACATGAAGGTAAAAAACCTGGAGCCTTTATTTTCCTAAACGTAAATTAAGGACGGGTAAAACCTCTGTCAGGATTACTGTTTCAGTGACTAGTGGTCATCAGGTAAAGAGGATCTCTTTAATAGAGACACTAAAAAAATAAAAACCTCAAAGTTCCCTCCTCCCCCCACTCTATTCAAAATTTTTAAAAATGCTGTAGCTGAAATTCTACTTTAAGTGCACAGGTTTACTGGCTGCTAACTAATGCGCTTTGGAATACATTGTTAAAAAAAACAAGTTGAATGGTAAAGGACTGTGGGAGACAATTACATCCAGCCTTTCCTTACTAGCTTGAAACCTCTAAAAACTATTTCATGACTATATGATGTGTTCTACAAGTACATCGAAAAATTATCTCTGAACTGGAGTAATATGTGGGCTATGATCAGGGGCGGACTGACAACTCATGGGGCCCCTGGGCAATAGGGGATCATGGGGCCCCTGTGTCCTTACCCAAACTCAAAAAAGCCTATGAAAAAGGTATCAGGGACATCTCATGGGTACCCCTACTGACCCCGGGCCCTCAGGCAGTGCCCGAGTTTCCAAATGGTCAGTCCGCCCCTGGCTATGATTCATACAAAAATATATTTAAAAGCTTTTTTGTGCAAATATTTGGTAGAAAGGTCCAGCCCCTACCTCCTTAGCCTTCTAACCTAATATGTGTCTCACACCCTTTCCCCATGTGCCCATTTTTACTTACCTCTTCCCAGTGGTGGGGGCTGTCTCCAGTGTTTATAGCCTTCTTTCTGAAATATTGTCTAGTGCTTTAGAGAGACTCCTCGTACTCTTGAAAAATCTTGTTCCTCTAAAGTGTTTCTAAACCCACAACAGTAAAATCAGTTTGCATATGCAGTAAAGCATGCTTGTTATACTCAATGTGGAACCTAAGGGATTAATCCTCTGCATTGTGTGAAAAGGCCATTTGATCCTGACTGCTTTGTTCCTCCCCTTGTTCAACGGTCCACCCCCTTGTCTCCTGATAAGACAGACTGAACCGTAGGCATTCTGCACATGCTCAGTTTGGTGTGTATTGCTAGGGATGTTTTTTTTCCTTGGGAGAGTGCATGTGATCAGCACAGGGCCAATCAACACTGGTCAGGGGCTTTGCATCCTCATAGAGCAGAATGAAAACTCCTCCTACAAGCTTTAACCAGTGTACAGCTGGACACTGATAGAAGTCACAAGACTGCTCTAACTTCTGATGAAAAAAGGTATTTAGCAGTTTATAGTTACTAAAATATTGCATTTCCATGTTGTGTGTACAGTGGGAGACCAGATATAGTGTATGCAGGGTTCTTGGTTTAGTAACACTTTAATTGTATGTAAACCCTACCAATAAACTTCTCTTACTTTCTCCACTTTGGTCTGTTAAACGTAAAAAAGAATGCATTTTTTATATCTGTTTGGCAAGATCAAATAAATGCTTGTTAGTCTTGCCAAAAATCTTGTGACTTGATAACTTTCTACGCTCTGCTTATGCTGAATATAATCAGTTAATTAACCACTTGCCCTCCTGAGGATTTACCCCCCTTAATGACCAGGCCTCTTTTTGCTACTCAGCGCTGCACTAATTCAACTGATAATTCAACTTTTTTTCACACAAATAGAGCTTTCTTTCGGTGGTATTTGATCATCTGTGCACTTTTTATTTTTCACGCTATAAACAAAAAAAGGCCAAAAATTTTGAAGAAAAACAATATTTTTTACTTTCAGCTATAAAAAATATATAGTAAACTCAAAGTTGGTTATAAATTTAGGCCAAAATGTATTCTGCTACATGTTTTTTGTAAAAAAAATCCCAATAAGTGTATATTGATTGCTTTGTGTGAAAGTTATAGTGTCTACAAACTATGGTATAAATACTGCAATTTACACAATTTTTCTGCTATACAGCGCTGCGCTAGTTTAACGGACAATTGCGCGGTCATGCAATACGGTACATAAATGAAACTTACATCCTTTTTTCCCCACAAATTGAGCTTTCTTTTGGTGGTATTTGATTGCCTGTGTGGTTTTTATTTTTTGTGCTATAAAAAAAAGGCTGACAATTTTGAGGAAAAAAATAAAATATTTTGGACTTTTTGCTATAAAACATGTCCAGTAAAAAAAAATGCAAAAATCAAATTTAGTCATAAATTTCTGCCAAAATGCATTCTGCGACATGTCTTTGCTAAAAAAAAAAAAAAATACGTGTAAATTAATTGGTTTACGTGAAAGCTATAGCGTTTACAAATGGCAGGAAAGATACTGGGATTTTTAGGTTTTTTTTATACTAATAAATAATGGCGGCAATCAGCAAATTATGGCGGCAATCAGTGACTTATGGCAGCGACTTATGGTGGGACTGCGGGACTGCGGCGGACATTCTGACATTGAGGGGTACTGACTTGGGGTCACTGACATCCCTAAAAACACTAATACAGTGATCAGTGCAAAAAAAAAAACCACTGACACTGTACTAATGGCAATGGGGAGGAAGGGGTTAACTTTATTTTGCAGGGAAGGGTTATCTGTGTGAGGGGGAGTGTTTTACTAGGGGGCAGGGGTGTGCTGCACGGGACACCGCTGATCGAGAGAGAGAAACTCTTCTTTCTCGATCAGCTCGTCCTCGAGCTGTCAGGGAAGTGACAGACAGCACAGCTACTGCAGCTGTGCTGTCTGTCACTGTTTGCCGCCAATCGCCGGGAAACAGCCAGTAAGGACCGGCTGTGACCCGGCGACTGACATCCGCGGCGGTGATCGGCGGGACAGATAGGGCGGCGGCGCGCCTCGCACGCACCCCCTATCTGTTTACAAAACACACGTTTTAAAACGTGGTTTTGCCTGCCCTGCCGCCGTATTTCTACAGTGGCAGGGCGGCAAGTGGTTAAATTGTTCTCAGCTGTCTTTGAGGACTACAGACCCATCTCCCTCTAGGTTGTAGAAGATGAAGATGGGTTTCATAGTCCTATTTTGAATTATTTTGAATTTGTTTTCCTAATACAGAAGGTTGAAGGTCATCATCCTAGAACTGAAAATGTGTTACTGACAGAATCACCAAGTAAAAACAAATGAAAATAATCTCCCCCCCTCCCCTGAAAAAAAAACAAAACAAATACAACCACCATATCTATGGTCTAGTAAACTTCAATGTATTACATTTTTTCATTTGGGGATTAGATATGCTCATAGTACCCTATACAGGCCCATATTTTTGACACTATCCCAGAAAATATCACAAAGTGGAATTACACTGCATTTGAGCACCACAAACCAAAAAAGCTATTTAATTGATCTTTAATATTCAAAGTGGACACACCCATCCATCCATGTCTCCATGCTTTATTTGCTGAGAATTCACTTTGAAACCATTTCTGGCTGTTGCCATCTTCATTAACTTCCTGGAATCTATCTGCTTAGGCATGCAGGCACGAAGGTGTGTTTAGCTGAGAAATCCCTCCTCCCCTCCTGAAAATTCCTGGGATGTGGATTTATGACATCATTTGCCTAGGCCTGGAAACTAGGAAGTAACTGAAAAAATGTAAAGAAAAGTTTTAAACAAGTAAATATGATATACTTTCCCATCTATTTACTAATGCTAGCAGCATAAGGATTACAAATAGTCACTGTTGACTGAGAGAGTGAAGTTCCACTTTAAACAGTCCCGCTTTACAAACATTTAAAGGAACAAAACTGTTTGTTGTAACTGATTATAAAATATTAGCTGGAGTTTGACTTCAATTTGTTAGTGTATATATATCTGCTAGCTCATCTAATACTACCACCCGCCCAGACTAACAATGCTGCTGTCTAAAGGTGCCCCCTGTGCGCCTTCATTCACAATGGGGGCACTCTAATACAGGAGGTGTGTTACTGGCCAGGATCACCAGGTGAAAGCAGAGGGGGAAAAAAGAAAACAAATGCAGTCGCCACATATAATACCACTTTAACCACCTCCCGCCCGCCATATAGTAATATGATGGGCGCAAGGTGGTTCTCTCATTCTGGGAAGATGTCATATGACGTCATCCCATTCTCACTGCGCATGCGCGGCTCAGGAAGCGCGCAGCGGGCGATCGGCTGTGCGCTGTGTCCCTCGGACACAGCGGATCACCAATCACGGAAAGAGCCGAAGATGTCAGCTCGGTCATGTGATCAGCTGTGTCCAATCACAGCTGATTACATGTAAACAGGGAAATGCCGGTTATAGGCATTTCTCTCCTCTCGAGCTATCACGCTGACAGCTTGAGAGGAGAGAAGAGTCGGCTTTCCATGGAGGGGACATGTACACTGATCATCAGGGCACTGATGATTGGTGTGCCCTGATGATCAGTGTGGCCCCAGAAGTGCCACCTGTCAGTGTCCATCAGTGCCTTATGTCAGTGCTCATCAGTGCCTCGTGCCAGTGCCCATCAGTGCCACATATCAGTGCCTACCAGTGCACATCAATGCCACATATCAGTGCCCATCTGAGCTGCCTTTCAGTGTCACCCATCAGTGCCAGTCAGTGCCATCTATCAATGCCAATCAGTGCCACCTATCAGTGCCAGTCAGTGCCGCCTATCAGTGCCAGTCAGTGCTGCCTATCAGTGCGCATCAGTGCCGCCTATCAGTGCCTGTCAGTGCCTCCTAACAGTGCCAGTCAGTGCAGCCTAACAGTGCCAGTCAGTGCCGCCTAACAGTGCCAGTCAGTGCCACCTATTAGTGCCAGTCAGTGCTGCCTATTAGTGCCATATATCAGTGCCATGTATCAGTGCTGCCTTTCAGTACCCATCAGTGATGCCTGTCAATGCCCATCAGTGCCACCTACCAGTGCCTCTTCATCAGTGCCACCTATCAGTGTCCATCAGTACAGCCTATCAGTGCCCATCAGAGCAGCCTCATTAGCGCACATCAGTGAAGGAGAAAAATCACTTATTTACAAAATTTTTTAACAAAAACTAAGAAAAAACATTTTTTTTCAAAATTTTCAGTGGTTTTTGGTTTGTTTAAGAAAAAATAAAAAACCCAGAGGTGATTAAATACCACCAAAATAAAGCTCTAACTGTCACAAAAAATGATAAAAATTTCATATGGGTACAGTGTTGCATGACCGCGCAATTGTCATTCAAAGTGTGACAGCGCTGAAAGCTGGAAATTGGCCTGGGCAGGAAGGGGGTACAAGTGCCCTGTAGGCTAGTGGTTAATATTCATATTTTATTTGGAATATTTGTACAAAGGTTTTTACTTCATTGCCGGCACAGTTATCACAGTCCAAATATGATTGTGTAATTCTTGTTACCTTAGAAAACTGTAACTTTGTCTCTTCTAATAACTGGAACACAAGTTTGAGACTTTTCAATCCCTAGAAAAATATTATATGTGACATTTAATAATCTTCACAAAATTTAGTTTAAAAAATTGTACTGGATCTGCTGTTTAAGCAGTAGAAAAATAGGCAGTTAGTAGGAATACCAATTAAATACAAGTGTTAAGTGTTAAGCATTTCAGACTGTCAATAGATAAAGTCTGCAAGTATATATAGATTGCTGAAATTATCTCCCTTTTACCCCTTTTACTGATAATACTTACTGACAATCCCTTAGAGATAAGCACTGTTTTGCTCAATTACATATAGTGAGAACTACATTCCAGAGCACTGTGTTCCTGGCACTTGCAGATCCTGGAGCAGGACTGTTTCCAGGAGCAATAAATGAATATTAAAGTGTTACTAGATCCACAACAGTAAAATCAGTCTGTTATATGCAGAAAAGCATGCTTGTTATACTCACTGTGGAACCTAAGGGGTTAATCCTATGCATTTTGTTAAAAAGGCAGTTTGATCCTGACTTCTCCGTTCCTCCCCTTTTTCAAGCGACCAGCCCTTATCTCCTGATAAGACAAACTGAACCGTAGGCATTTTGCACATGCTCAGTTTGGTGTGTATTGCTAGAGATGTGTTTTTTTTCTTGGGAGAGTGCATGTGATCAGCACTGGGCCATCAGCACTGTCCAGACAGAGTTCAGGGGTTTTTCATCCTTCTAGAGCAGAATGGAATCGCCTCCTACAAGCTTTAGCTAGTGCTCTGCTGGACACTGATAGAAGCCACAAGACTGCTCTAACTTTTGATGAGAAACGCTATTTAGCAGTTTATATTTACTAAAATAATTGCATTTCCATGTTCTGTGTACTGTGAGAGACCAGATATAGTGGATGCAGGGTCCTGGGTTTAGTAAGACTTTAATGTTTGGAGGGCTATATTTGTTAAGTATTTTGTAAGTTAGGGTTAAAATATAACTAAAGGGAAAACGTATTTTAATTTTTGGATAGATTGGAGAGGGATTAGTACACCTATCAGGTTTGTATTGCTGTCTGTGACCCTGTTATGGAGGTTCATCCCCTCAGCTTGTCCTGTTTACCATTATCCTTGAAAGTAGAAGAAAATCCCAAATCTTGGGTTGTCACAGAACAAGAATAGAGGGGTAATCTTCCAATGGGGAAACTAGTTCCAATGACCCTGGATTTTCTCTTCATTATTTGTCTATTGGACAGGAAGTGAGAGGGAAATCAATCAAATTGCAAAAAAATGATTAGGGGTGCTTGCCGGTTCCGTGGTGGTGTTATGGAGGCACTGATATCATTTATTGAACATTTCTCTACTGATATTGGTCATTACCATTTCTGTTGTACTTTGACACATGCCCTTCTGTTTTTTTACTTCATGTATCTGTACACTGACATTAGATTTCTGTACAAATCTGATCGGCCCCTAGTAGTATACTTTTATTGGAATGGAAGTGGGCAGGGAAAATAATTGCCCACAACGCACACCTATGGGGCCATTGCACACCCTGAACAAAAGACCCTGTTTTGTTTCTATTTCTATTTTGTGTTTATTTATTTTCTTTCTACTGCTTTTGTTTTTGTTTCTATATTTTTTTTTATATTTGCCCCATATTGTAAGGGTTTCCTGTGTTTTTTTTTCCTGGTGTTTTGTATGTTAAACCCTTCAATACAAATTAGATTGAAAAGGAAAAATGTCAGGGATTATACTCTCTCTTAACTTCCCTAGCGGTCTGATTATGTCCATATTTCTGTGCTCAAAGCGGTAAATTTTTTTGCATGGAAATATGTATTTTTTTTATTGTAGGCCTGTAATTTTTAGGAATAACTCACCGAAATCTGTCCGAACAAGAGTCTAGTAAACATCCCGGGTAGGATAAAACTTGAAACATGAAATCATAAATTATAATTTAATAAATAATCATAAAAAGTAATAATATAATAATAATAAATTAAATTCAATAATATAATCAAACCAAAAACACTGAAATTTAAAATATAGCGCCAAGTTCGCACATCACTGAGCAAAGTCGCAAAATCGATTTCAGTGTCTGATGACGAATTTCCCCACGAATCATTATCACTCAGATCTGCAAGTGGTTCTGATTTACTATCACTGGTCTAAAACCGCTATTGACCTAAAGGGACACTTTTTGGACGCCATGGACGTTTCTCAGTTTCCAGGCAGAAAGAACAGTAAAAATGTAGGCAGGGCACAGGACAAAGCACTCGGGACAAAATGTATGTGAAATGGTTTGATACAGTAATGTTTTACTATATGATTTTAGTGAATGTCACTTTTTGTCATTTTCAAATTTCCCACCGTTCCGTCCCCCGTTTGTATCGACGCTCGCAGGGGACGGAACCCAGATTACAGATGCCGGCATCCACCGGATTACATTGCCGGGGACACTGCAGGAGGGACATCGCGGGAGTGCAGGACAAGGTAAGGGATCCCGGAGCAGTGCCGCATGGTAAGCCCGAGTGTAGCTCGGGGTTACCGCTTGTGGTACTGAAACTTTACCCCGAGCTACACTCGGGAATACCGCCAGGGAGGTTAATTCAAAATATTAAAAAACTGTTGCCTTTGGTTCTACTGTACGTTTAGGGAGAGGATGTTTGAAGATAAGCCCAAATCTGGGCTTCTTTTAAACTTACAGGGAAAGAAACTTATGTTCTTTGCTATCACAAACTTGCTTCTGTTCATGTGTCTGGTCCTCTGTTCTGTTCTTGTGTCTGGTCCTCTGTTCTGTTCTTGTGTCTGGTCCTCTGTTCTGTTCTTGTGTCTGGTGTCATCATGTAAAATGCACTATCAACAGTTCTGCATTATACTGGCAAATGGCTTGGGCTGTCTCATAACCTGCAGCGTCAGATAGTGGAGGAGAGCATCAGCTTCCAGGGAAGCAATCAATAAGGTAAGTATTTCTACTTATTTATCCTCGCTTCCTAGCGAAATGAGCATTTGTGTGTGGGAGAAGGACACTACTGCATGAGTTTGCGTAAAAGAGGATCAGAGTTGGGTGTTATGGTACATGTTACTGCTTAATTTTAGGCGTTATGCTAAGGTTTATGCTAGGCCTTTCGGAAAAAAGGCTCGAAACCCGTGGATTTTACGGAGCAGTTCCACCAACATCCTCCATAGTAACATTGTACTACTTTGGGGAAGTGATCAGTATTTTTTTTTTTTACACAATTTGCTTATAGCAAAGAATTACTTTGCTATAAGCAAGCATTTACCTGAATGCCATCGATTCATTCAGGTTTTGTTTTTTTTTGTGCTTAGCTGTGATTTGGCCATGGCTAATCACATGACACAGCTGGGCTGTGATTGGCCCAGCTTGTGCATGTGATCGCTGTGATCATTCACAGCTAGACACACTAGTATACAATGGATGGCATGAATGAAACCATCCATTGTATACAACTGTCATGTAACCTGCTGTGATTGGTCACAGCAGGTCACATGGTACCGGCAACGGGGCCGGTACTCAGATCTGTCATTGGCCATGTCCGAGGTACATGGCCGGTGACAGATAGCGCCGCTGCGCGGCTCTGCAGGCACGCAGACTGTGCATGCCTGAAAGGTCACCATATGGCGTCCACCTGGAAAGGTGAGGGTTTTTGCCGGCTGCCATTCGGCCATAGGCCGGGAGGGAAATGGTTATTGGTTCTCTTTGGAGGCTACATCCCAAGTGGATCCATCATGCCGTCTCTGAAGAATGCATCCTACCAGGCCTGCGTGATTACTGGGAACATAATGCTGGGTCAGCTTCTCTTGCCATGGTTTGGGATGCCTTTAAGGCGCATAGTAGGGGGCTTTATATTTCTGTTGTTTCTGCTATCAAGTCAGAAAACTCTGCCCTCACATCTCAATTACAACCTAATGTGCCAGAGGCCTCAACCCATTACTCTTCTACTCCTGCTGTAGATAATTATGACTCCCTCTCCTCAGCTCTCTGAGAGATAAAAATAGTAGGTTATTGGCAATGATGTCTCAGCATGATAGGCCTCTCACTGTAATCCTGGAAATCTGTGCTGTGGATGGGAGGGTGGTGTCTTCCCAAGAGGATAATTTGCACAAGTTTAAAATGTATTATACCTCCCTCTATTCCTCCTCTACTCCATCAGATCTTGACCCTTCGGGCTTGGCCGCCCTGTTGAACCCGTTGGCCCTTGGATGGCTTTCCAACTCTGAGCATGCTATTTTGGTTTCAGATATTACCGCGGAGGAGGTCTCCGTGGCTGTGGGCTTCTTCCCTAATGGCAAGGCCACGGGGTCTGATGGTATCCCAATAGACTTACAAGACCAGTGTGGAGCTTTTAGCCCCTATACTGATGTCCTTGTATAAGGAATGTCTACAGACTGGCTCCTTATCTCCCTCTATGTCTGAGGCCCATATTGTGTTGCTTCATAAACCGGGTAAGGATCCCAAACGTTGTGCTTCTCATCGGCCTATAGCGCTTCTCAACAGTGACTTCAAAATCCTTACTAAGCTTCTCTCCATTAGGTTGAGCAAGGTGATCAAGTCGTTAATTGATTCAGATCAGACGGGTTTCATACCAGGCAGATCTACGTATATTAACATCCGTCGTTTGTTCTCTAATATCCATATGGCTCACCTGAATTGGGACTCCCGTACTGTGGCCACGTTGGATATGGAGAAGGCCTTTGATACAGTGAAATGGGCTTACCTATGGCAGGTATTGCGTTGGATGTGTTTTCCCTTGCGTTTTATAGATTGGTTGTGGACCCTTTACTCAAGGCCCTTGTCTATGATATGGGTGGGTGGCCTTCTTTTTGTTGCCTTCAGTTTGCAACGTGGCACTAGACAGGGGTGCCCTCTCTCCCTGGCCCTCATTGCTGTGGTAATGGAGCCTATAATGGAGGCCCTTCGGGTCTCCCCTGATATTGTCGGCCTCCGGATGGGATGGTTGGAGGAGAGGGTGGCCCTATATGCAGACGATCTGTTATTGTTTCCTAATGATGCCGGACCTTCCCTTCAGGGAGCTCTTTCTCTCATGAACTCATTCTCTAGATTCATGGGTCTGAAAGTTAAATGGCACAAATCACTGCTATTCCCGGTAGATGCTGAAGCTTTGGCTGTGGTGGTCTCTGGGTCGGCTACTGATTTTGCAGAACTGAATCTCCACCCCATTCTGTCTAAGGTTAGGTCAAAACTGAAGGCGTGGAGTAAGTTACCCCTATCTCTGATTGGCCGCATTAATCTGTTAAAGATGAAAATTCTCCCCAAATTTACGTATCTCTTTCGCAACTCCTCTCAGTGGCTCCCTAAGTCTTTTTTTGTGAAGTTGAACTGATTGTTTCTTTCCTTTCTTTGGGGACCCAAACCTCCCAGATATAAGTTCACTACCCTTACCAGATGGACGGGGGGGGGGATTGGCTATGCCGGACTGTTTTAAGTACTTCCTTGCTGCTTAACTTGCCACTGTGCACTGGTGGTTGCAGCCAGATCTTTCCAATACCTCTATTGTTCTGGAAGCAGTGATTTTACAGTCCTTGGAAGCACTACAATCTCTAGTGTTCAGGGGTTCTAGATCACCCCATAGTCTGACAACCATCTATGTGTACCACTCTTCGGGCCTTGGAGGTGGGGCTTAGACTGGAATCTCTCCCCCCTATACTTTGTCCCCGCATACCCCACTGTGGTTAAATCCTTCTCTTTCCCATTTTTCTTCACTCTCAGAACCTCAACTTTTGGCTAAATACCATATTAAAACCTTGGAGCACATCACGAGTTGTGGTGAGCTGTTTCCATTTTCCATTGTCCAAGCTAAATTCAATTTGCCTGCACACTATTACTTCAGATACCTCCAGGTCTCCAATGCCTTCTGAGGTCAGTTCCCTGATCGACCGATCTCCCTTTCCTATTCTGAGCTGGAATCTATCCTTCATGTACCACGCTTGAAGAAACCCTTATCAGTACTCTACAGATATCTTCTTGTGGCGACCAGCCCCTGAATTGGCATCCTTACATCTGAAGTGGAGGATGAACATTCCTAAACTGGATGATGATGACTGGTCCAAGATTTGGGATTATCCCTTCTCTCCCCTAGTCTCTGCCAGAGATAAATTGATTCAATTTAAAATTCTACACAGGGGCTACTTCACCCCGCATCGGCTGCACAGAATGAATTCCTCTCTCTCTCCTGCGTGTTGGCGTTGTTCTCACAATGATGAGGACTTTTTAAATATTTTTTGGACTTGTCCTGCTATTGTGTCATTTTGGCAGGCAGTGTTACATACAATTGAAGAAGTAGAACATATTAGATTCCCCCTTGACCCACAATATTGTTTATTGGGGCTGGTAGAATCTCTGGCTCCCACTGTGGCCAAGCGTACTTTATTAATTACCCTGTTATTTTATGCTCGTAAAACAATCACTTTAAGCTGGAAAAAAACATCTCCTCCTGCCATAACCTACTGGAAAGGATTTGTGAATTGTAATTTGCCCCTTTATCAAACTGCTTATCCAAATAGAGGATGCACCTGAAAATTTTATAAAATTTGGTCCTGTTGGCTTGATGCTACCTCCACCGCCACTACGGCAGATGATGTGGGGAAAATAATTGGCGGGTAATCACTCATATACCTTCTTTTATTTTATGAATATAAGTTACGGACCTTAGATTTTACACCCCTTGAGGCTTAGGGACTGATATGAATGTACAATATATATGTAAAGCACTGCATAAATTGATGGCACTATTCAAGTACCTGAAATACATAAATAAATAAATACAGTTATAGTGAGTTAATTAGTGTTAACCAAAAGGTTGAACCTTAAGAAATATCCTTGAAACATTTCAGAAGTGATGTAAGCCAGCAAAGAATGATTGATATACATGCCACTTAATCTGGCTATTAAAAAACTTATCTACAACTTGCATTAAAATTGGATTGAACGCACATATTAAAAACAGCCTTTAATCTAGGTATGCATTCATTAAAAATCAAATAATATGTTTCAAATGTAGTTCTCTAAGCAAATCAGGGATCAACTTCTTTGCACTTGCTGTCAGTTTAACACTAAAATCATGGGGGTTTATTTACTAAAAGTGGAGCTTGAAAAATCTGGTGCAGCTCTGCAGAGAAACCAATCAGCATCCAGGTTTTATTGTCAAAGCTTAATTGAACAAGATGAAGTTAGAAACTGAATGGTTACTATGCACAGCTGAACCAGATTTTGAGTTTTAGTAAATCCCCTCCATGCTCATGGCAGGTGCAAGACTATTTTGCGCCCTAGGAAAGACCTGTTATTTGTGCCCACCCCTCCCCCCCCAAAAAAAAATTTCCAAAACAGTAGAAAATATTAAATTGAAAAAAATTAAACTTACATTTCTTTTAATTTTAACAAATAAGTGCCATAAGATGCCACCAGCACCAATATTAAAGACAAAATCAGTATCATGGACGGAGTGTATCTGTGGCTGGCAGTGGCAGGGTGACAGGTGCAGTGAGCGGAGGATGATGGATCTACACTCTGACAAATCCCAGGCTGGATTCCCCAGGCAATGGGGGGAGATAAAACACTGTGACAGCAGGCAGCCCACACACACACAAAGAGAATTCCTGAACTGGGCGATCCCACACAGTGACAGATCCGACACAACACACCACCACCAACACTGACACAGATCAACAGGCCCAGCAGGCACTAGAAGAGCAGGCTGTGAGATTGTGATGATGTCATCACTCACTGACACATTGCAAATAGGATGGATGGCCGGTCGGCCGGGTCACGTTCACTCAGACACGAGACATCAAAGTCAGACATTACCTTCCTCCACAGGCACAGCTCTGCCTCCACTGATGAATGGGAAGAAGAGCTGGAACTGCACAGTAATCATCAAGAGCCGCTAGCTGGCTTGCAGTAAGGGACTGAGTCTGAGAGCAACACTGGAAGGAACGGCAGCTCAGCTGCTACACTGGCCCCAGACACCGGGCATCTTCTTCTGTCCTTTCTTCCTCCCCTCTGCCACCCCTTCCCTCAGCTGGAGGATCATTCATGACATGGCAATGTTCCACACAGAGAGAGAGCCTCTGTTGCACCCAGGTGGCCCTAAGTGGTAGTATGCACTAGGTTGCTGCCTAGTTTGCCTAGTGGAAGCACCGGCCCTGCCCATGGTTACAGAAGGGAAAGGCACATGGATAACTGTGTTACTGTGTTTCTACTCCTTCACTGTCTACTCAGCAGACTGATGTTGTATGGCAAGGGAGCCTTTGGCACAAGACTAGCTAAAAAAATTTACAAATCTTTTGGCATGTAAGACCAATCACATGCAGTGCATGTATTACAGCTTTCAGCTTTCATTTAAAATGAATGATATTTCTAACTACAACATAATGACTTTCTTTTTATGAACGCAGTAGTATTTTGCAAAATTATTTTTTTTCACTAGATATTTAGGCATGTCAGTCACGTATGTATCTTGTTTCCTGTCCCTGAGCCATTTTTGTGCCTTAATTATGTTCAGCAAAGACACACTTGTTACAATGAAGCAACTGTTTCATGCTGGTCTCAAATTTTGGATGAATTAGACCACCAGCAGCCTTTATGTATGCCAGTAATAAAAGAGAGAGCAACATATGATTTCCGTATGTTGAAGTAGAATGGCTAAATTTACAAGCATTGCTATGTGGTGTTGAAATGAACATTGATTCAGCAGCTTCTCCAAGTGAAACCCACTAATCGCACTGCAACAATTGCCATTAATATCTGCGCATACTTAAGGCCTCATGCACATTGACATTTAATGTGGACTCCCATAGTAACCAGCAGTGTTTTGTAAAAAAAAAAAATGCCTGACGCTTGTAAAAGTGTGTGCCCCGTTCACGGATTCAAGCATCTGAGTGTTAGTAATTTAATTGCCCAGAATAAATTATTTACTCTGGCCATTGAAATAAATTATCACACAAGATCTAAGCAGAGCTAGCGTTTAGGTGCGTTTTCACACGTTTAAACACATCAAGCATTTTTTCAGCCAATACTCCACAGCTCCAGGACACCCTGGCAGTATTTTTTTTTTTGCCTGCCTCTAAACTCTCCTGCCACAAAACACTGCAAAAAGAATATGCATGCATGGACATGCAGGGGAGTTTACAAGAAGTAAAAAAAAATGCCTGACGCCCCTAGCAGTAGCTTCAAAAATGGCTAGTGTGCATGAGGTCTAAGTATACCTAGTAACGGCCCAGTTTCCACCAAGGAGACATCATGTTCTGTGGTTACTGGCAAACTGGAGATTGCTAAAGTGTATCACAGAATAAGATGGTGCTTTTTATTAGCTCCCTTTAGATCAGTGGTCTCCAAACTATGGCCCCTGGGCCAAATGCGGCCCTTTGCTTGCCTCTATCCGACCCTCGGGGTACTATTCCTCCCACTGACACCAACGAGGAAGCACCATTTCTTCCACCGGCACCAACTATGGGGCAATATTCATCCCACTGACACCAATTATGGGGCACTATTCCTCCCCCTGACACCAATGGTGGGGAGCTATTTTTCCCACTGACACCAATGCTGGGGCACTATGCCTCCCACAGACACCAATGATAGGGCACTATTCATCCCACTGACACCAATGATGGGGCACTATTCCTTCCACTAATACCAATGATGGGGCAATATTCCTCCCACTAATACCAATGATGGGACACTATTCCTCCCACTGACACCAATGATGGGGCACTGTTCCTCCCACTAATACCAATGATAGGGCACTATTCCTCCCACTAATACCAATAATGGGGCACTATTCCTCCCACTGACACGAATGATAGGGCACTATTCATCCCACTGACACCAATATTGGGGCACTATTCCTTCCACTAATACTAATGATGCAACAATATTCCTCCCACTAATACCAATGATGGGGCACTGTTGCTCCAACTAATACCAATGACTGGACACTATTCTTTCTTCTACTGACTACAAGCTATGTCATTTTTTTTTACTCCTACTGATGCTGGGACATTTTCTACTCCCACTGGGCACTCCGGCCCTCCTAATGTCTGGACAGTAAACCGGCCCTTTGTTTAGAAAGTTTGGAGACCCCTGCTCTAGATCAATGTCAAAGGCATTGCACTCACTGAAGCTTTTTCATTACATCACAATGAATGCCAATGAAACATACTAATTAAGTTCATAGGAATCAGTCACTTTATCCTATGTGGCCAATGATGTTGCAGGAATGAATCTTTATGCACTGGGTAAATCAGTGCTGGAATCTGCAGCCCCTTTAAAGGAAATCTGGCAAGAGAGAAACATAGGGCTGCCATTGCTGACCTTCCTGCGAAAATGCTAATTGCCTGAATGTCTCTGGCTTTTATGTTAACTTAATTACCGAGTAAGTCAGAGAAAAGTCACAACACCTTATCTGACCACTTGTTCTGAGTCAGTGGGATTGATTTACTAAAGCCTAATAGACTGCTCACTTTGCAAGGGAATTTTCCCCAGTGCTTAGTGAATGTGGTGAAATTTCACTTTGTAAAGAATAGCCAATCATGTTAAAGGAAAAAAAAACAGCATTTTTTTCTTGCAGATGATTGGATGTTGGAAGTCAGCAGAGCTTCATCTTATTCGCTAAGCTCTGGGTAAATTTTTCTTGAAAAGTGCAATTTTCCTTGAAGTGAAGTCTATAAACCTTTAGTAAATCAGCCCCAGTGCCTCACAGAGGGAATTAATAAAAAGTAATATGAGACAAAGTCTACCTCAACTGGTGCCATTGTCCCATTTTCAGCTTAAAAAATTAGAACTTAAAGTGGAACTTCACCCAAAAGGGGAAATTCTGCTCTTCCTCCCCCCCCCCCCCCCTCGGTTCATATTTGGCACTCTATTTTTTTTGGTGGGGGGCAAAAGTCTGCCTCCCCTTCCCTCTTCCCTTATAGCCTTCTGGAACATGTCACAGGTCCCAGAAAGCTGGGGGACCATTCAGATAGAGCAGAGCATTTGCAGTGAGCATTCAGCTGTGAAGCCACAAGCAGTCACAGCTGCCTGCCCACAGTTAGTATGCTGGCAACGGGGACCAAAGTCCAGTGAAGAAACTGGTCAGGTGAGGACAGCATTGGATCCTGGGACAGGTTTTTTTAAAAGTCAGCAGCTGCAGTTTTTGTAACTGCTGAACTCCATTTGAGCCAAATTTGAGTCAAACATTGTCTCAGACACCTTTTTTTAAAAAAAAAGGTTTTTTTAAATCATACTTTCCTAGGTGAATGCAGCATTGATCCGATGCTGTATCTGTTCCCCGCCGGCTCTAAGGGTGAGAAATGAGTGTTCAGACACCACTGATTGCTCAGTTGTCCCTGCAACTCTGAACAGTCACTGCTGCCTACTCTGCCCCCCACCAGTGCTAACTGGAGTGCTGGGCTGTGGAGGGGGTGGAGGTGGTTGGCTCAGGCTCCCTTGTTGAGAGACTGAGCCAGGTGCCAGTTCAGGCTCCTGGGTGGATCCAGACCATATGGTTAGGATCTTTCCCCAGCCTGGACCTGCTGAGTGACATCAGCCGATAGCAGACTTTAGCCCACTGTTGCCTGAAAATGGGTCACAGGAGTGCAGAATGGACTGCACTCCTGTGATCCATAGGAGAAGTACAGCCAAATGAGTTTTATTATTTATTTATTACAGATACTTATATAGCACTGTCAATTTACACAGCGTTTTACGTATATATTGTACACATCAGTCCCTAACCCTCAAGGGGCATACAATATAAAGTCCGTAACCTACATTCATACTAGGGCCAATTTTGACTGGATCCAATTAACCTACCAGCAGGTCTTTGG
The DNA here is from genome assembly GCF_062004578.1 of Staurois parvus. Lineage (NCBI taxonomy): Eukaryota > Metazoa > Chordata > Amphibia > Anura > Ranidae > Staurois > Staurois parvus. The sequence continues at coordinate 689,231 of NW_028317926.1, read as the reverse complement.
AATGTGGGAGGAAACCGGAGTACCCAGAGGAAACCCACGCAGGCACAGGGAAACATGCAAACTCCAGACAGGAGGTACCATGGTTGGGATATGAACCAATGACCCTAGTAATACCAGGTGGAAATGCTAACCATTTAGCCACTGTGTTGCACTTGAATGTACTTCTCCTTTAATTCCCACATAGTGTTGAACACAGACAGTCAGCATGACAACCCGGAAACTAGCATTTTATGAAAGAGAGCAGTAAGAGCAGTATCTGTGTTTCTTTCAAGCCAGGCTTCCTTTAACAGCTTTTTAAATATTTATTTCTTTGGTGTCGACCATGTATAATCCCTACAGTGACAATGAGAAGCAGGACTGCCAAAGGGTGTTTTCTTTTCTATGTAAGAGAACATTGCTTTGAAGTGTGTGGTAAAAATAGATACTAAGAAAATTGTACTCATAAATACTTTCAGTGCACAGCTGTATTTAATTAAACTCCATAACCCCATAGGTATTGCGTACATACAGTAGGTATCGTTAAAGTGTTACTAAAGGCAGAATTTTTTTTTAAATTAAAACAACTAACATGTTATACTCACCTGCTTTGTGCAGTGGTATTGCTCAGAGTGGCCCCAATCCTTTTCTTCTTGGGCCCCATGCCGGTGACCCTGTCTCCTCCTCTTCCTTGTGTGTCCCCTTAGCAAGCCATTTTCTATGGGGACAAACGCTGCGTACTAGCTCCCAACTTGTGTGTCTATAGAGTTGTGCTCCATAGACACACACAGCAGGACTTCGCCCCGCCCCCCCACTTCCTCTTCATTACAATTTATTGATAGCAGCAAGAGCCAATGGCTCCTGCTGCTGTTCAGGCCCCTTTGTGAATGGAAGCGAGAGGAGAAGAGATGCATTCGTACACAGCACGGATCTCTTCTCTCCTCTCTTACCTTTCACACAGAGAATGGGGGAGCACAGGGAAGTTAAAAACATTTTTTTAAATTAATGCAAGAAATGCATTAAGGTAAAAAAAATGTTTTTAGGTTTAGTATCACTGGAAAACAGCGCACAAAGATTGGTCTACCTAACCTTAGCTGAGTTTGTGCAGCCTCATCTTTTGTTTTGGGTATAAACTTGCATAGTTGATTCTGTATCACATACAAAATATGCCTGTGCTCAAATCCAAACAATATACACATGTTTAAATGTGGCCAAACCCTTCTAGCACCTTATTTATAAATATGTATGCTGTGTATTTGAACACAGACATTCCTTTGAATCTGTTGCATTGGTCCAACAGATTGGTCCAGATTGGTCCAGATAAGTAACTAGACCCTGTTCCACTGATCTTTTCCAACTGTTTTAGTTTACCCCATATTGGCATTAAATGGGCAAATAGGTGCATGCAAGTGTTTAGCATTTTGCTGACAGTGTAGGAACTGGTTATAAAATCTTCAGTTTGATGTAGTTAGCCAGCTTGAATATGTATTTTGTGTTTTTATTAAAGATAACCATTTTGTTAACTTTGTTGACTTTTAAATCTTGTTACTTTTTAAATGTTCTGTATCTTTACACCTTAAAGCCTAAGTATAGTCCAAAAAAATTCAGCACAAGGTACTTACTATCAATATGATGTATCTCTTGTTCTGCTGGCTTCTGCTTTAGCTAAAATCTTTTTCCTCCAATCCCTCCCCCACCCCTCCATCAGGGGTTAATAGGGCTGATTGACCTGTCATATGCACTCATCAGGAGTGCCAACTATGCCTACTCTTTTCCTCCCACCTCCTCCATTAATAGAAGCTGTAATATAGCTTCAGTGAATGAAAAACAATCTATGAATGGAGAAGGCAGACCTTTTATTCATCTTCCTGTCCGTCATTTATAGATCAATTTTCATACATAGAAGCTATTGTTTAGCTTCTCTGAATGGAGGAGTTGGGTGGAAAGGGTGGGCATAGTTGGCACTCTTGATGAGTGCATACGACAGGTCACTCGACCCTATAATCATAAGATTAGAGTGGTGGTGGTAGGGAGGATTGGAAGCAGAAGATGAGGAAGATTTCAACTAAGGAAGGAGCCAGGACAATGGATACAGAATATTGACAGTAAGTAATGCCCCTTATGCATTTCTTTTACTAAACTTTAATGCAAATATTCAACAGCAATTTCATTGACTAACATGGACAGCGTGAATGGGCTTTTATTTGCCATTAGAACTGATTCTATCCCTATACAAGTCTGTGAGAATGCAAACCAGCCTCAAGAAGGTCAACTGCAGATCAGAAGTAGCTGCAATGAATTCCTAATGAACTCAAACTGTTTTTAAAAAGCAAGCTCTATTTGTCCATTGAAATTGGCCCTAACATAAAAATGTATTTTCTGAATTTTAAATGTTGCCGCAAATTTAACAATTGACTCTCTAAAATAAGAAAGTATCATCCCATTGGAGGTCTGTAGACCACATCTAAAAAGCTTTACTTTCCTTCAGATAAAAACAGATTGCCCTTTGATGAGCTTTCTTACTATTTAATACTGGGTCAGGCTCCTCTCTGTTATATTGCTCTGCATCGTGACTTGTTGGGTCTGAAGAATTTAATATTGTAGCATCTTGTAACAAATGATGCTCATCTTCCCAGACTGATTAGGATGAGATAAGTGATTACACTGACTTATTTGCAGGCTAATAATTAAGGCATCATAACTATCCATTTATCTGTGGTCTACAATGAACCAATTAGACCTCAACATAACCTCTTTTAAAGCTTAATTTATGAGGCTCCATTAGATTAATAGCAGTTATGTTATTTACAGTTCTTGATTATATTTCTATTCTTTCTGTAATTTACATGATATATAGCTCCAGTCTGGTGATGTTGCAAGTGATCTAGTTTCATCATGTTCCAAAATAATAGCACTGTATAAAAATGAAGGCAAAATCATAACAGACATATTGTGCACAAATATATGTGCACACCAAAATAATAAAGTCCCAATCTAGCCAAGTCCACGAGGTGTGGGTACTCCTTTAAATTACACACTGTCAAGTGTAGCCCGATCACCAGTGTCACTCCAACCCGCTCATCATCATAATCTGAACTCTACAAGGAAATGAGGTCTAAAACATTTGTATCCCTACAGGGATAAAATACTGCTCAGTCATCCAGATCAAGAGTTGTTTTTAAGTCTTCCAGAACAAAGATTCTTCTGCATAATACTCATCATCACATATCTTTCCTTGTCTCTCAGTTATGCTCCTGCATTGTCGCTTTGTCACATAAATTTCAGATGGAGACTGAAGTAACTGTTTCTACAGACTTGATGCAGATAGGATCCACTGTTGTTACTATCAAAAAACTACAGCTGAGAAATGCCATGCCGCCATCGCTGGAATGCTGAGGTATGGACTATGGGGTTGAATTACTAATGATAAATAAGCTGTTCACTTTGCAAGGAAAGTTGCACTTTTCAAGGGAATCTTCCCAATAGCTTAATGAATGTGGTGCAATTTCACTTTGCAAATAATAACCAATCTTAGCATCTTTGCTTGCGTATGCTCAGATAAGGGAATTCAGTAGGGCTTCGCCTCATTTACTAAGTTCTAATGAAAACTCCTTTGCAAAGTGCAGCTTCCCTTGCACAGTGAACAATCCTTTTCCTATTAGTAAGTCAACCCCTATATAATCATTTGCTTGTACTACATGTTTTTAATAGCTATATTTAGTTAACTGCATTTGATTGTTCTTTGGGTACTAAAAATAGGACATTGTAATTAAATAAAGCGGTATAACTATCAAAAGTTGTCAAAATGTCCCAATACACACTGTTAAAATTTGTTCCAAGACACAGAAGATATGCTCTTTTTGTCTTGCTACTTTTTCATGTATGGATGTTCTGATAAAAAAAGGCATCATGGACTACTTATACGTCCTCAGTCACTGTACTGAAATGCAGCTGACAAAATTTGTAGCTACTAGCAAGTTAGGGACAGGTTTGAATTTGGGTGATGTAGGGTGAACAGCACCAGGAGATAGCAAAATGGCTTTATCATATATGTTCAGCTAAGTACACAAAATGTGAAAAGTGCCATTCAGAGTAACGTTAATTACTAAACCAGGGCTTAAAATTTCAAGTCCTGAGCTACTAGCCAGGCCTTAGAGTTACTCGCCACCAACAAACACACACAAACATGTACACACACACAGACATGTACATACACACAGAAACATGTACACACACGCACAGAGACACATGTACACACACACATACAGACACATGTATACACACAGGCACGTACAGACACGCATACACACAGATACATGTACATACACAGAAATACACACGCACAGACACATGTACATAGACACATGTACATACATACACAGACACATGTACACAGACACATGTACATACATACACAGACACATGTACACAGACACATGTACGTACGTACATACACACAAACACATACACACATGTACATGCACACAGACACATGTACACACACAGATACATGTACACACATACATATACATACACGCAGACACATGTACAGATACAGACATGTACGTACACACAGACACATGTACAATTGTATATGCATACATAGTCACACAAAAACACACACACATGTACACGTACACCCCTCCCTCCCCCCATAAAAAGACTTCGTTGTTCACTCACAGATCTGGATACTGCACTCTAGGGGGAGGCAGAGAGCACAGCACACACTCCTTCCTTTGCTTTCACTGCGCTCAGCTATTGAGCAGTCTGACGGCTCCCAGTGCTCCGAGCCTGCTCAGCAAGACGGCCCTGGGGGACACACTCGCCCCCACCATAATTTCCACTCGCCATTGGCGAGCAGGCGAGTGGAAATTTCAAGCCCTGTACTAAAGAACCATAAACATTGTGGAGAATAAATATTGTAGTAATCATAGAGCCCAAAACAGCCTGTCAAAAATGGAGGCATCCATTTGTTGTAGTCAAATAGGATGGAGAAATCCAGAAATCATTACAGTATATACCAGTACATAAGGATGATTTTTACAATAGTCACTGAAAAGTGAATATACCTTTTTAATGTCCAAATGGTGAAGTCTTCATGAATCAATTTATCTTTATGGTATGAAATAATGCATAAAAGAAAAATAGTAAAATAGCAGAAAAATATTAAACAGACAAGTGTATTTATAAGCAGTAAGTATGTGGTGATCCATCAAAGTTTGGAGCAAACAAGCAAGGGTTAACTGCTCGTTTATGTCTAGGGAACCAGTTAAAGTAGTTTTACTTACCTGATCCTCTGCTCCCACAGGTTCCTCCACACTGCTAGACCAGATCCTGCAGTATCTTTTCCCTTGCACTCTGGTGGTCTAAGGTGCTCTGACATCATCAGAACAGTGCAGGGACCCTAGCCCTGCAATGGACATGAGGGCATAGAGGGACAGTCCACTGCTCTAATGTAGGGGAGTTCTGTTTGCTGGGGAGTAGAGGATTGCGAGTAAAAGTTGTTTTACTGTCCCCTAGATAAATAACAACAGTTAACCCTTGCAGTGGGGCTGAACCCATACTGTTCCATGTTAGGATGCTACAGAGAAGGACCCTTGCACTCTATGTGGTCTCTTTGCAAAGGTTTGACACACACAATGCTGAGTTCTTGTCAGGGCAGGAGCTGAGGAACGGACAGGCAGGCCTAACAATGTAACGCACTGGCTGACGACAACCACCACCCACAGACCGAAGTCCCTCAGGGCGCGGAGTCTAAGTCCCAGGCTGCCCTTCACCAGGGCCCCTGATGGTGGGGATGGACTTGACGCAGCCAGGAACCAGGTCGCGGCCCCCGAGACACCTCAGCTGCGGTAATGGCCGCTGCCAATGGCGTGTAGCTGATGGAAGAGACAAAAGAGTAGTCAGACAAGCCGGGTCAACAACAACAGGACAAAACAGTACAGGACAGCAGACGAGAATCACAGGTCACGAGCCGGGTTCAGCAACAGAGGGTCAGATCAAAGGAGAATACAAAGAATAGTCGAGTCACAAGCCGAATCAGATACCAGGAGAGTCACGAGAGTCAGAACAGAGTAATAGCAACACAAAGACACAAGACACAAGTGCAAAGAGCATGTGCGGGCCACAGGCTTATATGTCATCAGACACACCCCTCTGGGGGATGGACCACAGAGACCTGAAGGCATAAAAGGATTCCCACCATGCACAGCAGAATCCAAGATGGACACCAGCACATGGAGTAACATAACCTCAGGGAAAAGGTAGGACCTTGACAGTACTACAAACAGCAAAGCTCATGATCCCTGCAGCCTGAAGAGCTCCAGCTCTGACTCAGTAGAAGGCATGTCTGACCTCAGTAGAGAGACCAATGTTTCCATACAAAGAGCAATGGTCCTTGTGTGCAGCATGCTGACAAGGTCCAGGCCTATCTACTCCGGATTTGTCTGCTTTCTAAAGAAAACAAACTATAATACTGTGCACTATTTTGTTTTGATACATGGACTGCAATTAAATGATTTAACTAAAAATCTATTTGGGCTTTGGACCTTAACTTGCTGCAGCAATATAGGCAGTTTTCCCTGTGGCTGATCACAGTGCCAAAAACTAGCAGCACAATGGTGTCTTATGAAGGGACATTGTTGACACAATGTCAATCAACCACCACTTGGAAAAAAAGAAATATGCATTGTATTCCTCTTCCTCATTCAAAGGTTGTTCTTAATCCCAAGTGGAAATGGCAGCTGTAGGGATACAAACATCGCAGAAGGCAACCTTTGATGCCATAAAGCCAGCTTGATGGAATCTGTTTTTACCAATACCAAAAGTATTTTTAAAGAGATCTCCCCATTGTTGGGCTTATATAAGAATCTGAAAATGTAAACATAAGTTTTATTTTACCTAGGGAAGAATACTTTTTAATATGCTCACTTTAATTTCCCCAAAGACAATTTAACGTCACTACCCCACTCTTTGTGCTGCCAGCCTACCACTGAAACTACTAAACCACCATAGACAACAGTCTGAATCTTAAGATCCAATAAAAAAAATTAAAAGAGATGTTTGGGGTTTGTTTTTCCCCCCAAATGTTACTTACCTAGGTGGATGCAGCATTGATCTGAGGGTGAGAACTCAGCGATCACATGACTGCTGATTGCAGATTGAGTTCTCACAGCCACCCTGAGCCGAGAGCGGCAACTGCCAGTCACCGCTTTCTGCTCTGCCCTCGTGCTCACTGGAGTGCTGAGCTGTGGAGGGGGAGGCAGATGGCTGAGAGGCTGAGCCAAGTGCCATACTAGACTCTGGATGAATCCTGACTTTAAAGTCAGGATCCTTCCCCAGTCTGGACCCTGGACCGGCTGAGTGACAAACGGTCTTAGAATCTTGAAGGTTCCATGGGCCTCTTCTATGAATTCATATATATAGTTCTTTCCATAGATTTTCTGTTGGATTCAAGTCAGGTGAATGGCTGGGCCATTCTAGCAGCTTTCTTTTTTCTTTGAAACCAATCAAGAGTTTCCTTGGCTTTTTGTTTGCGATCATTGTCTTGCTGAAATATCCACCCTCATTTAATCTTCATCATCCTGGTAGATGGCAGCAGATTTTTATCAAGAATGTCTTGGTACATTTTTCCATTCATCCTTCCTTCAAGGATATGAAGTTTGCCAGTACCGTATGCTGAAAAACAGCCCCACACCATGATGCTCCCACCTCCAAGCTTCACTGTTGGTATGGTGTTTTTGGGGTGATGTGCAGTGCCATATGACCTCCAAACGTGGTGTGTATTATGGCATCCAAAGAGTTCAATTTTGGTCTCATCTGACCAGACCATCTTCTGCCAGTAATTCACAAGTATGCATACAGGTCATGTAATTTGAGTGTATTACTTCTTGTTTTCTTTGAAACAATTGTACCTGCTAATTCCAGGTCTTTCGAAAGCTCTCCAAAAGTGGTCCTTGGCTCTTGGACAACTCTTCTGATAATTCATTTCACTGCTCTGCCAGAAATCTTATGAGGAGCACCTGCTCGTGGCCGGTTTATGTTGAAATGATGGCTCAGGCTCTCAGTGGATGGCTGAAAGTCTGAGCAAGGTGCGACTCCAGACTATGGGGTGGATGCCGACTTTAAAGTTGGGATCTTTCCCCAGTCTGGACTGGATGAGTGACAAACAAACTGCACTGCTGTGAAAAGAGCTTTGACTGTACTTCTCCTTTAACTCTGTAAAAAAAAATATCAGAGCAAAATATTTTATTTATCTTGACAGTGTACACTGCAGTGCAATTTGAGTAAAATATACATTTGCATGGATTGATTTGCTTGCCTCTGTTAATAATAAAGATGTCTTGATCCCTGAATCACAAGCAGCACAAGAGTTCATATTTGCTCCAATCGCATAAGCTTCTCGTTAGTCCTTAATGCCAGAAGAAAATGAGCAGTTGTTTTCCAGGGTCATAAAGATGTTGACTTGCTCTTTTTTGGGGGTTTACTTACAGTTGCAAACCTGCAAACATTGGTTTTACACTGCTTCACTACTTGCTAAAACTAGTGATGAGCCAAATGTGCCCAAGTTCATTTCAATGGACAGTTCAAAAATGTCTGGAAGTTGTGAGCATTTCCTGAACCTCACTGACATCTATGGTGGATGATTCCTGTAAATAAATGTGTCCCTTTTTTAGAGATTAAAAGAAAGGGATTGTCAGACAAAGAGCATGCTGAGCTGGGTGCTGCTAGTGGGAATATGTACCAATGCAAATAAAAGTTTAAAAAATACCGTTCAGTGAAGAGCTGCACTTTTAAAAAGGCTTAAAGGACAACATTATAAATGTACAATTCCTTCAAATAACATGCTTGGAGGATGAATTAAATGTGCTAAAGCAAAAGTGACATTTACAAAAAAAAGGCATTTAAATTGCCAGTAAATGAGAGTTTGCGGCCACTTTATTCTATTTGTAAACAGGCAGCTGGGGATTATCTGCAACATTTATTTATTTCAGGTACTTACATAGCGCCGTCAATTTACGCAGTGCTTTACATATATATATTGTACATTTACATCAGTCCCTAACCCTCAAGGAGCATACAATCTAAGGTCCTTAACTCACATACATACACATACTAGGGCCAATTTAGACAGAAACCAATTCACCTACCAGCATGTCTTTGGAGTGTAGGAGGAAACCCACACAGGCACAGGGAGAACATGCAAACTCGAGGCAGGTGGTGTCATGGTTGGGATTTGAACCAACGACCCTAGTACTGCCAGGTGGAAGTGCTAACCATTTAGCCATTGTACAGTCTTTTTTGGATTGAAAAGGGGGACCCAACACAAAAAGTATCAAAAAAGGAATAGGGTTCCCCCAAAGTGCTTACCAAATTCTTTGGGATACCCCATGCAAATAAGTGAACTTATTTCTCCTACTATGGGTTAAATACCACTTATAACCTAAATGCCCATAATTGATGTTTAGCCCATTTAAATTCTTTTGCAAGGTTACTGTTTTTAAAATGATTGGGGCCCCTTTTTCAGTAATGCACTTGGGGGTATGGCTTTTTATATTTGAAAGAGAAAAACAATTTAAAATATGAAAAGGAAAAATAAAATTAAACCTGCTTTTTAGCTTGCAGTCTCAGGATGCAGAAACAAGCTAAGATTAAGAGCACTGCAAACTAAGCTTGGGGAAAAGTCAACTTTCTGAACTTCATCTTATTAACTAAAGTGTATTCAAGCAGAGGCTTCCTTAGCACACTACCTGCTGTTGTGCCTGTGGGCCTAGACTCTAAAAAATACTCTTCTTCAGTAATGAACCTGAACAGCTGGTTCTTTTTTTTATTACTCTGTGCGAGTTATAGTCTTGTGGGTAAGACTTGTCCTCACTACTAGCTTTACGCTGTTTGAATGGCATGCCAGCAGTTGTTAACCTTGGGCAAGTAACAGTGTTATTAATAATTATGATAATTATAATAATAAAATAACTTGGTTTGTTTCCATGTCAATCTACAGCTAAAAAGCAATTAACGCTTATACCCTGAGAATTTACTCAGTAGCGGTACATGTGGGGATTTTTCTGTACATACAATATAAGCTGCAAAAAAAATAAAAAATTGTGCTTTTCAGTGTAAAACTGAATTCTAAACAGCAGCTTATTAAAATGCACTGGGCAAGCAAGTGAGCTCTAAATTATGATGATTTTATTTACATTGTCATGTTCCATTTGTGTAAGTAATCATGTTTCAAGCAGCAAAGCCCAAACAGCATCTTGAAAATGGTAAATCTATACTTAAAATTAAAGGCTATGCTAGCTGAGAACAGATATTGTGTTACTTGTAGCCTAAAGCATTCCTGACTCGCTGGATAACATATAAACCATTATTGTTCTAAAACACGGCCAGCAATGCTCCCTCCCAGCAGTAATAAATAGACTTTCTGTGGTGTGAGCCTTGCATGAAATAACAGTTTAGTTGCTTATAAAAAAAATTCTTATTCTTATATACTGCGTATATATATAATACAATTTAATAAAGATATTGCCAAACTTAAGAGCTAATTCAGCTAATGACAAAGACCTCCAGTTTTGATCAGACTTAGATGATTAACAGAGAGCCCATAATTCTAGATAAACATCTTTGGAACAAACTTACAGAATATGAAGTGTTTTCTCCAGTAGCATAGTTGGCACTGAGCACTTCCCTAGAATGTTGTAAGTAACACAATGACTGCACACATTCATTTAAATCACTAGCCTGATGGTTTCCAACATATTTTTCTCACACTCTTATTTTCAGGAAAAAAGTGATTTGGACTGCTTGCAGACATTCCTATAATTTTTTTTTTAATTTTAGATTTACCATCTCACTTTCCAATGCTCTTGAGAAGAATTATGTTGTTTTCTTCTTTTCTGTTTAACTTTTCTAAATTAGGCAAGAATTACATTGCATGGCAACCATGTTTTCCATAGACTTTTGGGGCTGATTTACTAAAATGGGAGAGTGCAAAATCTGGTGCAGCTCTATATAGAAGCCAGTCAGCTTCCAGCTTTTTGCCAAAGCTTAACTGAACAAGCTAAAGTTAGAAGCTGATTGGCTACCATGCACAGCTACAACACATTTTGAACTCCTCAGTTTTAGTACATCATTCCCTTTGCATGTCTTCTAGTAATTGGTAACTTGATGTAAATGCACACTGCAGTGAATACTTGAAGCTAAATACATAATTGATGGATTTTTTTTTAGTCTTGAAAAGATTAGTGAAAAGTTAAAACCCTTGTCAAGTGATTGCTGTTTGAGAACCATTGAGTAGATTTTTCTTTATTTCTTGTCCCCCAGACACAACAGAAAGCAAGAGGACATATTAAAGTTAGGAAAATCCTATACAACACAGTAGCTTCCTTAATAAGTTTGCTCTTTGAAAAACGTCCCCTCTTCCTGTACCACTGACAAAAACAATTTTTGGATTTTCCCTCACTTAAAGTTAAAATGACAATGGAAAGGAAGAAGTGTGGAAGTGTGGATTAGAGTTTGGAAGAGTTAGATCAGAGGTCTCCAAACTTTCTAAATAAAGGTCCAGTTTCCTGTCCTTCAAGCTTTAGGGGGGGCCAGACTGTGCTCAGTGGGAGTGAACAATGTCCCATCTTTTGTTACTCATCGTTGGTGTCAGGTAGAGGAATAGTATATCCCAGGGGCGGACTGACCATTTGGAAACTCGGGCACTGCCCGAGGGCCCGGGGTCAGTAGGGGGCCCCATGAGATGCCCCTGGTACCTTTTTCATAGGCTTTTTTGAGTTTGCGCAAGGACACAGGGGCCCCATGATCCCCTATTGCCCAGGGACCCCATGAGTTGTCAGTCCGCCCCTGGTATATCCTCATTGGTGTCAGTAGAAGGAAAAGTGCCTGATTGTTGCTGGCAAGCAAAGGGCCACATCCGAGCCCTGGGCCGCAGTTTGGAGACCACTTAGTTAGATCATTTGAAAGATTTTATTGTGTATTTTTGTAAGCTTTTTATGTATATTTTACTTTTGTGTAATGAATTTGACATACGTTACTGTTCTGTTTATAGATAGGCAACTCCTATCCCTCATTCCAAATGATCAATTTGGAACCATTAATCAACCACTGATGGGCACTTATGGGCGCCACTGCTGGGCACTTTTGGGGCTGCACTGATAATCAGTGCCCTTATTATTAGTGCAGATGTCCTCTGTGACTCTATCTGGTTATCGGCAGTACTTTACTCACGCTGGGACAGCGTGAGGAATGTGCTGCCGATAATCGGCAACTGTATTTACTTTGTGATCAGCTGTGTCATTGGACACAGCTGATCACATGGTAAAAGGCTGCTGTGATTGGCCTTGTCATGTGATCAACTGTGTCCGTAGGGTGCGCACCGCTGAGGACACGTTCTGGGAGGACATCATATGATGCCCTCCCAGAACTGGACAACCATACTGTAGCTGTCATTTGGCTATAGCCCGGTTGTCAAGTGGTTAATTTGGAAGTTCAGTAAGAGTTTGGAGTGTCTTTGGTGAGGTGATACACTTGGCAAATCATTCTATGGGTATTAATGGGAATGCACAGTTAATATATTATAATGTGAGTGGCTTTCTATCTGGGAGAGATTTTTAGAAAACAATAATGCACTATATTGGTATTTTGGGTCAAATCGTGTGGATCTTCATGTGAGATTTCCATTGAAGTATCAGACACAAGGAGACACAGAGCTGAAGTGAATCTGAAAATAATTGATTGGATATACAGCAAGTATATGAAGGGTAAGGGTAGATAAAGAAGATCACTGGTGAACAAATATACATTTTTTTTTAATATAAATGTGGGCACATTGGACAGGATTTGAAGCATGGTGTATTTAGTATCCTACACTATATTACGTTTCTTTTTTTAGATCACTGTATGGAAAGATTGGATTCACAGGAAGATGTTGGTGGATGGATGACGTCTGATCTTCGGTTATACAGAGACGATATTGAACGTATTATGTTGAGAGCGCTGGTCACTTCTATCATTACCATTTCTTTCTGTGAAGGGAACAGATTGACTCCAGCTGCTAAGGGAAGGATATAATTGTTTACTATATTTTGTTTGTATAAAGAAAAAAAGAGGGATTCCAATGCGCTGTTTAAAATATTTATAATAATAACTACTGCAGTAGGGAACAGGCACAAAAAGATACACTGAGCATCTTTCCAAATAACTGTTCTGTTTATTCGGTGGAAATTAAGTTTTTTATACATATGAAGGTATCACATTAATATTACAATTGTACTTTTGTCGTAACAAGGGATGTTACATGGGCAGGCTAATTTCTTATTAGGACTCGAAAGAATGCAAATACGTAATCAAAACATTATTAGTGCCATGTGCACAATGAGTTCAGTGTGCAATACCTAAGCAAAGCATACAAAATAGAGTAAAATACAGAATTTACATTTTTCTTTCACAATTAATAATATGTGTACCTCTCCTCATCACAGTTATATAATAAAAATAACAAAAAATTATATTCCAAAATTAATGAGAATAATCTAGTGAGATGAATATACTCATAATCAACAGTATTAAGCCATCAGGCATTAAATGCTTACAAGCTTGCATATATAACATTCGTATATAGATGAACACCAAATCAAGTGAAAAGTGCTGAATGCCAAATAAATAGATAAACAGTTGGTGTAAAAGAAAAAAGTTCAATAACTTTTAGAGACGTATGAACCAGTGACATCAATCCAGCAGTGACACCTCCTCCTTGAAAACCTTCACCCCCACGCACCCATCAGAACTCCGGCAAAAACAAGCCCACAGTATTACTGCAATCCGTGACAGCCTCCCTCACTCACCCTCTTGACGGATCCGATCAGAGGCAACCAGGACACACCTTAATAAAAATAGCTCACCACACGGAAACCAGAGAAAGGTGCATAGTGTAGTATTTTATTCAAGACACAGTTAAAAATCCACAAGGAATACATAAAAACAAGCGGCCGAACTTACATAAATGGCCACCGAACCATATACAGACTCGGCAGCATGTCATCAGCATGTAGGCTCCTTGCTGACGCGTTTTGTGCACACGCACATTCTCAAAGGGACCCGGAGGCGGAGAGAGGATTTGAAGAGGTTAGTATTGAGCATGTTTATTTTATTTGCATTAGTAATATATTTATTTATTATTTAAAGAATATATGACTGCAGTCATCTGTGTTTTTATATGTCTCTGGAGTGCAGCTTTAATGACATGATGTTTACTACCCCAGAAAAAACACATGAACAAGTATGTCTTCAAACTCTGAACTTCTCTAACTAGGAGATATAAACTGTTGCAAATTTCTAACTAGGAGATATAAACTCTAAACTTCTTTAACTAGGAGATATAAACTGTTGCAAATTTCTAACTAGGAGATATAAACTCTAAACTTCTCTAACTAGGAGATACTGTTGCAAATAAACAGTTGTCCGGAATTGTACTTGTAAAAGGCTAAAAGCTTTGAATAACAATGCATTGCACTTTGAGATGCTTACTATTAGTAAACAAATTTCAATTTTTATAGGGACCTGATAAAAAAATGAAAATAGGATATACATGGCTACTTTGGATTATCCTTCAAACATTAAAATTACAGCTATAGTAAACATTCAGTAAACTTACAATTTCCACTTTTTTTTGGTTCTTAACATATTTTTAATCTTATTATGGTATGCAATACAACAATCAACATATGCAAATAGTAAGTGCTTATTTGGCCATATACATAATGCAGCATCAAATCTGGAACCAAAATAAACCAATGCTTGATTAATTAGAAACAGTGAAATTATACTTCTACATAAGCTGAAGGGGGGAGATAAGACTTGCCTGGTATTTATAGTGCTACCACACATAGCAGAGGTACAAAAATAGAAAAACAGAGATGATGTCTGAATACTAATTGGATTACCTTCTTTTTTAATTCTAAGTATTGATGCATTACACAACTTTGTGAAGCATTAGAAGATTTGTTGACAGGCACAAAACAGATATTACACTGGATTCCAAGCATATTTTTACTTACCTTTAAATATGTTCAATTTGTTTTCATTTTTTCCCAAAAGAAAAAAAAGCTTTCGTTAGCATAGACAGAAGGCAAAAACAGAAAAAAAAAAAAAGAGAACAGAATGCAAGTTTAAGTGAGAAACCCAGTATCTTCGGTAAAGTCTTCTAATAATATCAGCAGATCTAAGAATAAAGTGCCACAGCATATTATAGCCCAGATACTAGATTATTCCACTGTAAAAATCTACACAAAGCCTTACAATCAAATAAAAGTGTATATAGATCGCGCTGTCAAAAATGTGAATCAAGATTAATAAACAGTCTGCTACATGTAAAAGTGCAAAAGATAAAATACATGAACAACACCAGAAAGTACATGTGTCAATAGGCCCTATTCAAATAATAGTTGCTCAAAAAACAGAAGATAGGTGAACAGGTGCTAATGTCATTGGTAACGGATAAACATGTGACCACTTCCAAGTGCTCCAGGTCACCCCACATGGATTTACACTCACCAGAATGGATGGACCTTCTATTGTTAGCACATTTTTAGTTGGACCCACTGTGTATCTTGTCACCAACTTGATCATTCACATGTAACAGGATGAGATTCTTTCCAATGTAATATACCTCCACACAAAAAAACAGTATCAGGAAAGAGAATTGACTTTATTAAACCATATAAAACATTACAATTACAATACACATGTACATGTGTATAAGGACCAGCAAAAGGTACATACTGCGCTTATGGTTCAGATGACCTCTGCCGGTCCCCAAAGAGTTAATTCAGCAGGGCATAAATCCAGCTTCCAAAATTGTGAACACCAGCTTCCTAAAGATGTCCAATTACAGACAAATCTAGTTGAGGCAGTGTAACCCAGACGATACCTTACATCCCATTCTTGGAGCGCAAGTCAGTTTCTGGTCTCGGGGCGGTGGTGGCAATCTTAACCATAAGCACTGTATGTACCTTGTGCTGGTTCTTAGGCACATATACATTTGAGTGTGCTGTAATTGTAAGGTTTTTTTATGGTTTTGGCTACCTTGGCTACCTTGCGCAATGAACCTTTTCTCTAATACTGTTTTATGAGTGGCAGTGTATTGTATTGGAAGGGATAACATCCTGGTACATGTGAATGGCTACATAGTTACAGTCTGTCTGAAAAAAAGACAAAAGTCCATATATCTCAACCATTAAAAAAAAAAAGTTACAATCCTACTTGTATGCCCACAGTTGGTTCAGAGGAAGGCAAAAAACCCCAGCAAAGCATGATCCAATTTGCTCCTGCAGGGGATATATTCCTTCCTGATCCTCTGAGAGGCAATCAGATATTCCCTGGATCAACGTATATATAAATGTTAGTATCCTGTTATATTATGTGTGTCTAGGAAATAATCCAGGCCTTTTTTAAGCCAATCTACTGAACTGTCCAGAAACAACTCTTGAAGGAGTCTATTCCACATTTTCACAACTCTCACTGTGAAGAAACCTTTCCGTATTGGGAGTAATCTCTTTTCCTCCAGATGTAAAGCTTGCCCCCTTGTCCTCTGTGATGATATCAGGGTGAATAGCTCTACATCGAGTTCACTATATGAACCATTTATACATGTTGATCATATCCCCTCTTTATTACCTCTTCTCAAGAGAGAATAAATTAAATTCCTTCAATCTTTCCTCATTACTGAGCTCCTCCATGCCTCTGATCAGTTTGGTTGCCCTTCTCTGCACTTTCTCCAGCTCCCTAATGTTCTTTTTGTGAATTTGTGCCCAAAACTGAACTGCATATTCCAGATGTGGTCTTACTAATGATTTTCACAGGGGTAATATGATATCTCTCTCTGGAGTCTTTACCTCTTTTAATACAAGAGAGGATTTTGCTTGCTTTAGAAACCACAGCTTGGCATTGCATTCCATTATTAAGTTTGTGATCTACCAGAACTCCCAGATCCTTCTCCACCATTGATTCCCCCAGTAGTACTTCTGCTAGTATGTATAATGCATGCATATTCTTAGCCCCCAAGTGCATAATCTTACAGTTATCAACATTAAACCTCATTTGCCACATAATTCCCCAATCAAACTGCATTGAGGTTGGCTTGTAAATTGGAGACATCCTGTAAGGACATTATTCTACTGCACAGCGTAGTGTCATCTGCAAAGACTGAAATAGTATTTTTAATCCCAGACCCTATATCATTTATAAATATATTAAAAAGTAGGGGTCCCAACACTGAACTTTGGGGTACACCACTGACAACCCTAGACCATTAAGAGTATGAATGATTAACCACTACTCTTTGAATTCGGTCTTTTAGCCAGTTTTCTACTCATTTACATACAGATTTTTCCAAGGCTGTAGACTTTACCTTACACATTAGCTGTGTGTGGGGAACTGTGTCAAATGCTTTTGCAAAATCCAAGTATACCACATCCACCACCTCCCCTCTGTCCAAGGTTTTGCTCGCCTCCTCTTAAAAAGAAATCAGATTTGTTTGATAGCTTCTGTCTTTCATGAATCCATGCTGTTTGTTGCTTAAAATATTTTTTTCCAGCAAGAACTCATCCAGCAAGAACTCATCCATAAACTTTCAAGTATATTCCCAACTATAGAAGTTAAACTAACAGGTTTATAATTGCTTGGTAAATATTTTGATCCCTTTTTAAATATAGGCACTACATTGGCCTTACGCCAATTCAGAGGTACTATGCCAGGTCAAGCTTATGACAAGATACACAGTGGGTCCAACTTAAAAAGTGCAGAAAGACCTATTTAGTAAAAGAAGGTCCATCCATTGTGGCCATGTGAAGTCACCAGGAGCACTTGGAAGTGGTCACATGTTTACCCATTACTAATGGCACCAGCAACATTTTTTTTAAGAAAATATAATTTGAATAGGACTTACTGACACATTGGACATTAGTTGTACTTTCTGGTATTATTCATTTATTTATCATTTGCACTTTTACATCTGGCAAACTGTTTATTAATCTTGATTCACATTTTTTGTTTCCAAAATTTTTATTGAAAAATGTTCACAACAATTAGAGTAAAAGGGCTACAAAAAGTATTACAACATAGTTCTTTATACAGTATAAATAACAAATGCAGAGTCAATCAAATACCACCAAAAGAAAGCTCTATTTGTGGGAAGCACAATTCTCAGTTAAAATAACGCAGTGCTGTATAGCAAAAATGGTCTAGTAAGGAAGGGGGTAAATCCTCTGGAGGGCAAGTGGTTAATGGCATCCCAGTCTTAGTCCATAGGGTTCAATATTGAGTTGGCCCACCCTTTGCAGCTATAACTGCTTTAACTCCTCTGGGAAGGCTGTCCACTAGGTTTTTAGGAGCGTGTCTATGGGAATGTTTGACCATTCTTCCAGAAGTGCATTTGTGAGGTCAGGCACTGATATCGGACAAGAAGGCCTGGCTCGTAGTCTCCACTCTAATTCATTCCAAAGATGTTCTATCTGGTTGAGGTGCAAGCCAGTCAAGTTTCTACACCCCAAACTCGCTCATCCATGTCTTTATGGACCTTGCTTTATGTACTGGTGTGCAGTCATGTTGGAACAAAAAGGGGCCTTCCCCATGCTGTTCCCACAACGTTGGGAGCATGAAATTGTCCAAAATGTTATAGTATGCTGATGCCTTAAGAGCTCCCTTCACTGGCACTAAGGGGCCAAGCCAAACCCCTGAAAAATATCCCCATACCATAATCCCCTCTCCACCAAACCTTACACTTGGCACAATGCAGTCAGGCATGTACCGTTATCCTGGCAACCACCAAACCCAGATATGTTCATCGGATTACCAGACAGAGAAGCATGATTTCTCACTCTAGAGAACACGTCTCCACTGCTCTAGAGTCCAGTGGTGATACACTTTACACCTCTACATCCAACGCTTTGTATTGCACTTGGTGATGTAAGGCTTGGATGCAGCTGCTCAGCCATGGAACCCATTCCATGAAGCTCTCTACGCACTGTTGTTGTGCTAATCTGAAGGCCACATGGAGGTCTTTAGCTATTGACTCTGCAAACACTTGGCAACTTCTGCGCAGTGTGCGCTTCATCATGTACTGACCTCGCTCTGTCATTTTACGTGGCCTACCACTTTGTGGCTGAGTTGCTGTTGTTCCCAGTTGCTTCCACTTTGTTATAATGCCACTAACATTTGGCGTGGAATATTTAGTAACAAGGAAATTTCACGGATGGACTTATTGCACAGGTGGCAACCTATCAAGGTACTATGCTTGAATTCACTGAGCTCCTGAGAGCGACCCACTCTTTCACAAATGTTTGTAGAAGCAGTCTGCACACCTAAGTACTTGATTTTATACACCTGTGGCCATGGAGGTGATTGGAACACCTGAATCCAATGATTTGAAGGGGTGCTCCAATACGTTTGGCAATATAGTGTATGTAAATATATATATACATATATATAATTTTTTTTTATATACAATAACACACTCTACACAAACTGTCAGCTTTCAACAATAGCTTCAGAGCACACACTGGCACTCAGTGGACTTTTAATCCTAGATCTATTCATTATAGTCACTGCCCAAGGTAACAGTGGAATTCTCAGAAGCTGCCAGAGGTTTAGAGATTACACTATCATACCATTACCACACCATCATGTAGGATCAATAAAATGTTTAGGGATCCAGCTCCACCTACTAACTCTCCTAAGCATTTATAGAAAATAAATCCATCTTCATTGTAAAAATGTAAAAAAAACACTTGTGAAATATGCATTTTGAGCTAAAGGCTTTGGTCATAGTCAGTGAGAAGCCATGAATCTTTTTATTCACTAAGTATGTAAACATTGATACCTCCATCCAGTAGTTGTTTTCATCACACTCTTTCTTTACCTTAAATCTGTAGACCAAGGTTTCTTTTTGTTAAAAACAATTAAGCACTCTTCTTCATCTCTGACCACTTCCCTTGGCCAGTGACACACATTTGATGTGTCTTTTACATGCCGGATGTTTGTGACAACCTGGCATCACCTTCTCTATGCAGTGTAAGATGCAATTTTGCAGTACTCAATAGGGAAATAACTAGGACTTTTAGGACAGACTGGAGTAGAGTCCACAGGTTATGCACCATTTAAATAAATAATTAATATCTGAGAACAGTTTCTGTGTACATGGGCAACGGAAAAGGTTGCTTTAAAGTATTTTTGGTTGCAAAATCAAAAATATACTATGTTTTTGCAGAAATGATGAATAGATTTTTTCCAATAATGATTATTGTCATTCAAACTCATTGCATGATCCAGGGGGTAAGCTGACATTGGTTGCAGTTAAAAAAAAACAGCCTAGTTTAGCCATAAGGATATTAACCTTTTATCCCTGTTGTGTTGCTATCCTTTTATCATATTGTACAAATCCCTTGTTAGAAAATGATATAGAGCTATTTTGGTAGTTATCTTTTCCAAATCACTGCTTGTTGATCCTTTTCAACTCTGATGTTCAATGACTGAGCTCAGAACATAAAGGGAAATTGCATAAAACTAATCACAGAAGCAGTTAGCACTGTATATGTTTTCTGTTCCAATCTTCATTATTATGTAAGTACAAGAAAGCAGAAGATAGACAGAGCACCTGTCTCTATATTCTGATCTGAGAAATTAAAAAGGGATTTTGGAAGTCAAAAAGTCAGATGAAATAATAATGTTTTTCCTAAGTCTCTTGGAGCGAGTATGTATTGGCCTACTTAGCATCCATATTGGCTCATCCCTGAGGTGGCCTCAGAAGGCCCATGTCAACATGGTGAGATGACTAGAAAATGCAGTTATGCAATTAAATGCAAGTTAACAAAACTTGAATGATTTTTACTCTGCTAATAAAAGATTACTTTTTGTGTGTGGTCATGAAATAAACAGTATAAATGCATTTGTCCTGGATAAAGCAAAAAAGGTCTAGTTCATACCAGGGCCAGATCTAGCCTGTCTGATCTGGGGGTGCAGTAAAAAAAAGTCAGGGGGCAGAATGGCAACACTATGTGTTGGTCTCTTATAGTCTGTCACACAGTGTCACAACCTGGGAAACACCATTGTGTATTAGGCTGTCATTAGATTAGGGTGATTAAAGAGAATATGTGCCACCTTATATCAGATGTCCCTATCATAGTCCCCTTTATATCAGGAATCCTCATCAGAGTCCCTGTTTACATCATGACTACTCCTCCTTAATCAGTGTCATTATCAGAGTGCCCCCTTACATCAGGGACCCTATCAGAGGGCCCCTAGTACATCAGGCTCCCAATCAAAGAGCCCCCTTACCTCTCTGTCCCCAAAAGAGTCCCCTTTTACATCAGTTTTTTTTCCTTTAGAGTGTCCCCTTACAACTCCTGTCCCCATCAGAGTGCCCCCTTACATCAGGTGTCCTCATCAGTGTGCCTCCCTGCCTAAAATATCTGTATCAGACTGGCTCATGGATCAGTGGATGCACTCTCAGAGACCTGGGGGGTGCACAGATAAAATCTAGGGAGGGGGGGCACAGCCCTCCCAAGCAACCCCTTAGATTTGGCCCTGGTTCACAGAGCTGAGCACGCTTACCTTCCATCTACAGCTATCTAGTCACAGTGGACTTATGGATGCATCTATTTCAGAAAGCAATGTGATGATCACAAACTTTTTTAAGATCTATAGCTTTGGTATTTCCTGTATACTGACACACTGGTAACTGTACAAATACATTAACAGTCTGGAGTTACACTAATTGTATTACATGTGGACACATTCACTAACATGCAAGGTTCACATATTGCATACTGGCCCACCCCACTTTGCCAAAAATCATTATACCTCCAAAAAACCTCCAAGAAAAGTTAGAAAGTATACTTAGCCTACTTTCAGCTTCTACCCATGGCATCTTATGGGGATAAAGTTACAAACCTTCTGGCGAGGTCCTGGAAACAATAAAGATCCCAACTCTCCAGGGAGGACAGTTCTGCACCGTGCTGGAGCATCTTCCCACAGGATCTGGGAAATTAAGTGATACCAGGATCTCTCTGGACAGATGGCAATGTTCCCCTCTCCATTGTGGAAGCTGGATGCAAACCAAGTATATTTTCTAACTTTTCCCCACAAGCGTTATTTTACAGGTATTATGCAGGGTTTTAACAGGGTGGGCCAGTAAGTAATATGAGGACCTTGCATTTTAGTGCAAGGTCCACTTTGAAACATTTTTATCTTCTAGCTGTATATACACATCTCAAGGGTAATACTGGGACAATGTTTTTAAGGTAAAGAAAGGTCAATCAAAAAATTCATATTGATTGACAAGCAATAAAAGATGTTAACAAGCCTAAAGCACAGTGTTCATAACCCATGAGGCTGTCAGGCTGTAGAAAATGTACATGAAAATTCTTCTTGGAATAGTAAAGCATTTTATCCCACATATCTTTTGTTGCAATGATAATAAATAAATAAAAAAAAAATTATATATATATATATATATATATATATATATATATATATATATAGTGCTCAACATAAATGACCAGATTCTGAGTGCTCCAATTTTATTAAATCTCCCCCACTGTATATCAATAAATATATTATGAGCAGGCATACCTTGGAAGTAACCTTAGCTTTGTTAAAGTGTATAGGCAAAAACCATTTGCAGTACATATGTGCACTTTTGCCCATGTTTTATCCCTGTAAAGACACTACAAGTACAGAAAAAAACCTGTTGATGTGCCAGAAAAGCAATCAGCTGTTAAACCCTGGGCTAGGCTGACAACACACAGCAATTTTGTGGACTTGTCAGCCCTGCCCGATGTATTATGCTCAACTAGAGAAAAAGGACTAGTACATAGCCTGTTCTAATGACAAAGAATCAATACTTTCTGAAAAGTTTAATAAGGGAATTAATTAGACCTGGCACCAGCGAGCTGGCCCCTTCATGCCAAATTGAAATAGGAATGATAGAAATAGAGGTTTCTTAATATATCTCTCCAGTCCTTCTGGTCCAAGAATTCCACATACAAGATGTACGTTGTATCATGAAATTTTAACTGTATTAATTTCCAGAACTATAAAAGGTTTATAGGAAACATATGCAAAACATAGCAAACAACACATTTAGCATGGCAGACCCCTTATATAATCATATTAATACATCGATTCAGAAAATAAATATACAGAAATTTGTAAACCCCAAGATATAAAATTAAGTAGTGGAAATTGATTTGCTCCATCAGACAACTGGGCATACTGGCATATCTCTTGGAAGATAGCTGGGCTGTAAATCTACATATGGAGGAAGAGTCTGGGAACAATCAACAAGAGCCCAACAAGATAGCATGTCAGAGGGGTGGCCATGTCCATTTTCATCTCTAAACTAAACTTTATGGAAATGGCCAGCCCTCTGCCATCTCCTGGTTGGTGTAATATACAATCTGTCATTTGTAATACATCTTTAGCTCATTTTGGATCAATTTATTGCGATGTGAGATTGGCTGTCTGCTTGTGTCTTTGTGGAGTGGAGATAATTTCACTGTGCTTTTGCTTATGGATCCCTTCTAGGCATATACATACAGCTTTTACTATTGGATAACATCTTATCTATTTGCCACTGTCATTTACTAACATCTGCTGTCGCTTGGCTACTTACATCTGTCATCTGCTTGGTAGCATTACAGCTTATTCATGACAACAGTTGCCTGGGACTATGGCTTCCACATGATTCTTTTTCCTGCTTCTACCACTTATCTACTGTCTTTTTTTTATCTATGCTTATGTAGCAGATATGATGTTATTCATTATTAACTGTTTGCATAAATATTGTCATATGTGTTTTCACTCCCCGCTCATCAAGAGGAGCCATTTCTAACCCCTATAAGCTATAGGAATATAATTATATGGTTGTTTGATGGAACAAATCAATTGTCACTACAATTTTATATCTGGCAGTATGTGGCCTTATTTACAAATGGCTATATACAGTATATCTTTTCTGTACATATGTATTAATATGATTATATACAGTACGGGGTGGCCATGTCGAATGTGTTGCTTGGTGTGTTTTATATTCAGTATGTTTCCAACAAAACCTTTATATTCTCGTGTATTGTTTGTTGCTGTATTGTCTCATGTTCTGTCCCCCACTTTAATGTACAGCGCTGAGCAAACCTTTTTGGCGCTATATAAATCCTGTACAATAATAATAATATTTGTAGATATTAAAAAATGTAAATGTCTGTGGAATTTCAGGACCGGGGAACTGCAGGGATATATGAAGAAACTTCCATTCCTGCTCCCAACTTGGGAAATACTGTCGATTCAATATAGCAATGAATATGCTAAGAGTAAGTAAGCAGGTTGAAATGCTGAGATAGTGAAACAGATGGCTGCCGGGGCGAGGAAAGGAAGGGGTTACTGCATTTTCCTGCTCTTTTCTGGGGTCTGTCTATCTCCCTGTGCTGTAAATAGGGAGGGCTCTGCTCACAAGCAGGCAGTCTGCTGCATGGCAAGAAGACACAGGCAAGCCACAGCATGTAATCTACAACTTTTCCACAGAGTGGGGACTTGGTCCTGTATTGTTAGCCCTGCTTGCTGAAATCTGCAACTACCACTATGTGGGGGGGGGGGGACTGCTAGGGCTTGCAGTTTGCCCTGAAGACATCAGCATTTGGATTCTACCTTTATGGACTTTGCCATGAATGGACTCTTATTATGTGCAGGTATGCTTACTAGGGCAATCATACAGTTAGGGAAGTTAGGGAAAGGACTGTATGCCTTTGTTGGATTGTTATGCTGAGATTCGTCAGTAAAGCCTTTGAAATTTTGCTATGCCTGTCTGAAGTTGTTCAGGAGAAGTTGTATGAAAGTAGCCACCACCACACATAGTCTACAGCTTAGGTCAGTTAAACACATTTGGGTATGAAGACAGCAGTACAAGAGTTAATGTGGTACAGAAAGCAGCAAATGGTTACCAGGGGTAAAGATAGTCTAGTGCCAGTACAATCATCCTGCAAGGAAGCATGTACGTGTGACAGGCTGGATGTCCTCTTGCAGTAAGGGAGTTGCTGGCGGTCTGTCTACCATAGGAACGGGAGTGGATCAGCACCGCAAAGGTTCCCGACCTGGTTACTAGGTACGGAAGAGGAAGAGTTAAGATAGTACATGCATGGAGTCTGTGCTAGGTGCATGGTGGGATTTTATTCCATTTCTGAGAGTGAGGTAGCGGTGATACACTGAACAGGTGGAGTGGGCACTGGCTGAGCTTGTCCCTCCTAAATGCAACAAATAACAGTAGTAGTGTACAATGACATGGGAAAAAAAAGAGTTAACTAAAGTTCAGTTTATTTGTTCAAGTGTACACAGTGTACGGCCATCTCTGAGTTGGGGGTCCTCCTTAAGGTTGAGTTATCCCTGAAAGCGACCCCTGCCTTGTCCTGGGGCATTGATGAGCATGGCACAGTAAAGGTACCCCACATGCAAGGCAAGTGATGCCATCCAAGCTGCCCAGCATAGCCCAGAAGAACCCACCCCAGGGAAGGCCTCTTATGTGACCAACACTAGATGCCTAATGAGGAGGGGAATATGGAGGAAGCAGGGGCGGACTGACCATTTGGAAACTCGGGTACTGCCCGAGGGCCCGGGGTGAGTAGGGGGCCCCATGAGATGCCCCTGGTACCTTTTTCATAGGCTTTTTTGATTTGGGCAAGGACACAGGGGCCCCATGATCCCCTATTGCCCGGGGTCCCATGAGTTTTCAGTCCGCCCCTGGGAGGAAGTACCACCAACCTACCCCCGCAGCTTACAAGTATGCAGGAAATAATGAGCCCAGGGCTACCTCTATGCCATTGTCCCAAGTTAGAAGTTCAAATAGATTGGAGTTAGGGACCATATGTTGCACAGATGCCTTGACAGAGCAGTGTAGCTTGCTAATGTATAGAACAAAAACATCTGATTTAAACCTAAAGCCAGCTATAGATTGTTCAAATCTTGGCCTGTTCAGCAGGGACCAGCCAAGATTCAGTCCATCTATGAGCAGGTTGATTGTATCCAAATCGATTGTTGTAAGACTTGGATACAATCAGCCTGTCGAATTTTTCATGTAGTTATTGCCAGTGGCTATAGCCGCTAGCAATAATCACTGTGTTCTTCTGGCAGAAAGCCTCCCTATGCCTCCCCAAGGGGTGAACACAATAGCTCCATTAGAGGGATTCCCCATCAACACTGACTGTGCTGAAGGGAGAATCAAGCGATTTTCTTTCCTGCAACCAGTGAAAGACATTTGCATCATCTATGGCCAACCTAAATGTTAACACAGTTTATTGTGCTGACTGGCTGGAGCATGTGCCAGTGACTGGAGAATTTTCATATTGCTCCTTCTACAGCTACATCTTCCCTCTCTACTACCCTCCAATCTTCATACCATTGTTGAACATCGTGCATCCTGCCTTCATATTTCTGTTGATGTCTCATAATGCACTTCAACTATTTGAAAACAATTTCATTCTTGTATTAATTGATTCCACCAAATGTTTCAATAATGACAATCAGATAAATGTAGTGCTTACACCCGAAGGAAATTTGCCCAGGTTCTTCCCCAATGGATTTTCCCACATCTGGGCACACAATCTCAGCCACACTTTTCCTCAATAATCATTTTAGGAGTGTTCTTCTTTTTTGTTATTTTTAATTTTGGAGTAACTGGGATAGGGTTGAGGGAGTTGATTGGGATACTCCAAAAATAGAACTATGCACAGATTTTTAGGACAGTTACATAGTTAGTCTGGCTGAACAAAGACAAAAGTCCATCCAGGGCAACTATAAAAAAAAGTTATAATCCTACACCCACAGTTGATCCAGAGGAAGGCAGAAAAACCCAGCAAAGCATGATCCAATTTGCTCCTGCAGGCGAAAAAATTAATTCCTGTTCCCCGAGTGGCAATCGGATATTGATCAACTTTACCTATACAATTTAGTATCCAGTTATATTTTGTTTATCCAATAAAGAATCCAGGCCTTTTTTAAAGCAATCCACTGAGCTGGCCAGAACCAACTCTTGAGGTAGTCTATTCCACATTTTCACAGCTCTTACTATGAAGAAACCTTTCCATGTTTGGAGATTACATTTCTTTTCCTCCAGACGTAAAGAGTGCCCCTTGTTCTCTGTGATGACCTCAGGGTGAATTGCTCTACACTGAGTTCACTATATGAACCACTGATGTATTTATACATGGTGATCATATCCCCCCTTAATCTCTTCTTCTCAAGAGAGAATAAATTCAGTTCCTCTAATCTTTCCTCATAGCTGAGCTCCTCCATGCCTCGTATCAGTTTGGTTGCCCTTCTCTGTACTTTCTCCAGTTCCTCAATGTTCTTTTTGTGAATTTGGTGCCCAAAATTGAACTGCATATTCCAGATGAGGTCTTACTAATGATTTGTACAGGGGTAAGTTAACAGTTAACTTCTTTCTGAAAGGCTGAAGCAGAAACCCTTGCTTATAGCAAACTGTGGATTTGCCTTGTAAAATAAGCAGGTGAAAGAGCACAAGCCTTTTCCAATAAATCAATGCGAGCAGAGTCCCTTCGCAAGGAATTAGATAGACTAAGCTCTTCAGGACACCAGTTGATGTCCTCTTTAGACAAACTCACAGATGACTCTCTAGTACAAGAGGGGTGACAGCAGCCTAAAATCTCTACAATCTCTCACAGCGGTCTGTACTCACAAAATGTCCAGAGACAGTTGGTTGCCTCCTTTCATCATCCATGCAACACCTTTCTCTTGTGATACCAAACTAGATCTTAGGATGACAGCCCCTCAGTCAGCTCTTTGTAGCTTCAGTATCCAGGCGAGCACATGGAAGAATAAGAGACCCAGAAGTCCAGGCTCTCAGAGAATTTATACAGACTCCCAGCAGCCTTCAGGGCCCTGATCCTGAGATTGGCCAGGGCTGCATAATTATTCATATTGCCAATTGCATAACTCCACACCTATGTTCCAGAGAATTCTACAGCTCTCTGGAAGGCAGAGGGAGCTATCAGACTAGCAGCAACTGAGAACACTGTACTGACCTATTTAATCAGCTGGACTGATTACAGTGAAAACAGCTAAATTTACCTGACAGACAATTGCAGCCGCACTGGTTACAGTGAGGCAAGCTGAATTTACCTAACAAAAACACACACAGACCCACTGAACATGTGAGCCAAAACTAATCCTAGCACCTATCTAGGAGGGTGCTACATAAATTTAAAACGAAAGATTCCCTATTAAATAATTTTCGGATTTCTTTATGGATTCAAAACTTTTCTTGTATGTAGATCAGTAATGCTCTGGGATCTTCAAATATGAATAACATTAATGCACTGCAGCTTCTCTCTTTTTATGCAGAAAGTAATGTTGTTTTCTGATGGCATTAATCAAAACAGATTTCTTCATACACTGTAACAAGAGAGACACACTCATGTTTTATGCAGCATACATTCCTCTAGGAAATAAAACTTCCCAGCCTCAGTGTCCTAAAGGGAAAAGATTCCACTCTTTCTGTTACTATCACAATTGCTCCACCCATGCAAATCAGAAATGAGTAGGAGGATGTGTCCCATGGTCCCATCTGCCCATTTCAGGGAATAAAGAGAACATACAATGACAGAACACACATCAGAAGAGTACACATTAGAACATTCACATAAATACCCTTACTAAAGAAAGCCAACTACAGATTATTTATTTACTAAAAGACTAATGACATTCATGTACCTACATAAAGGCTGACTCACTGCATGCTTGTGCCTGCGGTAATCTGCTTTAAAAACTCAAGCTGATGTATGATGCTTTGTACATCACATAGAATAGGATAGCAATAAAAGTGAGCGCTCTATGGGGTAAACTGCTAGGAAACCAATAAAGCCCTGTGAAGAATACATAAAAAATGGTGCAAATTATAATGCAAAATAGAATCCAAATGACTAAACAGACAATAGGGCAGTCAATATGTAAAGGATTATAAAGTATTAATAAAGTATTAATAAACAAATGTTCCGTATTGTCACTAAAGGCTAATGAATAGTCTATATAATGCTCTCCTTAAAATCCGTAGTGGTGTTCCAAGCAATGTAGAGAGATTGTGCACTCACCAGATGCACAATGTAAATGTGCATTAAATAAAATCCACAGAAGCCTCCTTTAGGGTCTGGTCTGGGATAGGGGAAGATTTCCTCCCTCTGGGTGGTTGGTCTGGTCAGAAACACACAGAGATAATCCTCCCTCTGAGTGGGTGGTGGTAGTGGAAGCACACAGGGTGATATAAAGATCCAGCTGGCCAGAGGTCCCCTTAAGGGATAGGTGGGTGCAGGTTGCCTGGGTACAGGATCTCCCTTCTCTGGATCCTTAATGTTGCTGGATCAGGCAGGTACTATGAATAAATAACTCCACCAGGGGGAGTATAGGAAGTACTCATAGTGTAGTAATTAATGGATGTAACATTTATTAAAAAGTAACCATAATAAAAACAAATATAATTCACTTAGAATAAAAGCAGAGTAAAGCAGCAATATGCAGCACAATGAACATTGCAGAGTATGGCAGTGGTGTGCATCGGACTAACCGTCCAGAAAGTAAGATGGCCACCAAGCCTCCATGTGGCTCCGGCGGCTTAACGTCACGGCATCTTGGCTCCTCCTGACGTGTTCAGCCTCTGCCTCTGAAGAAGTGTGTGCGCACGAAACGCGTCGGGGGCCAATACGCCGTGAAGTTAAGCCGCTGGAGCCACGTGGAGGCCCGGCGGCCATCTTACTTTCTGGACGGTTAGTCCGATGCACACTGCTGCCATACTCTGCAGTGTTCATTGTGCTGCATATTACTGCTTTACTCTGCTTTTATTCTAAGTAAATTATATTTGTTTTTACCATGGTTACTTTTTAATAAATGTTACATTCATTAATTACTACACTATGTGTACTTCCTATACTCCCCCTGGTGGAGTTATTTATTCATAGCACCTGCCTGATCCAACAACATTAAGGATTCCAGAGAAGGGATATCCTGTACCCAAGCAACCTGCACCCACCTATCCCTTAAGGGGACCTCTGGCCAGCTGAATCTTTATATCACCCTGTGTGCTTCCACTACCACCACCCACTCAGAGGGAGGATTATCTCCGTGTGTTTCTGACCAGACCAACCACCCAGAGGGAGGACATCTTCCCCTATCCCAGACCAGACCCTAAAGGAGGCTTCTGTGGATTTTATTTAATGCACATTTACATTGTGCATCTGGTGAGTGCACAATCTCTCTACAGTGCTTAGAACACCACTACGGATTTTAAGGAGAGCATTATATAGACTATTCATTAGCCTTTAGTGACAATACGGAACATTTGTTTATTAATACTTTATTAATACTTTTTTTATTTGCACTAACATACAATTTTGAGGAGAAGCTTTCGGGGTATGTCCCCTTCTTCAAAGTCCAAACAGTACTATTACAAATCACAAAGTTTAAGCAGAATGTTACATATTGACTGCTCGATTGTCTGTTTATTCATTTGGATTCTATTTTGCATTATAATTTGCACCATTTTTATAGCGCTGCACTATTTTTTTGTACATCACATGGCAGTGCTATTCATTTAGAATGGAAAGCTAAAATACACGTACAGTTACTGCTGACATACAATGAACATGTCATGACTTGATGAGTGCTGCATTGCCAAAAATGGTTCAGGTGTGAATTTTCATGTGTTGAGGTGAGCTGCCATGCAATTCAAAATGAATGTGCTGCCTTAATGCAGCAGGCTTAATGCACAAAACTGAGCTTGTCAACATCAGGGGGTACCACCAGTCCTCCTGTATGGTGCCCAGGCCAGCAGGGGAGCACAGGCAGCTGGGTGAATCAGATGTGGGCAGGGAGGGTGATCACCACGACGTGGGGGGAGGAATTACTGGAATAGATCTCCTATATGGCTTTCTCTGACTTTTAGCTGCTGCAGAGTCATACAGGGGCTTGTTTCCAGTAATTGCCCCCCTGCTGCGCCCATAACCCTGCCTGTGTACTATACATTTCCCCCTGTTGCCCAGATCCCTCTGTGTGCCCCCACAGTGCTGCTGGCTTTCCTCCTCTCCTTTCCAGTTGCAGCTGCAAGCACACAATAGGATCCTGCAGGATAGAGATTGGGGGAAGGGTCTGGTAAATATGTCACATTTACCAGCCCCCTTCTTTCCTGAATGAACAAATTGGGTGATCGGTACTGGTCCCTCACTGTGTTCATTCATAACTGGTCAGGTTGGCTGTAGAGGGCATAGTGGTTTCTAACAGCAGCCCTGGTCAACATATGTACGAGTATGATGTGGCCCTTAGAGTTTTAGGATGATAAAGGCCAAAACCAAAAAAGGTAATCTTGCTTGAGGCACCTGATATGCTGTTTCTTAACCACTTCAATACCAGGCACTTTTACCCCCTTCCTGCCCAGGCCAATTTTCAGCTTTCAGCACTGTCGCACTCTAAATGACTATTGCGCAGTCATGCAACACTATACCAAAACTAAATTCTTATCATTTTGTTCACACAAATAAAGCTTTGTTTTGGTGGTATTTGATCACCACTGGGTTTTTTTGTTTTGCTAAATAAACAAATGTTTTTCTTTGTTTCTGTTATAAAATCTTGCAAATAAAAAATTGTTCTTCATAAATTTAGGCCAAAATGTATTCTGCTACATTTGTTTGGTAAGAATCACCCAAATCGGTGTATATTATTTTGTCTGTAGGAAAGTATAGAGTCCACAAATTATGTTATATATCTGAAAATCAATAAATCCTGCTGTACTGATGGCTGATCTAATTTTTAAGGCCCAAAAATTCCAGGACAGTACAAACACCCCCCAAATAACCCATTTTTGTTGCAAAGTAGACTTCCCGAGGTATTTGGTAAAAGACATGGCGAGTTTTTGCAATTTTCTGTCATAGTTTTTTGTAAAATGAAGAAATAAAAAAAAACTCACTTTCTTTTTTTTTTTTAACATACTGTCACCAGTGCAATACAGCATCATCATATAGCTGATGTGGCGGTGATTAGGGACACTGACTGGTTACAGTACAAAACAAAATAGTGATTCCTTACAGCAATTAATTTCATTGCTATAAACAAGCATTTTACTGAATGGAAGCAATTCATTTGGTTTATTTTGTTGTGATTAGCTGTGATTGGCCACAGCTGATCACATGACACATTCATGAATCTGTATCTAGTCTGCTGTCACATTGGAGGCCTTATATGCCACCTCTCAGTCTAATAAAGAGCAAGCATTTCAAGACGGTCTTGACATGTTTTGCACTAACATGCTTATTCGCTTTATTAGGGCTCATGTACACTGCAGCTGATAAATTGACGTTCAGGAGCTTTTCTGCATTTTTTTCAGCAGCCCCTGAACTCTCCCTAATGTTTTCCTATGTGTCCATGTACACTATGTCATTTACAGTCGTTTACAGGCAGTTGTGTTTACAGTTGTTTTTTTGAATGCACCAAACTTGTGTTCCGGAGTAGATTTTACTGGCGTTTCAAACGCCAAACGCTTGGAAATGCATGTAAACGCGTTTAGAAGCATTTGCGTTTAGAAGCGTTTTTTAACTGTTTCATGTCCAGATGCTGTCCGGAGCCTTTTTTAATCATCAGAAATGCATGCTAAGCTTTTTCCAGGTACTCAAATGGACCTAGTACACCAGCGCAGTCAGTTGCAGGTTTTGCGTGAAGGAAAAAATGGTAAAACGTGCTGCATTATGATAGCATCCATAGTGAATACAACCAAAAAAGACAGGTCATCTCAACACATACTGCTCTCTCTGCTTCTGCTCTCTCTATTCCTCTCAAAAGGTCTGAAATAGTAAATTTTTTACTGTTTTTCAGTGCATTCTGGGCATTTGGGAGGGTCTTCTGAGGTTATTTTTTAAAAACGCTTCTAAACTCAAACGCTCATAAACGTGCATAAACATGGTATGCAAACGCGGCTAAACAGGCGCTTTTTAACCTATGTTTTCCAGCAGTCAGTTTCCATCATTCAGAAGAGCTTTCCAAACGCCTCGTGTACATGAGCCCTTAGTGTAAAAGGTGTTGAGATGCTTTTAAGATGACTGCTGTTTAGCATGTTACAGTAATGAAAATTTGCTAGATTCTATAGATCCTCAAAATTTTGTACTTCTACTAATTTAGATTGCAACAATTTAGTATTGAGAGTTGGGAAAAAGTTAGGGAAGCAGATCAGAGGCTTGGCTGAACTCCTGGGCCTCTTTGACTATAGCTTTGTCCTTGGTCCTGTTCAAGGAAGGAATTGGTTTAATATGAAAGCTGTTTGGCCAAGCAGGTAGTTTTCTCATGCATTAAAAAAGAATAAGTGTATCTCTTCATAACATGAAACAGTATAAACACATGCACATGAATGAATGGGAGAGTTATGAGCAGAATAAAAGCAGCAACTCAAAGTGCAACTGTTATTATAACCAGTATGAAAATATAAAGGCCATATTTCTAGCTGCAGTAGATTAAAATAACATCAATGAATACTCTAAGCTGTGTCTTATCATGGGAAAATTAAGACAAAACCATAATTTGGCTGCAATAGAGGAATTTTATGAAACTAAAAATTTACAATGGTGGGAAATCACCCTAGGCTATACTAAGTGAAAGCTTAACAAAATAATATGCGCAAACACACACATCTTGCTCACTTTGACTTCTGGATAATGTTGTTTTTGGAAAGTATTTAAAGATGATTAAGAAGACAAAAAAGAAGTTACAATAAAACACAGTGTTCAGAAAGCCTTGAGGTATTTATATATTTTTCTCAGTAGTTTCATAAAGCATTACAAAGCTAGTATTTTTGAATAAATAGATATGTACACAGGACAACTATCTCAAGAAACTTTTTTTCTTTTGCATTATAAATGAAATAAATTATTGTATTATTATTATTATACAGTATTTATATAGCGCCAAAGGGTATGCTCAGCGCTGTACAGTAGCAAGGGGGACAGAACATGAGAAAAGACAGTAACAATACAATACACGAGGGGTTCGAGGGCCCTGCTCTTTCGAGTTTACAATCTAGGATAAATAAATATAAAATATAAAAAATAAATATATGAATTAAAAAATCTGCATCCAATTTTTAAATTTTATATGCTTTTGGCTTAGCATGAAAAGTAGCAGTCTTAGACTTGAAATGAACCACAGTTGTGGAATGTGCTTTAACCTCCCTGGCTTTAACCTCCCTAACTAATCAATATTTTTGAATGTCAAAATGGTACTTTTTTTGCATTGAAATGTGTTTTTTTTATATTGTAGGCCTGTAATTCTTAGGAATAACTCACTTAAATCTGTCCAAAAAAAGAGTCTAGTAAACATTCCAGGTATGATAAAGTTTGAAACACAAAATCATAAATTATACTATAATAAATAATTATAAAAAAATAATAATATAATAATACATTTAATTCAAGAAACTTTTTTTTATTTTGCATTATAAATTAAATAAATATATGAATTAAAAAAATCTGCATCCATTTTTTTAATTTTACATGCTTTTGGCTTAGCATGAAAAGTAGCACTGTTAGACTTGAAATGAACCACAGTTGTGGAATGTGCTTTAAGCTCCCTGGAGGTCTAAATAATCAATATTTTTGAATGTCAATGCAGTACATTGTTTTGCATGTAAATTTGTTGTATTTATATTGTAGGCCTGTAATTTTTAAGAATAACTTATTTAAATCTGTCCAAACAAGTGTCTAGTAAACATCCCGGGTATGATAAAGTTTGAAACACAAAATCATAAATAATAATAGAATAAATAATTATAAAAAATAACAATAATAATAAATGTAATTCAATAATGTAATCAAACCAAAAACACTGAAATTTGAAATATAGTGCCAAGTTTGCACATCGCTGAGCTCAGTCGCAGAATCGTTTTCAGTGTCTGATGACAAATTTCCCCCGCAAATCATTATCACTCAATTAGAAGTGGTTCTAATTAACTATCACTGTTCTCTAGCCGGTCTAAAACCGCTTTTGACCTAAAGGGATGCTTTTTGAATGCCATGGACATTCTCAAGTTTCCAGGGAGAGAGTGCAGGCAGGGCACTGGAGAAAGCACTAGGGACAAAACTGAGGTGAAATAGTTTGATACAGTAATGTAATCCTAACAGATTACAATGTATTGTGTGTATGCCATATTTTTACTTTTTTTAATCTCCCGCCGGTTCCGCCCCCCTGCGTCCCGACACTCACAGGGAACAGATGTCGGCATTGGCCGGAGGACATGGCCGGAGGACACAGCGGGAGGACATCATGGGATTGCAGGACAAGGTAAGGATCAGGGGATCGCAGAAGAAGCACTATACTGTAATCCTGAGTGTGGCTCGAGGTTACCGCTTTTGGTACTGTAAATTAACCCCGCCTCACACTCGGGATTAGCGCTATTGAGGTTAAAATAGAATTATGACCAAAGCTTTTTTTGTCCTACTTCTCCTGTGGGTCACAGGAGTTCACTCACTTTTGCTCTCCTGTGTCCCAGAATCAGCTGACAGAGGGCTGTAGCACACACTGACTGAAATTCCTCAGCAATCGGCTGAGAGCTAGAGCCAGCTGCACCTGCCCCTTTCTTGGGCAGTGCTCCAGTGAGTAAGCAGGAGCAGAGTGGAGAGTGGTGACTGGCAGTCACCGCTCTTGGCTCGCTCAGAGCAGCCCAAGTGCTGAGTGATCAGAAATCATATAATCACTAATTTCCTCGGTCTTAGCGCCAACATGCAACACCTGCAGCACCACACCAATGTAAACCTCAAACCTCTTCCTTAATGCCCATGTATATGATATTGAAATCAACCTGTTTTTAAAGTCCACCTCATTCTCCTTACCTGAATGCACTGTCATGTGTCCCTTGCCAGTGCCTCCTACTGGAGTAGAGACTGGTGATCCAGCACTGCAGTTTGTGCTCATGCTGACCAGTTATCTCCTGCTGATGTCATCCCACCACTTCAGTCTTCTGGAGCTTGAGAAAACCCCACTGCTGGACAGCCAATGGGAAGTGTTCCTGTCACCCAGGTAACAACATGCGTACCTGAGGAAGGATCATCCAACTCTGAAGTACAGAAAATACTGGGTAAGGACTGGAGCGTCACAGATTTTAGTTAATAAATGGGAATTTTAAGTATTTTTTTAAATACAGCTAATAGAGATGGGGGGGGATTCTCTCCTAGAAATGAGTTTTATAACATTTCTTCAGAACAATGTCTTCCAACTGATCTGGGAGTGCTGGTGTTCCAATTACAAGATCCCCTGATGCATTTTTTTATGAGCCTTTCCTAATTTTTTTTCCAAGAGTAATGGTCTATCACAGGAGTGTCAAGCTGGTGGCCCTCCAGCTGTTGCAAAACTACAAGTCCTATCATGCCTCTGCTTTTTGGAGTCATGCTTGTAACTGTCAATCTTGCAATGCCTCATGGGACTTGTAGATTGGCAACAGCTGGAGGGCCGCCAGCTTGACACCCGTGGTCTATCATATAGCAGAATTGCTTCACTAGTAAGTATAAATCCCAGTGATACAAGATCAATGAAATACAGATATTTCTGTCAGTAAAGGTCCTTCCTCCCTGTGAAAACTTGCATAAAAATGTTGTCTTTCCAGATGGGAAAAAGTACAAAAACATCTTACACAGTATTTTACACCTCAAAAACTGGTCCTGTGTATCCCACAACAACACTCCCCACTCTATTGATGAAACTGGATAAAATGGATTCTTAGATTATGTTTGGTGGAACTGTCCAATACTTTTCTGGAAAGAAATCTTTTAATTTACCACCTCCTTTACCAACATCTTTTGCTCCCCTGACTCACCTATGGTACTATTTTTTTCATAGTCAGAATCGAAAGCCCCTCACTATCCTCTGTAGTGAGCATTTTCAACATACACACCTCATTCAAAAATATGTTTGCCCAAATGCATAATGCCTGACCTAAATTTCAAAGCAATTGGACTTGTTGGTAGATAGACAATAGTTGCAAGGTTCAAGATTAATACCTTTTTCTGGTGTAGTGCTGCCCCTGTAGAGAACACTTGATAATGGTTGTCTCCAATGGCTGCCCTGACCTTGCAAGCCTCCCAAGACGTCTGACACTCTTGGTTCAAACATATTTCTAAAATATTAAATATTAAGGCAAGAGACAAGATTTTTTTTAGCAACACCTCTATATGAAAATAACCAGTTTAACAGAATATACAGTCAAAAATAATATGCTGTAACTATATAACTGCAGCACCAGCAGCAGGAGAGGGAAGAGAAGGCTTGTTGACTTATCATCTCCCTCTGGGCCACTGCTGTCACAATGGGGAATGCAAAGATTTATGTAAATATATATACTCCGGCATAAATAGGTATAGACACCCTATTTTGAAAAACAATGGCTTAAAGCGGAGATCCACCCAAAAGGGGAAGTTCCGCTTTAAACCTTTGTCCCCCGTTAGCCATTAAGGATTGTCACCTTTGGTGCCCGCTCCCACTTCTGCTGCGATCACCTAGGTGATCGGAAGCGGAAGTCATTCTCCCTCCCCATAGTCTTCTGGGACACGTGACAGGTCCCAGAAGACTATGCGGCCATTCACAAAGCGCAGCGCTTCTTGCGCATACGCAGTGGGCACCCGGCTGTCACAGCCAGGTGTCCACACTGAAGATGCAGGCGCCAGGGAGAGAAGACGGCTGGTGAAACCAGCAGTGGGGAGGACACCGCTGGACCGAGGGACAGGTAAGTGTCTGTACTTTAAAAGTCAGCAACTATAGTTTTTGTAGCTGCTGACTTTTATTGTTTATTCAGGTGGAACTCCACTTTAAGTTTGAATAGAACCCTTTAACTAGAAATTACAACTTGAATCCTGTGATGTTTAACGTTTCTGATGTAATAGTATCTGTTGTCTTCTGCTAGCAATGGTGGGGCCCATATACATTAGTGAGTACTGGTAATTCAATGACATTAACAGATAAGTTGTGGTAGATGCTCAAAGCAAAGATCTTGTACTGAGGTGTAAAGGTGTCTGCATGCAGTGTCTCTAAAGTAAATGTAGATATCCTCCTGTGCTTATTTTGGAGGATGCAAATATAATTATAGCTGTTGCCACTCAACTTAAACCAATAAGTGTAGACTCAAAATATAAATAAATAGTGAAGCGCTATAAAATATAAATTTAACGCATATGCAATACTAACGTGCTATATATTGCTAACTGTTCCAATACAATTGTGCTCAGTGAGAAAAATAGCAAATATAATATATTAAGCAAAATATAAAGTGACAAAAACCATTAAGAAATGTGAAACAAATCCGACAAATTGAGAGTATTAATTGTATATAAAAAAAAGGGTGATATCATCCCGTACTGATTAAACGATATCTATTATAAATACAATATGAATGAAAAAACATTAAAATACATCTGTGTAATTAGAAACATAAAGTCCATGCAAGTGTGCCTGTGCCAATGTGATCTTGACTCCAGTGAAACAGAAAAAAGATCCTCAAATGGCAGCAATGCCTGTTCACCTCCACAAACTGACCCACACAGGGCCAAAAGGCTATGTTTAACAATACCAGATCCTCTCAATTCTGCTCCTCATCACAGG
The DNA here is from genome assembly GCF_062004578.1 of Staurois parvus. Lineage (NCBI taxonomy): Eukaryota > Metazoa > Chordata > Amphibia > Anura > Ranidae > Staurois > Staurois parvus. The sequence goes on along the minus strand of NW_028317926.1, from coordinate 650,582 downwards.
GACTATGGGATTGAATATGGACGTCTCCCCAGCGCACCTTATCTACTCCACCTCCTCTTATGTCCACATATATGAGATACAAAGCAAAAATCATTCCATAGTGCAGTAATCTTTTTTATTTAGAAAATAAATGGACTTGATATTGCACTCACATGTATTTCCCAGTGAAAACAGCCTGTCACCACATCCGATGGGTGTACTGCATGGTTACTGGGTGTAGCAATATGGCCGCTGCATCCGGAAGTGCGTCACCTCGTACCGGAAATGGCGTACCGACGCGTTGCATCACGTGCCTCGTGACTTCATCAGGGATGGCAGTCCCCCTGTGTTCTGTACTCTGCAGTATCATCATGTCACTGGCTTTAGGACTACAGATCCCAAGATCCTCAGCTGTAGAAGAGCTGTATCCACTCAGCTAACAGGAAGTGATGTAGCAGCCCCAATACTGGGCACTAGGGGGAAAAGGATTAATTGTAGTCCCATCCAGGGGCGGACTGACCATTTGGAAACTCGGGCACAGGGTCAGTAGGGGGCCCCATGAGATGCCCCTGGTACCTTTTTCATAGGCTTTTTTGAGTTTGGGCAAGGACACACGGGCCCCATGATCTCCTATTGCCCGGGGCCCCATGAGTTGTCAGTCCGCCTCTGGTCCCATCTGTCCTTAAATGGCATAATGATAAAGCCAGCACCTGGCTGCATTGAGAAGACTCTTTCTTGCTTATTTTGTTGGGTTTTTTAACATAGTATATAATTTTCTTGCATGTTAAGCAATAACTTTACCTGTCCCACTTGGTACATGACTTTTTATCAAATATACCATAAATGCCAATCTCTGCTTCTTTTCTGTAATAGTTTGATGATGATACATACACTTCATTACACTTTACAGTTCCTATTTTTAGTTCCCCACTTTTCTTTCTTCTCTCATCCTCCTTTGGTACTTTTGGTATCTTTCTTCATCTTTATAGGCAAACACCAACACTGTATGGTGACACCAACACTGCTCTCAGAGTCAATGATCATAGCTAGCACTAGGTATAAGAAAGTTATATATTTATTACTCTGTATCATAGAATATTGAACACTGACTTTCTATTGTATGTGAAAATTGGGATCTCACTTGGTTCTGATATTTATGGGCATTACTTTTTGTAATGCCATACTCCAAAAAATGTCAATAAAGATCCATAGCTGTAAAAGAAAATTGAAGTGAGGCACTTCAACTGTGCAGTAAAATAAAAAGGAAGTTGTCAGGCTAGAAATATATTGGCTGTCATTGCTTATTTGTTTTTCAAGGTGCAATATCCAGGTCCCCAATGAAGAATAAAGCATCCAAGAGGTGCTGAAACTTTGATGTGTGAGTTCATACAATGTAGGGAGAGAACAAAGAGATTTTGAAAGCTCTCAGGCTCAGGTCAGCCTGCTCACAACAGACAAGGCTACCCTCCAGTGGGCACCCTGGTGGGTTACCAGAATAAAAAAACCAAGCACAAATGGAAAGAGCATCAGAACAAAGAATAAAAGAGTCCAAATTAATTTATTAGTTTATGCTAAAAAAAACCCCATACATTATCACTCACCATCTGATATTTTGTTGTCTTTGCATGTATTTGTACATGTATCTGTATATGCGTGTAATTATGAAATGGAGTTGCTGCAATAATTCACCAAAAAGTCACAGTAATCTCCAGTGTAACTTTATGCTGATTTTAACAATACCATACTCTTGGTGTTTGGTTTTATATGTTATCATACAATAAAATTGTTGAATTTTATGTGGTTGTTAGTATCATGTTTTTGGCACCTAAAATAATTCTTTATTCCTTCCATTGTGTATTTAAATGTGTGCAGTTATGTATGCATGTAATATGTACGCATATGTATATCTAGGATTTTTTTGATTGCTAGACTTCTGATGATGTCAGTCAAATTTACATTATATTGTGTTTTGTTGTAGCCCTGATGAAGGAGGAGTTTTTCCTTAACCCTGAAACGTGTTGGCTGTTTTTTTGTAGTATAAGCTAATAAATGAATTTGAACTCTTTTATCCTTTAGTTTGGAGCTCCTTTCATTGGTGCATATTTTTTCCAATATAGAAGTCTTATTCTTATCCTTTATTTAATACTTGGTGATTTAACCACCCATATCAAGTGTTGGAATACCTGATATACAGTATGCATCCTTTTTCTAGCCAAAGATTTACCATGTAGTAAAGCAAATATATTTTTGCTAACCCTGGGGCATATTCCTTTAAACACTAATATGCAACAACAGCTCCTTTATTTCCTGAAGTAGCACAGCCCTGTAAACTTGTTTATTCTTAGAATGTCACAATTGCTTTTTTACACACCCAGTTGCATGTTGAAAGAATACCAAAAATGCATAGAAGCAAAAGGAAAAGAACATTTTGGTGATAGTCAGCTGGTGTTTCATGCAGTATTTAGTTATAACTACCCAAACCGCACAGTTTAACCTCCCTGGCGGTATGATTATTTCAGATTTTTGGTGCTAAAAGCGGTACCATTATTTTGCATGGAAATATGTAGTTTTTTTATTGTAGGCCTGTAATTCTTAGGAATAACTCACTGAAATCTGTCCGAACAAGAGTCTATTAAACATCTCGGGTATGATAAAATTTGAAACACGAAATCATAAATTATAATTTAATAAATAATCATAAAAAATAATAATATAATAATAATACATTTAATTCAATAATATAATCAAACCGAAAACACTGAAATTTGAAATATAGCGCCAAGTTCGTACATTGCTGAGCAAAGTCGCAAAATCGTTTTCAGTGTCTGATGACGAATTTCCCCCACGAATCATTATCAGTCAATTCTGCAAGTGGTTCTGATTTACTATCGCTGTTCTCTAGCTGGTCTAAACCCGCTTTTGACCTAAAAGGACACTTTTTGGACGCCATGGATTTTTCTAAGTTTCCAGGCAGAAAGACAGACAAAATGTAGGCAGGGCACAAGACAAAGCACTAGGGACAATATGTATGTGAAATGGGTTGAAACAGCAATGTTTTACTGTGAAAAATGTGTTTTGAAAAAAATGACATTTTTTAAAATTTTCAAATTTCCCGCCGCCGCCACCGCCCGTACGTCCCGACGTCAAGGGGACCGGAACACAGAAGCCGGATGCCGGCATCAGCCGGAGGAGATGGCCGGGGACGCTTCAGGGGACACATCGTGGGAGCGAAGGACAAGGTAAGTGCTGCAGGGACTCCCTATGCAGGGCCGCATGGTAAGCCCGAGTGTAGCTCGGGGTTACCGCTTTTGGTACTAAAACTCTACCCCGAGCTACACTCAGGAATACCGCCAGGGAGGTTAAAAGATAAGTTCATCTTTGGGAACATGTTACATATTGCACCCATTTTTAGGGTGGAACATATAACATGTTCCCGATTCTGCAGCCGCCGCCCACTGTTCCCCCTGGTGAAGTTCCACGCACTAGCTGTCCTTTTTCAAAAAGAGTGCGGCCATGCTGGGCTCTGCCCACATGGCCATGTCATTCATTCACAGTGTTCTGTGAATGAATAATTTTCAAGTCTTGACAGCCTTAGCGGCTGTTGGCTTGTAGTCCTCAATGAACTACCACAGTCAGTGGTGTATTTAGGTTTTGTGCTGCCCTAGGCAACACAAAAATCAGACCCCCCTGCCCACCTGACATTGACCAACAACACCCCTGCTTCCCACCCAGAGAGAAAGTCACTGACCTTTACAGCTCCGGACATCCCTGGGAACAAGAGTCGGGCTCTGCATACACTATCAATAAGTCTGCAGCCTCTCTCAGCTCCCACCTGGTCCCCATGCTGCAAGTGTCCCTTTTTCCAGGGGGCAGTGCTGCCCCCCCTGAAAAATGCCACCCTAGGCAACTGCCTTGTTTGCCTTGTGGTAAATATGCCCCTGACCACAGCGCTATGAGCACTGTGGTAGTTCATTGAGTCTTTCTGTCAGCAAGTATCAGCTTGCGCCGTATGGGATGTACGAGCAAGCAGAGACACTCAGTCCTCATGCACACTAAACCTTTTTACAGCTGCTTTTTTTGGCTTTTGACTTTTTTTCTACAGCCAGCATGTTATCCTATGTGTCCATGCACACATAGACTGTAATCAACGTTTTTTGGCAGTGGATTTTTTATCTGAAAAAAAAATCCAGGACTAGTGGGTTTCTACAGGAGATTTTTAACTGTAAAAACGCTCTAAAGCTGAAAAACACGGTAAAACATAATAAATCGTGGCAAACCAGCATTTTGGACATTTTTTTTGGGGGGGGGGGTAAAAAAACGCAAATGTGAAAAAACGTGGCTAAACGCTAATACAAAGTTGCTAAAAAAATTGAATTTTCAACATGACTTTACACAGCTAACGTTACCAGCGTTATTAAAACGCCCAGTGTGCATGGAGCCTAATAATGTGCGGAAGACCTGCTAATCACTGGTGCAATACTTTACAGGTTCCTAACACAAAAAATAGTAATGCCTGCAAAAAAATGTGCATTTATTTTTTTTTTGGAAAGGCAAACTTATCCTTTAACCACTTGCCCTCCTTCCTGACTAGGCCAATTTTTCGATACAGTGCTGCGTTACTTTAACTGACAATTGAGCGGTCATGCAACGCTGCACACAAATGAAATTTATGTCCTTTTTTTCCCCACAAATGGAGCTTTCTTTTGGTGGTATATGATCGCCTGTGCTTTTTTATTTTTTGTGCTATAAACAAAAAAAGACAGACAATTTTGAAAAAAAAAAAAATATATATATATATATTTTTGACTTTTTGTTATAAAACATATCCAGTAAAAAAAATAAAAAAAATCTAATTTCATCATAAATTTAGGCCAAAATATATTCTGCTACATATCTTTGCTAAAATAAAACCCAATATGTGTAAATTAATTGGCTTACATGAAAGTTATAGCGTCTACAAATGGCTGTATATATACTGGGATTTTTGTTTTTTTACTAGTAATGGCGGCAATCAGCGACTTATAACAGGACTTCGGGACTGCGGCGAGCATTCTGACACTGGGGGGAACTGACTAACTACCACTGACATCCCCAGTGACACCAATACAGTGATCAGTGCTAATAAAAAGCACTGACACTGTACTAATTACACTGAGCAGGAAGGGATAACATCTGGGACGATCAAAGGGTTAACTGTGTGCTGTTTTACTATTTTCTCTGTATGTGCTTTACTGTGTAAGCACGCTACTTTGTATTGCTCTGCTATGCAGAGCAATACAAAGCAGCATGCTGGTGCTGACAGGGGAAGGATCTGTGTTGTTTACATTCAGACCTATCCTCTGCAGTGTTCCTTGGTGATTGCCAGGTGCTGGCGGGGAATCTCTGGCCGGGACCCGGTGATCAACAGTTGTAGCTGCCAATGGCAGCGCGGTAGGGCAGCGCATGTGTGAGCACACACACTCGGAAATACAAATTCATGTATATATACGTGATTTTGCACAGCCCTGCTGCCCTGTAGCAGTACGTCTGCTATAGGGTGGTCAGGAAGCGGTTAAACTAGATATGTCGTAATTACGTAATTACATTAATTTTTTCCCCAAAAGGCTTGCTTTCAAGGACTAAACCTGGAAACAATGTCATTAATTATGAGAAGCATCTTAAAGAGGAACTTTAGTTGCTCCTCTGATTTTTTTAGCTCTACTTTTCTGTCATGCAGGATTGTCCTGGATTTAGAAACTCACCTGCCCAGTGGTTCTACCGATCAGGTGTTGCAGCCCAGGTCCCGTGCTGCCATCTTGGTCCTCCTCAGTCATTGGAAGCTGGCTGCCTCTTTTGGGTTCAGGCAGCTGACGTCAGATGACAACCTCACCTCTGCCCAAACTCCTCCTATATACCTGCAGCAGTTTTAAAACCCTTTCTGATACAGTCATAAGCTGGGCAAGTTTTGAAAGGCAAAACTTCAAACCTTCCAGGTAATGTCAAAGATTGCTGCTAAATCCCACCCTCTGAAATTCCTATTGGCCCATCACTATGATGGGTTACCTCACTGAGCAATAGGAATGTGTAACAGGTAAAAAGGGGCTGAAAAACTTTGGCACTCTAAGAAAGTTTTGGAGCTTTGCCTGTCAGATTCAAGTGGCATTCATCAGAATCTGAAGGCTTTTTAAGGCTGCTGCAGCATTGTGAAGGCACCTCTGGATGCCTAGGTTTTGTTCCAGCAGTGGTTTTTCAGCCTTGTTTCTAGAGATGGAGTCTCTAACTTACACACTTCACAGGTATTCATACAAATATACCAACCCCTATGCAAAAAAATTACATCAGATATATGTGTAACCAATGTACAGTCTAAAGTTAATGCAGGGTCGGGACAAGGGGTGGGCAGTAGGGGCAGCTGCCCTGGGCACTGTGGTATCATGGGAGGATATGTGCTAGGATGGAAAGATTGGGAGAGGGGAATTTGTTCTGGGAGGGGGGAATTTAAAGTGGGGGGAAGAGGAATTGGGCTTGGAAGGGAAATTTGAGGGGCAGAGGATTTGTGCTAGGAGGGGTCTTTTTTTTGGAGGGATTTGTAATGGGGGTATATTGGGCTAGAGAGGATTTGAGCTTGGGGGGCAAAGATTTGTGCTGGGAGGGAGGATTGCAGTAGGGAGAGTATGGATCTGTACTGGAAGGAGGGGGCATTTATGCTTAGGGTGTACGCATGCAGATTAGTGCTCTATTTTTTGGGTGGGAGGGGATTTTTTCTGACGCATAATGCACAATTATTTTGGAGTGGGGGGGATGCAATTTGTCATGTTTGCCTCGAGCTCTAGAGGACCTTGTCCCAGCACTGAGTTTATGTTATACTGCCTTATACAACTGCTCTACAAACTTAAGGGCCGGTTCACTATATAGAAACGCAGTCAACATGCGTTCCGGATGTGTTTCTGCATGCATGTTTTTGGCACATTCTGTGCCTTTTTGATGCATTTTTTACATGTTCTGGTGCATTTTTGGTGCATTTTGGTGTATTCCGTGCGTTTTTAATGCACTTTACCGCATTCCAGTACAGTACTGTGCAGGAAAAATGCAGCCTGTTCTACTTATGCAACTTCTGCAACTGGAACACACTGGAACTGCAAGCACTGATGTGAACTATGACATTGACAACCATATAATCTGCTTTTTGTGCATTTTGGAGGCAGAAAAAAGCACACTGAAATGCATGTAGTGGGAACTGGCCCTTAGTTAGATATTGAATATCAATTATCAGAGACAGAAATGTGATTGTGCCTCCCAAGAGCGACACTTTACACTATAGCACCTCAATAGAACCTATTTGATTGGGTAAGTTTATATTCTAGATATCATTTGTTGTATTACTACTCTGCTACTAACATCTTAAAAGAACATTTAATTTCTGTTAGATAAAAAAAATGCGTATATCTGAGCTGGAAAGGATCTTTTTTTTATCTTCATAAAAGTGGTCAAGGAACATCATTATTAGTGATGGACCGAACACCCCTCTGTTTGGTTCACGGTCGAACATTTGAACCTAACAAAAGTTCGACCACGAACTTTGAACTCAGTGCAAGTCTATGGGACTTGAACTTAAAAAATTCAAAAGTGCCCATTTTGAAGGTTTATATGCAAGTTATTGGCCATAAAAGGGGTATGTGGACTTGGGTACTGCCCTGTGGGACATGAATCAGTGAAAAAATGTTTTCAAAAAGTACCATTTTTATAGGGGCAGTCATTTTTGATACAGTTCATCCGTGACACTGATTTTGGCTTTAACCACTTGCCTACAGGGCACTTATAGCCACTTCCTGCCCAGGCCAATTTCAGCTTTCAGCGCTGTCGTACTTTGAATGACAATTGCGCGGTCATGCAGCATTGTACCCAAATAAAAATGTTATAATTTTTCTGAGACATCTAGAGCTTTCTTTTGGTGGTATTTAATCACCTCTGGGTTTTTTTTTTCTAAACAAACCAAAAAACAACTGAAAATGTAAAAAAAAACGTTTTTTCTTAGTTTCTGTTATAAAATTTTGTAAATAAGTGATTTTTCTTCTTCACTGATATGCGCTAATGAGGCTGCAGTGATGGGCACTGATAAGCTGCACTGATGGGCACTGATGAGGAGGCACTTGTAGGCACTGGTAGGTGGCACTGATGGGCATTGACAGGCATCACTGATGGGCACTGAAAGGCAGCACTCCTATATAGAACTGATAGGTGGCACTGATAGGTGGCACTGACTGACACTGTTAGGCAGCACTGATAGGCAGCACTGATGGACGACACTGACTGGCACTGATAGGCGGCACTGACTGGCACTGATAGGCGGCACTGATTGGCATTGATAGATGGCACTGATTGGCACTGATAGGTGGCACTGATAGGTGGCACTGAAAGGCAGCTCAGATGGGCACTGATATGTTTCATTGATGTGCACTGGTAGGCACTGATATGAGGCATTGATGTGCACTGGTAGGTACTGATATGTGGCATTGATGTGGCATTGATGTACACTGTCAGGTGGCACTGATGGGGCTACACTGATCATCAGGGCACACTGATCATCAGTGCCCCGATGATCAGTGTACGCGTCCCCTCTGAGTAATGATGATTACCGGCTCTCCTCTCCTCACGAGCTGTCAGCTGTCTTTCCTTATTTACATGCAATGAGCTGTGATTGGACACACTTGATCACATGACAAAGCCGACGTCTTCGGCTCTTTCTGTTGATCGGTGATCCGCTTTGTCCCAGGGACACAGCGCACCAGCGATCGCCGCACTACACACCCCCCGGGGGTGCGCACACGTGGTTAGAGTGGGAGGACGTCATATGACTTCCTCCCAGAACGAAAGAACCACCTTGCGCCCGTCATTTCTTATATATATGGCAGTTGGGAGGCGGTTAAAATTGGTGCTTTTGGCATCTTATGGCACTTATTTTTGCAAATTAAAAGAAATTTAGCAGCTTCATGTTTTGTTCATTTTCTACTGTTTTTAAAATGTTGTACTTATTTTTTTGAGGACGGGGGCACAAGTAACTGGTCTTGCCTAGGGCACAAAATAGTCTAGCACCGGCATTGCCCAATTGTTGATGACAGTGCTGACAGTTGTCAATCAGACATCAGCAATTGGGAGGAGCTAGTGGTGACATCACTGCTAGCTCCACCCAGTTGTTTACATCAGACCCACAAATGTCAGATTGCGTACTCAGATGCGGACGGGTCAGCGGGCTTTGGTTTTTTGGTTTTTATATTTTGGCAAGCTGGCATCATCGGGACAATGCTGACGTTGGATTACAATGGAACCATTTGTTTGGCTTTGTTTAAATAAAGGACTTGGCAAAAACTGTTGTTTTGTTTTTGTTCAGTAAAGGATTTTTTCAAAGTCCGGCGTGTTTATTTTTTCCAAATTTAACCCTTTAGTGAATCGGTAGGGGTACAAGTACCCCTTACTCATTCACAAGGGGGGCAGCATCACGGTGCTCCCTTATTTAAATGGTTACCCTGATGCTAATGAGCCCCCCTGCCTGCAGACCACCCCAACCACCGGGCAAGGGTTGAGGGTAAGAGGCACTTGTACAAATCGGCATGGGGACACTGTCCTTATGCCGAGGTCATGTGGCTTGGAAAGCCTCAAGGAGGAAGGGGGTGCTTGTTCGCCCACCCTCTCCTGGCCTGCCAGGCCTGTACTCGAATCAATGGTCTGGTAGGAATTTAGGGGGGACCCCAAGCTTTCCCCCCCCCATTTTTTGGGAGGTAGGTTTCCCCTTAAAGTCTTACCAGGCCTAAAGGGCCTGGTATGGCTTTTAGGGGGAACCATATGGTATGGGTTATGACTAAGGCTTGTCACACATGTTCAGAAAAATTGGGCCTTGGAAGTTGGTGGTGCCTGAACACAGTTACTCTTGCTGGGCGCAGGAATGGGCCCTGCTGTAAAACATTTTAACAATTAGAAAAAAAGTTGAAATTGGATGCAACTGTCAAACAAGTACAGAAAAATTGGGCCTTGGGTGCTGGTGGTGCCTGAACACTGTAACCCCTCACAGTTACTCTTTCTGGGCACAGCAATGGGCCCTGCTGTTAAAAATTGTTAAAAATTAGAAAGAGATTGGTAAAAAATTTAAATTGGATGCACCTGTCAAACAACTACAGAAAAATTGGGCCTTGGGTGCTGGTGGTGCCAGAACACTGTAACCTCTCACAGTTACTCTTACTGGGTGCAGGAATGGGCCCTGCTGTTCCAAAATTGTTAGAAATTAGAAACAATATTGTAAAAATTTTTAATTTGATGCATCTGTCAAACAGGTGCAGAAAAATTAGACCTTGACGTTAGTGGCGCCCTAAACCAAAACATTGTTGGAAGCTAGCATAGTCAGGATTCAGGAATAGGATAGGCAGCAAAGGCAGTCTTCAAGGGATCCCAGATCCCTAACATATTTAATCTGTTACATCAGCATCAGGGACTTGATAGCTGCTGTTGATCCAGGACTGATTCATTGTGATAAATGTTAGCCGGTCAATGGAGTTTGTGGGCAGACGCATTCTGATTGCATTCTGAGCAAGTTGTGTCCAGTGATCTATCCTCAAGACACAGTAACCCAGTGGATTCTCAGTTGAAAAGGTCTCCAATTCTGTTCTTGCCCCTAGATAATCCTGAACCATATGCCGATGGGTGGTTAAGTCTAACAGCCCTGGGTGCTGAGGACTACAAAATTGTTTAAAGGCATTGGTCAGTCTTCTTCACCATTTTCTTTTTGACCGAACAAAGCCTCAGAAACATGTTGTTGTCAGCACCTGTGGTAGTGAGCTCTATTGATCCACAACTTGGGGTTCCCCAGGGCACGGAGTCTAAGCCCCAGCCTGCTTGTTCACCAGAGCCCCTGATGGTGGGGATGGACTTGCAGCAAGCTGGGACCAGGGCACGGCCCCCAGGTACACCCAGCTGAGGTGGAGGAGACCGCTCGTGGGAGCAGAGTATAATGGGAGAGGACAAATGGAATCCAATAGGCAAGCCGAGGTCAGGACAGGCGGAAAACAAGCAAGGTCAGGGAACAAAGCCGGGGTCGGTACACAAGTATACACCATAGGAATCAAACAGCAGAAACACACAGGAGCTCCAACTAAGAAGTTGCTAAGGCAAAGTGGCCCAGTCTGAGCACGTCTTATATAGACAGGCAAACAAGGAGGCGGGACAGGAAGTGATGGAAGGAAATAAAACCCAGAGGACAGCAGGCGACGCCCATAGATGAGCACAGACAAACATGAGAAGGGATCAGGAACAGGACTGCAGCAAGAAGGTAAGAACACAAACGAAACTGCAGTCTAACATGTGACAGCTGTCCAGGAAATGGTAACCTCCCAGTGTCTGGAAAGGTGGTACATACATTTTTCTTCAAGGCGCATGAAGATGTTTTATCCTCTGCTCCCTCTGTGAAGACAGGATGAGCTCTGCAACTTTACTCTTGCAATGTGAATCAAGAAGGGTTGCCAACCAGTAATGATCCCTCTCCTTTATACCATGAATCGTCAGGTCCTTTTGCAGGCTTTGCAGAATTGGGGAGCCCATGCAGCATAAGTTAGAGGAGGCATGAGATTCTGAGTCCTCTGGATCACTGAGGATGACACTGTCAGGAACTACCTCCTCCCAGCTATGTACTACTCCTGGCTGAGTTTCTGGGGACTAAAAACCATCACCTCATCACTGCCATATGTTATACTTTACTTTCATGCTGTCACAATCTTCCACCTCTCTGTTTTGCAGCCCCTCAGGAATGGTATCTGCATAAACTGGGAGAAAAGGAAGTCCTCCTCCTCCTCCCGCTGTTCTGCCTCAAGTTCCCTTTCCATTATTCCATGTAGCGTGTGCTCCAGCAGGAAGACTAGAGGGATAGTTTCACTGATACATGCATTGTCACAGCTCACCATCCTTGTGGCCTCCTCAAATGGTGAAAGGACAGTGCATACATCCTTTATCAGCAGCCACCTGTGTGGCGAAAAGAAGCCAAGCTCCCCTGAGCCTGTCCTTGTGCCATACTCACACAGATACTCATTGATGCTGTGTGTGCAGCTGCTGCAGCATTACCAATGTTGAGTTAAATCTGGAGGGCTTGTCACAAATGAGGCGACTGGTGGGCAGATTGAATTCCTTTTGAATGTCAGCCAGCCGAACACTGGCCATAGACATTTCTGGCTTGCCTCTGAAGATCTTGTAAGCCTGGGTACTTGTTCAAGAAATGCTGCACCACCAAATTCAGGAAGTGTTCCAAGCATGGAACATGTGTCAAGTGTGGCTGTCGGAGGGCAGAGAGAAGGTTGGTGCCATTGGTGCATGCAACCATTCCTGTCTCAAGCTTTTAGCCTGACTCCTTGAGCACTGCTGGTTCAGAGGAAAATTCAGCAGAAAAAGCCATAGAGGAAGAGCAGGCAGATGTGGCAGAATCTCCACCAGCTTTTTGGAGGCATGGTGGCCGAACAAACTCCAGCGCTCAACCCTCTCCTGGTTTCTTACCAGCTACCAGCAGAGTTACCCAGTGTGCCGTGAAGGAAATGTAACATCCCTGATCATGCCTGCTGAACCACGTGTCAGCAGTAATGTGGACCTTGCTGCTGACCGTCCTGTCCAATGAGGCTAAAACATTGCCTTCCACATGATGGTACAGAGCTGGAATGGCCTTACATGAAAATACAGTTATTTTTGGACCTGCCACTGTGGTACAGCACTTTCCACAAATTCACGGATGGGGGCAGAGTCTACCAGATGGAAAGGCAGCAGTTGTAACGCTAGCAATTTGGCCAAGATAGCATTTAGATTCTGAGCATGTGGATGGGTGAGACAGTATTTTTTTTTACACAGTTCAGCAACTGAGGTAGTGAATTTTGCCTGGTGAAATCAACAGGATGTATACTGCTAGCAGATTGAGTGCAAGGACCTGTGGCACCCATTGCTATACCACCATCCCTCTCAGTGGAGGCTGTTGAGGTATAGTAGGGGTTGAGATCCAAGATGATAAGCAAGAAGTCTGCACTTTTTTATGATGTGGGTCTTTCAGGTACTGTTGTCAACAGGCTGCATGGCAGGTCCTCATATGTCTTGTGAAGCATGTGGTGCCCAAGTGGCTGGTGTTTTGACCATGCCTGATCTGCTTCAGACAGAGACTGCAAACAGCAACACTGTGGTCTGCTGCACATGTGTTGAAAAAACCCCACACTGATGAACATTTGAAAGTCAGCAGGGAGTCAGCAGTGTCCTGCACCTGTGGAGCTCTGTCATGTGATGCAATAGGGTGGCTGCCTTTACTCCTGCTCACTAAACTGATAAGGATATCCTGCCTCATTGGAGTTGTGCCTCCTCCTCACTTTCCGTCTCTGTTCTCTCAGGCATCCAAGTACAGTCAGTGACCTCATCATCCTCTAACCTCTTCATCACTGGAGTCAACTTGTCACCCCCTCTCTCTAGGCTCATGTCACTCCCTTCCTCAACCTGGGAACCAACATCGGAGCATTGATATTGCTGTGCATCCTCCAGCCGCATGTAACTGATACTATGATTGAATAATTCAGGTTACTCCTCCGTGCATGATGGTGGAGCTATGGAAGGAGAAACTGTGGACAAGGAGCCTGTGGAATAGGTCACTTTGGCAGCTGCGGTGGAAGACAAACTAGTATTAGCCTGGGTGACAGAGGATGAGGAGAATGAGGATGGCTAAGTTATCCACTCCACCACCTCTTCTGCATGTTGTGGCTCAATAACACAGCCAGCACCAGAAAAAAAGGACAAGTATGCCCTGCCTGCAGAGGATGCATCATGTCCACTATCACCACTTTTCGCTGTGGACACAGAGGCTGTTGCCCTCTTTTAGCTGTCTGTGAGCATCTGCCTCTCCTTGTTGGCCTTTCGGACATGATGGGGATTTTTTGAGGGGATTTTTATTACTTTTTATTTTGCGCGGGATGGAAATTTGGTGCTTGGGTGCAATACTTTTGTGCTTGGAGCACTATAAACCGTTTTATTATTAATTTCTTTAATAAAAAAATAGGGGGTAAAGCAATTATGGAGATTTTTTTTTACCGCTGCTGCAAAAAATAAAATAAAAATAAAATAAATGTAAAAAAATTAAGAAAAAAAAGAAAAGAAACCACTGGTGATGCAGAAGGACGAACACCTGCGACTCAGAAGGAGGAACAGCAATTATGGAGAAAATGTTTTTGCTGCTGTTGGAAAAAAAAAATTCAGGAAGCTAAAAATAATTCAGTTCCTCAAATCTTTCCTCATAGCTGAGCTCCTCCATGCCTCTTATCAGTTTAGTTGCCCTTCTCTGTACCTTCTCCAGTTCCCCAATGTTCTTTTTGTGAATTGGTGCCCAAAACTGAACTGCATTCCTATGAGCTTATACAATGGACATTCCTAGGAGCTTATACAATGAAGGCAGATGTCACAGCTTCCATTTCCCCATGAGGAAGACAAGGTGGGCATAGCGAAACATGTCAGGCGCATAGCTTGATGACGTCAGCATGGTAAGTAGGAAGGAAGCACACTTGTGAAATCCAAGCTGGCATTGTTTTAATGAGGCATATTGGTCCAGTGCACAGGATTTGTGCACTGAAGATGTGAGTATGTTCCCTCTGGATTTTTTAAAAGTTTTGATAAATGTATGGTGTTTTAAATGCTGTGCGATGAGGATTCTTAATTATTTTCAAGCACCATCTCACTGGTGGTACTGTTCATTGCTTTCTGGAGAGTGTGGGGGATCCCTTGTGGTGATTATGTTCCTAAGTACATCTGGAGAGGTCTGGAGAGCTATTGCAGCAAGGCACTTGTATATACATGATTGAGGTGAGCAGCTGTGTAATTGGTGGTGGATTACACTGGGTGTACATGATAATTTATCCTGAACCATTTTCACTGAAGACTGTTTTTGGACACTGAGCACCTTTAGAGTATATCAACCAAATTGTGGACTGGACGTTTGTACATAATATATTTTATTCACATTTATTACATTATGGTATTTTTAGTTAATATGATTTTTGATACGTTAATGCATGCCATTTGTTTGCACATGAATTCATATTCCACTCTAAACTGTTGGGTTATATTGCTTTGAAGTTGGATTTGCACATTAACGCATGTCAGTAGTTATTTTCTTGTCTTTTGATTATATTGTGATTGCGCTGAACTTTTTCGAGGAATAATATGAACTTCACCAGTGATGTATTTTTGTTGATAGGCAGGTTTAGACATCCCATAGATGACTCAATTTTCTTTTGTTTGACCGTGGGTGGAAGGAAGGAAACTCACTCAATTCCCCTATCAATACAGTCAGTGATGATGGGTGAATGTCTCCCACAGTGATACCTGGCTTCTGAGCCGAAACAGCACAATGATTACTGCTGGCGGCTATGGTCACCAGCAGTGATCAAATGTAAAAAAATATGACAGGCTGGTTGTATCGAAGTTGATAGATGGATCGACTTGGGTACAATCAGCTTGCCCTTCAGTGGATAGAATCTCGGCTGGTCCTTGCTGAACTGGCTGAATTTTTATGTGTATGGCCAGCATTAGTTTGGTGTCATAACAAACTAGACAGCCCACTATGTATAAGTCTCTAGATACAGCACCTGTAGGACTGTCTGTAGATGGTTTGTAAGTGAGGCATGCCTATAAGCAACTAGCCATCACATACTTGTGTGTTTATGACATGAAAACCTCAAGTTTAGCCTCTGTACACAATGTACATTTTAATTGTTCAAAAACATACATGAAATAAATGAGCTATAACATTATGAATGTGTTTTTCAGTTTAGTTGTCAGGCAGATGTAGTGTCAGGTAGGAATGACACTTAACCCAAATGCATGTTAAGTAAGGGACATTGTGTTTGTTCCAGCTAGAAAGAAAAGGGCAGGGCGTAGGAGTAAGTGATGGGGCTTTGATGCATGCAGTTTAATAAAAAATGTCACCAGACAAGTCCTTCCATAGAAAAGCAATGCTAAGAAGCAGACAAACAAGTCACCCTTTAGTACATTGAATGTGTGTTGGAGTAAGGTTTATTGAAAATGAAGAGTTTTAGGATGTCTTACTTTCATCCATCTGTCTTATATCAACTGTGTACCAAGAATCCAATAGCACCTCCACCTAAACTCATCAGCCATTTTATTAGGTACACCTTGCTAGTACCGGTTTGGACCCCTTTTTGCCTTCAGAACTGCCTTAATTCTTCATGGCATAGATTTAACAAGATGTTGCAAACATTCCTCAGAGATTTTGGTCCATATTGACATGAGTTACTGTTGCCTTTCTATCATCCCAAACCAATTTTCATCCACACAACTGTCGCTCACTGGATATCAGGGGCGGACTGACAACTCATGGGGCCCCCGGGCAAAAGGGGATCATGGGGCCCCTGGGTCCTCGCCCACACCCAAATCACACCCAAAAAAGCCCATGAAAGGTACCAGGGACATCTCATGGGGCCCCCTACTGACCCCGGGTCCTCGGGCAGTGCCCGAGTTCCCCAATGGTCAGTCCGCCCCTGCTGGATATCTTCTCTTTTTCTGACCATTCTCTGTAAAAACCCTAGAGATGGTTGTGTGTGAAAATCCCAGTAGATCAGCAGTTTTTGAAATACTCAGACCAGCCCGTCTGGCGCCAACAACCATGCCACGTTCAAGTAACCTAAATCCCCTTTCTTCCCCATTCTGATGCTCGGTTTGAACTTTAGCAAGTTGTCTTCACCATGTCTAGATGCCTAAATTCACTGAGTTGCTGCCACATGATTGGCTGATTAGCAATTTGTGTTACCAAACAATTGAACAGGTGTACCTAATAAAGTGACTGGTGAGTGTACATCTCTAATGGCTCATTTTTCTTAAATTCTCAGCTGGCTTACCTTCTACACAGGTGTGAAATGGAATATTCTAAAATGTCAGCACTAGATCTTGCAGTCAACTATCGGCTGTATCTTCCTGTGCAGGTTTATGTTGTCTCTACAATGTTAGTCTGTTACGTACTGCTGTAAAATGCTTGGAAGCCATAGCCTGAGACTGTAAGCTGATACAGCAGTGAAACACTTTTGGATTAACATCCAAGGAGACGTTAAGACAGATTTCATTTTGTTCCCATGTGCACAATCAATGCTCTTCTGTCTCACTAGATGTTGCTCTAGGGCTGTTTGGGTTCATTAGCTTCTTCCCAAGCACTGATATCCTTTGAATCTACTACCAAAATATTCATATGAATGTTCCAAAAATAGCTGTCTGCGGGAAGTGTTTGGGAGCAAGCAGCCTGGTGTATCCATGGCCGTCTGTTGATTTAGAATTAGCAAGCAAGGGTGGGATTATCCTCTCTACATTTTTTCATTTTTATTCCTCTCGGTGTAAAATCTAGTTAAACTGCCACTGGGTTTATTGAGGCATTTGCAAATATGAAATTGATGACAAACCCTTGCCTGATTTGCTTACATTTCACATGAATTGTATGTTCATCACTTCAGAAAACAGTGATGTTTGAATGTTTCACTCCCCAATCTCCCTCATCTGTAACAGCATAGCACTTCTAGACCAGATGGTGCTTGTAATATTTAATAGCCGCTTGTTTGTTTTTCAGTCTTTAGTGAAGAGATTAAGTACGCAGTCATATTTCTTTTTGCTTCATTTTTAGGCTAGCCTAACATGTTTACATTTTTTTTAAGTTATAGGTTTTTTTATCTTTGTTTTTTTTTACCAGTTTACAATTACGGGAATAAAATCAGCATTGCAATAAAGTAGACATAGGTTAATTGGATCCTGTGTAAATTGGCCCTAGTATGTGTATGTATGAATGGAAGTTAGAGAGCTTAGATTGTATGCCCCTTAAGGGTTAGTGACTGATGTGACCCCATATGGAAGAAAAATATATTTTAAAAATATTCTTCCCAAATATATTGCCATATATTTAAAATGCTACAATTTTGGCCATATTCAATATATTTAAAAATATATTTCAATAAATATATATATATATATATATACACACTGCATGTTGAAATGCGTTTTTATTACAAAATATATGAAAAATATTTTTAAAAATACATTTCAAATATACTGTATGTCTTTAAAAATACAATTCTACATTTTTGGAATGCATTTACAAATATATGTAAAAATATATATTAAAATTGCTTTTTTCTATGTTAAAAAAAATCTGAAGAATATATATTTATATATATATTTTAAAAAATATTTTTTATATATTTTTGTAATAAAAACACAAAACACAATTCAACATGCAGTGTATATATATATATATATATATATATATATATATATATATATATATATATATATACATATATTTATTGAAATATATTGAATATGGCCAAAATTGTAGAAATTCAAATTCAAATATATGGCAATATATTTGGGAAGAATATTTTTAAAATATATGTCAAATATATTTTTCTTCCATGTGGGACTATACAATATATATATATTGAAAAAAAAATATATGTATATTTATATATATTTATGTAAAGTGCTGCATAAATTGACAGCGCTCTATTAATACCTGTAAAAAATAAATGACAATAAACACTGTATGCAGTATATTCTTATGTCAAACCATAACTCCATAAAACAGCTATATATGAAGATGCAATGAATGTGGAATGGTGTTCTCGTGTTAGTGCAGGGCTGTGTTGGAATGTTCAGATATTCAAGGCACAAAGGTAGTCGGTCTAAGGGATAAGTGTTAAGGGCAGTTTTTAAATCAAGCTACTGAATGATTTATCCTCTTGTTGGAAACCACAAATCAATGTGATATGAATGTCTTGCAAAGAGATGATTGCAGTTAACTTGCATAATAGCATACCATTAAAATCTCCTTTGTAGTGTCACCAACAGTACACATGGACATAACCTACAAAAGTTGTTTGAGCACCATTTGTCCGCTTTCCATCCATCCAATAACAGATGAAAAATGGACAGCAATGTATTTCCTTGGACCAGCGGATGTGAACGGAGGATCATCCATTTACCATCCGTTTACATCTGTGTCTGTTACAGTCCATTTTTTTAAACATTCAAGGGTACGTCCAGATCCATTAAAGCGAATAGCGAATAGAAAGGATGTAAACGGGTGCCATCGGCTGACATCAGTTCCGTTTATGTCCATTTTTAGGCAAGAACATTTTTTGTTTATATTTTTGTCACCTCTGCTTGGTCTTGGCAACGACTAAGTAAAAACATATGCAAAAACAGATGCAGACTGATGTAAACTGAACTGAAATAAACGGAAGTGAAAACTATAGTAAACTGACATAAACTGAACTGAAAACTGATGTAAAAATGTAAACTGAGTATGTTTTTCCTTTGAAAAAACTTGACTGATCAGAAGATCAGTAAAAGTAAAGGGGCCTAACACTTCACTCTTATCTTAGCTGAGACACCTTAAATGACTTTAAGTGGTTGTAAAGGCTCAAGGAGTTTTACCCATCTTGATCCAGCGAAGCACATGAGAGCCTCGGCTGCCCTGGGTCTCTCCTTCCTCATTGGCTGAGACAGCAGCAGGAGCCATTGACTCCCACTACTGTCAATCAGAGCCAGTGAGCCAATGAGGAGCCAGCGGGGGGGGGGGGGGGGGGGGCTGGCAGGATTGAGCTATATGTGAATGGACACACAGAGCAGTGTTTCAGGAGCGAGCCTGCTCAGGTGCCCCCATAGCCAGCTGTTTGCTGTGGCAGGGGGAGTGCCTGCAAGGGAAGATCTGGGCTGCTCTGCACAAAACCCCTGCACACAGCAGGTAAGTATGAAATTTTTTTTGTTTTTTTAATTATCATTAATATCACTTTAAATAAATATAGTTCTGGTACCCTGTGTTCTGTAGAGCTGTGTTTTTGTTTTTATGTAAATTTAGTTTGCCTCACTGCAATCAGCTTGGCTGAAATTCCTGTGTTAGGCAAAATTAGTTCTAGTTCCCTGTAGACAGTGCAGCTGCATGTGATTGGTCAGGTATGTTCTGTACCTCACAGGCTGCACGTTTGAATGCTCTCTCCTTGTCTTTTCATAACTATCTTGTAGGTTCTGGAACATACAGTAGGTGTATAGTAATGGTAATGGGCAGCATGAATATTTATTCCATCTTAACCAATCTTGATGAAGTCATGCACATGTAGTTGCTGGGAAGGGGTATAAATAGTATGTGACTTAGAGAAGCCGTGTCTTGTCCTACAGAGAATGAGGTCGAGCCTAGAGAGCATGTTGTCCTTCTGGGCAGCCAGCATGTTCTTCTTCTTTCTGCTGCTCATTAAGGTCCCAGCTACGTTGTTTTGGGGACCCATTCTACAGTTACTTTGCGGAAACTTACCAAGCAGATTTGTTCTCCTTGAGGATCTGGCCTGGTATCACTGGAAGAGGAGTCCTGAAGGTGTTTTGCCTGGTGTCTATTGAGGTTCTTGTGGTAAACCTAAGGAAGCTTAGAACTCTATAGTGTATTAATATTTGCTTTAATAAACAGAAATGGCTGCACATACAACTGCAGGAAAATAAATTAATAGCCTGCAAAGTATAACACAATATGACTACAATGTGCACAAGCTGACTATCCTCCTATCAAATAAGCATGTACAATGTATGTGATAGGCATAAACTAAACAGTTACCTAACATGGATCTTTCTCTATGATGGAGGTATCTGCTAGGATCCAGGATCTTCCAGACTGCTTCTTGCTTCTCCCAAGTCCTCAGAACAACTCTTTCCTCTTTTGTCTTCCAGCACAACTCTTCCTTTGTCTTCCTTTGGAGTTTGAGCACGTAGTTCCAAATCCTTTTCCCCTCCCCGTACTTCCTGCTACATCATATCTTGTAGCATCACTTCCTCTGCTGAGCTCATAAACCAGTCCAACGGGTTCATTTGCATATCAGTGGGCGCATATCTTTCAAAAACAACACGTGTAAATAAAATTTTACTCCATATTAATGTTAATAAAATCACTAAAAACAGCCAGATAAATAGTACAGATCTGTGTGAGAAATCTCTGAGACTGTGTGTTGCTGCTATACCTCTTGCAATAGAGTCAGCTTATCTCAGTTCTGCCTAGAGGGAATGCACAAGTATAGTGTTCCTGAATAGCTCAGTACAATATTTGCTGCAAGCAAGGACTCATTTTTTCATTGCTGCTAGGAGTTACTGGATTATCCTACAGTCACCCTCTTTATCTATCTAAGTTCAAGATTTCAATAAAGCATCAAAGAAAGCATACCCCTAGATTGGTTAATGAGCCTGAAGAGTAACTAGAATACTGTGCGACTACTGGGGAAGGAACCCTGGGCAAAGATATGGCAGCCTTTGTGGGGGTGAGTGCTACATATATATATATATACAGTGGGGATCGAAAGTTTGGGCACCCCAGCTAAAAATTTGTATTAATGTGCATAAAGAAGCCAAGGAAAGATGGAAAGATCTCCAAAAGGCATCAAATTACAGATTAGACATTCTTATAATATGTCAACAAAAGTTAGATTTTATTTCCATCATTTACACTTTCAAAATAACAGAAAACAAAAAAATGGCGTCTGCAAAAGTTTGGGCACCCTGCAGAATTTATAGCATGTACTGCCCCCTTTGCCAAGCTGAGACCTGCCAGTGTCATGGATTGTTCTCAATCATCGTCTGGGAAGACCAGGTGATGTCAATCTCAAAGGTTTTAAATGCCCAGACTCATCTGACCTTGCCCCAACAATCAGCACCATGGGTTCTTCTAAGCAGTTGTCTAGAAAACTGAAACTGAAAATAGTTGACGCTCACAAAGCTGGAGAAGGCTATAAGAAGATAGCAAAGCGTTTTCAGATGTCAATATCCTCTGTTCGGAATGTAATTAAGAAATGGCAGTCATCAGGAACAGTGGAAGTTAAAGCACAATCGCAGGATTGTGAGAAAAACAATTCAAAACCCACGTTTGACTGCACGATCCCTCCAGAAAGATCTGGCAGACACTGGAGTTGTGGTACACTATTCCACTATAAAGAGTTACTTGTACAAATATGGTCTTCATGGAAGAGTCATCAGAAGAAAACCTCTTCTACGTCCTCACCACAAAAATCATCGTTTGAACTTTGCAAATGAACATATAGACAAGCCTGATGCATTTTGGAAACAAGTTCTGTGGACCGATGAGGTTAAAATGGAACTTTTTGGCCGGAATGAGCAAAGGTACGTTTGGAGAAGAAGGGGAACAGAATTTAATGAAAAGTACCTCTGTCCAACTGTTAAGCATGGGGTTGGATCAATCATGCTTTGGGGTTGTGTTGCAGCCAGTGGCACAGGGAACATCTCACGAGTAGAAGGAAAAATGGATTCAATAAAATTTCAGCAAATTTTGAATGGTAACTTGATGCCATCTGTGAAAAAGTTGAAGTTAAAGAGAGGATGGCTTCTACAAATGGATAATGATCCTAAACACACCTCAAAATCCACGGGGGATTACATCAAGAGGCGTAAACTGAAGGTTTTGCCATGGCCTTCACAATCTCCTGACCTCAACATAATTGAAAATCTATGGATAGACCTTAAAAGAGCAGTGTGTGACAGACAGCCCAGAAATCTCAAAGAACTGGAAGACTTTTGTAAGGAAGAATGGGCAAAGATACCTCAAACAAGAATTGAAAGACTCTTGGCTGGCTACAAAAAGCGTTTACAAGCTGTGATACTTGCCAAAGGGGGCAGTACAAGATATTAACTCTGCAGGGTGCCCAAACTTTTGCAGACGCCATTTTTTTGTTTTCTGTTATTTTGAAAGTGTAAATGATGGAAATAAAATCTAACTTTTGTTGACATATTATAAGAATGTCTAATCTGTAATTTGATGCCTTTTGGAGATCTTTCCATCTTTCCTTGGCTTCTTTATGCACATTAATACAAATTTTTAGCTGGGGTGCCCAAACTTTCGATCCCCACTGTATATATATATATATATATATATATACACTATATTGCCAAAAGTATTGGGACACCCCTCCAAATCATTGGATTCAGGAGTCCCAATCACCTCCATGGCCACAGGTGTATAAAATCCAGCACCTAGGCATGCAGACTGCTTCTACAAATATTTTTTAAAGAATGGGTCACTCTCAG